>NC_092706.1:18189779-18839779 GCF_964275005.1 Diadema setosum
TTCCTGAGTTGTCCATGCTTTATTCTTAAATCACTGAGATACCGGTATATCGTTTTCGGCAGTGCTCTGACAGTGTCAAGCTGCTTTGTGCTAAAAATCTCAGTAGACTTAGAGAAAGACATTCTTATATCATTGTGTCAGTAAGTTAAAGTAGTTGTCCGAAACAAAAATAAAAAAACATAAAATGGTATAAAAATCATTATGATAATCATTATCACATCATCTACTACAATATCAAGGGACATCACTCTACATGGACATCAAAATCAAAATATCCTATGGTGATTTTCACTTACAAACAAAATGTAGCTATACCTGTCATGCATACTAATTAAAATTACTCATCAATATGGCTTTTCTACCACAAAGATGAAGGGTAAACAATAATAACAGTGGCTATTTGCGTATCGCACAGGTCCACCCTTCAGTGCTCATGGTGCTTCAAAAAAGAAAAGGAAATATATATCTATAGTGACAGCAATGGACTTAACCAGAACAATTTTGCTGCATCATAAATTGCCGATACGTGATTCTCTTTGTGAGGAACAAACATTTTTTCAGTGTGGAATTTGAACTTTCTGCAGATGTCAATTGGCGTAACTAAATACTTAAATAATTGATGCCACAATTTTGGTCCCACAGTGGAGAAAGCACGATTCCCCCATCCAGAGGAGAGTAGAGACAAATTGGCTTTGACAAAGGTTACAGCACTTTGTATCGGGCTTGTGTACTCACTGACCTGTGCAGTGGGTTTCATTGGCCAGCTTCATGCCATTCTCACACTGGCACACGTATCCATTGGGCACCGGGAGACAGAGCTGCTCGCATCCTCCATTCTTCTCCGAGCAGCCATTGGTTCCTGCCAACGACCAATCACAAGGAGGCAATCAATCACTGCTTCTTAGCCTCACTACAAGTCTTTTTAAGGATAAGTGGAAACAAAGGCATTAAAAAAAAAGAGATCTGAAAAATAAAAATGACCAACCCAGAAAGCATTATGCCCAATTAACATCAGAAGTGTGAGAGTACTTGCAGAAACACACCAAAAAAAATGAAAAAATCTGAAACTTACGGAAAAAAAAGTCTGAAGTGCAATTAACCTGGTTAGAACAAACATACATTGTAGTTAAGCAGAACCCAATAGTTAAAAAGTAACAACTACCGCAAAGGAAGAGGTCGCACCTGTCTGGGTGTTCGGGTCATAGAGCTTGATCTCGAAGAGGAGACCTCCTTTACGCAGTGAGACAGGAGCTTCCGTCTGCTGCTTGGTGTCATAGCGATAGATGAAGCCAGTGCGGTACTCAGACCAGAAGACGATATCCTTGTAGTGAGTGATGCCAAAGGGATGCTTGAGGTTTGGGGCACTGCTCACTATCACATTCTGTGACAAGGAAAAATAAACAGGAAATTAACTTGTTACAAGACCACACCTCCCTCCTAACAACACTCTCAAAAAACAACAACAACTAAACACCTGTTGGTTGTAGTTGGAGTGCAGAGATTCATTTAACAGGGTTTTAAGCTTGCATTTTTACATACTGAATATAACATAACTCATCAGTTTGAATTAGTTGAGCATATCTGCTGGTTTCCCATTTTTAAGCCCTTTTGAGAACATTATCCTAGAGTCCTTCCTTTTCTTCAATGAAATGTGACCTTGCATCACAAAACCAAACAAAGAGTCAGCACATACGACTTATGAGTGTAGGCAAGATTTTCAAAGAAAAGATTTGCAGCAGGCTTTAAAACGATGTATCACTCATCCCAAATCGGATGTATCTAACCATCTGTAATGGGAAACAGATAATCCAACCTCTATGAATGTTAACTTTGAGTAAAAAGAGCTGTAAAGTTGAGGGTTTATCAAAGCCCTTTGACAAGCTCTCTCTCTCACATGCATGTAAAGGGATTGGAAGTCTCATAGCAGCAGCTCACAGGAAATAATCAGATTGTCCTGAACTCCATAAACTTATGATGCACATTCTCAATTCTGTGTTAATTTGTGGAGCATGTCACTGTGGTGTCTTAACCCTAACTAGGCCGGGGGGGGGCCTCCGAGGCCCCCCCCTCGACGTTCCGCGCGATGTATCGCTAACGTGAAAAGCTATCGCCGCGACGTTTCATGACTTTTTTCTGTCGAGTCTCCCGCATCTTTTGACACCAAATTTGCGATGCCCGGGCGCGCGGTTCCGAAGTTTCGCATAAATATGTACATGCATGTCAGACCAAAAATTGCTCAAAAACGTGAATTCGTGTACAATTTCAATGGAAATTGTGCTTACAGTCAAATTTCATAAAAGCATGATTATTTTGGGGTTTTATTGATTAAAATCAATTAATAACATATTTTCTTGTTCGGAACAATGTCGCGGACAAGTTTCATCGAAAAAACAATGAAAAACATAAAGTCGAAAAAACAAAGAAATACATAAGAAATAAAAAAAAAAAATAAAATACTTAAGAAATTTTTTCGGATAGCTCAATTTTTTTCTCTTATATTTGCTTAGGACACTAAAAAGAATATTTCCCCCAAAAAATGTGCCCATTTCGAGCTTTATTTAGTGATTTATACCAAATTGTCCGATTTCATGCATCATTATGCATAAATTAGCATAATTTAGCATAAATGACAATTTTTTTTTAAAAATCTAAGTTCGTAGTACTTTAGATTACATCATAGGCAATGTGTGTGCCAATTTTCGTCGCGATCGCGCGGTCAACGGCCGAGATCTGGAGGGGGGGCCTGGGAGCCCCCCCCCGGCTCTATGATCTACCTAAATAGCCCGGCCTAGTTAGGGTTAAATCAATGTACTGGCACTAAATGTCTTGTCAATTGAATGCTAGACTGCTGCGAACCTTATAAGCTAATGTCCTCAAAGCTGTGTGTATGTGGTATCTGGCATCACTTCTTCTTTCTTTCTTCTTTCAACCGTGTTAGGTCAAGCTTGGCAAATATCACAGTACAAGTTGTATACCATGGGAAAAATCCCTTCCATGCTTCTGTGGAAAGAGTGGGGAATATATGTAACACCAAAATCACAAACTAAAATGAGAAGCTCATGCATTTGAGGAGACAACCTGCAACAAGATAAGCCTTTTAGGAACAGATGACTTACCACTGTTCCATTCCCGCTGAGTGGGATGCTAGAGATGCGGTCATAAAAAGCATCACACCAGTAGAGCAGGCCCCGTTCCTTCTGAAGACTCAGTCCGTTGGGCCACTGCAGGAACTCCCGCACAAAGTGCACCCGATTGGACCCGTCCATGTTGGCCCTCTCAATGCGGGCCACTTGAGGGAGCTGTTCCCCACGCATGCCATAACCTTCTGACCAGTCGGTCCAGTACATGTAGCTGTGAGAAAGAAATGGGGCACATTCTAGATCATAACATGTGATGGGAGGATTTACAGAAGAAATCTGAGGACAACAGAAAAAGGGGCAGCCAATGAGGAGGATATCAAAGCAGAAATTGACAACAAAAAAGAAAAAGTAGCAGCGATGGCGGTGGAAGAGGAGGAGGAGGAGGGATGAAACACCTTACACCAAGAAGGAATGGAGGAGTGGGCAGAGGGGAGAAGGTGAAGAAAGGAGGAGAGGAGGATGAGAGGAGGAGGAGGAGGAGGAGGAAGAAGAAGAGAAGGTGGTGGAAGAGGAGGAAGAAGAGGGGGAGGTGATGGTAGTGGTGGTGTAGGAGGAGGAAGAGGTGGAGGAGAGGAGGAGAAGAAGGGGATGGAGATGAGAAGAAAAATGAGGAGAGGGGAGGAGGAGAGAGGATTCAGAAATCTGAGGAGATCAGAAAAAGGATGGTCAATCAGGATGACAACAAACAGAAAAAGATAAAATAAAACATAGAAAGAAGAAATGATTGCAGGGGAAAGAGGATGAATGAGGTATGGCAGAAGAGGCAGGGAAGAGAGGGAGGTAGAGGAGATGGAGGAGGAGGAGGAGGAAGAGGTGGGGAAGAGAGGAAGGAGGTAGAGGAGATGGAGGAGGAGGAGGAGGAGGAGGAGGTGGGGAAGAGAGGAAGGAGGTAGAGGAGATGGAGGAGGAGGAGGAGGAGGAAGAGGTGGGGAAGAGAGGAAGGAGGTAGAGGAGATGGAGGAGGAGGAGGAGGAGGAAGAGGTGGGGAAGAGAGGAAGGAGGTAGAGGAGATGGAGGAGGAGGAGGAGGAGGAAGAGGTGGGGAAGAGAGGAAGGAGGTAGAGGAGATGGAGGAGGAGGAGGAGGAAGAGGTGGGGAAGAGAGGAAGGAGGGAGTGGAGATGGAGGAGGAGGAGGAGGAAGAGGTGAGGAAGAGAGGAAGGAGGTAGAGGAGATGGAGGAGGAGGAGGAAGAGGCGGGGAAGAGAGGAAGGAGGTAGAGGAGATGGAGGAGGAGGAGGAGGAAGAGGCGGGGAAGAGAGGAAGGAGGTAGAGGAGATGGAGGAGGAGGAGGAGGAAGAGGTGGGGAAGAGAGGAAGTAGGTTGTGGGGATGGAGGAGGAGGAGGAGGAAGAGGCGGGGAAGAGAGGAAGGAGGTAGTGGAGATGGAGGAGGAGGAGGAGGAAGAGTTGGGGAAGAGAGGAAGGAGGTAGAGGAGATGGAGGAGGAGGAGGAGGAAGAGGTGGGGAAGAGAGGAAGGAGGTAGAGGAGACGGAGGAGGAGGAGGAGGAAGAGGTGGGGAAGAGAGGAAGGAGGTAGAGGAGATGGAGGAGGAGGAGGAGGAGGAAGAGGTGGGGAAGAGAGGAAGGAGGTAGAGGAGATGGAGGAGGAGGAGGAGGAAGAGGCGGGGAAGAGAGGAAGGAGGTAGAGGAGATGGAGGAGGAGGAGGAGGAGGAAGAGGTGGGGAAGAGAGGAAGGAGGTAGAGGAGATGGAGGAGGAGGAGGAGGAGGAGGAGGAAGAGGTGGGGAAGAGAGGAAGGAGGTAGAGGAGATGGAGGAGGAGGAGGAGGAGGAAGAGGCGGGGAAGAGAGGAAGGAGGTAGAGGAGATGGAGGAGGAGGAGGAGGAAGAGGTGGGGAAGAGAGGAAGGAGGTAGAGGAGATGGAGGAGGAGGAGGAGGAGGAAGAGGTGGGGAAGAGAGGAAGGAGGTAGAGGAGATGGAGGAGGAGGAGGAGGAAGAGGCGGGGAAGAGAGGAAGGAGGTAGTGGAGATGGAGGAGGAGGAGGAGGAAGAGGTTTGGAAGAGAGGAAGGAGGTAGAGGAGATGGAGGAGGAGGTGGAAGAGGTGGGGAAGAGAGGAAGGAGGTAGAGGAGGAGGGGATAAAGAAAGCAAAGAGAAAAGGGATAGATTTCAAAGAAGGGGGAGGAAGAGAAGACAGGTGACGAGGTATGAGAAGGAGAAGAGAAGGGAGAAAAGAACGGCAGAGTAGAGAAGGAACAGAAAGTAGAGGGACACTCTTTGCGCACAGCACAATTCATGGAAGGGGTACATCATACCATATTAGATACTGTTGTTGGTTTGTTTTCTTACCCATCTTCAGGGTCTACCACAATGGCCCTTGGGTGGGTGAAATTCTCCCTCAGGAGGAGTTTCCGTCTTGACCCATCCAATCTGGCCACACTGATTGTGTTGCTGCCGTCATCAGTCCAGTACAGATTCTTGCTGATCCAGTCCACAGCGATCCCTTCACAATTTGTGATATCTACATTATAGAAGAGTTAAAACATACAAACCATTTTAGAAATCAAGCATTGTGCTTAAATGAATATTTGGGACTAATAATTTCAAGAAAAATATATTAATGAAAAAAAGTCAGACTTTCTCATATGGTATACATAATTTGTCTGAGGACTATGTCAATGGAATATTACTAAAACACTGAGAACATTCTGATTTTGCTATAACATGCTTTTCCCATTGACACCTGCCGGAGTACACTCAGAACTACACTCAGGTCTTCAACAAGTCAGAATACACATCACCACAGGTGACTCAAATCTACTGCACAAAATCTTGCAAACCAGTTTAAGAATTCATGCCAGCACATTCTCTGCATCCATTATTCTCACTGGCTTGAGATTAGACTTGTAATCATGTGAAGTAATCACAGAAGTAATTCTAACATATTTTTGTTGACCTTTGACCTCTTTGAAATTACATAATTACATATTCTATAAGAAAATAAAAAATGGTTAAAGCATGAAACCATTGAAAAAAAAAAAGACAGGCAGTTTTGGGCATTTTAGGGAGTAGTATGACGAGCGGTTTTGGACGGTTCAGTTGCTAATGGGCTAATCATCATTGTACATCCTCTAAGAAAATCTTATTCCTGCATTTATTCCGACGTAAGAAATGCTCACAGTCAGTCAGGAGATCCTCTCTGCCTGTGCCGTTCAGTCTCTGTCGACCTATCACATGCTTCGTGGAGTCTGCAAAATAGACATACTCCTCAGCGGCGTAGAAGTCCACGCCCCTTGGGCTGTTGAGGTTGAGGATGGGAACCATGGATTCATAGTTGGGATCATCGGTTGGCTCCAGGGGATCGCCCTCACTGAGCCGGGGTAACCCTGGCCAAAGAGGAGGAAGCGATTCATGCCCAAGTTCCCTGGATGGAGAAGGAAGGGATATACAAGTGAAGGAACGCAAAAGAACAGAGTAAGACTTGCAAGATCAGGCCATTCTAGCGCAAGGTCAATGACATAAATGTATGGTTTGGGTTCCTGAACTCATCACATCAGGAATATGGGAAAATTGTTCAGTTCACCTCAAAGTTTACACCTTAGAAAATCTTTTCTCTTTTTATCTATTTTTTCTTCTCTTTTTTTTTTCTGGGGGGCGGAGGGTTTATGCACAAATCTCCATGAAATTCAATTTTCTTATGTAAAAAAAAAAAAAAAAAAAAAAAAATTATGTGTCCTTCACATCAATAGATTTTGAGGATGCAAAGATTGTAGTTCACCAAGGCTGTAAATCATCTACCAAAAACCTACTTATGATACTGTCAATTACACACACACCAATGAGAGAATTAAGTTGATGACAATACCACTTCAGGTAATGCAGATGTGGTTGCCACCAACATCATGCTTACAAAAAAAGTATGTCTAGATCTGCAAATTTTCACGGTTTTCTCATTCTGAATCCAATTTTGATCCATTTCTGACCATTCTGTGGGTCTAATTTTACTCTACTCATTCAGAGACAACTTCCAAGCATTGAATTGAAAGCACACAGGCCACACCCTTTGGGCTCTGCAAAGCAACTTACTGCTGCACGATCCGTTGGCCATCACGGCATAGCCCTGCTGGCAGCGACACTGGTAGTTCTTACCAGAGATTAGGCACAGGTGCTCACAGCCGCCATTGTTTGTGCGACACGGATGCTGTGATGCTAGACGTAACAAAAACAAAGGGATATGTCAACCATGCATGACTACAGCATCATCACTTGCATCGTCTTGACAACAAATATATACATACATTCATACATATACAGCTGTATCATTATACATATACATTTTTTTTTTCCCCAACAGGTTATTGAAATTACTCCCAATCATGTTGTCATGGTGATAACGTCTGCTGTTACTAGGGATACCAGCTGACATAACACTCTTCAGTCATCAACATTCTCACACAAAGGAGCCACAAAACCACAAAGGGCATGCGCAGCAGCATAGAGTCATATATCGGGTACATTGTGACATGGTGTTGGGTCCTATGTGCAGGGAGGAATAGAGCTTGCTCTCCATGACGCTAACTCCGGTAAAAACTTACGGATGCTCTGCCTGTGTGGATGCACAACGTGAATAGAGCCCGCCCTGTGAGTGATCCTGGCAAGCGTGGTGACGTTGCCCGACAGCTTGTCTATTTTGACGATTTCTGCCTCAGCATCCCACTTGGTGGCATAGATGCTATTCTCAAACAAAGTCAGGCGGTACAGATGACTGACCTATAACAAGAGAGCCACCAGTGGAGACGGACATTAGAATAATCTTTTTCTCTGTTCATCATGCACTTTATGGACAGATTATTTTGACATGACACAGTGTTAGGTCTCTTAAGTGAAATGTACTGTATGGTGAGGAAGAAGAGAACATGAAGAAGAAGAAGAGGAAGAAGAAGAAGCAGAAGAAGAAGAAGAAGAAGAAGAAGAAGAAGAAGAAGAAGAAGAAGAAGAAGAAGAAGAAGAAGAAGAAGAAGAAGAAAAAGAAAAAGAAGAAGAAAATGAAGAGAAAGAATGTCAAAAATAACAACAACAAAAGAGAGGAGAAGAACAAAAGAAGAACTGGGAGAAGCCAATAGAAGAACACAACTCAAACCATAAGATTGTGACACAATCAACAGGCATGTCATCATTATCACTGTTGTAATGAGTACACAGTGGTATAACTACAATACATGAACTGTAATATGATACATTGCACTCCAACTATAACGACCATACTAGTAGTTTTAACAAAGTTCTTGTTACAAGGAAAGAAACATTCAGGTCCCGTAATTCTTGTCTATTTATCTTAATATACTTCATGGTTCAGCTGTAATGAAATTTTGACACAACAATAACAACAACAACAAAACCAACTGCCAATCCTGAGGACTTCATTTTAAGATTGTAAAGGGAGTCGCCTGTACATGATAAAGCTAAAATAATATTTCTTGTGACCTTTGGCCCCTGTTGGATGATCCTCTGGCCTGTCCCGTCGTATTTCACACTCTGCACCAGCTCCAGCTGGGTGTCAGCGAAGTAGATCCTCTTGGCGGGGTAGTCCGCCGTGATGCCGCGAGGGAAGACAATCTTGGTCACCTCCAGGTCCATCCGCTCACGGCCATCCATTAAAGCTCTCTCAATCTTCGGCCTGCTCAGGCGATCAGTCGTCCCCCAATCAGTGAAGAACATTAACCTGTGATGATATGCAGCAAGCAAAGTTTCATTTGTGGCGCTACACTTCCACACATTCCCTGGAAGTTTGGAGAATTCAGTCTCTTCGATGCATTAGATATAACATCAGCCAAATGCAATCTTAACGCTGCAAGCCAGGCACCATTGAAGCATCAGATAAAGTCCAAATCCAAGACTTGAGGAAAAATAGGATTGCTAAGATCATTACCTGGGACAATAATGTGTAAGACATCCTTGAAGGGCTTTTGTTTTGTTTGTTTGCATACATTGTAGTTTCATCATTATTTGTTGATGGAGAAGAGTAGATAAAATACCATGCAAGATTGGGGAATAAACGACAAGACTATGTTAACCCACTGAAGACTAGTTCCGAGTATACTCAGGCAGGTGTCTATGGGAAATGTGTGTTGTAGCAAAATCAGCCCATCCTCAACGGGTTAAAGAGGTTAGAGCTCATGTCCAACATCACAATTATTCTAGAGTCATGATATAAACCAATGAAAAAGAACCTATGGATGGAGTTTCACAATAGATTGAAAACAGTCACAACACATTTAGGGGTCATAGACGAAATCATCGCAAATGTACGCCTACACACTACATCTACTTTTATCATTTCATTGCAGTCTGAATCGGTATGACTTTGCTACTAACCCTTCGTTAGGGTCAAGTGCCAAGGTATTACATTGCTACTCACCCTTCGTTAGGGTCAAGTGCCAACCCTTTTGGTCGGTGGAGGTTGCTCTCCACCAGCGTGATACAGATGTCACCGGCTGACCGACAAACAATGATAGCATCTGTGACATCATCCATCAGGTAGATGTTGGACGTCACCCAGTCTATGGCGATGGGTTCAACATCTAGGAAGCAGTCACAAGTATGAAACATACATCAACTCCACAGTTTGAGTACAGTATACGTCATGTATTGAAGGCGTCTCATTTTTCCCGAATCGGGAGTTCCCGACGGTTTCCCGAGTAGTTAAATTCACAATTGTAGAGTACAGTTTTGAATGGAGAAAGGTAAGTCTGCATGTCACATTCATGTCGGGATCAAAGTCAATATTTCTGCATGTCTTTCAATTTGCAAATGGCACCTGACTCGTGAAATTTGCGGAAATAAAAACCTCATAAAATTTTCAACGTATGAAGTAGATCTTAGATAAGTTTTACACACGTTTTGTCCTCTTTATCATATGAATGAAAGGTGGTTTTAAAAATGATAAAAACCTCACAAAAATTTTGGCGTATAAAGTAAATTTAGATAAATTTTGCACATGTTTGTCGTCTTTACCAAATGAATGAAAGGCGGTCTCATACACAAAATATTACACTGACCATATTTCTACACAGCCACAAAAATAAACTGACCATGTCTTCAAATGTACAATATTTCTCTATCCTCCAGCATAATCGATCTCCAGTAAGTTGTGGCTTTATTGCAGCTTGTAGATTTGCAACATTCACAGTACACATTGCCTAATCAACCCTTCATGACACAAATCAGTTGGTTTCCTTTAGGATAGCAACATTGAACAACTGAATTAACCCGTTGAGGACGAGTCCGAGTGTACTCAGGCAGGTGTCTATGGGAAATGCGTGCTGTAGCAAAATCAGCCCACCCTCAACGGGTTAAGCTTTACTTGCACCTACACGACTGTACATAGGAGTGGCATAGCTCATCTATGACTAGTAATGGGATAATTTCATCATTACATTATAATCAAGCCTCTGTGTACAAGGCAGACTCAAGTCACAGGTTTCACCTTGTGCAAAGTCTGCACAAGGAAATTAAATTAAGTGGTCTACACGGACAAGTTTGATATAACTATTGCTCTTCAAATGACAAAGAAATCATACCTCAGCCTCATATTATGTAGCAATACGTGGGGTCCTGTGGAGGCTAGCTTTAACTGGCATGTTATGAACAGCTATATTATCACCCTCACATACGAATTGTTGACCTCTCACATACCGAGCCAGCAGCAAGGCTTGTTCTATTAAAGTTTGATAGTTATCGTTTTAATTACAGTGATGTACATATCACATCTTGGCCTTATATTATGTCACAATATGTGGGATCCTGTGGAGGCTAGCTTTCACTGGCATGTAAATGGACAGCTAGGTTATCACCCTCACATACCAATTTTTAAACTCTTTACATAGCTTGTACCAAGATGTTTCTTGCCTCCAGCCAACCATTTCTCCTTTGTGTGTAAGATTACCTGGTTGTAACTTGCCAATCTATTTTAATGGCATTCAGCTTTATGGCATCATTACTGTAAAAGTGGACATTTTTCGCAGCGTAGAAATTTTTTCTCATTTCAAGTGACCACAGACTCGCGCAAGAATAAAACAACACAAGTATATTTGCCTGTTATATGTGAAACTATTTGATGCATCACACGTTACCCCAGTGTACCGTAGTACCCCGGGTAACCGCGTTGTGTAGCGCCACCTCATGTCCACTTGAGGACAGCCAGAGAAAAATGCATGCACTGTGTGTGCATGTACATAGCATTCCCATGCCACTGCATGTTATACTATGCGTGCATGGAAGCTACGATACCACTAGCGTGTGCTTTAGTGCAGTGCAGTGCAGTGGCTAGCGCGCACTAGCTCCAGCACCAAAATAATTTCCTCTTTTTGGCACCCAGGGTACAACCTTTTTAAAAAAATAAATAATCCAACAAAATGGCTGATTTTTATTTGGTACCCCGGGATACCATTTATGTCATCATTTAATGTTTTGATTCCACAGAATTTAAACATACAAATTCATCTCATCCAGATGAGTACGAAAAATTTACTCACACAAAAATCTCCACTTTTACAGTACTTTAGGTGTGATGTCGACCAACGCACTCAGGTAGACAGAGCAGCACACTTATTATTGACTTATTAATTGGCAGTATGATATCGAATTGGGAGACTCACTTGTCAAATCCAGAATGAGATCCTGGACTTGTACGTTTTCCATCTTCTTGAGTCCTGCACACTTCAGCTGCTCTGCATGGTTACCAAAATTGACCCAACAAATCTAGGAGAAGATAAAGTAATTAAAACATTGAAGGGTAATCCAGCTATAAATAATTTTCCCTATAAAAAAAAAAGGTTGCCACATGATGGTACGCCACGATATTAATAGACTAAAAACTTTTGATGGCCTTCTTTAGCACACTGTGAACACTGTTTTGATGTCTTTGCTGTACATAGGTTTCATTTTTATGTGCGCCCGAGGCCGTTGTAACCTATGTACATAATATGCTAAATGGCAGATTATTTTTAACCCAGACAAACAAACATGCAAACCCACATATTTGGCTATTACCACAAGTGTATGTTTTTATCATGTTAGTGACCTCCTTAAACACAGTGTGGGCAATCTGGCAGATAGAAATTATAGGCACACTGAAAACTACATCGTAGGTTTACGCTGGAAAAGGTGAAGTTCAATTCTGCTGGTAACTGATGATAGACTATTTTGTTATGTCTTTTTTTCATCTCATCATGAAGTAGAGAGGCTGTCATATAATGGCTTACAAGGGTTTCAAGAGGGTATCAGTTGACATGAACACATCTTTGTTTGATACTCTTGGCTTTACAGTCAAATGATATGATAACAGGATCAACTAAAATAGAGCTACAGTCTAGTATGTTTTGTCTATTTGTTGAGGCTGTTTTTGTATTTTGCTAATTATAACACACACATGCTGCATGAACATGACCTCAACCCCAAACCTAGTAGCCCTTTTTGAAAGTCTGAACACTTCCATACATCTCATCTATACTGCATCAATGACATTAAAAAGGTCCACATCATATCAGAGACTGAGGTGTCTCTTGGCTTCATAATGAAATTTGCAGAAGTATTCTTAGAAATTGCTTTGACATTCACCAAATTTTACAAGGACAGAAGAAAATGCACAAAATTAATTGTTTTACTTTGTCTTTTAATTATTTTGAATACAGCACGGTGAGAAAATGTTTATCAACACACAGAGATCTGGTAAGTTGATAATTAATACTTAAATGAGCTTTAGTTAATACAAAAACAAACGATCTCCGAAAATACATACTAGGGCCCTCATGCCAACCATCTGTGGAATGCAAAGCATATAATTAAACATTATCAGTCATGTTTACTCTTTAACTACAAACCTGTACAAGTGACAACCAAAATGAAACATGCAGAGCCTCTATGAATGACGTTATTCCACTAGGTCTTTAGAAGGTGTGAGCTTTTTTGATTTACCTGGGCCCGGTTTTATGAAGAGTTATACTTGATTATATACTTGATTTCTATCATAAGTCATCATGGCAGCCTTTGTGGTAAGGGAATTTACAATCGATTATATCTTTTGATAAAACGGGGCCCTCGCATCATTCACTCTTCAAAGACTAAAAATGCTTCAGAAAGATGTTTCAAATATCACTCTTAACCCTTTGAACTCGGAATTACTTGCATATTTCGTGAGCTATACCCTGAATTACTTGACATATTTTGCATATTTGACCAATTTAAAAAATACGTCAAAATGAAAGTCCATAGATGTAGGAATTTGAACAAATCAAAATCGCATAAATTTTCTATTAGTCTACTATAAAAAGTGTAACACATAAAAATAAAATCATGACTATCATATCTGAAGGAATGTGCTGACAAGGTAGAATAAGAAAACTTGTTTCTTCTGACTAATATTTTATTCTGTGCTTTCGCTGTGACTATCACCATCTAGACCATGACCACTTGCTCCATTGGCACACTGACTATGATCTCCCCCGCTTGCACCGGGCTGGGAGGTGCTTACGAACCGCTAAATCCACCAACATACCTCCTGCAACCTCATCCTAAGTATCCATTTCATCCTCAAAATCACTACCTTGACAATGTTCAGAGTCATCAATGTCTTTGGGGATTCTCCCAGTATTCCCTCACAAGAGCCTTTTCGGCTGTGTATATTTTTCTTGCCATTTTCCTCGCATTTTTTTCACTTTTTCCCTAATCAAAATGCACGAAAACTATGCCTGCAATGCCCAAGCCCCGTACATTGCCATAACTGATCACCTGATTGAAAATGGGGTCATGCAGGTCATATCGAGCGGAAAAGAAGTCACATGACATGGGGCCAGCGGGCTAATTTACTTTCTCGGCACGACCGGAAAATCGGCCATTCAGGTTCAAAGGGTTAAAAGCACTCAAAGTAAAGCCACAGGTTTACCTTGTTTCTTTTGAGGTCATAGTCCATGGCCCTGGTTCCCATGGCAGGAAGAGGGTCTGTGTCTGTGACTGGAGTGCCATCTATATTCAGCTTTAACAGACTGTTGACATTAGCAACCAGCAGATATGCAGCCTCTGTGACATGACGGAAAAAAAAATCAATGATAGAAACATGGTAGATTGTAAATTGCTTGAAGCAGATAAAGAGGAGTATTATATGAGCAAGGGAAACCTTTTATTACTATTGTCAACTGGTTTTTAGTGAGAACATCATCATCAGCATCACCAAAACCATTACTAGTACTGTCATCAGCACAGTGATCACCATTATCATTGCCATCATCATCACCATCATCACCACCGTCATCTTCACTATCATCCTCATCATCGTCATCATCACCATCAAAATCACCATGTGCACTAATTGTCATCATTACTGTCTACCATCATAATCTCCTTGTCTTGTCAATCTCTTCACTTCATCATCATGCCCAACAACCTCTTCCAGTGTCTTCTTAGATTTTATTAGTACATCATTCAGTTCACTCTCTTTTCCCTTTCCCCACATACCTATGTGACTCTATTTCCAAATAAAAACCAAGACAAAGTCTACGTTCATCATCAGGTGCACTGTTACTCCAAACACCCTGAATAAAACATGAATTGGGGGATCATGCTCTCTCCGATATGGGACCAAAACTGTGGAATCAGTTACCTATTCAGTTAAGCCAACTGTCATCTACATAAACATTCAAATTCAGAATATATCTATGAGCACCGAAAGGTGGACTTGTGTGCTATACAAGTAGCCGCTGCTATTATCATTATTGTTTACCCTTGGCCTTTATTCTAGTGACATACTGTACAAATGTGCATCTAAGTCACATATTGTAATCCTGACCACTAATACAACAGAGCTCAACTAGAAAGAGCTTCTCTTGTCGTAATTAAGCATAAGAGTGTTTCAAACTATACAACATGCTGGCTAGTACTAACATACCACTACTATGTTTCATCTTTAATCATACAATTTGTATGCTCAAGGCACTAGCTTTTGAGGTTTTAATAATTGAAAGCAGAAACAACTTGTTCTCAAATTGAAAAAGATGGGTGCATCATACTTCCAGGGCTGCTAACCTCTACAGATTAGAACACATACTGATGCACACTTTAATACAAAACAGTTTTTAGGCACATACCACAACCTACTTGAAATGAATGCGAGGAACTATCAAACTTTGCAAGAAAATTGGAACTGAATTTGAAAGGAGTCTGAATTTCATTTCTCTGAACTTAACTGTTACTAACTTTAATATGATTATCATAATTTTCAAACCAGAACAGAAGAACACAACTGCATGCCATTACATGTATGTAGTGTATACATGTACGTAGGTGTTTTTTTTTTTAAATAATGTAAACTAACAATTCTTCCTGTGACAGTTCTGTTTTACTTTGTTATCATTAATACAAGTTGGTCTTAAATGAATGCATTCCCAGAGACAGAATGTACTCATGACCCTCATCTACACTCCAAATTCAAAGTAAGCCTCACTCAACCCACTCCCCCCCCCCCCCCCCCCCAACAAAAAGGAGGCAACAAGACAAATTTGTCGGCAAAGTGTGAAGCAGAGAATGCCTGGCTCACCTCCAGTGGCTTCACAGCGGCCCAGTGAATGCAAGACATAACCCTCGGCACAGGAGCAGTTGTAGCTTCCCTCTGTGTTGGTACACACTTGGTCACAGGTGCCATACATATCACATTCATCAATGTCTGTCAAGGTAACCATGGAAACCAATGAGACAAGATTACCAATTGTCACAGACATCAAATTTCATACTTTTTTTCCCCCATAAGACAGCCAAAAGCCCATAAACCCACTATAACACCAATGATTCCATCCTAAATCTGTAATATACATGTATGTACTAACTACTATCAGTATACTGCATTTCTGAAATTAGTAGGTTATCATAATTTTTGCCTCAATCGTCATGCAATGAATAATTGAAATTTGATGGTGTAAGAAAATTGGAAGCAAAATTCTACAATATGAGACACGAGACATCAAAATGACCAGAAGACATTACTGTACCAAACAGCAGTTCTTGATTTTGTCATTGAAAGAAGCCAAAACTCCTGAAAACAAAAATGGTTTAAACTTTTGAATTTCAAAAGAATTTTAAACCAATGGTTGACCAGAACAGATAGCTCATTTCCTCCTAAATGTTGTAATTTCCATATGGTTTAATAATACAGGGAACATCCAATTACCACATGTGTTGTAGGCAGAAAGGCTTTGGTTTGTATTGATCTTCAAGAGGAATCACTTAAGAAACTTAAGAAACAGTCAAGTCTTATTCAAATGGAAGCAAAGATTTCACAAATTATAGTCTGAATTCAATCCTCAAAACTACTTGCACCGGAGTTTTGATGAGATCTTCAAAGCACTAAGCATAATAGCAACAGATTAACCTTTTTTTTTTTTTCTTAAAGCTACATTGTATTGTAGCTGGGTTGCTTTGTGTTGGAGTTACATAATGGATGAAAAGATTTCACAAATAATTGTTTGTGAAATCAACCGGCAATAATCTTCAGTTTTTCACCGCAATCTTACATCACTATACCATCTCCTCCATTTTCCCACTATTTGAATTTATTTCCCGCTTCTATCTTCTTCTTTTTTAATGATTTACGGACATGGTATGATAACTTACATCATTTCCATTTGATGTTGTGTCAATATCATATATTCTACTTTTAGTTTTCATGCTTTTGGATGCTGAATTTATTTCCCCTCTTCTGCATTTTTATTTTCTTGCCCGCTCTTCTCCATCTTATCATGCTCAATCCCTCACGTACAAATCTAATTTTCTGTCGTGCAATACTCTCATTTATCCCATTATTTATGCTCAGGTCTGATGTGTATTAATATCACATACAGTTGAACCTCTCGTATCCGGACAAGTCGGGACCGGGGCTCATCCGGATAAGGGATTTGGCCGGATACGGGAGACTCAATGCTTTATACATGTACATATACATACGCATGTACTGATGTAGCCCATTGTAGTACCACATGTAGTAATGTGTATACTGCAACCTTTTCATCGTTACACTCAGTAACAGACCCCAAAATAGAGGTGTATGTTAATGTTGGAAGTAATATGTAATTCATGTGTGTTTGTGTAGGAGTTCTCAAGGAGTTGGGAATCTCCCATTCCTCCCGTAATTATTTAAAAAAAAAAAAAAATCACGGCGAGATTGCGTCCGTATAATAGAGAGATCCGGATAAAGGAAGGCCAGATAATAGAGGTTCAACTGTATTTTATTCTTATGTAGGTTTATCTTATCAGTGTTATTCTAATTTCATTTATGAGTCTGATGTAAAGCAATCGCATCAACCTTCGAGCTGCTGGATTGTTATTTTATATTTGCACAATAAACCATATTGAATGAATGAATGAATGAATGAATTCAATCTTCAAGTCTTCAAGACTAACAGCACTAGAGTTTTGATGGCATTTAAAAAGCACTTGACATATAATGACAGTAGATTATCTTTTTTTTTTTCACTTATGTTTTATTGAACTCGGGGTTGCTTTGTTTTTGAAGGTTTCAAAATTGCAACCTTTCTAAAAACTGAAGTGAGGAAACAATTATGCAAGATCCGACATGCAGAAATGGTGGCGTAGTTTCACGGTACAGTTGAGACTGATCAATGGCGAACATCTCTTTGTCTGCTGTATGGTGTTAAAGTGCTTTTGAAGACCAACAAAGCATGGGTGCTGAACTCTCAATCTTTCCAGTGGGAAGCTTTCTGTGAAATAAGTAGGTCTCTTCATGCCTCATCACACCTCAATATACCCTTTGGCTTTAAAGGGGTGGGTGTAGTTTTGGTTGAGATTGGGGAGTCAGATTTCAACTTTTTGCACGAAAATGGGGAACCACGTTTGAAATATGAAAGAGCATGCAATTATAAGAGGTATTCAAAGTGTATTTGATGAAAATTGGTGTTGAAATGGTTGAGGTAGTCAAAAACAGAGTAAAACTGATATAAACTGATAAACGGTGGGTCCCACCTCTTATCAGGACCTCTTTTTTCTGGATATCTCGGTCTTTTCAAAACCAAGTTTCACAAATAACTTTGCCTTCCTCTGAAAATTGTATGCTCTTTCACATAGAAGTTTCTCATTATCTCACAAACAAGTTAGAACCTGAAGCCTCATCTCAACCAAAACTATACCATCCCTTTAAGGTATGGAGGGTTTAAAATGGCAATGCTGTTTAACCACATGGATACCTATCCAGCCATATGGCACAGTGTGTAGTTCTAACTAAAAAATTGTGCAATTCATAATCTGCAAGAAGTCAACAGGTTGATCCAAATACGTCAGGACACATATTGAACTTGCATCAGAAATCCATAACTGCTTAATCACATACATGCTAAAGCCAATCATTTATGATTTCAATACTTGTGTTTCTTTTCTGATTCTTTTTGCTTTTCATGCAGGCTAAGGTGACTAATCAAAAGCTTGAGAAATATGAGTGAAGATGGCACTGTATTCTAAAAGAAATTAAGGCTTACTGTCATGTGGATGTGCTGGCAAGCACCATTAAGATAAGGATCACATGAATGATCATCAATTCATAGATGCTTATCTCAATGAATTAACAAACCAAAATGCCTGAAGGTACAAATTACCTTTTTCTGCTCATACATAGAGTGGAATTACAAACTGGTCTCTTTAACCCTAAAAAGACTGCCAGGCTATTTTGATGCCTCGTAGGACTGGGGGGGGGGGGGGGCTCATTGGGCCCCCCCCCCCAAGATCTTGGCCGTTGACCGCATGATTGCAAGGAAAATTGTCAAGTGCGTCACCCACAAGGTAATCTACAAAACTGAATAGGTAATTATTTCACAAATATTCAAAATTATTTTCAATAAATTAATTATGCTAATTTATGCATGAATTCAAAAAAATGGCCGTAAATCTGTAATCAAAGGTCCAAAACTGCTGATTTTTGGTTTAAGTACTCTGTGAAGGATTCTTATCAAATGTACATAAAAAAAACGGCGGTATCAAAAGTTTTTTTCTTATGCATTTCATTGTTTTCAAATTTGTTATGTATTTCTTTGTTTTCGACTTTTTTTTAATTGTTTTTTTTCGATGGAAATCATCGGCGACACTATTTTGATCATAAACAGCGTGAAATTAATTGATTTTGATCAGAATAAGTAAAAATAATGATACATATATGAATTTTGGTCAGAAACAGAATTGCATTGGATCTGTACATGAAATCACGTTTGTGAGCAATTTCTGGTCTGACATGCACTTACAAAATATTGCGTAACTTCAGAACCGCGTACCCAGGCGTCGCGAATTTGGTCTCAAAAGCTGCACAAGACTTAAAAGAAAAAAGTCATAAAACGTCGCGTCGTGAGATTCTTACGTTCCAGATTTATGTCGTTTACGTTCCAGAAAAATGTCGAGGGGGGGCTTAAAAAGCCCCCCTCCCCCAGTCTTTTTAGGGTTAAAGAAAAAAATGAACACAAAAATCACATTTTGGTTTGACCAAAAAATGGGAAATTATACATACTATGCATGTTAAACAACAGTTCTGAGAACACACAATTTTCTCTGCTAAATAAAAAGAAGCAAAACATAGTAGAATTTGCAACAGTAACCAAAAAAAAAAAAAAAAAAAAAAAAACACAAACACAACAAAACAAAACATGTAAATTGGCAGCTCTGGTCTACTCACCCTGACACACAGTGGGATTATCAGGAGGGGCTTGGAAACCTTCTGGGCACACACAGAGATGTCCACCAAATGTTTCCACACACTGCTGGGATGCCCCACATGGACCACTGGCACATTCATTGGAGTTTTCTGTAATGGACACCAACAGCATGGGAGAGGAAGAAATTGAGGCATTGTCAATTTTGACATTGTCAACTGATATACGCATGTACAGAGGAGACAAGTATGTGATACATTGTAAGTTTACGTCATGGAAACCAATGTCTTCAAAACAACATCTGAATTGGTGTACAATACATGAATATGCTGGCTGTAATGTACTTGGGTCAAACACATTCTTGACCTTTCTGTATGTTGGCAAAAATTCAGAATTTGATGTGGAGCTTTGATACCCTGGCCTCTTTCAGATCATGTTCATAAAATTTTTGCTGTGCAGGCACGTTTTTGTTTGGGTTTTTTTTTTTTTTTTTTTTGCCTCTTGCAGATAATGTTCACAAAATTTTTGCGGTGTAGACATTTTGCGAGACCAGAGGCTAGACTAGTGTAAAAATAAAAGCATCATGTATATAAATACAATGTATCTTTGCTTGTTATATGTACCACTATTAAATGCTTTGATTTCACAGAATAAAAAAACACACAAAATTCATCTTAACAGGTAGAGCACAAAAATCACTTGCACAAAAATGTCTACTTCTACAGTATACATTGTAAGTTGGTCTGCTGTAGTGTAACATAAATTTAGCCAACTCAAATCCTGCAAAGAAATCTAGATAAACAACTCTTTCATCATATTAGAGTGAAAAACAGGTTCTTTTGATTTTTTTTTTTTAAACATTGCTATAAATTGAAATGTAGGCTTTCTAACTGTAGACCTTTGCTGGTTGATAACTCAACATTCTTCACCTTTATACAAAATATCATCACTTAATTACCCTTTCACACTTTATTCACTGCATATTCTAAAGACATTATTGGATTGGATAAAGCTGCTAAATGCAGTAGAAATCCACATTTTGTTAGAAATATTTCTTGCACTATAATACAATTTTCTATGAGAACTATAGAACTATGCATACTACAATGTATTTAAAAACACTGCATCTTAAATAGATCCATATCTTAAATAGATCCATCAAGATAAAACACTGAATAAATGGTAGACTGGAAGAAGCTTTTCATTAACCTCTATAAGCCACACTCACTAATATTTGGCACAGTAGCCAACCGAGTCAAGTCGGCGGAGCTATATACTCCAGGGCTTTATGTGACGTGCACTTAGTTTGCAAGCGGCAAACGAGTAAAGAGGGAAACCATCTGTGATGAAAGGGGGGAGATCCCAAGAGGCGGCACGCACTACACCTTATCAATTAACCCACTCCGTGGAAAAGCCATCAGCCCCCGTTTTGTCCTAGGGAGCGGGGTCGTTTTAGGCAAGAAAACCCTGATTTTGCCCCGCATCCCCTCCAATTCAGCAATATCTCTCGTAACCAATGACATCAATGCAATATAAGCAACGTTCAAGATGGTTTCCGGACATTTATTACGCGCACTCTCCATATAATTAAACTGGGATATTTCATACTTTAGAGTCTGTTCATCATTAAATACACACTCTTGTCATTAATCAAATACTTTGTGTCCACAATTATCCATATGGTAACCCCATAATCACTTGTGTTGAAACCATAATTGGACATTCATTGCAGGTGTGGGATTCTTGATCTTAACAGATGCTACACAATACACAGAAACTGTATATATAATTTCGTTATGAGTGCAAATAAAGGACTTCAATTTTTATAGCAGGATCAAAATGAAATAAGCGAGAGGAGCATTGGCAAGTACTGATGTTGGGTTGGCCTTTATGACTGACTCTGCTTGTAAATCTAAGTCTAGAGGAATTGACTGCACAGATGCTATTCTCACTTCAAGTTGTTCATGTATAAACCTAAAAATGTGCATGTACATGTATATCATTAACTGCTCACTGGATGAACGATGTTGCTCTGCAAAAAAAAAAACAAAAAAAAAAACACACACACACATCACTTTAGCTTCTGGACACTGGAAGTGGAATCAGTCTTTTTCAAGACATTGTAAAATACTCTTAATCAAGATACACTCACTCATGAAAGTCAAAAGTTTATTTGGTTTTAATACAAAATTGATATTATAGTATCAGAATGGTATTATTCAGACTAAATATGAAAACTACCTAAGTATGTACCAGTGATACTAATCATATTAAAGATTTATACTTTAACATACATTAGTTGTCATCAGCAAGCACACATCTAACTACAAATCATTCTGATCTTTGGAACACACAGCACTGGGAGTGTAATACTGGGAGGATTTCACAGCACCTGGATTGCAAAAAGCGCCCTCATCCAACCCGTCGAGGCAGTCAGGCACTGCGTCACAGATATGGAGGTAGCTGATGCAGGTCCTCCCATCGTGGCATTTGTACTGCAGGTCTGGCGGGCATATCAGTGGCGGTGGTTGCTGGCCTGCGTAGTCAATATAATAGTGGGCGATATGGGAAGAGGATTTGTTATTAAAGGAAGTGTGCCATGGAGGAGGTGCTCTAGATGAGTACAGTGAAAAGGAATAGAGCAGCAGAATATAAGAAGTGGTTAAGCGGCAGCAGCAGATAATCTACACACACATCACACACACAAACATATGCTATTTTTTGTATATATTTAAATGCATATTGCATATTTACACTGCAGCTGTCTACTTTTAGCTTTACAATCATGCTTTATAAGATGAGCTAAGTTTATGAAACAAGAAGTAAAAGAATAACAGAAATAAAGGGGATGGATAAACATCTTCAGCACTGTACATGCTATTTTGATTTGGTAGTGGCAAGAACTTTTTTTTTCATAATTATTTCAGGTTCACAAAGCTTTGTAATGTGCTACCTGCAATGGATTTATTAGAGTCTACTTAAAATTTCTCTCCAAGCATGAGAATCATGCCATTTTGATTTGGCAGTGGCAAGAACTTTTTTTTTCATAATTATTTCAGGTTCACAAAGCTTTGTAATGTGCTACCTGCAATGGATTTATTAGAGTCTACTTAAAATTTCTCTCCAAGCATGAGAATCATGCTATTTTGATTTGGCAGTGGCAAGAACTTTTTTTTTCATAATTATTTCAGTTTCACAGAGCTTTGTAATGTGCTACCTGCAATGGATTTATTAGACTCTACTTCAAATTTCTCTCCAAGCATGAGAATCAATCACAAACTCTACAGAACATTCAGAGTGCCAATCCAAATTTGGAATGCCAGACTGGCACAGTCAAGATGGTTACAGGTGAAAGGGATAGTGTAGTTTTGGTTGAGATGGGGCTTCGATGTTTCTAACTTTTTTTTTTTGTGGGATAACGAGAAACCTCTTATGAAATATTAAAGAGCATACAATTACTGTATAAGAGGAATTCAAAGTTAATTTGATGAAAATCGTTTTTGAAAAGGCTAAGATATCCAAAAACAGTGAGATCCTAATAAAAGGTGAGACCCATCTTTGATTAAGACCACCGTCTTCTACTTTGTTTTGACATCTCAGCCATTTCAAAACCAATTTTCATCAAATAAACATTGAATTCCTCAAATATACAATTGAATACTCTTAATTTCATACACTATTTCTAATTATCTCACCAAAAGTTAAAACCTGAATCCCCCATCTAAACCAAAAGTACACCATCCCTCGAATGACATTACCCTGAATATATCTCGAGTGCAATGTAAACATAGAGTTCTATCAAAATAGACTTGTCATTTGATAATTTGAGTGGAGCATGAACATTACAGGGCCAAAATACATGACAGCCATTGTTATAAAGTATAACAGCTCTATCAGACATGTGGGTGTGTGGGAAAGCACATACTCACAATTCCCACAATCTGAAAACATATTAAATTGCTCTACAGTGTATTTATACACTTAACTACCCAGTATAAGATAAAGTTGGTCAGCATTTGAGGTTGGTCGCAGTATTGGCAGAAAAACAATATTGGGACCAAAAAAAAATGAAAACACAGAATATCTTTTTCTTTCTTGAGAGTCTTTTTTGCTGTGCAAAAGAGCATAAAAAAGCTACATGACCCAATTTTACAAGAGGACTCCAAATACAATAGGTAAGTTTTCTTTTTCTATTTTTGTGAAAGAGAAATCTTTCCTCTGTATGACTGGATGATTAAAACTCTTTTAAAATACCTTTCACAAATCATACCTCCACTTATCATGACTGGCAAAATATTACAGAACACATGAAACCGAACTGAAGATGAAATATTCTACAGAGCGGATGCTTTCATAATATAAACAAAGCTCATCTTTTTCTATTCACAGGTTAATATAAAGTATTGAGTTCAAACTGAGCTAAGTTCAACTGAGAATGCTAAAAGATTTCAACAGAAGCCTGGCCATCATTGATGAAAACAACATACCAGTAACTACTTGTACAGTGTCCATAAGTGTCCAAGGTTACTGTAACCATCAGGGGGGCATGAACATTAAAGAAACATTGACTGGGGCACCTGTGCTGTCTAAAACCATTTTTCACAATCAAGGATTCTTCATTGGAATATGACTATTGCTTGCAAAGTAATCAAAATGTCAAATACTTGCTTGTAAAAAGTAATAGAAATCATCTCTCGTGGCATTTTTGCCAAGCTTCTACTTTTGTTCCTTGAAATATCCTACACATGTACTGATAAAAAACTTTATGTGCATAATCAAATATCTGGAAAAACTCAGGTCTGACAAAAAGAAAACAAATGAATAAAGAGGGTGAAATAATGTATTTGAAGTAAAATAATAACAATTCTGATAACAAGAGCACACATTTACAAGTGTTTCCTCTCAGGAAGCTTAAAGGACAAGTTCACCTTCATGTACATGTGGATTGAGTGAATGCAACAATATTAGTAGAACACATCAGTGAAAGTTTGAGGAAAATCCGACAATGCGTTCAAAAGTTATGAATTTTTTAAGTATCTGCGCAATTGCTGCTGGATGAGAAGACTACTACAGTGTGTGATGTCACATGCGTACAACGATATAATGAAAATTAAAAAGAGAATTTCACAAAATTTTACTTTTTGAATTAAGTGCACATCTCTTGGACTTGTTACTGATATATGTTAAGGATAATATTATTCCCCTTGCCTTCTGAAAGAGAGAAGACGAGTGTTCTTTTGTTACGCGAGAAAAGTGAAAATAAGGTGAATTTTCTTTACACTTTCTTTATACCGTTGTACTCATGTGACATCACAAGCTATAGTAGTCTTCTCATCCAGCCATGACTGAGCAGAAACATTAAGAATTCATAACTTTTGAATGGATTGTCGGATTTTCCTCAAACCCTCACTGATGTGTTCTACTAATATTGCTGCATTCACTCAACCCACGTGTCTTTGAAGGTGAACTTGTCCTTTAATATTTTGGAGAATTAAACCATCAAGTCCGCTGGGGGGGGGGGGGAGGCTCCAGGTATCATCTTCTCATCATTAAATCAGCACATCTAAATTTCCTTGCATGTCTTACATTACAGTAAGATTAGATGTAGCTAGTTAAAATCATTAAATCTCTACAAAATCAGAAAGACATGTACAAAACTTTGTCAACAGAAACAGAAATTGAAATCTTCTACCATGCACTACCAATATTAGAATCAACTACGAATTTAACAATTTGAAAAGGATTTTAAAATTTCTGCAAATGGAACAATCACATAAATAACAAATGGTTCAACTGAAGTTTGTTTTTTTTTTTCTTTTTTTTTTTCTCCACTTAATACAACACTTACAATAAATGGTACAAGTTATGATACAAAGACAGAGGCAGGTAGGACCAAACCGTTTTTATGATGGTTTCTGGGCATTGATTGGGTCATGGTGAATACAGCTCTATCATCCTTCTCAGAGCATTGATCAGTTGGTCACTGCTGACCAAACCTGTGACAGTGTAAACTTACACTCTGGCCCTTCGTCGGAGCCATCTGCGCAGTCGGGTTGTCCGTCGCACTGGTATGCCTCGGGAAGGCACACGCCGTTGCTGGCACACCGGATGTAGCCTGGTTCACAGGCACTACTCTTGTCGGCTGAAAAGAGAAGCCACAACCACACTCTAGATTACTTCATTGTAATGTGGACACATTATTCAAGTGTATTTGTGGATAAACATGGAGAATAATAATAATAATGATAATAAGCACAGCATTTGTGATGCACCATCGATCTAGTGGCCTATTCTGAGGCGCAAAGGAATATATAAAGAGAATAACATACATTGTATGGTTGTACATACGAAAGTTGAAGAACAAGGAAAGGATAGAAATATATATACCCGGTAAACAATTAAACAAATATTCAACCAAAGCAAGATGCAAACATATATGACTTTCAGATGCTTTTTAAATGTTTCAATTGTTTCTGCTGATCGGATCCTCAGTGGAAGAGCATTCCAGAGAGATTGGGTTGCAGGAATAAGAGCTTTTTCTCCAAGAGTTGAGAATGTTCTTTTAAGATAAAAAGTTCAACATATTCCCTTTTCAAAATCAATTTACAGAAAACAGTGTAGATTTGAATAATCATCAACTTCATTTACAGCATACATGTATGTACATTGCAAACACACATATATTTGTTTGTTGTTTGTTTGTTCGTTTGTTCTTATGTTCCATCTTCTATACTACGTTTTAGCGTATCATACCCATTCATTTCTATTTCCACAGTGCCATGAGTATTTTTCTTCTTTTCTTTTAGGTAGAATGAGCACTTTATAAGAGTCCAGTATTATTTTTTTCTATCAACTATATTTTTCTTATTCTGCAATTGAATTCTTAAGGTGACGTAGACAATGACCTATGGAAACACACTAATACCATACAATTTAAATCTCACTTTTTGAATAGCATTCTCAAGAAGTCACATGCTCATATGAAATGACGCAAATTAATTTTTAATTTACTTTTCAGATAATCACATGAATATTCTATTGAGACTCTAAATGAATCGATTCATATACTTATATGTTAATGAATTTGTATCCAGTAGACATTAACATATCATAGCTTAAATCACAACAATAAAAAAAAAATAAGCTGTACAGTATTCAAGGCTTCAAAAGAGTAATATTGCATTAGTATGGCATTACAATTGAACAGCGGCATAGGCTGGTCCTCAGACCTGGAGCATATGATTTGCAGCCAAAAGGCGATCACATCATTTATTCAAATAATGACATACACGCACACTTCCGGGTTTCATCAGCTAACAAGCAAGCAAGCACAAAAAAAAAAAAAAAAAGAAGAGTCCTCAGTGTAACTTTCTGCTGCCACTTCCAGGTTTCATCAGCTGACAAGCAAGAAAAAAAAAGGCCTTCAGCTCAACTTTCTGGTGCCACTTCCGGGTTTCATTGGCTAACTAGTTATAAGCAAAAAACAAAAAACAAAAACAATCAGCATAGCTTTCCGCACCCACTTCCGCGTTTCTTCAGCTTACAAGCAAAAAAAAAAAGGGGGGAGGGGCCTTCAGCACAACTTACTGGTGCCCCTTCAGGGGGTTTCATCAGCTGACAAGGAAAAAGGTAACAAGCAAAAACAAAAAAGGCCTTACCTGCACTTCTACACCGTCTGGTACACCACAAACAAAGCTTAATCTTGGGGGGTTGTTTTGTTTTGTTTTGTTTTTTTCCGGCGCCACTTCCGGGCTAAACAAAGTGGGGGGCCAAGCAGTTAGACCCTATGTATTCCTATGCATTATTCAAAGAAAGTGGGGGGGGGGGGCGGTTCTGTTTCTCGGGGAAGGAATGAATTATATTCAATATTTTGTGGGCAACGCTCAAGCTAAGGAGCAAAAAGAACGGGTGGGGGAGATTTTGCATTTTTAGCACTCAAATTCAATAATCTGATCCGACTTTTAAGGGGATATTTGAAAAATTTGTAATCGAAAAGTAGGACAAACTAATATTCAAGGACATGGCTTAATTGTGGTATCTGCAATCCATGTGTGTATCTTCATTTTGTATATACTATAAGTCTATGGGAAGTGGACAAAAGGGGAGGGTGTGAAGCTTTTGCACTTTTAAATCTGATATTCAATGATTTGGTGCACACTTCTTTTTTTTTTGGAGAGGTTTGGAATATTGTTAACTGAAAAGTAAAAAAAAAAGGAACATTCAAGGCAACGTGAATGGCTAAAATGTGGTATATTGTATTTGTCACATTCTTTACTGCATCTGCATCTTTCATATGTGTATAACTCAGTCTACGAAAATGGAAAGATATGTGAGGGGGGTATCCCCTCCCACACAATGGAGCTTTTGTATTTTTAGAACTGAAAATCAATGATCTGGTGCACACTTTGGGGGAATATTCAGAAAATGCCAAATCAAAAAGAACAAAACGTGAATATTCAAGGAAATTGCGATTGGCTACATTGTGGTGTCTGTCACCTTTTTTTTTTTTTCCTTTCCGTGTGTTTTCATCATGTACTAAGTTTATGGAGTTGGAACAAAGGGGAGGGTGTGGAGCTTTTGCATTATTTAAAACTGATATTCAATGACCTGGTGCACACTTTTAGAGGAATAAATGGAAAATGTTCAATCCCAACTAAGAAAATTGAACATTCAGGAAGTGTGTGAATGGCTAAATTTTCCACATAATGCAATTTTTCACTATATACTGTACTAATAATGAATAATAATACAAATACATGTAGTAATGATAACAAATGATAACAGTAAGATTTTCAATATGCATTTAATGTACTCCATCCCCACTGAAAACACCTCTTGATGAATATTCCATGACACTGTCCCATTAGAGGCAGAAGAAAATTATTAAAGGCATAATTTACCATTGCAGATGAAATGATATTAATAACCCTGCATTAGTGCTTCAAAATAGTTCTAAAATGTGAGTTAGGGATAGAAACAACCAATGTAAAAAATTTGAATTAGTATAATCAACGTAAAGTAATGTTAAATAATACAAAATAGTTATAATAAAAATGCTTCCAGACTAAGCTGTCTACTGTTACAGTTTATTGAGAGAAATAGTGATATCTCCTTAAATTTTAGGTTTTATTGTAAAATTCTTATGGTAGGATGTTTTGTGATACAACTGACCTACATAGGACATATGCATCAAATGTTAAATCACTGCTCCCAATAATGAACAGAACCTTTAATAGGGATCAGAAATATGGAAATATATATGAGGTGACAATGACGAAGATGATGATAAGGATAATAATATCTATAATGATGATAACAATAATAATATAATCAATACGAAGAAGAAAAAAAGAAGAAGAAAAAAGTGATAATCATAATCAGGATAAAAAGATTACCACAAATAAAAAAAATCCACGAAACCTGGGGGGGGGGGGGATGATTAGACATGTCATCCCTCCACCTTGGGAGCTGGGGGGGGGGGGGGGAGGGGAGATGCATACCCTCTAAGCCCCTACAGATGAAGAATACAAAGAATACGGATCATTTATTGGCCGAGGCGTCTGATGCAAACTTCCCAAATCCTTTCTTCCAACTTACTGCAACCTTCCTCATCGCTGACGTCTCGGCAATCAGGGTCACGATCACATCGCCATGACAACGGGATGCACTGCGTGCCATCCGCACAGGCAAACTGTTCATTGTGTTCACAGCTCACTGTGCAGCACACCATCAACAACAGGCAAGAGAGAGAAAGACAGAGGGACACAGAGGAAGGGAGGGAGAGAGAACAGATTACATTGTCAGCTGCTGCAGTCACTGGGAAAGTCATTTTCCCTAAATCATGAACTAAGATTTTACCACATGTACTTTTTCTCTGTGAAAGACACACAAAAATGGTGAACAGTGTCCCATTTGTCACAGCAGTAGGGGTCTTGCCTCATTTAACACGGGAGGATTACAACCAATTTGTGAATTTGTGAATTCAGAAAAAAAAAAAACACAGAATTATAATGGTTACTCCAAGCTCTTCTGAACTAGGTCTTTAAAGCCAGAAATTTTTGCATGCATTTTAATTTCGCAAATTTCGTGAGAGTGAAGATTAAAATGCAAGCAAAAGTTCTTCTCTGCACTATATGCACTGAATGCCAGTGGCAGTTAGCGAAAAATTAGTAAAAGATGTCATGCAGAATCAAGGTGAAGCAAAGGTCAAAGTCCCATTTAAATGAGCAGTTCAGAATCTTATGTGTACACATGAAGCTTTCCCTATCTTTTGTATCCGATATATCCCACTGACTTGAAACAACACAATTAAAGCCGAAGTCACATGCACATCAATGTACATGCTGGATCACCCCGGATCTGATCGGGGTTATCAGGGGGAGAGATCCGTGTTGATGCCTTGGGCATCCATGGAGGTCCCTTGAGGTGCGTGCAGGTCTGTGGACATCCAGGAGGCCATTACGGCAGTTTTTGGAGGTCAAAAACATCCGGCATCATCCGTGGACTGCCATGTTAGACTGCCATGCCTAGAACGATCATGTAGGCGCTGTGAGTATCCTTGGCAGTTCGTGATGGTTTTTTTTTTTTTTTTTTTATATCAAGGACCATCACGGATCATCAAGGCAGCTACACGGACCTACAAGGCAGCCACACGGAAACTACATGGACCATCATGTTCAAACACGATATTACAGGGATGAACATGAATCTGCACGGTCCCTGCATGACGAGAACGAGAAGATTGATGAAAATAAAAAATCAGCTCGCTTTTTATGTAGCGGATTTTCGTCTGCTGGCAAGGTACATGCAGCTGCTGTGTTAGTCCGTGTAGCTGTCCTGCTGGTCCATGTAGAATGTAGACGCCCTGATGGTCCGTGTGCTCTGCTGACATGGACTGTGTAGTTGCCGAGTGGGTCCGGCATGGTCCGTGGAGGTTGATGTAAGCACTGTGTAGATGCCGTGTAGATGCCGTGTAGATGCCGTGTAGATGCCATGCTGGTCTGGCCTGATCTGTGTAGCTGCCGTGTTGATACCGTGTGTACAGTCATCAGCACGCAATGACACTCCATCCAGGGCAAAATTATCCCTGAACTCCCTGGACCATTGCCGCATGTTCTGGGGATCGCCGTGTAGATCCTTGAGGATCCGTGTTTGTGTGTGACTGGGGCTTTAGCTAGACCATCACAAAACCATCCTGAAGTACCCAGGTCATGAGGGATCCACTACATGGAGATATCTGATTTATTCTGCTTTGAGCAATGATGCATAAACATTGAATCAATAAGGCGAGATGCCACACAATTATTACACATCATCAGTTTACCATCACACCACTGCGGTCACTTCATCGATGGGCAGTGGAGAAGGAGTGTTCTTGGCCACTCACTATTCTTTTCAGAGGACCGTCTACTCTGTACATATGGTCATAGAAATACCTTTGCTCCATGATGTGATCAATTATCGTCATATCACTTCAGGCCCACTTCTGAAGAATACCCTCAAAAATGCAACACTTCTTTCATGCGAGGGTTAAAAACCACTTTCTGTCCTTACATGCAGAGAATGACTGTTTTGATGTACGAGGTCAACAAGCAGCTCAAATCTGTATGGCATTTTCTCTACAAGCCTTATTACACTTTTATTCCAAATTTTCCATGAAATTACTCGCAGTGTAAAAATGTCATGCAGAATCACAGTGAAGCAAAGGTCAAAGTTCATCTGCATGTACTTTCTGTAAATACAAGGATGGCAGCCACTACTTTTGCTGATCAAGCAGTATCCACTGAGAATCTAAGTTGCAGGTGCATTATTGGTAACCAGTCTACATATGAAGAGTTTAATGACAAAATAGGCTAATTACATTCTTGTCACTTTGAAATATTTGCGACTAAACCTGCTAGAAAAGCACACAAAATAAGAAAATATGTCACATTTTTTTATCATAACTTCAAGAATAATCCTTGTTGTGCAACGAGTGAGGTATCATTGTTCAGGTTTTATTTTGCACAATCTGATGATGGAGTTACTTTAATTTTTTTTTATAGATATGGCGCTCAACTCATTTTGCAATCAAACTCTGGATATCTTGCCTGTGTCTAATTGGTCTGTAATTCCTTGCTGATTCACGGGTATGTACATATTGAAGAAGAAAGGACTGACACAAAATAATTTCATTCAAAGTAGCAAGCGTGAGGTCTTACAAGGTAGATTTTGGAAGAACAATTTCAGCACGAAATAGCAGCATATTCTTCCACATTAAGTGATATTAGTTATTGCAAATACTACACTTTTGATAAAATTCACTTATAATCAAATAAGCTGATCTGTGGATCTTCAACAATAATTGACAGTATACACATGTATGTGTCAAAAGCCAAACAGCTGACTGCAGTGGAGATGGATTTCTTGTTCCAAAAGACATATTGCTGTAGCAATAATTCGGTTCCTGTGTATATCCCAACCTTCTCTGACTGTACTTTTCACTCTGCTCTAATCAAACGATGGAAATACGATACTCGCTGTGACAACGAAATCTGTAGAGACTCTGAGGCAGAGACAATCACACACTTCCCTTCAATCTGGCAACGGGACGGCAGTAATTGAATTGGATCTTTCTTCTTCCATGTGAAACTACACTCCCTGGTGTTCTAGATGACTTGGCTTGGAAGAGTCAAATCAAACAAGCAGTGGTGCAGACTTTGTGAAATTGGACCAAAAAAAAAAAAAATGCAAAAGTTACGGAATTTTCACGGTCATACATGAAATAGTGATTTATATTGGTCACAATAGATGATATGTTGATGACTGATGATGTAATCATTTCTTCATTCTCACTTTTTTTTTTTCTGTACATAAAATCAACAAACTTCTTTTTAAAGCATAACCTCCTCCCCATGACATGCATCATAATTACATGTCAAGGTGATGCCAAAGATGTTGTGTATATGTGTGTCTTTTATACAATACTAGAGAGATTTAAAATGTTTTATTTCCTATGTTTCACATACAGCTGTGGAAATTTCAACAAAAAAAAAGAGAGAGAAATGAACACTCCATGAACATGATAATCATACTCAAGCAAGGTAAAGCCATAACCTAAACAGTGCTGCCATGGTCATATGAACCACACAATTCATTTGAAGTTTCTTAGAATATGCCAGACTTGATGTCTTTACTGACAGCCACACTAAATTTACAATCTATACAGATGAAGCCTTTTGGTAATGCTGCTTCATTCAATCAATTCAAAGGGATGGTATAGCACTGGTTGAGGCGAGGATTCACTTTTTAACGCTTTGCAAGATATTTAGAAACCACTCTGAAATGTTAAAGAGTATAGGAAAACTAAAAGTTTATTTGATGAAAATCGGTTTTGAAATGACCGAGATATCCAAAATCAAGGTAAAGCAAAGAGATCCTAATAAACGCCGTGGATCTTTCACATTTTATTAGGATAGCTTTTTTGGATATTTCAGCCATTTCAAAACCAATTTTCATCAAATAAACTGTGAATTCATCTAAGAATTACATGTTCTTTCATATTTTGTCAGAGGTTTCTCATTTTCTCACAAACACACACAAAAATAAATATAAATGCCATATAAATGCAATTATTATTATTATTATTATTATTATTATTATTATTATTATTATTATTATTATTATTATTATTATTATTATTATTATTATTATTATTATTATTATTATTATTAAAAGAAAGTTGGAAACCTGCAGCCCCATCTAAACCAAAACTGTACCATCCCTTTAAAAGTCACAAATCCTCTTTAAAATTGCAATGATCACTTTGTTCAAGAAAGAAAATCTCATAAAACATGTCTAACCCTTGTTTGGAATGATACCATGAAAGTACATCATAGAAAAGGAATAGAATGATTTTTTTTTTAATTTTTTTTTAAGTATAACATCCAAAGAGCACATCACAAAATTACTATCAATGTCTAATCCTGAAAGGTATTTGCATGGATGAATGCATGTCACACAATAATGCCAATGGGAATTTTCAAATAATTGAAAACCTAAGTCATATCTGATAGCGCTGCATTTAATTCCCATTGACATTATTGTGTGGCATGCATTCATCTATGCAAATACCTTTTAGGATTAAATGTTTAGTAATTTTGTGATGTGCTCTTTAATAGGATGTTATATTAAACCACATTCCATTCTATTCCTTTTCTATGATGTACTTTCATACAGTGTAGTATCATTCCAAACAAAGGTTAGACATATTTTAGGAGATTTTCTTTGTTGGACAAAATGATAATTGCGATTTTAAAGAGGATTTGTGACTTTTAAAGGGATGGTACAGTTTTGGTTTAGATGGGGCTGCAGGTTTCCAACTTTCTTTTGTGTGTGTTTGTGAGAAAATGAGAAACCTCTGGCAAAATATGAAAGAACATGTAATTCTTAAATGAATTCACAGTTTATTTGATGAAAATTGGTCTTGAAATGGCTGAGACATCCAAAAAAAAAAAGAAGCTATCCTAATAAAATATGAGAGGCCATGACCTTTTTGTGCACACGAATTAATAGCCAAAAGTATGACAATTTTTAACATTTGGACACACTGAACAGATTGTCCTATTTTTCCTAAACCTACTACTTTCATGAAAATGAGTATTGCTCTAATATGATATGTACAAGAGCACTTGCTATACCTTAAAGTTTGTACAATAAAAAGAAGGACACTTCAACCTGTAATGTAATACTGTACAACCCTACAACATTTTTGAAAATGAAGCTGCAGCTTTACACAAAAGGTCCAAGTTCAACATACTGTAAAAATAATGTGTGAAACAAATAAGTACATTTCAAAAGTGCAAGGAGAGCGAACAAGATTGACTGGTTTTACTAGTTTCAAAGAACCATACATCAAATGGAAATTAGACTGAACAAAACATACGCCCTGGATGACTATCTAAAAAGACCTTCCCTTTCGGCTAAATGACAGATGCACTAAAACTCTTAGGCCTATTAGGATTGTAACTGGATTTTCCTCAGGGGACAAATCATCCAAATGCCAGGCTAGAGTTGTGTGGAAAGTTATTGAAATCTGTCTCACACGCAGAGATAGCGCAGCTTATCAAATTTCATAACAGAAAACTGGCAATATAATGGGGGGAAGTACAGCCAACATCATGTCACTATGGCAACCAAAATTCAATCAAATTGTGCCTTCACAAGGACAAAGGACAAGAGACTGTCATGTCCTGAAAAAGGGCATCTGATGCAACGATGCTTTGAGTTCGCAGGGTATTCTGCACTTCTTCCAAAGTCCCTGGTGGCATTTCAATGAGTACCTCATTTATTTGTTAAAAGGTCAAGACAAGGTCTTGAAAAAAAAAAGAGCAATACATTAATTTTTCCTCATCTTCAAAGTCACCTAATCACACTCCACTCAGCAGCAGACAAAAAATGATCAGGAATTTCCAACGGAATTGTCCTCTAGTATACCCGAGGTTTGATTTGGTAAAAACTGTACACAAATATAATATCATTTGAATTGAAAATGAAAAATTTCTGATTCTTCCTCACTGCAAAGAAAATCATTATATAGTACACTAGATTTATCCACAAGCACACGTGAGTTCAGCTCATAGATAATCTTATGTCTCACCGCACACATATTTTTCCCCTGATACAATGTATGACAAAATAACTTGGCCTCCAGGTTTTCTTCTTGGCTGAGGCTATCAAAGCTACGTTTGATATTGTTGATACCAAGAATCTAATTTTAGATGTATAGTCAGCAGTGGTTGGCGTGGGCAGGTCCAAGTTATAAACGCATTTCAAAACAACTTCGCATTTATCAACCCTACAGAAACGTGTTTCTGGCTCAAAAAGTGTTTGCAATGACACTTTTTTTCCGGCATTTCAGAAACGCATCTTTAGCCCCATAATCAAAACAGCTTTGCATTTATCAACTGCCCCAAACTCCCAAACAGTTGTTTCAAAACCGTATTTCTGCACCAGAAGTGAGGTGATAAATGCATCGAGAAAGAGAGTGAGAGTTGAACAGAATGAAGGCAGGGTGCTACGCAACTTTTTTTAACCACTTGCCTGGTTGGGCAAGCAGATTGTCAAATTGTCCAAACACTTGCCCGGACATTAATCTTACTTGCCCGAAAAGAAAGTCCAAATATTTCAGCAAATGATAAAGAAAATCACTTGTTTACGTCATGGGCTTAGTAAAACATGTGTAATCATCTGCATTAAACAGCACACATTGATTTGATTTGGGAGACACTGGAATATTAACAGGCATGGTTCTTCGCTTCTTGGCGTAAGTGGTGGAAAGTTTCTGAAATGAAATTAGAGTGTGTTGCTTCTCTAAACAGTCATCTTTTGGCTTCTGTATGGCTGACTTCTAGGGTTTGGGGGGGGGGGGAGTGAAAAAAAAAAAAAAACTTGCCTAATTCGGGTGAGCACCTTTTCTCATGGATCCAAAACACTTTGCCTGACTTTGATTTTCACTTGCCCTGGGCAATTGGACAAGCATTTATGTAGCACCTTGTGCAAGATATGGACACAGAGAGAGATACAGATGAAATTACACATAAAGATTAAACTAAACCATAACTGCCCTTGGTGTGGGATGCATCATATGAATGTGACTGGCACATCCAAACTAGACATAGCAGAGAGGAAGACATGCCAACAGTAGGAGTCAGCGGCACATCGTCCCATCTGCGCAGCCAGCTTGTACAGTGATTTATCGTCAAAGTACAGGTGGAAGTTTACATAAGAGTACACATATTATATCATTAGAGGGAAGATTTATATTGCTGAGCTGAGTGTCAATGACTTGCGAACGAGGCGTTAATGAAGGGGGATGGTTCCATTGAAAGATTGATGATGTGAACCATCAACCCATCATCCTGCGTATATACAATTAAGGGAAGACATTTTTCTTTTTTTTCTTAATTCTAAGTCAGGCATCATGATTATTACAGCGTTAGCAGCTATGCTGACATCTTGGCTCTCGAGCACAAATCTCGATTCTAATTAAAGGGGAATTCCAGGCCAGTTACAAATTAGTCTGAAAAGAAAGAGTAAAAAGGTAACAAGAACAATGAATGTTGATCAAAACTGGATTAAAAGTAAGGAAGTTAGGAAATCATAAAGATTCACTGATTTTTTCTAAAACAGTTAATAAATTGTTCATGTGAATTATGCATATGTGTGAGCTCAAGATGTTATCACCTCGCAATTTTCTATTGATTGTGTACCAAAAAAAAAGAAAAAAAAATCAATTTTCTTCTTTCATAAAAGAGTAAAATATCATGGTATTCCTAACTGAATACTGAATAACTTCAAAATAAATGTGCAGTCAGATATATCAGGATTTGAGGCTGTGGCCCGATTGTGTTTGAACCAAACAGCAAATTTAAAGATTTGATGTGCAAACTATATATGGCAAGTTGTGAGAGGATGACATCATTGTCTCACTATTTGCAAGAACTGTTTTCATGGGGGAAAAAGCTAAACATCAGCTTCATAACTTCAGTGAACTTTACCCGATTTTGATCAAACTTTCACTGTTGTGCTTGTAAAATGTGTCTTCCTTTTCAAACTAACTTTTGACTGGTCTGGAGTTCCCCTTCGAGCACAGAACACTCCAAACTATATATACTATGTATATTCCAAAAACAGAAACAGAGAAGTTTAATCAAACATGGGAGAGATGGTAGCTTGACCTTCAGTGACACATTGTCACTGAAAGCGCCCCCCCCCCCCCAAAAAAAAGGAATGGAATACCATGGTAGGCCCTATACAGACAGGTGGAACGGATGGAGAATTCTTCAGAGGTTTGAGATAACAGGTGCATGATAAGGGTAAAGAGGTTGATACATAAAACATGACAGAACACACATATACATACACCTGTTGAACATCCACAGGAGGAAATCCTATCGAAGATTCTTTCTACCTGATTACTGTCACAGCTCTAGAATTGAATGACTGACCTGAAATTGGAAATTGGGCCATCCCATTGAGAGGAAACATTTAATGCTATTACTTCCTGACCACCAACCCCCAAGGGATCAATGGCCCTAGATTTAAACTCGATAAGAGCCTCATGTGCCTTGCGATAGCTATCAGCTCAGGAGCTGGGTGACATCAGGGAGGTGGAAAGTCTCTTTCCACCTCCCTGGTGACATCCAATTACCTGATGAGACCAAAAAATTTTTCACACTTACAAATAACTTGTTTGTAAATTTTTGATGTGTTCCCCAGCACATTGCATGCTGATCTTTTTAACTCAGCTGTAGTATAACATATTGTTTGCAGTTAGTAGTTGGTATCTAGCAGTTGGCACCTATACCCATTTATTCCACGTCAGAACACTCCACAAATAAACAGGTTTAGAGACATGCCTCAGAAACATAATTACAACAAAGTCCACTGCGAGTGTGAAACCTCTCTTTTCAGCGCTTACTGATTTGATCTCATCTTTTTCAGATCACCGCATCCCCAAATGGGAATCTAACTGCACAATAGAGACACAGCTGTTGTAGATGTGTGCTTCCCATTCTTCCTCATCAAACTTTTCAGTGTTTTCAATCTATTCCATATAATTCATTGCCATTGAAAGAGGATCCACCCCCCCCCCCCCCCCAAATGAACAATGATTTTGGGAAAGCAATGATCTTCCGGAAGAATGTACCCAAATGAAGGTAAGCAGGGATGATATTGAGGTTTGCTGAAAAAATTGGAAATCAAAATTTTCAGGTGATTTTGATACATAGAAAAAGCAAAAACTTGAGAAAAAACAAACTGCAATCAGATTTAAATCTACAGAATATCATGCCTGGGTAAGTTCTGCGGTAAAAGAAAAAAGAAAAATTGAATGAGCGGCTACAGTCAGTAAGAATCACAATGAAGTCTGACAAATGTGAAAACACATGCGAGTGTCATTGACCCAGCACAGGTACAATATGTACATGAAGATCAACTTGTTCTTTGAACGCCTCACTTGCTATGAACAAAAGCTCTTGAAAAAAAAAAAGGATGTTTTTTGAAGGGGGATGGCGGCAGGGGAGAATTTGCTTTAACAGCATTCTCTGGGAAAATTAACAGTTCAAAAACAGTGTCTACAGCCCCAAAATATGAGTCATGTGATTTCTTCTTTTTTTTATATCAAGAAAGAAAAGACAGGACATTTTAAATCAGTGACATTCCACGTTCAAACTAGCTTGAGGTAATGGTTTGTGCATGAAAGATTCATCTCATTATTTTACACCGTGTGAGAAAATTGATATTCAGCCATGAGGAAGTGACAGTAAGGTTCGAAACACTCGTGGGAAGCAAAATGTAATTTGAGCTCTTCCTGATATGTTTCCTCACAAAACACAAGAATAATTCAATATAAGAAACAATGTGTAACTTTCATCTGCAATGTATCAGACCATTCTATTGCCACAGCAAAGAGGCACTACATGGATGTCTACGAAGAAAGCAGATTCAGTTTTATAGACAAGATGTCATTGGATTGTCATTTTAAGTCAAAACTGCACAGGGTGGAGTGACAATTATTTTCCATTTCATTCAAGGCCACTAGAATCATTATCCTGGGAATTTATCTGACAAACACTTAAATTGCACAACAAGTTGAAGAGAAAACACGTTCCATCGCGATTAACCCAACTCATAAGATGAATGCCAACATACGTCAAATCACTAACGTAATGCTTCTAATCAAGAAAACATGGCTGCCGTTCCCATGGCGACTGACAGAACTCCGCAAGACGACAAGCAAGGGAGATGGGAGAGTTGTTTTTCTATACTGCTGTAGGCACACTGCATGGAATTCAACTGCATGGCAAACACTGTCTGTATTATCCCAGCTGAAGATATTATCCAAATTGCGTAGTACATAGAGGAACCTTTTCAACTGTCATGTGCGAAGTCTAGAGCCACATTCACACACATCCTAGATTAACAGTTCCTGAAAATCAATCTTTGCAACAAGAAAAATGTACATATATATTAAAGAACTGTTAGTTCTCATGTGACACTACAAAAAATAATCAACTCTTGAGATATGCATTGCGATGGACTAATCGACCCTGCTTGATTTGTGCCTTGTGCAGTGTGTAAAAAACACATAAAAAAAAAAAAATCCCATAATGCAACTTGCCATACATATTGGTTCCCACACTTGAGTACTTCCAGTCAATGTTCAGTCATGGTCAGGCTGTACATTCAAAAGGCTTCATGTGCAGCTCAGTGATTTGTGTGTGGGTGTGTTTTGCCTTGTGTAAATGGAAGCAGCACAAAACTGGCAACACATGCCACGAATGAGCATTTCTTTTTTCTTTTTGAAATACCAAATAAAGGGTAAAACATATCATGTAAATATACTCCCTATATCATCATAATACTTTTGGGGTATTTACAGAGTCAGTACAGGGACAAATGACAGCATACAGAAAAACCTTGTTACCCAATTGTTTTGTCCCATGAATGGGTCTAGAAGTCACAGACTAAAACACACCAGAATTTATGGCACATCTCTCTGGTCTTCATTCTCTGGAATGTGTTTCTGATATGTTATCAGCTGAAGTTATTCCCTTCCTTTCCTGATATCTAGTCAATTTCTTCCTTTTTCCCAAAACTGTTCCCCAAAATAAAATAAGAGGGGGATAAGTCAGAAATAGGGTAGGTCTCGAAACTCAAGAGGGCAATTATGTTCCAGTTTGGAAAACAAAAACATGTCCACATCAATGTCATAGAATCAACTTTTCTTGTCAAATGATTGTTCACATCTACATCTGTAGGTGTATAGGCCCTACAGATATGATGCAGTGACACATTTTCAATGAACATAAAACAGAGACACACTACTGAAAGTTTACCTTGCTATAGAATCCTCACAATCCCCCAAAAGACACTCACTGTGAACATGGCATACTTGAAATTCAAAGGGATAATATAGTATTGGTTGGGGATAAGGATTAAGCTTTAAACTTTTTGCGAGATACTTAGAAACCATATGAAAAGTTATAGTACATACAATTCTAGAGAAATTTGACACAGAAATACAATTCTAGAGAAAAGTTTATTTGATGAAAATCGGTTTTGAAACGGCTAAGATATCCAAACACAAAGTAAAACAAAGCAATCCTAATAAAAGGTGGGTCTCACCTTTTATTTGGATCAACAACAAAAAATCATCATTAAAAAAAAAAAAAAAATGTTGGAAACTTGAAGCTCCATCTCAACCGAAACTGTACTTGAGCAAGCGTGAGGGAGAAGTCCGACAGTAAACAATGCTAACCAGTGTGTCCACAGCTCGGATAGTTTGCACTTTCACTAATGTCATTTCCAGTCACGACTGCAGACGCAAACGTACCACTTCAGTTGTAATGAGACTCATTTACATCACCAAAAACTCAATCTCCGAAAGCCCCTGGGTTTTTTCTACACTATCACACACAAGCTGGCAGATGGAATATAAAAGATATAAATAAATAAAATGAAATTAAGTGGGAGTTGGGGAGCTGACACCTTTTAGCTAACCACTGTAACTTGCATATAAAATTGAATTACAATGAAAGCAAATTTGACACAGATTCACACAGAATCTGTGCTTTGTCATCTCTTCAGCAAGATGAAATGCAAAAATTACCACACGGCTTACACCAGCTGCCTGTCATTTAGCCTCACTCAAGTCCTATGATAATTTCACTGCCTCGTGGGCATCATCATCATCCCACTCAGTACTCCTATACCTCACGGCAATTTCATAGCTTGATTGATTGCTAATTCTTCATCACTTCTGGTTTTACTGCGACTTGCTGAGACAAACAAGTCACAGAAAGAAAAACAACAACAACTCAACCACATACAGACTCATACCTCACATTTTGGCATTGAAGCAAAAGAAGAGAGATGGAAAAATTAACATGTTGTGCACGTCACTTCAGCATGCTGCACATTTGAAGATGACATACGACGTATTTAAGCTTGAAATAGAATGTGAATACGCAACTAATGGCCATGAAAGGGTTACAAGAAATGCTGATCTGAATATTTGTTTGCAGCCGATAAATTCTCTTCATCGATGGGATGGGTTGTAGTATCCATGGATCAAAATAAATGTATCAAGATTGAGCCCTGTACTCAGTACGCAGCTCCTGTTGGAACATTCTCATCCATAGCCTACATGAGGGAAAGCCTGTAGTTATATATTTTAGGTAATTTCTTGGTCTTTTGGATACAGAGTATGAAGTCATGTACAATCTTAACCCGTTGAGGACGAGTCCCGAGTATACTCGGGCAGGTGTCTATGGGAAATGTGTGTTGTAGCAAAATCACTCCGTCCTCAACGGGTTAAGAACAAACTGTTCTTTCTCTCACTCATTTATGTTGTAACGAGATCTCTCCAAATCATTTTTGCATTTATTCCACAATAATATTATTAGAAAATCATGAAATAATCCAACAGTTGACAGGGTTTTGTTTTTGTTGTGCTTTGTTCTGCACATCATTAATAATATTTTGCTGCAATTACTCAATTCCTTGTTGATGTCTTTTAATAAGTTTTTTTTTTTGTAATGTTTTATTGAATTAACAAAATCATGAACATGAACAAAAGATTATCAATGATTGTGAAAGTTACAGATACAATCAAGCAAGAAGGAAAAAAATGGTGATTTCACACAAGTTTTGTAGTTTTGATAAAAACTGGTTGACCAGTCTAATTCAAATATTTGATGGTTTGAGAGATTACATTCATTGCATTATCAGAACAAATTCTAACATGTTTCACTCAAAAAAGCACAGTCATTTCCATAATGTCACAAATTGATATAAAACCATGCGTTTAGTAAGCATCAAGGCTATATTAAACCAAAAATTATGGCATCCACATTTTGGGGGGAATAGTACCATGCTCACTGTGATTTATTCAAGCCCACTTGGCCCTTCCATTTTTCCAGGGCAGCTCTTCCACAGGCAGTGTTATGGGAAGCGAGATACCTATCCTTGCCCTCACATCCCATCTGGGTCCAAATCAAATCAAAGCAGCGTCAACAGTTGGCTCAAATTTCAGAGACATGGGTGAAACTTTTCTAGGATGCTCCCAGCATGCCATCCCCCTGGACACAGTATCTGACAACTGAGCAAGAGTCGCAGTTGTACGAAGGCACTCATCTTGAATGATTGCCACAGTTACCTATTTTTATTAGGAAAGAAAATGATATCACTTAAACAAGTCAAGCACTCTCTGAGATCTATAACAGGCAACCATTTGTGCATGCATCTGTCCATATCAATCAAATTTGACAACAGCTCTTTTAAAAACCCATTTTGAATGCTGTTCATGCACATTAGTAGCTCCTTTGATGACATGTACTGCAAATATATGATAGATTCCTTGTAACTTCACAGTGTAAACAGAAACAAGCACTTGGCATATACAGCCCTTATAGAGACAAAACTCCTAAAAACTTAGCTTGTCCTGGATACGGGATACAATCAAAAGATCATGCACATGTATGTATTATTAGAAAGCTGCATCGGACCACAACATCAACAATTTAATTTCTGACATCACATCTTGTGGACTTAAAATATTATCAAAAGCCAAATAATTTTGCCATCTGAAAACAAACTATGTGTCACTGACTGACTTCCATGCTTTGCACACTAGACACTTGCATCTGACACTTCTGATGTATCTCAAACTTGTCATCACCATCCCCTCCCCCCCCCCCCACACACACACACACCAATGTAGGTCATCCCTAAAGATTATACTGATATCCTATCCCAATTCTTGGCCCATTTTGAATACCTGCTTATTCATACCCCCATAACCACACAATGACCCATTCAGACTCCAGAGGTAAAGTGGGTATCTCGTTGGCTTGAAGAGTAGGTGGCAACCTGGTCACAGAGTGGCCATGGAGTGGTCACTGAGATGTCTCTGCTAAAAGGCCTGATCTCTAGAGAGCTGCGAGAGAATCAAACATGTCTGAATTTTTCCGGAGACTATTTCCAGTCTCCAGCTGGCCGTGGAGACTTCTCCTTGGTTGTGGCATGGAGGTACTACCGGTATACAGTAGCTCCATAGTCGTGGCCAAGTCATGAAAACTATTGTCTACAAGGTCTCCAAGACATCTCCGTGACCTTGCAGAGACCCATTTGCCACCAACCAGAAACATTGCAGAGGCATCTCCATGACTGAGGAGACATCTTGAAGACATTATGGTAACATCTCCAAGATTCTCTGGGCAAATAAGTTTTCACCATGTTTAGAGACATCTTGGATGTCAGTCACCCTGGAGTCACCTTCTTGGTGAGTGCGCAAGCCATTTCTTGGCCCTCAGAGGTGCACAAGTCGCAGCGACTGATCAGTTGCGGAAGTTGCGCCAAAGTCTCCTCCAGTGAGATGGACCCTTGAGAGTAATCTCAGCATTTACTCAGGACATTCTAGCAGGCTCTAGACAAGCTCAAAGACATGGTCTGGTAACCCATGTGCACAATACTTTGAAATACAAAGTCACATGACAATGCAGCAGCTTTAGTTCGGTTCACACGCTGTTCCTAAACTTTAAGTTTAGGTCGATAACTTGACTCTCGATGATTAGCTTGTAGTTTAGCACTGTGTGTATGGACTCGAAAGTTAGCAATCTTGAAGTTTAGTTGATGATTAGAACCACGAGACATCTTAGGGTTTAGTCCCCCATGGAGGGTTGCCACTCGTAGTTTCGCTAAGTGTAGACACAATAACCAACGAGCTTGTGAGTTAGCGTGAACCTCGCTTCTCGTTCGCATCTGGGTCAACCTCCAGCTGCGCTATTTTGTATGGGCATAAGGTTACCTAGCAAAGACTCTGCACTTCCAGTGTAATGATCGAGTGGGATTCGCTAGTAAGTTGTATCTTAAAGTTTAGGTGCCGTGTGAACCCGCGTTGTGAATTCACAAGTAGAGCTAATCATTGCAATTAAGTTTTCGACCTAAACTTCAAGTTTGGCAACTGTGTGTGAACATAACGTCGGCCTTATGCCAAAAGGCCCTTAACACTGTACAAATCCTACGTGTTCAGGGCCTTTTGGCATAAGGCCGACGATTATTTGTTTCATGAGATCTTGTTGAGCCAGAATCGTCCACTGTGCTAAAAGAGCACTTGTGGTAGTACCCTGGGAATAGAGAGTGAATTGGGTCATACAATTTACCAGTATCTATTAATAGGCATGGCCCTTACAGGAAAGTTGAGAAGAGACTAGAAATGCTTGCCAGAAAGAGAATCTAATGAAATAAAATTCAGCTTTCAAATAAACTGTCAATATCAAGTTGTACACAATGCCATCTGACTAGTATTTATTCAAGTGACATTTTACTGGGTTTTTAAGGCGGACAAAGATATACACTAAGGTCGGAATAAAAAAACAAACAAACAGCCATTACATCATGCAAGAGATGAAAAGATTGAGGAAGCCTTTACAGGGTCCTCTCTTTACATCACATTTTTAAAAAATCAATTTTTGCAGTGCAAAGCCAAGACTATTATTTTGTCTGTGTGGACACAAAACACTTCACTCTCAGAACACAGATCATGATGCGAAAATCAGTCCAACACAATTTTCTTTAATTTTTCTTCTTCTTCTTTTTTTTTTTTTTTGGGGGGGGGGGGAGGGGGTCAAACTATTGCAATAATTTGCCCTAAGGTGTGTGAATGGCATGCACAGACTTTTTTTTTTCTTTAAATCCCATGATGCACCTCGCTACAGTACATTGGATGTCCGGGGTCATGTCCCACTACACACTGTAACTGTTGATTTCTTTTATAAACTCTCCTGATAATTTGTCCTACGCAGTGTGTATAAACAGTGGCAACTAAAATAGATTTCTGCATCGCAAATGCAAAAAGCAATGAGTCCTGTGTGTGTATGCAGGCTTCTACATGTAGTATTAAACTAGTCGGATGGACGAATGGACAGACAGATGGACGGACAACCAAATAAACATAATGCCTCTGGCGACTCTTTGTGGCAGAGGCAGAAAAAAAAATTTGGGTGCGCATGAATGCAGCTGATGAACCTGTCATCCAACATTGCTTCCACGACATGAAGAGTATTTGAGCAACGACAATTTGTTGACATCCAGAGAGGAATGCAGGGAGGGAAAATTTCGTCTTCTGCATATGGACATGTTTGCATTGGTATCACCACAGATTGCCAGACATAGGTGAAGTGTTTCCACGTGGGAAAATCCATTTCATGGTGAAAGGCATTTGAAGTACTTCCGTATGTGTGGAGCAATGTTTGGGTTGACTGCATAAAAACTTCCTGACATGAGTATGCGAGGAAACTTTTGGACATTGATCCCCCCCCCCCCTTTTACTGATGGTAGAAGTCTGTCATTACGTTTGTTTGTTGTTGTCTTTTTTTGGGAGGGGGGTTCTTAGAGTATTGGTTGTTGTTGCTGATGTCGTTGGGTTTCTATTTTTTTTCATCAGACTCACCAAAAATCAACAGACATGAACCTGTACATTATCATCTGCCACAGCACAGGGCGCTGTGAATTTGACCCCACTCTGGTTACTGTGGCAACTGCCAGGCGCCACCCAGACCTCTTCACTGTGCCCCAGAAGGCACTTGAGATGGGGGGAATATGCTTCCCAGGCCCAGACACCATCTTCAATCTCTGACATGTCCCTCAAGCTTTGCTTTACCAAGCTCACAAGAGTCATGGTGGACAAACACTAGAAAAGCAAGCACATTTCCACTGCCCACATACATATTGTAGCACTGATGACTTTTCCTAATACATTTCAAAGAGTAAGAAAATGTGGGCTATTGGCTACAGTATGTTTGACAGACCATGACTCTGTTCATTTTTGTCTAGTATCATATTTATTGCCTCTTGTTAATTGGGAAAGATAGTGTTGACTATCATGTGATGTACCTATTACTTTTTCTTGAAGGATGTTGAAACATTGATTGTCTTATATACTCTTTTATTTAGTGTCTCATTGATCTCAGGTGGAAAAGTTTGCTTACAATAAACCACCATCATTTTTCATTTGCCTTCACTTTGATATCTAAATATGACTTTTCCATATCTCTTTTTGGGTTACACTATAGTTCCCTGGCAAATTACACTGAACTTAATATGTCCAATGTAGGTGATTACACACTCTATCAAATACAGTTCCAGCACAGCAGAAGTTTAACTGTCGGAGTACTTCTTTTGTCACTTGAAAGATAATGTAAAATGTAATCCCAATTTAATCCTCATCCAAATCTCATCCAAACCTCATCGAAAGATCAGAACAAGCTAAACTATGATGACATGCAGACTGCAACTTGGTATTGTTTAATCTCACGTAAAAATGACAATAATACATGTATGGACTTCTCCCCAAACCACTTGCATACATGTACATGTGTATGAAGGCCACTGATGATTTTGCAAAAGTACTTCTTTTGTCACTTGAAAGATAATGTAAAATGAAATCCCAATTTAAACCTCATCCAAACCTCATCCAAACCTCATCGAAAGATCAGAACAAGCTAAACTATGATGACATGCAGACTGCAACTTGGTATTATTTAAAGGGTGTGTACAGTTCTGGTCGAGGTGAAGATTTAGCTTTTAACGTTTTGTGAGATATTCAGAAACCACTCTATGAGATGTCAAAGAGCATGCGGTTCTAAGGGTTATCAAAAGTTTATTCGATGAAAATCGGTTTTGAAATGGCTAAGATATCCAAAAACGAGGTGAAACAAAGAGATACTAATAAAGTTGGGGCATGTCGCCTTTTATTATTAGCACTTTTTTGGATATCTCAGCCATTTGAAAACCAATTTTCATCAAATAAACGTTGAATCCTTCTTAAAATTACATGCTCTTTCATATTTCATAAGAGGCTTTACATTATCTCACTTAGGAATGTTCAAAACATGAGTCCCTACCTCAACCAGTACTGTACAGTCCCTTTAATCTCACATAAAAATGACAATAATACATGTATGGACTTCTCCCCAAACCACTTGCATACATGTACATGTGTATGAAGGCCACTGACGATTCTGCAAATGGCATTTGAGATCACAATTGATGTGAGATTACTAGCAATCAACTGTGAAAGTTTCAGATTACAGAGGACTGACAATTACTGAGAGATCTAGCATTGACAAACTCGACACAATAGGCCCGTTCACACACAAGGGAAAAAGTGCGATTTAAAAATCGATTTTCTTATCGCGATCAAAATTTCGAAATTTTTTCCAGTGTGGACAGAAAAATTTCACTAATTACCGCGATCCTTATCGCGATCCAACTCGCACTATTAGTGCGATTTTTCAGAATAATCGCGATTATTTTGCCAAGCGTCGTGTGTGTGAGCGCGATCGAGATTCGGAAATCGGTATTTTTAATCCCATCGTTCGTAGCGCGTGCGAAACTCTATTGGGACTGCGGCGGGGTCAGTCTTCGGTCATGCAAGATTCGCGCATGCGCAGTTTGGCCACTGATCGTTCTTTCCTTGCTGCGAAGTGCGATTTTTCCCTGTGTATGAACGGTCAAAAAAAAAAATCGAAATTTGGATCGCGATTGAAATTTCGATTTTCGTTGTTTGTGAACGGGCCTATTATTCCATTTGACACGTGGAAGGAAATTTGGAATGAGGAATGAGAAAGGAAGAGGGTATATCGTGATCATTGGAGTTGGTTTGCCTGTTTGCAAAATAACTCATAAGGTTGTGGACAGATTTGAATGAAACTTGCAGGAAAAGTTGATAATGACACAAGGAAGAGATGATCAAATTTTTGTTGTGATCTGGGAATTTTCATGCATTTCTGAAGGATTTGTTATCTTTTGCAGATAGGGTCAATGAACTTAGAAGTTCAATCTGCGCGTATTTGAGGTTTGCATACACGCACTGAAGTGTGTGCTCTGCTCGGGTGAGGCGCCGTGCAGCTGGAAGTTGATGACATAAACAAAAGGCTTTTATATTAGGAAATTGGGCTATTTCAGCATGCCTGCATAAAAATGGGTGGAAATAAGCTGCTTGGTGGAGGTCTGCGCTATATGATTGCTTTTCTAGCTGGTCTATTCACACTTGTAGGGAAACACTGCAGTATTTCGCGCAGCATTTCTTAATGTAAATGCAAACACACCATAAAATAACCTTCGAAAATACCTCACAAAATACCATGGTATTTAATAGGGTTGGTAATAAAAAATTCATGCAAAATATGCAAGCAAGCTCTAAGACCCCGTTTACAGTGCTGGGCCGGGCTCGGCCGCAGCTCGGCCGCGGCCGAGCCTCGCAATTTTGTCCGTTTACACTGCTGGGCTCGGCCGTGCTTTTAGTTCAAACCTTTCAATATTTTGTCGTAGTGGCGCTCTGCTTGTAAACAAACGCAATTTGGTATAGCGGGGTTTTCAGACCCTTTGCCAACTGGATTCCGTGGCGACGAAGTCGCCGTTTGGGCAAAGGCCTTTGCTGAAGGAAAAAATCTTTTGCAGGACAAAACCACCTTAAACTATACTAGTTTTCCACGTTGAGGGGGTTACTATCGTGAATAGTGAAAGAGTACGGGCAGAGGGTCTGGAAGCCAGACTAAAATTGGCCGCGCATTTGGCCCAGTTTGCGTTTACACCAAGAAGAGGCCGGGCTCGGCCGCGGCCGAGCCGCGGCCGAGACCACCTCCAGAGCGAGGCCAAATGCGAGGCCAATTTTGCCCTCGCATTTGGCCTTTTGCGCGTTTACACTGAAGCGGGGCTCGGCTCGGCCGCGGCCGAGCCTCGCACTGTAAACGGGGTCTAATCGTGGATTGCGAATCATGCCACAAAATACCATTAACTGCACTGTGACATATTTCATGTGATCGAACACACTTCTGTCTTCTCCCCACAAGAGGTAATGGACCAGAAACACAGTGTACCACAATATTTCGTGAATAAGAATGGTACTAACTAAGATACTGAGGCATTTCACTGTCTACAACAGTGATATTTAATCACCATGGTATTTAATTCCACTGTTATATGAATGCATTTGCTGTAATGTAAAGTATTCCCAGACACTTGATGAGTTTTGAAACAATGAACAAACGCATAGCAAAAATTCAGTCTGTAAACTACAACATGTTGTAATAGTGGATCTGGTTCTTGTTGCTAACCTAATTGCAATCTTGTCAAAAAGTATGAAATCCAGGTTAAAGAGGGCCCTTGCAGCTCTCATACATGGGTGCTGAGAGCATCTTCAAACATGCACAGCTCTTCTTCTGGTCAAGTTTACGGGAGTCCCCCCCCCCCCCCCCCCCTTCCTCAGTCATACCACTTAATGTCAGGGCAGCAACAGCACAAAGCCCCTGTAATAAATTGCCAGTTGATGATGGAAATCCATCCCCCTCAATTGCTCTAGAAGACTCCTCAGAGTATGTAAAAGAAATTTGGAGTCAAAGGCATGGCTCTCTCGCCTCTCCTGTCTCAATGTTGGGAGTTGACATAACATGAGCTGAGAGGGAAATTAATGAGAAAGAATGCCTGGAGCACCAGTCTAGGTGACAAGTCGACCCGAATAAGTCACATTACAGGAAATGCTTTCTCGCCACATTTCCTTCACACTCACAAATAGTGTTGCTACAGGGGCAACTGGGACATGTCTGTGAAAACATTGAATATCGACAAGCACTGATGCATTCTTGCTTGACAAAGTATAAACAAATAAAGAAACCTACAAGGCATACACAAGCTCTAGCTTCTTGTAAATTTCCTTCATTTCCTCTCTCTGTTCTTTTACATAGAATATCTGCATGTGACTGTATTGTATGCCATTTATTCCATATTTCTTTATTCATTCTTGTTTGTGCATAAGAAAATTATGTGCATAGTGTTACCACAATGTATTCTACACTTCTGAAAAATATGAAATTGAAATTGAAGAAAGACCTTCATACAGGAATTCCCTTTCCTCCCTTCATACAGGAATTTCCTTTCCTCCATTTATTTTCATTCCAATAATCAAAAGGGAATATCAATTCTGAAAAAAAAAAGTGACTTTTCTCCATAACATCATAATAACCTCTGTAATGGAACAATCACATACAATGCACAAACTGCACCACTAGTACACAGTTACATGCCATTTTGGTGGAGGCATCAATTCATCAAAAGATAGGACAGAGATCAATTACATCAGCATTTGAGGTACAAATGACCTTTACATTATACCACTGATTTCACTTATAGCATTCTATCAAAGTTATCATTACACTATAATGCAAAATCTATAAAAGCATAAGATACCAAAAATGCTGATAACAAACCCTCTCCATATTACATTTTTTTTTTAATCATCATAATCATCAAGTCTGAAGTCACTGCATATATGCTAAGTTTTATTCTGTTCTTACTCTCTTTTGCTTTGTTTAGTAGATATTGTTAATTTCTTGTTTAGTGTTTGTTTAGTGCTCTGAGTCTACATAGAAAAGGTACTACAGTGAAACCCCTTTATAACGAGGTCCGTGGGACCGGCGATATTACCTCGTTATAACCGGTACCTCGTTATAACCGTACGCATCAAAAACAAAGAAAAACATAAGCACGGAATCATACCCGTCAATCAAATTTACAAGAACATCCTTTGCGTTGTTATTACACAATTATGGATGGTTATTATTGAGACAATAAAGGGAAATTATTTGTAAATTGATACATAAAAAAGACGGAAAAGTGGGGGTTGAAATGCGTTAATTCTTTATTTTTCTTCCAAAAATCTCTTCTCATAATAGTTCACATTAAGTTTTTGAGAAGTAGGCCTACTCGGCAAGATCATATTATTTGTGATTCTTTCTACACCTATCTCTTCCTCTTGTATCGAACCATTCTGAGTGAAAGAATGTTTTTTTTTTTTCGTTTGTGAAATACAGTGAACATCGTAAAATGACAATGAACAAAATCATATTGTATAGAATACGTTTGTTAAGTTTTTCTAAACACCAGCGCAAAATGAGTAACATACATGCGTTGTTTATCGTAACTTACGAGGTATGTTACGCTGTTGGTGCCCAGCGGGAATGCGATGATTTCATGAATCATTTCCGCTGTAATCCTATACAATGTATGATCGTTGCGTCCGAAGGGATTAAAAAAAAATTCGTCCTTTATTTTCTTCCAAAAATCTTTTCGCGTTTTGTACACCCGTTCTTGAAAAATACGCGACAAGGTTGAATTTGGAATGTTGTGATCATTTTGCGCAAATCTGTACCTCATAGACCATTCTGAAAGAAAGAAATTCTTCATTGTGCAATGCAGTTTTAAATGATAATGAACAAACGCAGATCTATTCAAACTGTTAAATGCGTTTGTTTCTTTTTCTGAACACCAACTCAATTAAGTAGATGAACATGCGCTATTCAACTATTTTTACGCTACTGTCAGTCGGCGGGATTGCGATGATTTCATTAATTATTTCGGTTTTAATCATATACACTCATATCTAAGTAACATTAATATTCAACTATTTTTACGCTACTATCACTCGGCGGGATTGCGATGATTTCATTAATTATTTCGGTTTTAATCATACACACTCATATCTATATAATCATTTGTTACATGATAATGAACAATCCCAGATCTATTCAAACTGTTAAATGTGTTTGTTTCTTTTTCCAAACAAGGACTCAAGTAGATTAACATGCGCTGTTCAATTATCAGTACGTGATTTTTTTACGCTATACTGTCACTCGGCGGGATTGCGATTTCGGCTTTAATCATACACACTCATTTTTATATAATCATTTGTTACATGATAATAAACAAACGCAGATCTATTCAAACTGTTAAATGCGTTTGTTTCTTTTTCTGAACACCAACTCAATTAAGTAGATTAACATGCGATATTCAACTATTTTTACGCTACTGTCGCCCGGCGGGATCGCTATGATTTCATTAATTATTTCGGCTTTAATCATTATACATTCATAATAGTTACTTGCCAGCAAAACAACTGGAAGTCGGAACTAAAAATGGAAAGGGTATAATGATGAGTTGCACACGCATTTCAATATTATTGTCCATTTTGGCCACGAGCGTCGCTACATGAACATGATGAAAAGTTTTTGAATGCGTTATATTTTTTTTTTTCTCTCGTTGCGCTGTGGTCTGACCTATCACGCATGCGTATCTCGCGAAAAACAAAATCGAATGATTTTATTCAATAACTTAGTAGGAACATCGGAAGGTATTTCTGTGTCTTATCGCGTGGTTAAGAAGAAAACATGAACTACTCTGCAAAGCGGAAAAGAGACATGGACAGCGTGAATTTGGTTTTCAATGTTCCGTTTGTCGTGTGTTTGAAAGCGGCAAGTCAGGAAATGGAACCTCGCAAAAAAGAAAATGGAATGATTATGATATGTTATGTGGTTTAACATGGAAATAACGGTAGGCCCTACTCGGTTATTCGTCACTGATAATGGATGGTAAAGAAGGATAACGGTGGGACTGAAACATGTTTGTTTCCGAGTCTTCATGCTTCAGATAGTACATGTAGATATCGAGACGGGACGGGCACTTGTGCAGTGCGTTACTGCGTTCTACACATACGTAAAACGAAGATCGTAAAAGTGAAATCGCTTTTCAATGTATCGTTCGTGGCAGGTCAAGAAATGGAACCTCGTTATATCCGATCAAATTGCTTATGTTTTTCTTTATCATGATGCACCGAAAATGTCCTTGTTATAACCGGAATCTCGTTATAACCGAACTCGTTATAACCGGTTCGTTCTGCCACAGGTTTACACGCAAAGGAAAACGGGACCGACGCGATCACCTCGTTATAAGCGGTTCCTCGTTATAACCGAACTCGTTATAACGGGGTTTCACTGTATATGAATACTAGTCATTATTATTCTAATATTCATCATTATTATTATTATCACTACTAGTAGAAGTAGTGGTAGTCAGTAGTAGTAGTAGAAGTAGTAGTAGTAGTAGTAGTAGTAGTAGTAGTAGTAGTAGTAGTAGTAGTAGTAGTAGTAGTAGTAGTAGTAGTAGTAGTAGTAGTAGTCATAATGTAAACATCATTGACTTTATAGAAAGTAGAAATATGACAATCCTACCTGGTAACTCACTAACTTTTATGCTGTTACAGATTTGTTTCAGTATCTGTTCCTCTTGAGATGTTGACTCTTTTCGAGGGTTTATTTCCCAACAGGATTTCTTGTTTTTAACAGCTACTTACATGTGTTAAAAAAAAAAAAAATGACCTGTAAATGAAATAAATAGTGTAATGACAGTTGGAGCAATCATTTCAGATTACACAGTGTTAATTTGTGACTGAGACCCCTTTGGTGCTTTGGATAGTACCATCTCATAAACAACAGATTAACAATGTTGGTCTGTAAATTCAGCTTTTGTCGTATTTACCTACCTGGAGATTGTCTACACAAATCCAGACTCTCTTCGGAGGAATAAAATCCAGCAAATTTTGCCCCCAGAGAAGATGTGTTCAACTGAATTTCAATTGTAATTCCATCCCAGTTGAATGCAAATAACTTCTCAGAGCAGGTGCCTTAGAAAAACAGTAAGATTTAGGACCCCATTTACACCCAAAAATTGAGAGCAATCATTGGACTTGGAGAACAATACCCCACTTACTGTAGTTTGAGACTTCAACCTTAGTTTCGCTTTTTACACCCAGACGAAAATTGGATAAACAAGCACAGGTCTGTGATAACATAATCTATGAACCCATGGCGCAAGATTGAGTCTCAAACGCTTGAGTGTTTCGATCCGCATGTTTAAATACATTGATTTGTGGGTTCAGAGAACAAAAGAGTACTTATATGCCAAATAATTGGAGGGGTTTTTATTCACGAAAATACCAACTCTGATCCTAACATGAATGCTACATGCGAGCACACATTTCCCATCCATTGTTGCAGTCAATAATCACGAATTTCATCACTCATGAAATTGTCGGGAAGTCTGTAAAATTTGACTAGCTAAATGTACGGAATACATAGTACTCAATCATGCTTGTGGGGTATAAACTACAATAGAAGAGAAAACCTCTGGGGTATAAAAGACAGAAGGATAAAACAATACCGTTTTCCAAGATTCACTGTATTTCAAGTACATGTATGTGGGGTTCTTCAAACTTTACGCTTGGAAGCAGCGTTCAAAGGGTCCTGGAAATCGAGGACAACCCTTTCAAATTTTCGCTCCACAAGTCTGAATAGGGCTTTGCAGACTGCTGCTCCCTGCATGCCGATGCATCCATCACATCAGCTTAGTTTTGTGGTCATGTGATACCTAACTAACATCCACCATTGCCGCACAGCTGATGCAGAGCACCTCACACCCAGGGAGATGGGCCTCCAAATTGAGGGAGCTCAGCTTCGCGAGCAAAGGGGATTATGGGAAAGTCCCATCATGCTCTAGTACAATCTACATCCTGCACCAGTTAAATTCTCGGATGAGATACTCTCAAGCGGTAATACGCAATGCATTCTGATGCCCTGATTTTTTTTTTTCTCAAAGATGACAATATCTTCACAAGTTTAGTTCACAATGATTCTTTAAAAGCGACTATGATGTCAAGAGAACATATTGCGGTCACTGAGATAGAGAGAGTAGCACAAAATCATATTTTACTGATGACAACATGAGCATAAATCATGGGTAACCACAGACTTTTGCACCATCAGACGTTAGCCATAGATATTTCCTTTTCAGCACAAAGTACCAACCAATTCAACTGAAATCCACAATACTGTATAAAAGCAAATAATGTCATGACTCAGTTTGATGATGTCATTGCCATGTAAGAACTTAGAAAGGAGTTTCTGTCTCATACCACATCATGAAATATAGCCTACACTACTTCTTTGCCTCAAAATCCCTTCTGGTTAACCACTTCTATTCACACCCAGCAGTCTGCAAACACACAAAGTCTGACAGAACAAAAAGTGAAAAGAGGCATTAAAAAAAAAAAAAAAGAATAGACATTTGAAGTCTATCATGTTTGCAATAAAAAATTGCAGACTTATCCACAGTGATTTCATACCATTTTTTTTATAGTATGCATAAAATGGTTTAAAACTAAGAAAGTATGGCAGTGTTTAGACTGGTATCATTGGGGTGTATGAAAATAAATGCAACATTTATCAGAAGAAGAGGTCACACCTGTACAACTGTTGGCAGGTGAAGACACAGTTATTCCTAAAGTCAAAACCTGTAACCTGTTACTGATCCATCATTACCACAAGGGGACTAAATAGGAAGTGATTTTTTTTTTTTTAAATCCCTGAAGCATTATCACATCATGGCAGCTAAAATGGGGGATCCCTGTTCACATTGGTGAGGTTTCAACTGAGCTGACATAACTTAACCCGTTGAGGATGGACTGATTTTGCTATGACACGCATTTCCCATAGACACCTGCCCGAGTATTCTCTGAACTCATCTTCAACGGGTTAAAAGCTAACATTAAGTTCCCAAGCACAGTTAGAAAATGATAGTGAAACACAAACACATTTAGAGACAACATGAATGTTCTCCTTCTTTACTGACTTTGTGTTTGGTTGATCCATGGATAGCTTTACTGATAAAGCATATCCCACAAAGCAGCATTAATAGTACGCCATATGTGAACAGTTATCATCAAGATCATGGTTAAGTGTGCTGATGACAACATGAAAAAAACCTCCCCCTCCCCCATCCCCCTACCACCCCTCCTCCCATTAATATCTCCCAGCAAGTGAACACCTCAAAAAGGATGCAAGCCAGCTAGCTTTATGAATACATGCACGGAAATGTTTTTATGTTAAGCTTTACAGTCAGAATCGTGCTATTGGCTTTCTTTGTCAAGCTTTTAGTCTAGCTGCATTATGCACTTCACAATAAAGAATGAAATTTTTCTATTGAAAAGGTGCTGAGCATGAAATCAAGGTCATCATTAGTCACACATCTTTTTTTTCTGAATTTTGTCATTCAAGTGGTGATCACTGACAAAAAATCCAGAGTCTCTTTTCATTGATGAGGACTGTCTTGTGAATAAACTCGCAATTAAAGGAGCGACTTGTCATCTTTGACGGTAGCTTTCATCAATGATTAAAGGGATGGTATATTTTTGGTTATGATGGGGCTTCAGGCTCCCAACTATTTTTGCGAGATAATAAGAAACCTTTTAAAGATATTTTTTTTTTTAATTCTAAGAGGAATTCATGGTTTATTTTATAATGAAAGTTGTTTTTTTCAAATGGCTGACATATACAATTACAGAATTTTGTCTTTCTTTGTTTCTAGATATCTCAGCCATTTTTTATTCAATTTTCATCCATAATCTTTAAATTCCTCTCAGAATAGTATGTTATTTTAACCCGTTGAGGACGAGTCCCGAGTATACTCGGGCAGGTGTTTATGGGAAATGCGTGTTGCAGCAAAATCAGCCCATCCTCAATGGGTTAATATTTCATAAGCGGTTTTTAATTATCTCACAAAAAGTTACAATCTGAATCCCCCACCTCAACTCATATAACTATACCATCCCTTTGAGTATTGTGTGAACAGGGCTGTCAGTTGACACATTCTCAACAGAGTATTGGCTGAAATGGATGAAGTAATTTCACAAATTAAAAAGCCGAGCTGAGACATGACGGTAAATCAAGAGTGAATCTGGAGCACAGCCTCAAAGGACGCAAAGATTTACGATCCCTCATGGAAGTCGAGGCACATTATCACCAAGATCTATATGCCTTGTACTTTCTGTGATCAAAAATGTGAATCCGTACCGATTCATCTCGAACAATTTAATTTGTACATGAAAAAAAAAAATATCAGGATATAGTCATTTATGTGCTGAAATTCAGAAGTAAAAAATGTAAGTTTACTGCACTTTATGTTAAAAGTATTCATGGAATCTCCAAAGGCAGCTGGATATTCCAATGCCTACCAAAAGGTATTAAAAAAAAAATTGTTCCACAAAGCAGAGGTTTGAAATTTGACTGATTTTGAAATTTTTGACTATTCACATTTGATACATAAAGATATCATCCATTACATTTTTATGAGTGAGTCTGGTGCTATTCACAAATTTAAAAAAACATGAAATAATAACCCTGATCCCGACATGAATGTGACATGCAAACATACATTCTCTGTTCAGTACTGTACTCCACTATGTTCTTTGGTACAAGACAGCACTGTACCGTATGTCCCAAAAAAGATTACAACGGTACCCTCCGCAATGATATCTTTAAAAATAGTGAATTAATCCAAATACAAATTCAGGGTATGAAACTATAACTCATTGCCCACATCTTACAGAAAACCCCATTCGATTTGCTTCAGTAGTCAAAGAGAAATGAGGTATTTTGTAGAGGATGTCAAGAATCCCTTCCCTCCAAGTTCTGTCTATTGTATTCACACACAAAAGCATCGATGTGCTAAACTTGGAAGAATCATACTCATGACATGCTTTCCACCATTCCACATTTCTCTGTGACCGCTTAACCAAATTGAATGGGGTTTTCTGCAAAATAGAGCTAAGATGTTGCATTTTAAGACCATGAAGTAGAACTTAGACAGTTTAATCATTTTGGGTGTTATCAATGCGAAAATCTGATTGTAATTTTTTGGGGGGACATACTGTACTAGACTACAGAGCAATATACATTGTATACCATACTGCTAAAACTTTGTGTGAAGTGTTACACTGGGAATGCTCACTACAGAGATAATATTGCTAAATGCAGCATTTGTCGAGTATTAAAGTTTCATCCCAGCCAACTGGCACACATAAAATGTGTAGCCATGCAACTGGCAAGGCTGTAACAGGACAGTTGCCTGCAGCAGACAGTCTAGCTACTTACTAACTAGTATTTCTAAGGAGCTTCACGGTATTTCTCAAACTTTATAGAAAGTTTTCTTTGCAGTGTAAATGGAATGCCTACCATTTTTAGTGCCATGATATTTGCTAATACGGTCAGAATTCTTATGCGTTTTAGCGTAAGTGTTTTGATTCATCTTTCCCACATGAAAGGAATTCCTCCCGCAGAAAAAACACTACTAGAAATGTGTGGGATAGGAGATTAATACACAAGTGGAGTGTGAATTCACTCAAGCATTTCATCTAAACAATGAATACAAAGGAATCGTTTAAAGAATAGGCTTTATAGAGTAAGGCTCAATGGGTGTAAATAGAAAGGAATCCACACAAACATCAAATCCCACCAAAGTTTGCAAGCTTCTATGCACTTCCATCTCTTGAAGCATCATATAAAAGCTGTATCACTGCTTTATAAGGGATACGACTACCAACAGATTGAGTGCTAAGATGAAAATACACTGCAGTCCTTGCATTTTGATACCGCCTCATTTTCTTTGAATGGCTACAGGATCTTTATCAATAATACCTTGTATAATATACTGTAAAACGAGGAATTTTCGCATGCATTTTAATTTCGCGAATTTCAAGAGCGCCAAAATTTGCGAAATTAAAATGCACACGAAAGTTTTTGTCTACACTACATGCATTGAACACCAGTGGCAATTCGCGAAAATTTCATGCCACGAAAAGGGCTGTCGGCTCCAATTCGCGAAAATTTCATGCCGCGAATATATCATGTTTTACAGTATCTTATCTATCATGTATTTGGAATGACCTGATTCTGAATGCTATGTATATGGTGACTTCACAACCATATCAACAGCATTGAAATATATATTATTAATATATGTACATACATATATGTATACATTTCTTTTGAGTCCAAGATCCTGCCATGAGAGTTACCCTTTAATTCAGGAAGTAAATTTGGATTATTGGGTCAAACAAGTGGGATTCTCAGCCTGACTGCCTTTCTCTCTAAAGATCCTTAATGTTATCCAGGTGATCACACTGAGCCAACTTGCTTGACTGTTAGCCAACTTCAATTAGAGCAGAGAGCCCACAGGACACTACATTCCAAGCAAAGGGATGGTGTGTGAGGTTAGCTTGAACGAAGCCGGCTAACTGTAATGACAGTGGAACCCAAAAGGGGCTAAACTTCACATTGAACATAGGGTAGTTCTCTTGGCATAATAATGTACACATGTAGGCTAATATCAGGCTATCACCAATGCTTCTTAAAGAGGAAATCCACCCAAAAATATATATAAACTTAAAAAGAAAGAGAGAAAATCCCTACAGAACATTGTATCATGTAAATGATATCAGCACCCCAAATTTTTCCTTAAAAAAAAAAAAAAAAAAAAAAAAAATCACTCAAATATTCACTGCGCATAAAACTGCATGGGGTCATGGAATGCAGTGTACTACACTTCTGGATAACATCTAAGGGTGCTCACTGAAAAAAACCTTCTCAACTTTAAATGATGATGTGTACCATGTGAATGAGCTTGTAAGTGATGGGCAAGTGCACATACACGTAGATCAGTATCTGAAGTTATTGATGGTAAGGTGCACTTGTATCTGTGTGTAAATATGGCTAATTTTACTAATACAATCAGATCCCAGACTTCTTAATGCTATGTTAATATCAACTGTTTTACTTGTTAGTCATTTTGCATGCCTCTAAACTACTTTGATGTTCTAGAAACCGCATTTCTGTGGCTCAGAGTTGAATATTTTTATAATTTCAGTATTCATTGGTATTGTTTCACAGGGTACAGTAAAAACCTGTTCAAAAAAAAAATCTACAACTCAAAAAAAAAAGAAAAAACAAAAAAGTCTACAACTGCTACACTAGTACACTGTACTTCTAGAATGCAACACTTACCCTTGGCCACCGACCTTAACTAAAGCTTGGTCTAAGGAAAATGAGTTGAGTGTCGCACAACATCACATCCATCTACTAAATTTGATTTACAAGTAGTAAGTTGTGGAAACATAGAAATTTGTGCTGTTGCTGATAACCTTTCACGCCTTTACATTTGCTTCTCATTTTAGGAAAATCTATTCCCTTTGCTCTGTCATACCCAACTTAATGCTTATCCAGCATTTCATGAACATATCTGAAATCCGCATGCATGTATGTGTGCAAAATGCAAATGTGCAGACCTGCTCCAATTTCAAAACAAACACACAGGTCTACACTCTCTAACAACAACAAATGAATTTGGCACCCTCTGATATTTGTGAAATAATTAGAACTGCGTGCCATCGATCTCCTTAAAGTTTTAAATGTATCTTTAAAGTGTATTCTACGAATCTCGATTAGCTCCTTTTTTTTTTTTTTTTCTTCCGTTGGTCTTTCTAATTCATATTTTGACCAGTGTAAATATTTGATTTTGTCTAGACCATTCTGTCTGATAGACACACTGTAAATTTGTCTTCCAGGTAAGCATCATTTCCAGGCCGATTGACAGATGCAGGATACAAACTGATATCTTTGATGTCAAGCATCCACCTTTGTTGTTTCTTGGAAGCAAGAGAGAAGTTAATGAAGCACTGTTCTTCTTATGGGTCCTGCCTCATCACTCATGATTTCATCCTGCATTCAGAGTTAAACTCCCTTCAAGCGCCAACATACAACATTTATAATGCACTGGCTTTGCAGGCTATTCAAGTCACTCACAGCTTGGCACTACACACCATTCAATCAATCACGTCTCAATGTGTGAATTCTGTGAACAAAAGTAAACTACACGCTGACTACAAGAAAGCTGTAAAAATGTGCACAAAATAGAGGTCGGAGGTTCAGCCTCGCTGAAGGAGTGAGAACTGTGCCTTTGCTAGCCTTTTGTCAAGGTCCTCTCGCTGTTATGGTGAAGAGAGCCCAGCTGGCTCGGGCTGCACGAGGAGATCTGCTTCGCATCCTTTTGTTAGCCCTTTGAATTACCGCCTTTAGCTCCCCAATTTCAGGGGCAAAAGTCAACCAATCTTCCTGTCTGTCTGTTTGAGCCTGATTTGCATACGGCGAATACGTGCCACAGACCTTCAAGGGTAGTCGGTGATGCCGGCCGGACAACGCCAAAATGAAGAATGTGGGGAGCATGCCATTCCACTGGTCCACTGGAACCCATTGATATGTCTCCTGTAACAGTGAATATTTTCGCGCAAAAAATTTTTCGCGTTCGGCCGGATGAGAAGAGTTTCGCGTGTTTTTAATTCCGCAGAATCAAGACATCAACCACTAGAGCATATGGCATGCAAAAATATTCGCATGTTTTTATTTCTGCGCTAGTTTCTGGTTGCGCGAAATGCGCGAAAATTTCAACACCACTAAAATTTCCACTTTTACAGTATTCAGAAGGGTTCATGTGTCATGAATAGCAATGTGTGAAGCAGATTTCAACAGCCCCTTGCGCTGTCACGCTCGGCTGGGTTTGCTTTGCTTGCCCCTAATAACCATCATACAGCGAAAGGGCCTTGGCAAAAGGCTATGCTTTTGCAGAACTCCACCCAACTACAGCCCAAGTTTCAGAATCTCAAGGAGGCAGGAGGAATTCAAGGGTATGGTGTGGGGGTCACGAAAGCATTGTGACCCCCTTTTCCCCAGTGTTTGCTCTACAGATTACTGCTGAATTCAAAGGAATTATAATAAATCAAGCATAAATACTGACAACAAAAGGCGTGTCTTCATCAGCCCGAAGTTTCAAGATAGCGCGCTATCTTGCGGTTACCAAACTAGTCCGAAGTCAAAATAGCGCGCTATCTGTGTAGTGAAGACGCAGATAGCGCGCTATTTGATCGGGAAAATTTCCCCCAAAATCTTGGTCTAGTTCGTCAACTAGAGCGCTAATTCGTGAAATAGCGCGCTATCTTGGGTGCGTCTCCATCAGCCCGAAATTTTCTCGATCCCTCCACGCTTCTGGTTAGCCAGCTGGCAATTGAAAGCGCATGTACAAGCAGCTAGTGATTGTGTACAGTACATTACACGCACGGTGTATTCAAGGATCACATGTGTGTACTATAGGCCTACTGTTGTTGTCATCTTTAAAACCAGGGAGGTTATTTCTCTCACCTCCCTATTAAAACTCAGTGCCGTGCATGCTAGATGTTTTTTTTTTTCTTTTTTTTTTTGTGTGTAAACTTCTTCTTCTGGTCCACTCTATTCATACCTTAGCTGAAGATTCTTGCAGATTGTGTGCATTTTGGATTTGTTTAAAACATTGCAATTCGTTAATTTCATATAAGATGCCTCACTGGACAGAAGAAAGAGTAGCGTTATTAATATCCCTTTGGAGAGAATTTGCTGTACTGCTCACCTCCCTGGTTGTAGAATCGTACATACGGTGATATAGGAGATTTTGAGCGGGGAAATCCACTTTCGAACCGCGAGCCAGGCACAGTAATATTGCAAAGTGCGCATGCGTCAATTTTCGGACTAATTTCCCGAAGCAGGCTGTTCGAGCTGATGAAGACGCACATTCGCAGTATCGGGCTATTTTCTAAGACCGCAAAATGTCCCGCTAGTTTGAACTTCGGGCTGATGAAGACACGCCTAAAGACTGGAAATCTGCACTATAAATGGTAATGGGTCCTTATCAACAAATGAATGAATATCACACCCAATAAAAATGGCAGGAAGAGAGGAATATATTCTATTTAAAAACACACACACACACACACATACTCCAAAAACCAACACACACACACACACACACACACACAAAAAAAAATGTCCGCTGATTTCAGTTGAAGTTTTTAACAGAAGCACTCAAACCATCTTTTCCCATCTCTCTCTCTCATAACGTGGAGCTACAGTTTTACTGGTTGTCATTGATCTTTATATCATTATGGAATATATTCTATTATTGTTTGGTCGCTTTTGTTGAATGAAAACAAATTTAGCAAGTAAAAATTTCTTGAATCAAATTGGCCTCTACATTACACAATATTTGATATACCATACCAAGTAAAATGGTAAAAACAGATCAGAAGAATTAGCAAATCTGGGAGATTTCATATCACACTTTTTCAATGTACACACTTGAGCTTTGGGTGTGCCTTTTTTGTATGCAAACTACACATCTGATAAGAGCGTGATGAATGTATTCATAACACAGTCACATTACGTACAAAGACATCTAACTTTGAAACTGGGGATGCAACATCTTGGCTGTTTTTTATGATGACGACATGTCCCATATTTGGCTCAAGTATGGCATTTTGTAACATTACTTCTACATTGTAATTCTAAACTTGTTTCTAGAAATACTGCTTCTTGACGTAAATCACCCTCTAGACGAAACTGAAGCTGTACACAATAGGTCAAGGTCGCTTAACATCTTGAAGCTGCAGTCAAATGTTTTGAACATTCAAGCAGTTGTAGCCAAAGGAACATTCGCAGACACCATGACCAAACCTGTTGTAAATTCAGTCCCAAGTTTCCATCAATTTCCATCCCACGCACAATCAACCGCTAACGGCATCCCGTCCCCACACACGTGCACAATTTATTCACGCTCCCTGAAGTCAAAAGACGCAAACAGTGGGAAAGGCTTGCCTTTCACATGGCAGTTGACTTATTGGGGAGAGTGTGAACAACTACATCAGGCAGGCAGTTGAATTTCCGTTAGGGGTCAGTAGCTCAGCAGATGCACCATCACCAATGGAGATTCATTCCAGTCATTGCTCCCAAGGAGCTCGTGGCTGGTCAATGTCACACGCCTTTCATGCAAATTTAACGCTCTGATGCTAGAGAACTGTCAATTCTCAATCCCTACAGACTTAAGGCCCAATCGTGGCACTTGCTTGTGAGCAGTCCAGCCTTTAAAGTCTTGGAAAGCTGTTGAGATATCGCGTAAATACATGCAATTTACTGGTCATACTGTATTTCCAACTTTATACTGTAAGTCACATATTGTGATACAAATGTTATATGGTAACCGCTACAAGGGTGTTGGGTGTGAACTTAAAACTCGAAGTAGATTCCACAGTAAATTTTCAAAATCAACTGTCAAACTTTTTTTTTTTTCCTTGAAGTGAATTTTCAATATCATTGCAAATTGAATGATGATATCTACAAATGTAATACACATTCTACATAACTGAGAAAAAGTCTGATACCCATCATAAAAAAAAAAAATGAAGTTATCTCCTTCAAATTACATGAGACATTCTGGAATAAATTGCATTACATTATATTCCAGTACCCCAAATGCACATTACATGGGCATTAGTGCAAGTTATCCCCTTGACAGTAACTTTGGAACAGTCTAAAACCCATTATAAGGCTCTGCCGTGTGTTTCAAATTACATGAGACTAAGACCCCGTTTACAGTGCGGGGCTGGGCCGAGCCGCGGCTGAGCCCCGCAATTTTGTCCGTTTACACTGCCGGGCTCGGCCGCACTTTTAATTCAAACCTTTCAATATTTTGTCGTAGTGGTGCTCTGCTTGTAAACAAACGCAATTTGCTATTGTCTGGTTTTCAGACCCTTTGCCAACTGAATTCCGTGGCGATGAAGTCGCCGTTCGGGCAAAGGCCTTTGCTGAAGGAACAAATCCTTTGCAGGACAAAACCACCTTAAACTATACTAGTTTTCGACGTTGAGGGGGTTAATATCCTGAATAGCGAAATAGTACAAGCAGAGGGTTTGGAGGCCAGACTAAAATTGGCCACGCATTTGGCCCAGTTTGGGTTTACACTGAGAAAAGGCCAGGCTCGTTTACACTGAAATGAAGGTGGGCCCGGCCGGGGCCGAGCCGGGGCCGAGCCGGGGCCGAGCCGCGGCCGAGCCTCGCACTGTAAACGGGGTCATTGTAATATGTAATGGAAGTCACAGAGGGTGGATATATACAAATACTCGACCAAGTAATGTGCATATATCTTGTTTCATAAAATGGTGACCTGATTTCAATTCCACAGCAGCCATTTTTGTCAGATTCCCAGGCCAACATTTGCTCCAAGCTAACTGAACAGAACACACAAGTAAAAGCATTTATACAACATGTAATACACAAGCAATAATGCAGCTCAGCACAGACGAGCGGTTGTTAATACCAGCCTTTAGTATTCTAACACAATGCACAAAGTATTAAGTTTGGGCCTTTCGGCAAATATAAAAGCCTGGTCACATGATAGCTCTCAACCAATCATTTGATTAGGATCCGTATCATCATTTTATAACTCCCAACATAGTTAAGGCATGACATATTGGGTGCTTGTTGGAGTCACATTTCGTTCATTAATGAAGATCACTCAATTCTTAATGATAATCGATGTGTGGATTACTCCCTTGACAGTTGCATGGCCCGGAATGTAATGAGGCATGTGCCCCATGACGCAGTCATGACTGAAATATCTGATTACTATTAAATGGGTGCTTCATGCTTTGGAGATGCCTTAAAGATATGAGGGAAACAAGGCAAAATGAAGCAAAGAAAGGGAGAAAAACAACAACAATGAAGGACACAGATGGAGATATATAAATACAAAATATGACCCACTGGTCAATTCAGTTCTTTCAAGCACTATTTCTACATACTACTTCAGCTTCTTTCCTTTCCCTATGGTACAAGAAAGCTAAGTACTGTTTACCACTGGGAGCAGTGATTAAAAGAATGTTAGAACAGAATTATCAAATTTGATGTTTTTTCTTGTTTTCATCTGCAAATGATAAATACTAAAATAGTGGCTTTAAGCTGGGGCAAGTATATACAAGCAGATAATTACAAAGGAACAAAACAAAAACAAAATATGCGGGGGATCTGCTAGCAATGTGAGCCTTAAAAATTCAGCCATATACACTGTATTACATGTATGTCTCTGTGATATCCCTTGATAGTACAATCATAAGTCATTATGATCATACAATGACTTGTATAATTACTAGTGGCAAAGGGGCCATCCCCTGAAGCCGTGACAAGCATGCATTATATCTTCCCACGTGCAAATTTGTAAACTCTACAACAGTACACTTGATTTACAAGTCCTATGTCTTTTTTTCTATCAGATCTTTTGAATGGGTGTTGCTTTGGGGTCCCGACATAAAAACAGACATTTTACATCTACTTCACTATATATCTCACTGACATACTAACTTTGAATGTACTACTTTCGGAAAAATGTACAAATAATTATGTTTCAGTTGATACACCTTTGGCCCCTTTATACACTCTCCTGGATTCTTGTGATGAAAGCTTGCTACAGAGCTGATAAAGCATTCAAAATAAAACATACAAATGTATAAATGTTCATCAATTGGGGTATCTATCCTAATGGGCAATCACTTGAGCTGTCATGAACACACATTCCTGTACCTTACATGATCAACCTGAAAGAGCAATACTAAATTCATGCATGATTACACTTTAACCCGTTGAGGACAGACTGATTTTGCTACCCGTATAATACCCATTTCCCATAAACACTTGCACGAGTATACCCCGGACTCGTCCTCAACGGGTTAAAAGGGTAAGAAGTTTTGCTATTGGTTCACCACATTCTACAAATATTTGTGACCATGATGGCCTTTTGGTCACCATCAACAAATCAAGAATAGAAATACTGACAAATCAGTAGAAATTTGAAGAAAAAAAAAAAGTGATCCAGAAAAGTTGAATTCTGGTTCTCCTTGCATTCTGATAAGATGAATCACGATCTGTACGTATGTAATTATGTACGATTAATTATGAGAATTCCAAACAAATCAGTACCATCCAATTGCATTTTGTTTTCTCGGGGGCACTTTATTGTTGCTCTTTTTGTTAGGAAGAGCAGCATGATCTGATACTGTACATTACATCAAAATTGGTTTTGCTCAGCAATCTTGGTATTTGTGATATAAAACTTGAGCAGCCTCAGTAAATAACAATATGGTTCTTGATAACAAATTAAAGATATCACAATTCTTTATCATGACTCTAATGTATTTCCTTTCCCATGACAACCCATATCTATGTACTTTCCTTGTGGAAAAAGAAATAATGTACATAACAACTTTGTAGTTGTTGCTATGAAGTATACAGTATGCTGAAAATGACAGGGATTAGGTCCATGTGCTTACTGGAACATGTTATCTACAGTTCCCCTCTGTGGAGTAGTATTTTGATGCAGTGCTTTGAAACATCAAGGAATGCAAATCCTGCACGGAATGGAAATGTCAGGCAGAGACCTCATATTACCACATTACCCATCTAGCCTTGCAACACATGGGGGCTAATACTTCTACGTCTGTCCAGATGAGATGCTCGCAACGTTTATTTGCTCATCTTCTCACATCCAGAAATTGTGAGAGGAACCCCCTCACCCGAACGAGGAGATATCTGGCTGTATGACTGACTCGACCTACAATCAACGATGACACTGATGGAGATACAAGATGGTTTCCACCACAATCATGGCCATCCTATCTCTCGAGATGGCTCCCCTTCATAATTCTCCCCCAACCCCTCCCCCACATCTCCATTCCTACAAACACACACAAACACACACATACATACATCACACATTTGAACAGAAATGAAGATACAGTATACCAGCTTCCCGACATACCCTTTCATGACTATATATATACAGATCGTGATCACGATGGCATTTTTATTGCCTGAAGTACGTAACTTTGCCGCAGTGTACCGACACATAGCACTGATGTGTATATTACTACCAAATGAAATTTTGCAAGAATAATATTTTGCAGAATGGCACTTGTAGGACAGTTTGTGAGGGGTTGATATGGAATCGAGAAGCTAGCAAGATAAGAGAGCAATATTATCTCTTTTCAAGAGAAAAAACTGAAGTTTCCCACCTTGGAAATGTGAACACATTTATGAACACGGTAGGCAATATCTTTGCTAGATGGGCATTTTACAAATGTCGGTCGACTCACAAAATTCACAGAGATAAAAAACACAGCATGATATACCGCCTCTACAGCAGGTAAACTTGCTTTGTTCATGTGCAAAAAAACAAACAAACAAACAAACAAACAAAAAAGTCTGATCTCCATTTTGATGCTTTACAAATTCACATAATGAAAGATGTTCACATAGCAGAAAGATTCTTCCTATTGTACATTTTTTTTTTTTGTATGTGAAATACTGATTATGGTTTGTTGATATTCATTTGTTTGCTTGTTGCCATTCATGCATGTGTTGATGACCCTGTTTTTTTTTTTTTTTTTTTTTTTTATCTCATGGGAAAAGGGATCAGAATGTAAAATGGAACATTTATTATGATATCAATCAGTAACCTTAGACAATAAGCTTACTTATTTGTGTAGTTATGCTACATGAATGCATAAATTGCCTTGGGTAAAATAAGGCTGCATTCATTAAATCATTTGAGGCCCTCTCATACATTATTATAGTGGTTAAAATGTCATATAATCAGATGCAAAAGGTCATATCTGTGCATTACTAGAATATATATTTCTAGAATGAGCAAGTGTGTTACTCTTCTTTTCTACACATTTTTGTACACACAGCATCTGTGCAAACATAATATGCAATTTTAAAAGAGGCAAATTGCACAAAGACAAAGTCTTGACAAAGTAAGTGCAGCGCATACTGCATGATTTCTGCATGATACACACTGACTTCTAGTACTCATTACATCCATAACTACCTTAATCATCTTTTTGGATAATAAATCTATTAAAGGAAGATGCATATTTTATATATCCTTCCAGAATTCCCAATGCTTTTGTATTTTACAACATCATTTGGCATGAAAGGCATTTCTAATCTGATGAAGAGATAAAATGTGGCTCACAATTGATATGTTACCAAACTAAAACAGACACAATCCCTGACTGATAGAAGAGAATAAATCTTACATCTTAAATTTTGGCAATAAAATATAAACAAATGAGATGCTAGGGGAGAGGAAAGATAGACATGGATAACATATAATCTCAAAATTGAAATTGTAAAAATCATCAGCTGTTAAGCAAATCCTGATAAACAGCATCTGCATCACACACAAAAGCCAAGTATCTAATTTCTCTCTCTCTCTCTTTTCTTTTTATTGAATTGAACAATGTGGGGAATGGAAGTACTATCACTAACAGGATAACTTGACAGCTTTTGACTTAATAGGTCAATTGACAGCTCAATGAAGGAGTGGAATCTGTGAGGGTAATAATTTCAGGCACCAGCTGGCGAGTCGGGGTGACTCATACATGTAAGTACACCTGCCATGCTAAAAACACCAGTCAGAGTGGGCCGAAATGACTCCTCTAGGTGTGTAGAATCCATAATCAGCGTCCCCCCCAATATATGAAAAGGACGTGACAGCCAGTCAGGCGTACTCCCGGCTGAATACATCCACAGAGTTCATGCACACTGGTGGCTAATGGACCGTGAAGGCTGCAACGGTCATATAGGGTCACACCTGCACACCGCTGTGGTGTTCAAACCAATCCCCATCAGTAGCCCTCATCACACTGGCAACACTACACACACTACCGGTATCTGGAAGTCAAGCGGCAAGTGCAAGGAGAGCTGAGAAATTTGGTACAGGATGTGGAGAAGATATAAAAATCATATCCAGTGATCGGAGAATGACTGGCAGATACCCTGAACGGTTCCTTGGCAATGATCTGATTTCTATGGCAATCAAAAATACATGTCTACAGGTTGATATTATCACAACCTGCTCACAGTGCAATTTAGACGTATTGCTGGGAATATAAAAAGTATGTTATGCAGATTGATGAACAATGTGTCTGACAGGTTGCTGAAACCTATCATACCCCTAGCCAAGGTGCCACAAACCAATTTACTTGCCTGGGGAAACTAGAACTCTCTGCTGGGCAAGTGATAGGCCTATACATGACCATTTCACTGAGGATGGACTGATTTTGCTACAACATGCATTTCCCATGTAGACACCTGCCTGAGTATACTCGGGACTCATCCTCAACGGGTTAAAAGCATGGGGCTTCAAGCCCAAGTGACCACTCGGGAGATAGGGAAAAACTGTTTTTTTTTTTGGTTTTTTGTAATATGTCCAGCTGCGATCTTCTTGTTTGCAGTACAGTTACATCATTACTGCTGAATCATATACATGTACAGTGGATGACTACATATTGTGTATGAGTAATAATCCAATCAGTATGATATGTATCCTGTTTTCACATAGTTTTAAAGACTGAAATCATATTAGCCACCATTGTACTAACTGCCAGTAGGCCCTATGTATTTACTGCAACCCAAATCTAGCGCCATTGAAAAGAAGCAGAAGAAAAAAAAAAAGGGTCCATACACACACTTTAGCACCCTCAATTCTACAAATTGTAAGTCTTTGTCCATTAATATTCACACTTGGACATTCATTGCAAGCCCATGAAGAAGAAATTAATGGTGTATTTTGACATTTTGATTTCCTTGACTCTGTCATGAATTTTGCACTTTAACAAGCCAAGCCCCTCTACGATAACACTGCTGCTCGCATAGCTCCTAATTTTGTAAACTTTGTGTCAACAACTGCACAACATCTGAGTCTACCTATGTACTAAGTATCAACCTACCATTGCTAAGTGCATTATGTTGTGTTATCCACTGAATTTCATACATAGTTCAACTCCAGTTCAGAGGTGACTTTATACCATTCTCAGTCTCTAAAATGTAGAAAACAAGATTTCATATAGCACAAATGTACCTTTAAAGGGACTGTACACTACTGGCTGAGGTGTGGATTCATGTTTTGAACATTCCTAAGTGAGATAATGAAAAGCCTCTTATGAAATATGAAAGAGCATGTAATTTTAAGAAGGATTCAACGTTTATTTGATGAAAATTGGTTTTCAAATGACTGAGATATCAAAAAAAAAAAGTGCTAATAAGAAAAGGCAACATGCCACAACTTTATTAGGATCTCTTTGTTTCACCTTGTTTTTGGATATCTCAGCCATTTCAAAACCGATTTTCATCAAATAAACTTTTGATACCCCTTAGAACTGCATGCTCTTTGACATCTCATAGAGTGGTTTCTGAATATCTCGCAAAACGTTAAAAGCTAAATTCTCACCTTGACCAGAACTGTACACACCCTTTAACATGCTCCCAATCATGACCATTCAAATTTCTGCGACTAAATTTATGGAAACTTGACTAAAATTGTACATAGTGATGAGTAGCACCATTCACATGCCACTGAGCAACCCGTATCTCCACAAAAGGGCTTTTTACACTTGTGTTTCTTAACCCCGGACTTTCTCTGACCCAGGACTATCGTTAGTCCCGTACCAATTTTTTCAGCTTTTTACACTCGCCAATTAGTCCCGTACTATCTCTTGTCCGGGGCTAAGGAGAAAACTGACCTTTTTACACTCGTCTTTCTTAGCCCCGGACTTTCCAAACCACATGAATATTCATAATTACGCTGTGTACTGTACACGTACACGCACGCACCGGCAGCACTTGATTACCTCGTTTCTGATTGGTCAGTGAGGGTCGCACTTCGTCTCCGTCGCTTAGCCCAGGATTATTTTTTCGTTCTGTTTACACTCACTTGCTTGGCACCGCAATTGCGGTGCTAGCACCGCAATTGCGGTGCTAACCCCTGCTATTTTGCAGGGCCAGATAGTACCGTACTATCGGTGGGGCTAGCCCACTTTGGCAAAAACGAGTGTAAACAGAAAGTGGGCTAAGGATAGTCCCGTACTATCGGTGGGGCTAAGGCCCCCCCTTAGCCCCACCGATAGTCCGGGGCTAAGCAAAAATTTACAAGTGTAAAAAGCCCTTATGCCAGCATTCGGCATGGAAGGGGGGGGGGGCAGGCTACCACTTTTCCACTTTTGTTTTGGCTTTCAATTACAGTTGCAATATCACATTACAAACACTGTATACTCATTAACAAACAGTCCTCACGGAATCTGCTAGACATTTAAATCTTCAAAGTATTATCAAGATCCCCTTTTTCTTGTCAAGAGCTGATCTCTCACTGCCTCCACAAATGCAACCAATTGCTTTCTCAATTTACATACCCACTACTTATTGATAATGGAAGAAAATGAAAACTTGGCATTTGATACAAAAACACACCTGTTGCTGACACGATTACTGGTGTTCTGAAGTACTTTTTAAAGTTGACTATGAGCACAGGAAAATATTAACCCGTTGAGGACGAGTGCCAAGTATACTCGGGCAGGTGCCTATGAGAAATACGTGTTGTAGCAAAATCAAACCATCCTCAACAAACATTGAGCAACTTTGCACACCCATGACTGCTTACTAATGTCTTTGCTGCTCTGAAGTAGAAATCACTGCCCTGACATAAAATTGGCCCATCACAGTCTAAATACAGATTTCATACAATTGGAAGCTCATAGTCATGTAGACCTTCAGTATTAAAAGTCTGAAGCTGTGAAAATAACCATAGGTCACTTGCAAATGTGCAGGCACAATTTGACAAGTTAACATGCTGACCACCTTATACATGCTATGATGCTACACTGTACTACACAATAGTGTAGCTGAATTACACTACACAATTAGTGTAGCTGAAGCACTGATTACAGAGGCATCTATGTTATGCAAGAGATGTATGAAATATGCATTTACAAGGGTTTGCTAAAATTGAACATTTCCTCTTCTTGTTAAGTATATGCTTTGCATATAATACACTGTTTAATGTCACATTTGAATGCTTTGCAAATATTAGACCTCACACATCCTTATTTGAGCCATGAGGAGGCGGAATCAGTCTTCCGAATCTGCATCACATTTGACCATCTTGTCACAACACATGGAAGCGTCAAACAAAGTTTAGCCAACCTAAAAAAAAAAAAAAACCAAAAAACCAAGAAACACTCTCATTGCCTTCATAAAATAAGGCCAAAAGATGTGCCATTCTACCATCAAATTGTTTGAAGGAATGTAGATAACGAAAATCAGCCATTGTGACATAATGCTGCAAGCATCAACAGCTAGCAGGAATTCTGAATCTAGTACAGGTAAACCCCTGTATGAGCACAAGCACAAAAGAACACCCATAGCAGATAGTAAACAACTGCCCTCTGCACTGCATGATGTTTGATGTCGGAAGACACCATACATATGAAACTTTATCACATTTTGTTTGAAATACCTCAAGGATGCATGCAGGTAAACACACAATCAGAGATAATTAATTGTATAATGCACAAAAAGGAGTCTCCCCCAAGTCGCAATAATCAAGTAATCAGCTTAAAACTGGCATCATGGATGGATGATCTCATAGAAGGATTATCTCACTTTTGAGCAGCGTCCTCGCCAGAAAGTGACGCACGTGTGGCAACAAGGAATAGCGGAGTGGCTTGTAAAATTCATGCATGGCAGCTGGAAAACGAGAGTGGTCTGGTTGTACTCCACTGCTCCTCATCACTATTTTCAGGGACGCTCACAATTTTCGGTAGAATCCGATTTCATGAGCTTTTTCCTCTATTTTCAGGATTCTGAACACGAAACTGCTTGGTGCCAAAGTTATGAGTGACGTCTACAGCCGTCGTCATTGCAGCGAAGTTTAAAGGGACTGTACAATACTGGTTGAGGTGAGGATTCAGGTTTCTAACAATCCCAAGTGAGATAATGAGAAACCTCTTATGAAATATGAAAGAGCATGTAATTTTAAGTAGGATTCAACGTTTATTTGATGAAAATTGGTTTTCAACTGGCTGAGATATCCAAAAAAGTGATAATAATAAAAGGCGACAGGCCACGCCTTTTATTAGGATCTCTTTGTTTCACCTTGTTTTTGGATATCTCGGCCATTTCAAAAGGGATTTTCATCAAATAAACTTTTGATACCCCTTAGAATTGCATGCTCATTGACATCTTATAGAGTAGTTTCTGAATATCTCGCAAAACATTAAAAGCTAAATCCTCACCTCAACCAGAACTGTACAGTCCCTTTAACATAAAATAACCACTGTAGTTTTATGCATTAATAAAATATGATAGAAGGGAAAGGAGCATATGAAAAATTCACTGAGGATTGTCTGAAGGAAGAAATAAACACAAAGGAAGAGCAAAATGACAAAAACAAGGAAAAGTAGAAATTACGCGGTGCGTAATATATGTCCCCGCCGGAAGTAGCATTTAGTAGCAAAATGTACAATATAGGTAAAAAGATGAAGGTCAAAGGTCAAAGAAGTCAAAGGTCAAAATTCTATGTAGAAGTTTTGAAGCCCTCACCTAGTGCCATCACATAAAGCTAACGGAATCGAAATCGGGTTAGAAATGGCGAAGGAGTAGCATTTTGTAGCCAATGTACAATATAGGTAAAAAAAATCAAGGTCAAAGGTCAAAGAAGTCAAAGGTCAAAATTCTGTGTAGAAGTTTTGAAGCCCTCACCTAGTGCCATCACATAAAGCAAACGGAATCGAAATCGGGTTAGAAATGGCGAAGGAGTAGCATTTGGTAGCAAAATGTACAATACAGGTCAAAAATCAAGGTCAAAGGTCAAAGAAGTCAAAGGTCAAAATTCTGTGTAGAAGTTTTGAAGCCCTCACCTAGTGCCATCACTTAAAGCAAACGGAATTGTAATCGGGTTACAAATGGCGAAGGAGTAGCATTTTGTAGGCAATGTACAATATAGGTCAAAAATCAAGGTCAAAGGTCAAAGAAGTCAAAGGTCAAAATTCTGTGTAGAAGTTTTGAAGCCCTCACCTAGTGCCATCATATAAAGCAAACAGAATCAAAATCGGGTTAGAAATGGCGAAGGAGTAGCATTTTGAAGCAAAATGTACAATATAGGTCAAAGGTCAAGGTCAAAGGTCACAACTGAAATTCTGTATAGAAGTTTCAAAGCTCCCATGTAGTGCTATCATATAAAGCAAACAGAATCAAAATCGGGTTAGAAATGGCGAAGGAGTAGCATTTTGAACATTTTGATCACACACGGACGCACACACGGACACACGGACACACGGACGGACGGACACACGGACGGACGGACACACGGACACACACACGTACGGAGCCCGTTTCATAGTCCCCTGCTCGAACTCGTTCGGCGGGGACAACAAAAATCAAAGCATGGAACACAACTGCCAAGATAGTTAAGATCAAAACAGGAACAGGAACATGTGACCTGCCGCGACAAAAGGATCTGAAAATTGCCGATGGCTGAGCCGAGAAAATCGAGTAGGAAGTCAGATCATCAAAATCAGTTAAAACCATTGAATTTCTGTTTTTGGTATAATGTTGTATTCTAATGTTTCCTCTGTCATCTGCCGAAATTTCAAAGCGAAATGATCAAAGGAAAGGTAATAAATTAGCGTTTTTCTCGGCCATGATTTTCTAACTTTCAACGGAACAGAAATGTGTCCCAAGATTTGGATTTAGTGCCACAGACAGACTTCGCCCCTAATTACGAGGGAGTGATCTTATTGGTCAGTACCTGGCATCCTGGTTACTGATTGGTCATGCGAAGACCACTGGCGCTGGGCTCGAATGAACATCACCGAGGTTGCTAGGAGCATACTTTCTATTGTCAAGAGGTGAAAACTGTCTTACCTCCCCTTAATCACGATTGCATCGGAAAGAAAACTCTGAAGGCAGTTTTCTCGAAACACTGATTTCCTAGACCACTCGACATGGTCTCATAAAGTCATCAATATTTCATTACATTATTTCAAAATATTCAACAACAGAGTACTTTTATGAGCCACATTATATATGAAATTAAACGGAAGAGTAAGTATTTTAATGTCATCTCATTTTCAGAAAATAGACATCCCTCGGCTTTCGGATCCTTTTGTTGTAGCAGGTCACATATGAGCAGCATTATATACGAAATTAAAACGGAAGAGTAAGTATTTCAATGTCATCTCATTTTCAGAAAATAGACCTCCCTCGGCTTTCGGATCCTTTTGTTGTAGCAGGTCACATATGAGCAGGTAAAAAACTATCATGATCATTGAGAGCTTTAGAGGGTTAAAAAAACTAAGTGCAATTCGACTGTTCTTCCTAACCTATGCTTCTCACATAATCACTGAACTGCAAATATAGCCTTTCATTTATATTTGATGAAGCTCACTGATCTTGACCACTGACCGAATATTGATTTCACACCCTCTTTGCACAAAGGAAATATTTTTCACATCTATTCACATTCATCATACCGAATAAAATGATTAAATGGACTTACAACTGTTACATGCCTGGGGAAATTTATGGCCAGAAAACCCCCAATTATATTTCAGATAAATCATTGGTAACTTTTAAAGATTTCCCCTGTCATTCATAAATGACAAAACTTAGCTGGTTGATTTATTTCTATCCTGTTACCAAATGATATCATCGCTACCAGTGGACATTTTTAGCTGAAGTTACAGCTTAGGAATGCTAAGTACAGAGGGATCTCTTATCTTGACCACTAGATTTATCACTAATATCATGTGTATAAATGTAAATACTTGTTAATTTGTTGGTACCCTAGACAAACTCACATTACTTCTGGATATTCCTAGCTGAAGTAATGAGTAGAAATTACTCATTCTGCAAAAGTACAGTGACCCTTGATCCCAACCTTTGATCTTTCACAACAATTATCATAACACAATATGTACATGACTGTCTAGCTATATTTCCCTACTGAACAGTAATAACTATTACATTCCTACAGCTGAAATTGCAATTTAAAGACTCAAGATCTTAATGACCCTTGATTGTCATTCAGAAATTTTGCCTAATATCTACCGGATACATCTACACCTCATGTAGCATACCTGGGCTGCATGTAGGTACCGAGAAATTCCACTTTTTTTTTCTGTAATTTCAAAGGGATTGTACAGTTCTGGTTGAGATCTAACTTCAAGTTTCAAACATATTTTGTGTAAGATAATGAGAAACCTCCCATGAAATGTGAGAAATCATGTATAATGTGAAAAATCATGTATAAATTCCAAGAGGAATTAAATTTTTTATTTAATGAAAATTGGTTTTGAAGTTGCTACCCAAATGGCTAAAAGATGGCTAAAACTAAAAGATACCCAAAACAGAGTAATCCTAATAAACAGTGGGATGCACCTTTTATTACCAATTGCTTCATTTTTTTATTAAAAAAAAGACCTCCCTAGACTTGACAAGAGGCAACTTACATAGAGGTACCTTAATGAATTCTGTGAAATTGGACTTATGCCAATGAACTGTCATCCATTTATGTTTGCATAAAGCATGTGATGTGGAAGTCAATCACTCATCATGGCGCCACAAGGCCATCTCTTTGCTATTATGATTTCATGGCTTCCAAAGCAGCTATCTCTACAGACAATCAATACTGCCTTGGTCAGGACCAGTGAATCACACACATTGTGATTTAAAAAGAAAAAAAAAAAAAAAAAAAAAAAAAAATTGACCAAAAATGAAATGAACACAAAAACATGAACCAAATATATGGAAATATGACATTCAATCCTACAATAATACATGTATGCATGTCACTGGTGTCCATAATATACAGTCTGAATGCATACTTTTGTTGTATCATTTTTCCAAGTATCAAGCATGAGAATATGGAGCCATATAACACCCGAGGTTTGCATTTTTGATTGGTGAAAATAATGTTTTTGTTGAAAACTGAAATTTGAAGAGAGCAACATACCCCCGCCTATCGTTTCCCAAGCTGCGATGTAAGAATGTGAAAATGACATATAAACTGTAAGAACTGTAAGAAGAGTTTGCTTTTTTTTTATGATTTACATTGGTTTAAGTATTTTTGGGTAGTCTTGGCAAAGCGAATTATAATACTAGTAGCTGACTGAAGAGATGCTTTATGTCCATTTGGTGTGTTGTTGTTGTTATTATTTCCCTCTTTGGAACACAGACTCTTGCACTGAAAGTTTCAAGCAGATGAAAACTAGAATGATTCCAACATCATATTATAAATTTACAGACACAAGTTGGATGCATCTAAAGATTCAAGCACTCAAATATTGGCAAACTGTAAGAATAGATTAAAGATAATATAAAGTTTTGGTATTACCTCAAAAGTTTCCCTGAATTTCCTTCTCTTAGTTTGTGTTTCAGGTTAAAGTACCTTTCATATAAATAACACTGTGAGACTTACTCGCCCCAAAGTGCTCTCATGTCTTAGTAATCATGCAATAATGGTTTCGTACCAGAGCCACCGCCGTACGGCGGCGAGGTAGTACATACGCATACTGAGTAGCTAACTGCGAGCAGCAGCCTCATACGCATAGCTAAATGGGGCTTCGCATTGTAGGTTACAGGATCATGACAGATTTAATATCGCGGGTAAATATCAACTTAAGATCCAAAAATTCTTCAATTTGAAGACTTACCAATTAAGTTGAAGTCTTGGAAACAGGCTTCGGGCAACGTTTGGTTCTGCCAATAGTCCCTTTCTGTTCGAATTGATGACTGAATGTGACTCGGTCGAGAGGACCTTGGGAGAGCTACACTGAATTGACGGCCAGCGCATGCGCACACAAACATCTTATCCGTTCGTGTATTTGAAATTTGTTCGCATGTGATGTGTGCATATGCGCTGGCCGTAGTAGTCAGTGTGTGTAGCTCTCCCAAGGTCCTCTCGACCGAGTCACATTCAGTCATCAATTCAAACAGAAAGGGACTATTGGCAGAACCAAACGTTGCCCGAAGCCTGTTTTCAAGACTTCAACTTAATTGGTAGGTAAGTCTTCAAATTGAAGAATTTTTTGGATTTTAAGTTGATATTACCCGCGACACTAAATCTGTCATGATCCTGAATGCTACAATGCGAAGCCCCAGTACGCTATGCATATGGGGCTGCTGGTCGCTATGCGTATGGGGCTGCTGGTCGCAGTTAATTGCATGATTACTAAGAAATGAGAGCACTTTGGGGCGAGTAAGTCTCACAGTGTTAGTTATTTGAAAGGTACTTTAACCTGAAACACAGAAATTCAGGGAAACTTTTGAGGTACCAAAACTTTTTATTATCTTTACAGAAAGTATGCACTCAAGAACATGTCAGATGTGAATTGACCCGAAGCCAGTTTCTGGTGAGATGATTGTATGCAAACAGAGAATTCTTGAACTGTAAATGACCGACCATTTGCCTACGATTCAGCGCCAATCTCTAGCTCCATCGCTAGAGGGGCAAACATTGTCTTCAGTAGGCCACCCAGCATGCCATGGGCCATGTACAATAACATCCTGTTGTCATCCACTGATCGACTCCCTCCATCTCAAGTCTTCCAAATTTTCTCAAAACATCAGAGGACATATAACTCATACATTTTGAACATGGGGCAAAATGAAAACAATAAACAAAAAACAAAACAACGCAAATGCCGCACTACTGTTTCAGATAGTTTAAGTTTCCCTTAACCCTATATCTGTCACATACACCGTAGCCAGACTGCTCAGACATTTTGCAGTGCACAGACACAAGATTGTTGATGGCCATTTCTGATTATTATTATTGACATTAATGTGTCATGTTATACATCATTTGAAAGCTTATGGTCTAAACTTTCATTTTCCATAATAATCTGAGTGAGGGCGCACTTCAATTTTAAGTAGGACGCCCTCTTATGTCACATAATTATCAATGCAGACTTATTTCTATATGTTACCACCTCATTTTTCCACACAACATGAGCTTGCATCACAAAAAGGTCTCATAGATATTGTAGAGAATTTATTCAGCTTTCAGATGGTATGATTTTTTCATCAATAGCATCAGTAATTTTCATTTTATGAACAAAAGTCTGTGGCAAGTACAACCTAGATTTCACACATTTTGTGTAATTTCTGATTTTGTGAGTGATGTTGGCCTGAAAGTAGACCAAGCAATTTGTATCTTGTCAAGCTGAAAATATAAATTGAATTGTTGCTTTTTTCTTTCAAATTTATATTAATCTTGTCCTATGATAATGCCACAATGATAAGATAATCTAAGGATAAAAAATGTTATTGAAAATATTAAGACGTTGGAGTGTCCATGCATTCCAGTTGATCATCATATGCTAGTCTACGACTTTCTGCACTTTACTTATTGAAACAGAATTACCGTAACTATCACAGCAGTCATTTTCTTTATGATAAACCTGCATTGAACTGAAGTTTCGCATAGTGACAGTTTCATCATGTAATAATAATAAACAGTCAAACATATCCCAACATCAAGACTGTACAGCTTCAGGCCGCCAGCAGGAAGCTACTGTAACCCTATTGCTCCTTACACCTGCCCCGCTGGCCCCGGCTAACTAGAGACCCATTGCACTGCTGTTAGTGCTGAGTAAACAGTTGCAACTGCTGCACCGAATGTGCAGTGTTCATCTATTCTTCAGATCATTTATGAGGCCGATATTACTGAAACTATACCCCTTCACAGAATTCAGAGATGTTGAAACCCCTAATCTGAATGTTTTCACTTCATGTTTTACTATTTTGACTTAGATAAAATAGATGAAAATTGACCCACGTGTACGATCTTTTCATCGCTCGCGGCGATCTCTATTACAGTCCCACATATACAGATTCGTGTAATTTCTCCACACATGGCAAAACTGTACACAATACATTGCAGTCTGAATGCAAATGAACATGGGCGGGGCCACCACAATTTCTTGGACTTTGAGAAGGCTTTCCTGATTGGTCAAAGGTGGGAAAGCTTTTTTGAGGCTGGAAATCGTTTCCTTACACTGTCAGCCAATCACAAATGAGTTTATAGAGTGGTAGTGTCATAGCCTTTGAAGTAATCTGTCAATCAAAATAGGGCCGATAATATCGGCCGAAGCATTTCTGTTGCAGTTTTTGGGCCGATTTAATCGGCCCGTGACAGAGATAGGGTTAAAAAAAACACACACACACATATTTACATGCACACAGACAGACACACTCTTTCACACACACACACACACACACACACGCACACACACCTACACACATGCACAGAAAACAAAAACACCATTTGCAAGAGATGACTGGGTCGACTGCAATCACACAGTTTGTGTTCCTGAAGGCGAAGACGAAATGTGTCACGACTTCTACCAGACAGCAATGGGGGCTGTACTCCTGGGAAGGTGATCAAGTGTGGAGTTCCCTTTGGGAAGAGTCCTTGTGGTCAATGGTAACAGATGAGACGTCAGTCTCCCACACTCTCTTCATGAAAGATTCATTAACGCCTTCCTTTCAATGCCAGACATGGTTTATCCTTCGCCTGTTTTCATGACGGAAAATGTCTCTTGGACAGAAATGAGGATTGCGCAATTTTAAAGGAGAGGAAATGGCCCCTGCTGGGGAGATTGTTTTCACACAAATATTTAGAAAAGAAACAACTAATTGTTAAGAAACATAATTTGTCACAAAAAGAGGAAAACTAATTGCAATGCAGTTTGTTGCCATAGTACTGAAGTCTGACTGGCACCCAAGTTGGACCGCTAAAAGCCATCTCCTTTTTGCCCTCCCAATCTGAAGATGATTTCTGACGACTGATTACAGAATGGGCACAAATTTCTAGTGTCAATTTAATCATCAGACACTCAGTAAACACATGCAGTAATTAATAAGCTGTGTGCAGAAGACTATATCTGCGACAAGCAATAAGGGGAAACAAAATAGAATATATACCATCTTTCCCAATTTTCATCTGAATTCACCAATAAACAAACAAACAAACAAACAAACAAAAATCAGGGCTTCAAAGAGAAAGAGATCAAGGTTAGGGGGAAATATATAATGACCTGGAGTAGGCTGCAAACTTTGACTCTGGCTACCACTGACTGACATACAGTGACCTTTGTCGTGACCTTAACTTTTGACATCACCGCCCGAGACCTTGGCAGATACCCAACAGCCAGAGGCAGCTGGCATGCATATGGTACGGGCATTAGGAACATGGCGGGGCGGGATAGGGTTTCTGAATTTTCTGGAAAGAGGCAGAGAGAGCTCGGGAGAGTGGAAGAGGAGTCTTGAGGAGTGAGAAACAGATCAGAGATGATTTTACAAACGGGCTGGCTGGATATGGGAGCTGTGTGCAGTGGTACACTGAGAGTTGAGGCTCCCATTCTAGCAAAGAGAGCACTCTGTGGTGAAACTTTATGCATTCTTGTGTGCGGGTTGAATGGCAGAACATAAGTGAAAGGTAAATGAGAGATCAGTGAGAGTTGTGTCTGGAATCTGACACTTATATTGAGAAAATTATGACTACCATGAGGTAGGTAAGCCCATGGCACTCTCATTTTAATCAGAAAAAAAAAAACTAGTCTTTCATCATTACAACTTTGGTCAGTTATGGGAGGATACCACGGCACAAATCACAAAATAAAGTGAACTCCTCTTTAGTACATTACAGAGATGACAGACTGGCAAAGGAGAGACATACAAAACATTCTATCCCAGAGGTATCCCCTGAGGGAGGTCATATCCTTCCCATAAAAGAATGTCATGCCCAGATGTCAGAACATTTGTGTAGTCTTGACCATAATAAGAAAGATCATAATTTGTTATCATGAATATTTTTTCTATCTAGACCCTATATAGTACTCTGAGAATGCATACCTTTTCACACACACACAAAAAAAAAAACTCTGGTGAGCCTGAAGTAGAGACTCTGATTAGTTATACAAAAATTGCAAAGATCGATCCTTTCCATTGCCCTCCAATTATTCAGTTCAAGTACCACTTTCTATCACTTCACTCACTTTGCCATTTGCAAACACATGTTTTCCCACTGTTCACCACAACAAAATGTTTAACTTTCACATGATCATTTTTGTCAATGTTCCAGTATCACATGATCATTGAATTTTTCAAAACAACTAGCAAGTATGTGCCTAACAGTAACCCATGAAAATAGCATTATGTGTGGAGAAGTACAAGGTCCTTTGATCAAAAAGACAAACTTGAAACCAGACATTGATATACCAAAATCTCCTGCATGTAGTCATTATGTCAAATACAGTACATCTTGCCATTTAAACAGCTTGTGGTTGGGACTCGGATTTCAGTGCCACCAAAGGTTACTCAAAAGCTACAATATGTAAGAGGGAAGGCGAGCAATAAAAAAATATGGAAAGCGGACGATTAAAATGTCCAAAGTCACAAGTACACTGTGTGCAGGCCACAAGAATATTAAAAACAGGGATAAAAGTAAACAAGTCACCCAACAACAACAACAACACAAAGAGGCTTTCATTTTTCCATCAGTTCTAACCACAATTATTATGAAGCACTTTACCTTAATGGATATATACAAAACCCCTAAAAAACAGTACTTAACAGCTCATCAGAAAATGCATTACGCTACACATCTAACTAATAAGTTTGTGTACAGCACACTGGTGCATTATATGTGGTCTCAACTGAACAATGTTCACAAAGTTCACATAAAATTTGCCTTACTTGAAGATACAGTGCATAAACATCTAATCTACTCCTACTTTCCTGAATAAGGAAGAAACATACAAGTTGTACATTATCTTCTTCAAAGAGAAGACAAGGTCATCACCACAAATGATCTTTACCAAGTACAACAGCACAAATGGCCATTCATCTACAAGTTTGTATTACAAGCATTCATAGTGTACATCCCAGGGGTGCGTGGTGAGAATTCACATGGTTGGTCACTTCGACAGATGGTTCGAAAGTTATCAAACTCTTTTTCTCAAATTGAAGTGGATGGAGTGACTCCAAGAATTCAATCAAACTGCAACCTTCATCTCACAAATCGGATTATTAGCCAACATATGTCAGACAGACACCAATGGTTCTACTTTCTCTAGTCTCCAGTTCTTCTTCTTTTTTTTTTTCTTTTTTTTTTTTTTTTTTGATAACAATGGATGGGATGTCTCCCAGGACCATGCTCACTACCGGAAATGAGTCTTTACTCACTAAATGTGGCTCCTGTACAGTAAATAACAATTCAATTGGCTCACCTGAGCACGCTGCTTTGCACATCAACACTTGCGTAATTTTGTGGTTATCTTATAACCCTGGAGATTAGAGGGATTTCGGCCTCTTTTCAGAAATTTTATTCCCTAGCTTCTTTTGAATTGGACGGTTTTTGGGGGTTTTTTTTGTGATGTAAGTGTTGCAAAAGAGGGGAAAGTATTATTTTCACACTCTTTCACAACTAAGAATACATATTTGTCATATCATCAAATGCACATACAATCAATTTAATATATGTCACAAAGTGGTGAATCACAGTAGCAGCAATGCTTAAAAATATCTTGCTTGCCCATTAAAAAAAAAAAAAAAAATCATTGACATTTTTTGTTTTGTTTCAAAACTGTAGCTGAACAGGAAGATTGCAAGGTATAAATTGTTACGTTTTTCCTTCTTGAACTTGTTCATTGATCTGCAGATGTATGTTACAAACATACATATACTCTATGTGGAATAACTTAAAAGAAATAAAATGAAATTAATAACATTACACACTCACGATGCTACTTGTAGTTACATTCTGTAAAAGTGACAGTTTCAAAGATTCTTTAATTTTAAAAAAAGGCATAAACAATAAATAAACAAAAATAAGTGGAAACCTCTGGTCATATGGTAGGGTTTGCACATTGGGATACCAGTTCATGAGATATGTATAGACCTGAGAATGATCAAACCCCATCAGTGTGAAATGTAATTTTCAATTCTAATGAGGGTAGTCTTGCTAACTGGGTAAAATCTACTCTCATTGACACAATGCAATTACAAATGTAAGCCTGAAAAAAAAAAATTATCCTTCATTACCCATGTCATTAGCAATGTGTCATGTCAACAGTCATACAGATGGATGAACAATGTACCTGGTAGGTACTATAGGGCCTACATGCAACTAGCTTTGATCATCAATTATTTCACAATCCACAGGTCTACAGTTACCAGTCTGGAATGCTGCAAATGGCATTTAGGCCTATATGCTTTATTACATGCATCATTGGCATTTGTTTCAAGTCACCACATACTGTATACGCCATATTTTTAGCAATTCTACTTTTCGCAAATCAGGAATTCCCAACAATTTTGCGAGTGGTTATTTTCATGATTGTGGAGTATGGTACTGACCAGATGAAATGTACATGTATGTGCACCCGTCACATTCATGTCGGGATCAGAGTTGATATTTTTGTGTGTTTTTATATGATGCGAATAGCACCTGACTCGCAAAATTCAAGAAAATAAAAATGTTGGGAAATAATCGCTGTATACAGTATTCTACCCAAACTCTGATGATACCACTGGCAATCTGTTTGTGTAAAAAGTCGATGGCATCCTGACATGGTCCTGAGAGGAGTCAACCAACCCCCCTTTCAGACTAGAGTTCTCCTATGGATTATACAACATTAAAGGGTGTGTACAGAACTGGTTGAGGTGAGGATTTAGCTTTTAACGTTTTGCGAGATATTCAGAAACCACTCTATGAGATATCAAAGAGCATGCACTAAAGGATATCAAAAGTTTATTTGATGAAAATCGGTTTTGAAATGGCTGAGATATCCAAAAACAAGGTGAAACAAATAGATCCTTATAAAAGGCGTGACCTATCGCCTTTTATATTATCATTTTTTTGGATATCTCAGTCATTTGAAAACCAATTTCATCACATAAACGTTGAATCTTAAAATTACATGCCCTTTCTTATTTCATAAGAGGTTTCTCATTATCTCATGTAGGAATGTTCAAAACATGAATCCCCACCTCAACCAGTACTGTGCAGTCCCTTTAAGTGTAGTGTGGATTTGGGCTGTATGGATATACAACATTTTAATGTGTCTGAATGCTCATCGTATACATCCTGTAAAAGTGGAAATTTTCGCAGGGTGGAAATTTTCGCGCAGTTCGCGCAACCAGACACTAGCGCAAAAATAAAAGCACGCCAATATTTTTGCGCGCCATATGTTCCAGTAGTTATTGTCCTGATTTCGCTGAATTGAATACACACAAAATCTCTTACCCAGCCCAGCACAAAAAATTACTCGGACGAAAATATCCACTTTTACAGTACATCATATATCAAAATTATGGTTTGAGCATTGTTTCCTGCTGGATGACTTACAGCTGTATACACCGTACATGTATATCCATAAGATGTTTATTTGTGTCAGAATGCTATAATAATAATATCCATACATTATATGAGTAGGCAGGGCTGACAAACTGAACGCATCACACATCTTTGAATGTCTGCAATAATGCTGATACTTTGAAGACACAATAAGCAGTAATCTATGTTAACCTGTATTAACTTAAGAACATACCAAATATGCTATTTTATATTGTACTGGATACCACACACTTCCCATAGACACCTGTGTATGTACTCAGGACTAGTCTTGAACAGGTTAATATATTGCTCTGTTGAAAAAAAACAACAACAATAACAACAAATACTGTTGAAATCTATATCCTTTCACTTTACAAACTTGTGAAGTACTACAAAATCTGTGCATTTTCAGTTCTAATTGTAAGAATGTGTCACAACATTGCTGTACTGGCATGATATTATGCTTCAAATTTAGTATTAACCCTTTGAGGACGGGCTGATTTTGTGACAACACGCATTTCCCATTGACACTTGCCCGAGTATACTCGGGACTCGTCCTCAACAGGTTAACAAAGCTGAATCAAATCTCATGGTATGACAGACTCTTTCAACAGAGGACAAACTGTAAATCGAAAACAAGTGGGATGAAACATCGGGAGTGTTAAAAGGCTGCCTTATAATTTTGCTCCCAATGAAAAAAAAAATCCCTCCATTGAGAAACCGCATCATTGATTTATGAATAATGACAAATAGACCAATCCATGGTATGGCGGAAGTATTTCCTTAATTACAAAACGGGCGAGTGGCTGTTGAATTTGATTTCATAGAATGGTTCCAAAAAAAAAAAAAAAAGTCAGAGATTTATCATTCTATTCTTTAAGCTTTTTTTTTTCCTTTTCTTTACCAACAGTCAACCTTGCACTACCGTCATACACCATGGAATCACTATGCCGTGGAGAAATGCTTCAATGGGGGAATGAGAAAGATTTCTTTAGTTGCGGACTTTGGGGTCAACTTCAGAGCAGAGTAAATATGTTGGCAGGCGTGCATCTACTCCATTCAGACAGGCTACAACTCCCAGTTGCACATCCTTACATGTTCACAGAGGTTTGTTGTTGTTTTTTTTTTTCAAATGTAATGTGTACAGTTGATGAGTAGCTAGAGTAATCCTACTGGCTTTGAATCACTAAAACCTCAACATTACACCGAACAAATGTACTCTGCGTACAATGATATGTTGCACAATGACATAGCCACACACTTCTGAAGGACTATTCACCCTGGCACAATGGAGAATTAAATCCCCAAAATACATTTTACCCTCACAGACGATTACAACAGTTCAGACGTATTGTATCTGTCTCACATGTTCTCTGGCCTCCTACAGGAAATGTGGATACAGAGCTTGACAAAGTTTGAGTTTGAAATCAGTAACAAAAACTTACTTTTGATAGAAACTAATGTGTGATGCTGTTCATAAAAGTAAAACATCAGCTTGACATCCAGTATTTTTGGGGTTTTTTTTTTTAATCATCTTGTTCACGGAGACAACCAACATGAGAGAAACTCATTTCCAGGACTTTCTGCAGATGAGGAACATGGAAAGTCAGTCCATTAAAATGAGTAAAGTGAAACAAAACTTTGTTCCTGTGCTAGAATCATCAATCACTGTAGTGTCTGACACATGCTGACAAAAGCTCCTGACTGCAGGGATGATCCTAGGTCAGAAATCATTTTTATAACATTTGTGCTGCTAAAGAAAAATACACACCAAAAAAAAAAAAAGTGTCTATAAGCTCTATTTCCAGTTTTTTACTGAAAACCTTACTTATGCACCATGGTGTGTAGCCATGCAGCACGTATTGTCCAAAATCTATGGGAAGACTAAACACATTCATTAAACATGACTTGCTGCAGTCACTATTATAAGTGTACGCATGTCACGTAGGTGCATTCCCTATTCATATCAGATGTGTAGTATATTGTATGTTTGTGTTCATGGTCATTTCCCTTTGTGCATGTGTGTGTGTTTGACTACATACAGAATAAAACCATACAAAAATCAGCATGAATGCAACATGAAAAACTGACATCGTGGACGAATATTTCATACCAGCCACTGGACCATCTACACATGGGAATCCAGACGTATTTTAAATATGCCAGAACCCAAACATACCAGAAGAAATTTTTTCCTGATGCAATTTAACTATGGAACTCTCCACCACCAAGCACAGTTTATAGCACATCCTTAAAGATTTTCAAGCAGGGGTGCAACAAGTTAGGCTTCGTTAAAGTCTCTCCTGACTTTTTTAGCAGCACATAGAACTTGTTGGATCTTTTAACATGCACTTTTCATCTTGGGCACTTGACAAGCACAATTGGAAAAATACACCAACGGCGGTCCGTACTTCGATGGAAGGGGAAGAACAAGAATTCAAGAAAAAAATCTCACCAATAATATTATAATACCATACATTGTATCATAGCTCAGTAACAATACAGCGTTATTGTAGTTCCAAATGTCAGGATCTATGCACTACTATACACTGCACCTCTCACTATCCTTTCACATTTGAAGTGCACCATGATACAAAGTTTCAAAGTAGTATGGGAAAATGCTAAGCAGGCCCTAATGCATTGTATGGCCGAACCTGTACATGGCCAATCAGGTGACTGTATGGTATGTAGCTACAGCTGGCCTAGTCATCACATGCATACGTATGCAACACACAAAGATTCACGATACAAAAATATCCAGTCTATGTGGTCGACACATCAGTAATGCCTATTCACGAGAGTAGTCTAAATTCAAGATGCATGCACTTTTAGAGCAATTGGGACTACAATTGTATATTACTTTTCATTTCCTCTAAGAAACTTGTATAAAGAGCTTCAAACTCATATTTTGAGAAAACACTATTACAGAACATTGTAATAAATTGAATATTCAACAAACTGATACACTTAAAGACTTGGTCTATAGATCTCATACATGTACAAATTATTATTGGCATTGATTACCTGTTTTCCCCCTTTTTTTGACACATGAAAGTGTTCCTATACTGTGCATTGAAAGTCAGTGCAATGTACACACTGTTCTGTTGTGGTATGCAGCTTGGTGTAGATGTGTAGGTATTCATTACTTTTCTGTAAAGTTACTTGCAATGTCTAGTACAGAAGGTCAGTTGGTATTGTATTCTAAGGTCACTATTGAGCCCTGGATCTTAACAGGCCACAAAATGCAGGGTAGCCTCGGTAGCCTCCCACGAAGATTGTTTCCCCGGGGAAGATTGTCAGATGCAACACAGTGGACAGCCTAGGGGTAGCCTCAGGGTAGCCTCCAGCGAAATCTCACCCTGCAATCGACCAGGGTAGACGTGGGGTAGTCTCCAGCAATCCGCCAGAGACTACCCCGCGAAGGTGTCTGTTAAGACGCTCATGGGTGAATCTCCCCCGGAGGCATCATGTGACCAGGGCTACAGTCAGGTGACCAGTGCTGCCTCTGTCATGTCAATCTTATGGTTGTGCAATACTAGTACTCCACGCATGCGTATCAGCAACCAGCAGGCAGCAGGGATACCTGAAGGTTACTATGGTAACATCCCCGGAGAAGGTTTTCGAACAGTGCCTGTTAAAACAGGACACTCGGCATTCAATCCGTGTTTTATGGAATCTGTGGAGTGTAATACGGGCGAATCTTCGCTGGTAAACATCCGGGCACGCCCAGGGAAGGTCTCAGTATTAAGATGGAGCTCTATAGAGGGTTGTTATATAGCAAGGAGGTACTAGTATCTCCTTGGTTATAGACAGTACTCAGTCACTGTATGTTGACTGCCTTGAATTGAACCTAAATGACCAAAAAATACTTGTGAACATGACGTAGTAGTCCAACCAGTCACTCATAATGTATTCATCTGTGTGTACTGTACGTTTGACCGATTCCAACCCTGCTGAACACAGAACACACTAACACACCCCATGTACACAGTGCAAGAGGTGCTCCAGGAGTGTTCATGAAACCTTCAAAACTCTGTATGAACAATCAGGCCCTGAAATGCTCAAGTTAGGCCCTTCTCAAGACTAGTTTCAGGAACATATTCTGAGGCACTCTAAACTCTGTACAAACGGTCACCAAAATTTGGAGCACTATACAGTATAAGCACTACAAGAGTCAAGATGTGTATGTAGGCCTACAAAATTCCCTGTGCTCGCTAAGGTTACCATGGCAGTTTAAATGCCTCTTTCAGCCACTTTGTGTGTGGTCTCAGCAGGTAGCGACTATCTGTATGGACCAACTCAACGGGCATGAAAGTCACAGCACTCTAGGTGAGCCTCCTATGTCAAACTTTGTGTGTACCGGTATGCAACATGGAATATTTGCTCTCAACACCCAAAGCACAAACAACAAATCAGAGAAATGTGTATAGTACAGTGGTACTGGGATCACTGCATTTTGTTTCTAGAAGTGCCCAATTATCCTGTCAAGCCATTGCAAACAGTACCATATAAAAGTAAAGCATTTAATGCTAGGATAAAAATGGAAGATCAAAATGAAAGATGTTTTAAAAAAGCAAACTATTTTTCATGACTTAAAATGAAGAGTTCAACTGGTATCCTTTATATCACATTTTCAGTGTTGCCATCACAGGGCAATGTTGACTGTATTATAAAGGGTTGTCGCACTATAAAATTGAAGGCATGAACTCAAAATCTGACACTGATAGCAATTAAAATACTGCCAAAAGTCAACCATGTCATTGCCTCCGATATCTTCCATAATATAACTAGGGTTCCATGTGGTTTCCATCGGTACTACTATTTCGTTAAAACATTAAATTATGAAGCTTGAACACAACACAACCTCTTACTATTTAGTCTAGGCCCCCCTATAATATCTTTCTGTTATTTTCACCATTCTGTCTGTCTGATTTCATTCATTTCAAAGAGGCAACCTGAATACGATACTGAATTTGATTTCTTTTATTTTTGGTTCAGTATCATTTCAACTCTTTCCTAACATTTAGATTATGTAATAATACAAATCTTTTGCCTACAAATTTGTATGCCCTCTACCATGTCTACCTTGTGATGAAAGTTTGAATATTTGCACCTTTTCACACTTCAATCATGTGACACACTCACGTTCACAAACAGACAAGGGGATTACTTCAATCTTCATCATGTATCAAGTACGGGTAACTCCTTTATAGTTACATCAATGCACATAGGCCTACAGAGAAAATACATGTGACATAATATGACATCAAACTTCACATTGCAACAAGACCAAAAAAGGCAACATTTTAAATTGTCAATTACCACACATGTAGAGTTGTCAATGATCAGCTGTTACAGTTCAACACCATTGTCATTCATTGAAAATCTTAGACAATCTTACGCCTCCCTCTCTACATCAAAAGATCAGAAATCAGTGTGTGAACTGACAACTCCCAAGAGTACTGTGCCTTTTTACAACCTAACGGGTAGTTCTAGACTACGTGCGTGGGGACCCCAGCCCAGTGCCCCTCCATTGCGATCATGACCTAAAAGTGGACACCATTCTTACCCCGAGCTTCGGCGACGTTGCAGTGATATAAACACGTCAAGTAGCAGACGTTGCACAAGAACCACAAAACTGTTCTGATTGTTGAAGCCATCTACACGATCACTTCCTTTACGCTACTGTGAATCTCATAAGTAGAATATCCCATAAAGACGATGATATGAGTAGAAGTCTTGACCTAGAAAGTGTGTTGTTTCCACAACAACAGGAATATGTACGGACGCCACCTATCCTTCGATCGACTCGCTCGCTGTACTGCTGCGGTAGTCTTGAACGTAACTTCTCTCTCTTTTCACTGGCTCTTCAACCCTCAGCAGACACCCATGCGCCTCCGCTCCGCTCCACATACATAACAGCTACACGTTTTATGTATTGATAATGCATACTCCATTCGTAGACATTCTCGAATATAGCCTGGGAATGATAGTCTGCGCATTCAGCTTTTCTTACCGTCAAATTTGAAAATGTAGACGTTATTGTGAATCATGAAAAGGTATACACAAATCAATTGCACACTCGATGTAAACATAAATACAACGTACAATTACATCAAACAAGGGGGAATAATGGCAGTCCAATCATCACTTTTCATAATGTCTCTGACCCGTATATCAGACTAAGTAAATCTCGGCGGTTGTGAAAGGATCGTTTTGTAACAGAGGAGCTGGCTTGCTCGTCCTGTCTTCCTCCTCTTTCTGTTCTTGTTCTTATTCTTCTGTTTTTTTTTTCTTAAGTCTTCTTCTTCTTTTGTTTCGTTTCCTTCTCTTTCCATCATCCTTTTTTTTCCTTCTCTCCATTTTCTCCTCCTTCTCCTTCTTCTTTTCTTCCTCTCTCATCCATGAAATTCTTGTTCTTGTTTTACTCTTTCTTCATTGACTTCTCATTCTTTTGTCCGTTCTTTACAGTTAATTCCCTTTCATTTTGTATAATTCCATACATTATGTTACCTCAATCAGAGTGCACCCTATTGCCTTCACTCATTTGCCAATATTTCAGGGTTTTCGAATTCGCTGAGAGACTGAGACTTACTTATGAATAACATAAAGAATTCTATTGTCACATACACGCAGAGGTGGTAAAGAGGTGGTAAAGAATTCTATTGTCACAGAGGTGGTATTATGTATATTTTGCAAGAAAGAAATTCGAAGTCCGAATGTGTGTATTTCATGGTGACGACAAGAAGCGTGTTTAAATGCAAAATGGTTTTATGTGAGATGTAGAAGTTGTTTCAAAGTTTGTAAACTACTGAGAAAGCAACCGTGTACCCAGGGAGGTGGGCAGTGTACCCCTATCAATACTATCATCCGCCATCGGATGCATGAAGGAAGAGGGGTAAAATCCGTCTTTACCATCACGATCAATGCACACTTATTGTCACCAACCATTGAATTGTAGCAATGGTGATTTTACCAATCACAAGCATTATCATTATGATATAATATAGGCCTATTATGCCAATCCTATAAATCACGTGTCATCGCGGCAGATAGCACTTATAATCATAACATGTTTCTGTCAAAACTCTCATCAATAGGCCCTCATTAGTTCTCGTAACTGCTCCTAATGCGGGTTTGTCAACAAACATTTCGATATGAAGACCTAACTGTTCTGGAAAGTTAATTTCGATTGTGTTCCATCCCATTTGAATATAAAGTTTCAGATTTCAAAGTGAATTTATACATTTCGGGAATGAATATACAAAGAACCATTGGTCTCCCAGGTCAAGCTGTCTTTCATCTTGTATGTGAAACACTTGAAAGGGTTTACACCGAATTGCGATATTGGTCTGTGTTCTTTCGACCTGAGAAAAGAGTTGGCATGCGCAATTTCGTATTTCCAGTTTCAGTCGTAGTGAAACATTTCATCTGCAACAAAAATTGGGCATTGTTCCCTGTCGTAGAAATATCATTAAACAATGATGGACGAAAACGACAATGTCATATTATGACAGTTATATGCTTTAATCAACATATTTGAGCATTATCATTATCATAATTAATATCACATGTATTGTTATTATACAATTTGCAGTAATAGTTATGAAGTTGATGAAAGAAGTATCAACATAACAGTAGTACAGTAGAAGTAGTTACTATTCTATCTTATTCCCATTGAACATTTACTTACTTTGTATAAGATCGTAAGTACTTTTATATATGCATAAACGAAATTGATATGATATAGGACACGCAAAATCAGAATCAAAATAATGATCCCATATAGATTACTTGGGAAAGGGAGACTATGATAATGAAGTCATATTATCCAGAAAGACTTATATTCCGACAAAAGGAAGTGTTTATACATTAAACAAAAATGCACGTAACAAGGGAAAAAGGATGCGCTTCAATGTAAAGTAATGTTCATATAAATTTATAGTTCTCTCTCTCGCACGTCCAAAATGCTTCCTGCCCAAATATCGTTCAAGATGCAAGTTTATCTATAATATAATTTACAAGCGTGTGTGTGTGTGTGTGTGGGGGGGGGGTCCTTCCTATCTAATAACCATCAGTCAGGTGATTGACTGCGTGATATACAATATAAGATAATTCGTTACGGCACTGGTTAAAGGTAATTGGTATTTTTTTTAATCAAACATTGCTGGTTGTATATTGCGTTTGTATATTCAAGGTGAATATTTTTGTTATGTAAAATTATAGAAATCAAATAAAGATTACTGAAAACACAAAAGATGTGTGTGTGCTTATGTACTGTACACTCTGCCAACTGTGTGAGCAGGGAGGTCTCTTTCCACCTCCCTGGTGTGAGGTGTTCTCCGGTTGGCTATCCAGGTTGTGCCATAGACTGTCGTAACGACCTGTTCCCTTCCTCTCTCTTCAAACACTCCACAATGCTCGCTAGCGAAGACCTTTCCCTATCTACGTTATAATTATTTTGGCTAGGTATTTTGATCTTTTGTCATCTTTAGAAAGAATTTTATCGAATCCCGCGGGTATCGTCAAAGATTTTCTGACCTCTTCCTCTTCATTCTGCAAACACTGATTGAGTGCCATAGCGATAATCCACTAACCAGCTTAGAAGCGGGGGTTTGCTTTCTTTACTCACAATAGTAGTAATCAGTCAATGAAAAGCCATTGATGTGAATGGTCATTCGACAAGATTCGTCTACGTAACGTCGCTACAGTGAAAACTCGACCACGCCCAACATCTATCTTGATAAGAGGGCCTATGGTCGGTTTGATACTGACAGTTAGATTTTGAATTATCTAGAAGAATTTAGAGAAATGTACACTTCATAGAGTTAAAAGTTTAAATGATGTTACACAAATTAATTATAGGATATTGTTACCTCATGAGGTGTTTTTTTTTTCTTAATTACACGGTAGAGACCTGCTTCATTTATTTTGTCTGTTGTGCAAAACCGAAAATTGCACAACGTCTGTATACGTGAAATCATCAAATTAAGTCATTCTCATAACAAAATACCCGAGTGGGGCAGTGCGAATGTACAGGTAACGACAAAGTATCAATAATGACTTTAGGCGTATATAGGGAGCATATTGGATAATCGTCAGAACGCAGTTTGAATATCTTGGTTTTTGTTTTTGTTTTTTTGTTTGTTTGTTTTTTGTTTTTGGTGTTGTTGTTTTTTTTTGGGGGGGGGGGGAGTTGCACACAATTAAAAAGAAACGAAATGTGGAAAAGTAAATGTTGTTTCATGTCTGTGTTGGTTTTTACTTGCTTTCTTGCTCGAAGATAGAGGATCTCTAATTGAGAAAACAAGGCACTCTACACCGTACTTGAAAGGGATACGTGTCAAGTGAAAAAAACAATAACCGAATACTGCATTTCGAGAGAATTTCTTGCGCCCTAGGGAAGCGACATTGCCTGCTAGTCCTGAAAACGATCAGGACACAAGGTGGCGCTATGTAAATCTACATTATCGAGTTTCTACAGAATGTCTGTTTTTAGAAATCCCAGTACTCTTCCAAACAAGCACTTTTCGAGCTATTGAAAATTCCTCTCCCCAGTAAATCTCTGCCTCTTTCTCTCGCTTCCCAGTGTAAGCACTGCTCTCCAAGAGGGCCGTCAAGTTTAAAGATTAGATAAAAAGATGTATCCGAAAATAAGGAATGACACTGGGGATGCGGGTACAATAAAATCCAAAAGCTTTTTTGTTTGTTTTCTTTTAGATTATGGAACAATTTTTAAAGTTGTTACTGATATCTTGTAAGCAGTTGATTTTTATGGAAAAAGTAGACACTGAATGGCTATTTCAGTAGGTATACTCATAGTTTCTTGTTGTTGGTGGTGTTGAAAAGAACCACTAAATAATGATTCGAATGAATTCCTTATACGCTGAAAGCAACTGAAAACATTACGTGGCCTGCTTTGCTCTAAAAAAAAAACAACAACAACAACAACAAAAACACTGGATACAAGACATTGTAATTTCAAACACCACTATCTCTGTCTTTGCTTCTGTAATATCAGAATCCTACCCTTCCAGTGAAGTACATTTAAAACTATATCAAATTTGAAAATATTGGAAATTTGCACTCTTATGTCGAAGTAAAGTTTACGACAGGCAAAAGCCACGATGGACTGCAAAGTGCCTTGTGTGTGACTACCTCCTTTTATACTTCAGCCAGACTGGATTTGGAGCCTTGCATTCTTTTTTTTTTTTTTCACGATGACTGTGATTAGCATATGAAAAGTCGTCCGAACGGCGTTTGAATCCTCCCGCTTACCAAACAGGTTTCAATTCTATTACTTTTCTAGAAAGCAGCACTTCCACTTCCATGAAACTTGGACAATGAATGGTGACGCAACAAAAGCTCACATTATCCGGGTATTGTCCCGTCAGTCTGGCGTGGGAAGCACTAAGTAGGCCCACTCGGAAAGGAACGAACGCTTCATTATTTTCCAGTATCTGATAGACTGAAGCCATGTTTCGTGCTAGGGAAGAAGTTGAGGACTTTTCTTGCATATATTTGGTTATGCTTCTTGTGCGTTAACATGGTTTTGTTTTTGTTTTTTGACACCGGAAATAACTTTGTTGGATTGTTTTGTCTCTTTTGACGTAGCAAAACATTTTTTTAAATGTTTTTGGACGAAAAACCATTCATGCCAAATATATACTGCAATCACTCACCATATATATATATATGTATGTATCATCTATGCCAAATATATATTTCTCATGTTTCACTATTTTATGTATATGTATATATATATATATATATATATATATATATATATATATATATGTATGTATGTATCATCTATACCAAATATATATTTCTCATGTTTCACTATTTTGTGTTTATTTTTATGGTTATTATTCATAACTCTGTGCCCCAAAAAGGAACGTGTGCATAAAGTCAAAGAGTTGAAAGGTTGGTCCGTCGGGTATTCGAGCTTGGGTCTGCCTGAACCGCTATGACGTCTCCGTGGCCGAGCGGTTAAGGCGTTGGCGTTCCATGCCAAAGACCCGGGTTCGAGTCCCGGCGGAGACCAATTTTTCAACTCTTGCGCTTTTCCGAAAAGGGGGAACAGTAAGAGGAATAATAATGTCAAAGCTACGCACCAATTTTCTCCTTCCTTTCTTATATATATTATATACATATATATATATATATATATATATATATAGATATCATCAATGATGATATCAATGAAAACAGTAAGGGGAGCTGAAACGAAAAAACAAACAAACGTTTAGATATAATAGTCCTATAACAGGGCTCGACACTAACGGTTGCCCGGTGGCCCGGGGCCACCAAACACGCACGTCGGGCCACCAAAATTTCAGAAATGAAGAATTCGTTAGCCTGATCGGGCCACCAAAAGAGGTCGGATATTTGCCTTTGGGCCACCAAAAATAAAAGTACTGGCGGCCCACTTGGGAATAAAAAAAAAGCGGAACAGCACTCCTGGACATTTGAGACGACGACTGCATCGGCCTTTCTCCTCTCTTCCTGCCTCGTGTTACAAAGCAGCTTTAGATCACGCGAACACGCAACCTATACAAAGTGAAATGGCGCCCCTATAAATTATATGATCAGAGCATCAAGTATCTCTCTGCGTCATGAACTGAGTGAACGTAAAAATAGCCTAGGATGTATAATGGAAACTCGGACGACGCGAGACATATAACAGGGTTGTTTTTTTCCTTTTAACGTCAGTGTCGCGAAAAATCTAAAGTTCCCTAGTACCAAACATGGTAACACAAAAGAAAAGAAATTTGCCGAATGGGATAAGGCTTCAAAGAAACTCCCTCAAGAAGAACTTTGTACCGGTATATAGCGAACGCAAACAAAATATCTCTTAGACAGGATAAAAAAAAGTCCAAGCCTTACTTTCACAAGAGTTGCAAAAGAGATCGGAAAGCACAAAGACTCTCCTTGAACACATGCAATCATCTGAGAAGGTAGAGCGTATTAATGCTTCTCGAAAATGAAAAGAATATAATATGTATAGAATATACATATATTCAATTTTGAGCTGGGAATACCTATGTGGCACTGGTTTCATTTTCAAGTTATTTAAAATCTAGAACTACGTGAGATTGTGCTCTGATAAAATTTGATTTTTTAAAACGTGTTTACATTTTGCATGTGAGTGTCCAAGTTATTTTACGGTAAGATGAATTTTCTGGATCCAAGAAAACAACTTTTTATTGTATGTATAGTGATGTTTCCTACAAGGATAAAAGCAGACGAATTCATATGAATAAGTGGCTACACAAATATCTTAAAATTTATCATATCGTATATATTCGTATCATATCGTATAATTTCGTATATGCATTTACATATATATATATAGTTAAACATATGTCAAAAGTATACATGGCATGTATGCAGACCAATCTCAGTAAATTGTGTAACTGTTGCAAAATCCTTCTTTTTTATTTTACAAAGCACAAAATATTGGAAGGTTGGGGGTTTTTTTTTTTGTGCACATGGTTGACGTGCGCTTAAAGCAAGAAAAGGGATCGCTAGTATTGACTGAACGGATGTATAGTGAGAATATATCGATTAGTGAGGTAAAAGGGAGTTAGGTGGGAAATGTTCTTTTCATACAGATTCATTGTCGGTGGTGTCGATGCCTGCTGTGTGAAACACCAGCTCTGCTAACCTTCGGATTTTGATCCGAATGAGCAATGGAAAGGAATCACGACCTTTTATTGGTACAGGTCCATAATGCTGCAGGACATCAAATCTGCCATTTCTCTGTCAGCTGATACGATAAAACGTCATTCACTTGCGTGAGTGAATAGATATCATGGCAGTAAAGAATGACGAGTAACCAATGAAAATACATCAAATCAAAGTGAAGTTGCTGGAGGACGGACTGGGGTTACATTCTCGTGTTTAGCTGATGATCATGAAAGGTTTGGAAACACTATGCTTGTGTGTGTGTGTGTTATATATCACTTTACCTAAAGCTGTGGAACCATAAAGAATTGCACAACAAAGAGGTCGATCAATAGGCGACAGAGTTAATCATTTCCCACGGCTACAGAAGGAAATGAATATATTTCATGCGGAAAATAAGTGCTACAGTACTTCTAGACTCGATTCATTCTAACACACTACAAGGTCACAGTGATCGATGTACACGTGTTTCTTTGCCCCTTCCTGTGTGTGAAATAAAATCAATGCTAGACAGAACTGTTCAGTTACTTTGAGCTCTCCAACTGTAAAGCTTACATTCAGCTTCTAAGTATAGATGTTTATTGCATAATCACTTTGATTTCATAAGCAAAGATAAGACCTTTGGAACTACTGGCATCAAAGTCAATGTATTGCAACTAATTGACAAATTGCCCTACATCGACGTAAATTTACAGGCATGATTCATAGACATTTTATTACTTACTACATTGACTTTATTCAAATTCATTTGAATAAAGTCAATGTAGTAAGTCTATTAGCAATCTAATAAGAAAGTATTTGAAAAAACAAATGTTTTGATTCCTTGATAATGAAAGTCTATTGCCCATTACCATGGCAAAATTCACTTTGAAAGATATCACGTAAGTTAACTTAACACTTGACCAGTGTATAAACTGTGTGTAAACATAATAACTATATCGGTTGAATAATTGACAGGTTTTACAGTTTGTTAGGAAATTACCATACTCAACTATTGGGATAATATATAAGTTATATCTTAAAGACATTCAACATAAAATGCACAAGGGCATTTGAAGTTTTCATCCTATTGACGATAAACTGACATTACTTTTTTTTTTTTTTTTTTACAACACTTTGAATCCCTGCGGGCAATACGTTTCAATGTCTATTAATCACTCCTGTATCTGTAAAACACTCTATAGGTATCAATCATAGTATCCGCAACAAAATAATTATAAAAAAAAACTTTAACTTCCCCAAGCGTCAATCAATCTCCCCCCCCCCCTCCAACACACACACAACGTTCCTTAAGAATCTAGAAACAGTATACTGTCTAATTTTATGTCATCTCCACAGCAGCGTTATGTATTTTAAGATTGTGTCATAGATCGAAACGTATTCCTATCTTTTTTATTTCATTCATTCATTTACTTTTTCCATCTCCAACAGGACTTGTAAATACAATTTTTTCACACAAAATATAAACACATACAGTATATTATACATGTCAACATTACAAAATATGATGAATTAAATTTATGGATATACAAAATTATGAAAGGTGAAAAAGAAAAAGCACAATGAACATTCTGAAGTTTAGAAAATGCAGGAGATGGGGAGGAATGCTGAAGAAGCAATTGATTTGATATGATTGATTTTGATCTGATTTGATTTGATTGAATTTGATTCATAATTCTGTATAAAATAGTTCAAACTTTGATCTATATAAAAATGCAGAGTTTTAATATTTTTATAACAGTTAGTATACCTGATATTCACATCAGTCAATCATGACTTACTTTCACCCAATAAGGTGCATTCATCCTAATAAACACTTTTATGAATGCGCTTTGAGTTTGGTCAATTATTTCGATGCATTTCGCAATTTAATGTACAACGTGTATTATGGCGCCAAAATTGACGCCAAACGTTCTATACGTGTCGATTACTGCACTTTTGTCGCGCTGTTTATCATTGTTTTAAGTGTCATTTCCACCACGCGCTTTAACAATGGAAACCTATTCATAACTTGCAATATGACAGGTCTGTCGCCAATTTGATCGAGCGGTAACTGCTGAACGAGGATTGGTTAAGGGTGGATGGTGACTTCGTCTGGTGAAATCTGATAGGATAGTCAGTTCATACTTTTCTGCCATGTTATGGCACCCCAACTTGAGGGGATGAAAAACAATATAAGAGGTGTAATGCAGAAAGACGTCGGCCAGTCATCCCAGTTACTCTCCCCAGGGGAAGATTGTCACCACAACTGTTTTCGATTCGGTTGAGTGCGACGTCTCTGCCAATCTTTGAAGTTGTCACCAATTGGTAAGACTGGCAAGCATTCAAAACGATTCTCTTCTTCATTGAGGCACAGTGTTTTGATATGTCCAGTTTTTAATTTATTCTCCTCTTATACTTGAAGAATAGACGCAATGACATGATTACCTCGCAGCTTTTTCTTATTTTCTTATTTTTTTTTGCGAAAATTACATACTGCTCTGTTTCATTCTGATGTGGTACTGTAACTTCTATTAGATTTAAATAAAAATTATTGCTCCTGACCTTGCAAATTTCAAACAAATGAGTGGTGAACTTGCTTCGTTATGACAATGCATATTACATTGCTTCCATTTATTTGATGTTTGTACCCATATCAAAACATTCCTCTCAAAACAAGGCAATATTTGGTCCACCCCCTTTTCCTTTTCTTTTACTTTGCTGCTTGACCCTTCGCCCATATTATAACATATCCAATCATTTTCTTAGAAGTGCTGACCATCAACACTTTCGCGCTTCATCACCTGCACACGCACTCACAGGCACCACTCCTGTTTACCAAGTAATTGTATAAAACTGGATTTACGCGCACTTTAACATGGCCCATCTGTATTAGTGTTCAAGTACTACAATAAAAAATGGTAATTTAACTCTGGCTGTCCGTCTGTTCAAGCACGGCTTATAACGGCGGCCCTCTGCATCATATGTATATATTATATATTGTACTGTGAATTAAGTCATTATTGGCCATATAAACATTTTGTATGTTATTTAACGTTTCATTTGTCTTTACATACAAAATATGACTTACTATGTAATATGTCAATAATTTTCAGAATTGTATTTCTGTAATTGAACCTGCCTTTGTTATTTTTGTTATTCTGAAAGAAAATATGAAATGCAGAAAATAAAATCTTTTCAAACAAACAAACAAAAACAATACCTTACCTGTTCCTTGATAGTTCAAATGCTCAAAGACATGTTTCACCCTTACACCGTAAATTCTAAGAGTGTTTTTATGATAAAAATGAAAATCAAAACGAAAAGCTATTTTCATTAAGCATGTAGTCAGTAGCATAACACGACATTATAAAGACATTATGTATGTAATCATATTATTAGATAAGCATATAATCTTATAGTCATAATATGATAAAAGACACTTGATTATAGATAAGTGTGCAGTTACATAATCGTATTATTAGATAATCAAATCATTTTTTTCCCTATTCGGGTACCCCCTTATCCTTGTCCTTGTTGTCTTTTTATTTTTCCACCTTGTGTTGTCCTTTTCGGACGAATGACATTTAAAACCTGAAAGTTTGAAGTCATTTATTCCATATGCAGGATAATTACATGTGTTCTCTTCCTTCGGTTTAAAAAATTGAATTGATCCAAGCCGTAATATTTAGAGGCCGTTTTCCAAGTCAATTGTCTCCTCTATACCTGTATACCTGAAGACTTGTCATGAATATATGCATTATTCACATGATTATGTGCTGAGAACTCTTGTTTATATTTTCATGACTTGTGAATATGTTTGATATTGTCATATCTATTTTTATTTTATGCAAGTGGAGAAATAAGACTTGCTGAAACTGAACTGAAATTAAGGTGTAGATTCTTCATCTCAATCCCCGATTTTTGTTTGCAAAGAACTTGACAACTTTCCCCTATCCCCACTCGTCACAGGATTGTGTTCCTTGGGTGACAAAGCCCATCTTCTGAGATGAGGTGGTTATTTGTGGGCGGCTGCCTCGTTGCCGCCCTCTATCTTCTCGACTCAGCATCAGGTAAAGGTCACCAGAAAAGCACAGTAGCAGAGTACACTCTCAGTTTTTTATCTTTTTTTATTTTTTATTTTTTTTTTTAATAGGAGCAGGCTCTCCAAAATCTTAAACAGGAAATCCACCCCCAAAATTACAAAAACTCAAAATGAAAGAGAAAAAAAAAATCCCTGCAAAACATTTCAAAAATGACAATAATCAGATAAGGAATAATGAAGATATGACATTATTGAAATTTCACACGTGTTTCTTCGACAAACATTTCCTGAACAGTTATTATGAATATTCAAATGGTCGAGTTGATGATGTCATGCTCTCACAATTTTTTATTCATTTCATATACGAAAATGACAAAAATCACATATTTCAGCTGTATGAATATAGAATTTGCCTTTAAACCATCAGAAATAAAAAAGAATAAATGTTTAATCAGATATATTTTCGTATTAGAATATGCGTTTACCAGTCCTGCATTAGTTAGAAATAACAAATTTTCCCGAATTTCATATATAATATACATGAAAAATTGTGAGGGTATGACATTATCACCTCGCTCATTTGAATATTCATTAGGAATGGGGTTTTTTTTCGGGGGAAAAACTGTAATTTCAAAATGTCATATATTCTTTGTTTGCTACGCGATTTTTGTCAATTTTGGAACGTGTCGTCGGGATTTTTCTCTGCTTTTTCTTTCAGAATTTATGTATTTTGGGGATGGAGTTCCTCTTTATTAAATGAGAGCTCTTCTGGTTCATCAATCACCACGTTAATCAGAGCTGCAGTAACATTTCATAATACTTGATGTTTTCATTTCACTTGGCATTCCTACTCAAACTTTCTGAAGATTAGGAAGACTTTGCAAGGAGGACCTTTGTGTCAGAAAAAGAATGTGTGTGAAATATTGTTATTACACTGATTAAATTCGTGAGCGCTATTTCATGAATAGGTACGCCTATACTATATCTTAATACAATCGTAATGGCTATTTCTTGGGAGAAGAGCACCGGCATAGCAATAACCATGCCTTTTCTCCTTTGGATGAGGAATTTCTAACGTAGCGCTTGTTGTTTTCATCTGAGGGTATAATCCAGAGATATGCAAATTGTCTTACTATTGATATCATCATTTGTGTATTTCTGCATACATTCGCGTCAAAATAATCCATAGTGAAGAAAAAGATCATTAACATGTTTCTTGTTGTTGTTGTTGTTCTTGCTATCTTCCACAGGCTATAAACCGGCTGGTGAGTCTCATAATTTGTGCTATTCTCGGAAGAGTTTCCTGTTTGGTGTGCTTATGTGCATAGTGGCGTACATACCGATTCTTCTCTCTCTCTCCCTCTCTTTCTCTCTCTCTCTCTCTCTCTCTCTTTCGTGGCCTGTGTGACTTACAGGGCGGGGTTGTGGAGCTCACGTGTTTAACGTATTAATTTCGTTGGTATTAATTTGTCAATGTCTCATGTGCCAAATTGAGCAATTCGTTAGGTTGCAAAGAGATTAGAAGGGAATTAAGAGGAAGATATATGCCTGTGAAATTTGCTTGGATGTGTTGACAATATGACTATTATCAACTTGTGAGCCTCATAAAATTCATAGGGTGTTAAGTTTCTACCGTTGTTTCTGTAATCGATTGTTGCTGACATTAATTGTACTGGCTATTTCATGGTAGACCAAAACAGCAGCAATCACACTCGTTTACTGCGTTGAACGATTAACTTCTATCACACAATGTGTCATTTTTATTCAAGATTACATACTAAAGAGATGAAAATAATATTTTTTTTTTCAGTTAACCTCTTTAAGTTCGCCTCGCAAGTGAAATCAACTGAAGATTATCACAACTTTGACAAAAAAAAATGCCTTAATCTAAAGCCACTATTTACCATTTGCAGATGAAAAAAAAGAAGCTTTAATTCTTCAAAATAGTTACAAAATATGTGAGTTAAGGATAGAAACAACTAGAAATAATAATCAGTTTAATCAATGCTATTGGTAAGTATTGTTAGATAAACAAAATGTGAACAGTAGTTATAATAAAAGTGTTTGAGCCGTCTGTATATAGTTATGGTTTATTGAGAATATTTTAGGCTTTATTGCGAAAATTTTTATATGGTAAGATGATATGTGATGCAATTGACCTACACATATGCATCAAATGTGATAACTAGAACATGTTTTAAATCAGCGCTCCCAATGGTATTAAATTCCCGCTTTGTTCAACACGTAATCAAGGTTGAGAATGTGCTCGCTAATAAAACATCTTCAAAGCTCTTTGCCTATGTATGGAGTAACGTTATCTTATTCTTACTCACTTTAGCGAGAAAGAAACATCATGTTTAGAAAGTTATGGTTCTTTTTGACACTGGTAAACAACTTTTTTTTTTAATAATCATTTAAGATACGTTCTTTGTTGATTTTGTGATAAAGACAGTTTTGCTTGCTCTCTCTCTCTCTCTCTCTCTCTCTCTATATATATATATATATATGTAAACATACACACAAGTGTGTATGTGCGTGTGCGTCTGTTCACATCACAGACATGTTATGTGTAATGTAATTTCACGAATTTCTCAATCATTGCACCGCTACGATCTCTTATTTTTACAAAACATAAAAAAATAATTACTGTAATCAAAATTGATATTCATTGACATTAAAAGGCGAACCCTTTCACAGGAAAGAAAAAGGATTGACATTATTTTCCGTATTATATTTCCATTTAGTTAATGTTTTTATGATAACCGATTGATATTTATATATGCCTTAAAAAGCAGGAGCCCTGGGAGCTATCAAGAATATTTTCACCTGTAAACAGTGGTCACGATGTCAATATAATGAACGCTTAGGTATTTTTTGTGTCCTCAGAAGTTTAACTTTGACACCGTTGTCTGTAATCAGTCGTTATCGCTGCTTCATTTAAGTATATTTAGTATTTAAAAAAAAATTCAAAATTAAAATGTATTTTTGTTCTTTTGAGTAACAAAGAAGTAAAATACACAATACATTGTGAAATGAACAGTTATACGTTAGCGAGAAGTTTAAAGAGCGAAACATCGTATTAGAGCATGAAAGACAACATCGAGAAATGTACGAAAAATATTACCGACTGGAAAGACAATGCTTGTAATAACGTATCCCCTCTGAAGAAAAAAGAATTCTTGTCATTAATCGGTGATAATCAGGTAGCGAGTAATGTTGTTCTTGAGCATTCTCGTCGGCTTCGTCTCCTTAGGTTTATCACCAGTGAAGCTACAACCGTCGAATGATGCAGGCTCGCTGGTGAATTTCAAACAGAGTTTCGGAAGCTCTCAGCGCGTGGAGACAAGTGAAAGGACCGTTGAAACGGAGAAAAGTTCATCAGGCAGTAAGATTGAGAATTGTTTAGTTCAGTGGACTATTTCCCAATTTGTATCAAGTTTTAGACATGTTGAGGCATTTTTTCAGTTATTTGTTACTGTGCTTATTTCTAAAAACCCTAAAATCTAGCACTTCTACATTATTGATGATTGAAAATCTGTCTAAAATTATCCCGAAAGTGAACGAAAACAAGAACAACAGAAAAGCAACAAAGATAAGGAATTTAAAACATCTTGAAGAACGGAAATGTCAAGGGTAGAAAATGTGAACGTTTTAGATAATAAAAATGGATAGAGCATAGTGATGATTGTTATGGTTACATTTTACTGTGAACGTGACCTACTTCCAGTGTTATGACAAAATGGTCGAAACTGTTTCGTTCTTGTCGTTGATGATGTTGCTTTTATGTTTTATGCTGTTACATCCATTTTGCTGGAAAGCAATTATTCTTCAATGCAGTATCATCATATTATCTTATCTCACACTTTTTAATATCAATTATTTCCCCCACAAGCTTCGAAGCGCAAAAAGGGCGGCAAAAGGGGCAAAGGTTGGTACTGAAACATATTCAGTTTATTACACTTGACATACAGTCTAAATACCTGTATATACCCCACGGATTTCGGTGCTTTGACTATTTCTTCTCCTGTCCAAATCATATTGCTTTCACTTCATACTCTAATGTTGCATCTTTCAATGTACTGAATAACGTCATAACCTCATGACAATTTACCTACGAATGAATATGTGGCGGGGACATAACACTGCAAATATACTGCAGTATACTATAGGCTTACTAATATGGAAACTTTTACCTTGTTTCGATTACCTGGTTTTATCACAGTCAATATCCTCACTCTTTGTGGTCATATAGGGTCTAAGAATTACTCGACGAAAGCTACATAAAAAGATATGCTATAAGACCCGTGATTTTATTCTCCCTTACTAACCAGCCCTCGCCCCTCCCCGCTTAAAGGGTGATAGATGAAAGTATTTAATTACGCCAGTTCTATTCGTGTTAGTCACATTCGATGCACGCGTTGTACCTGTACGAGTACTATTCATCAATGAAAAGTTAAGATATTATGAATATACTGTCACACAACTTCAGAATGGACCTATGCCCCAAACACACACACACACACAAAAAAAAAAAACATGACTGCCGACTCAAATAGCATCAAATAGGATATTTAGCTTGATCTTATACTTGCTTCTATGTACTATAAAAAAAGTTGATTTAGTTTAAAAGTAATCGAACAAAGATTAACCTCGTTGCAGTGTTTAAGAAGTGTGATAAGTCTGGACATGAGCAGTATAGTGAGCTGCTGAATTCGCTGAAATCAATTAAAACAAAAAGATTCTTTAATAACAACAACAATGTGTTTGTCAATTCCTCTCAAGGGTCTGAAAAGACACAAATTGTTGCCGAAGGAAAGGTGGCTACAGAGAAAAAGAAACAACGGAACAAAGGAGGTATGAGCATACACGCTTGATATTTCTGTTAAAAAAAAATGAGATTCTTCACAATGTGTATTACCTGAAGACACAGAAAATGGCCTGCTTTCCGGATGTCAGAATGAAAACACTGGAATACTTTGCATATCAGAACAAAAACGTTGATCTCGTTGATCGGGAAATCCAGTCCAAATATAACTTAGTCTGCTGATAAAAAAGAGTTAAATCTTACGAGTTTAACGGCAAAAATTTGACAGAAAGCGGGTGAAAAATAAGGAAATATGAAATGTCGAATTCCCGCTAATTTCTGCAAAACAGTTCTTGTAAAGTGGATATGAATATGCAAATGAGTGAGCTAACCGTGCCACAACCTCACAATTTTTCATTTATCATGTACGAAAAAGTGATGAAAATTCAATGTTTCTGTCACTAAAGTCTGAAACCTGATATTATTCCAGGTTGAATAACTTCAGAAAAGTGATCAGTTAGATATACCAGGATTTGAGCCTCGGCCATAATTGCATTTGAATGAAAAAAAAATGGAAACTTCAAAATTTTATGTACAAACTATATGTCAAGTTGTGAGGGAATGACATGCTCACTTTTCCATTTGCATATTCATATCGACCGTTCAAGAAATGTTTCCTGAAAAATTAGCGAAACTTCAAAATGTCATAACTTCCTTATTTTTCTCCCGATTTCAATCAAAACTTTACCGTTGAACTCGTACTATTTTACTCTTTCTTATCAGTTTAACTTATATTTGGACTGGATTTTTCCCTTTACGATTTAAATTTCCATTTGTCATATGATAAAGAGATTTTCTTCCTAGTCAACCCGACATATAGAAACGGAATCTAATATTGCGCAAGGTTTAGTTTCGATGCTGTTACATCGTCTAGAATTAGTAGGCTAGTTCCGGTAATTTCTACCATGTTTCCTCTTTCTCTCTTCTATTGTTCAAACAATATTCAGAACAGCTCTGAGTTTCATTATTCCTAAGTCATATATATCAGAAAAGAATTTAAAGCTTTGAAAGTTTGGACAAAATTAAAGTTTAAATCTCAAGATTGTGCATACGTTCAAATTTGTGTTGTGTTATTATGTTTTTGTGAGCAAATGTTGCAATTCAGTCGTTTGCCTGAGAGAACATTTTTATCTAATAAGCTATACCAACAACCATCAACTTTCAAATAACTTTTCCACTCTTTGATACTTACAACAATTCTTAACGAGCAGGAGTTTTCACTTGCCACAGAGTCATAGATCTTAACGTAAATTCAAGTGTTCTCCTAATGTTGTGTGATGTCACATTATCAACTTAGGAGGGATTGTTTTAAAAATGAAAGAGTATAATTTTTATTGGAGGATAGAATGAAAGCACTACCTTTTTTGGTTTTGTCTATTTTTACTTTACCTTATTTTTCTTTTCTGTTTGTTTTTGTTGTACAGGAAAACGAGGAAGGAGCGAAGAGATTGAGATAGCCAGTAAGAAACACAAATACACGTTTAAATCCAACAAATATTCGAACAAACAGACATACTATCGTGCTGTATTCAATATATATATATATATTATATATATATATATATATATATATATATATATATATATACAAATTGACAGCATGAGCTTGAGTTCTGTAATGTTTCTTATATTATTGCACCAACATAATTATGGACTACAATTTACTCTATTATATATATGTGTGTGTGTGTGTGTCTGTGTGTGTGAGTGTGCGTGTATGTGTGATTACGAATTGAATAAAAGGCTATTAGATAGCATAATCGCTAAAAAAAGCTAGATAATTGAACAACAGCAACTTGACCAATATGGCTAAATAAAGACCAAAAAAAATCATGCTTTCCGTGCTTTTACAACTTCGAACATCGTATCGAAGTGCATAAAAAGGACAGAATTGTTAAATTGAGATGAATTTACTATGTCCAGGTGATTTGCGGCTAAGTTTAGAAAGACTTACTCAAAGAATGATTAAGCTCCGTCTAGAATAAGAAGCAGTCGGTCCCATCACTTGGACCGTGGGGGGGGGGGGGGAGGGGGTGACGAAAGTACGGACTTTGGGCAGCAGATGGAGGTGGCTAATTCTGAAGAACGCCTCATCGATGAGATTCCTGCTAACGCACCGGACGTCATGTCGGGGAAAAAAAAAAAATCTCGGCCGGCCAAGTTTAGACACTGCGTGCTCCTGTGTGTTCTGATAGTGAACAACCCAAAGTCTATGTAGCTTAGAACACCATAAATTTACTGTGATACACTTGTGTATACTTACTGCAAACATTACGAGCAACTCTACTGTCTATACTTCAAACAGACCTGAAAACCTCAAACGAACGCAAATCAAGCTCTAAGGATGCTGGAAATCGAAGAGATAAGAAAAGGAACAAAAACAAAGGAAACCGAGACGGTAAAGCGCTTATCTCTTTTATATCCATCAAACGGGCAATCTTATTATTGCTCTAAATGTGAGGGTAACCTTACCATGAATTAAGTGAACAGAATAATGTGTACGCATAACTTCATATGAAATTTGAGGGCAACTGTTCAATAAGCCTTCTCTGATTTTCTTTTAATTGTTTTGACGTGTGCTACCCCTTTCATGAGAGGCAAGACGTACAATGTCGACATGATTATATTCAAAAACTCATCAACATAGATATTCGCGAAGACAGGAATTCATATAGGAAAACGTTAACAGTATGATATTAAGTGAGTAGGTTCAGACACCTATATGCATAAGTGTTTCTTGTCGGAAAATATCTTCACAATCTTCAAACTTTTATGCTCTTTTAATACTAGTTTACAAAATTTGAAATATTGTATCATTCTGCTCACGTGTACAGATAACTCTAATCGCGAACCGCTGATTGTTATTCTAAGAACACATCTCTTGATTTCATGCATGTGTTGAAACAGATTCAAGGCAAAGGGACAGTTCATCGGCAAAGGTGGAGCAAAACAAGGGCAACAAACTGGGTAACGTATTCATTGAAAATGTGACCATGCATGAATTATTATATCTACGTATATTTTTTTCGTGTGTATGCATGATGTGTATGATTTTGAATAATGAACATCTAAATTAAGTGCTGATTCATATCTTGAATAAACGGTACTACGATCAGTAGTCGCTCACATCGAAATTCATAGAATTAATTTTGGTACTTTTTAACATAATATACATTGTATCGATATCTGTTATAATAACTTTATCATTACCATGTAATTCTTATTCTTATTCAAAATGATTTTATTTCCATATAAAGTAATACAAAGTAATGTACATAACGCTAACATGAGTACATAATATATGAAGAAACTTTGAATCACGTAAGTTTCAACAAAACATGAATACAATTATTATAATGATATCAACTCAGGTTTGGATAAATAAACAAGTACGCAATACAATCTTAATTTATAACTCTCCATGAAAAAGAGGAATTCACAAGAAAAGCATAGCTTGTAAAAATTGTGAATTACTCTAAATTACTCTAAAATTTTGATATCCTGATCTCAGGCGAAATAATCAGAAAATAAAAAAAAAGACTATGACAAGGACAAACACACATGTAATATGTAATATATCATAATAGTATATCATGATAATATATCAGCTCTGTAATATATAGACACCTTAAGAAAACATTATGTCGTCACGAATCCAACAGTTATTCAATCTTTGCACGTATTCAGAAGTGAAAAACAGCGGAGGGCGTCGTTCTGGTTCAGTGAGTGCAGACCTGAAACAAGGCAGAGGCAACAAACGGAACGGGAAGAAGGACAAAAACAAAAACAGAGGCAAAGACGATGGTATATTTCCTTTATATACTCCACAATTCCATGGCCCAATGTTCCACAAAGCAAAGGACGTATAGAATGATATATGGTTGCCAAAGTATGCATGAACCTAGAACAGTTAAGAAGTCTCAAATTGATTCCATGACTGCTGAGGGAAGATGACAATTTCCTGGTTTGAGTGAGACGGTTATCATTGTCACTTAGTATACAGCATGCAGATAAGACACAGTTTAAATCTATACAGTAAACAAGAAATCAATTTTGACATCGACAATTTGGAAATGTGAGTTTGATCAATTATTTTTTCCTTTTCTATTAAAATTTAATGCATGCTTGTTACTATTCGAAAAATTATATAACTTTTCATAAAATGATACCTGTTTGTTGCGATTATGCTATCTACTTATAATGATCGAATCAATTCAGATAGATTTGACAAGAAGTTAATCAGGTACAGCTGAGCCATAGTGTATAAAAAAGTAATGAAATAACACTTGGATATTTGTATTCCGCAGACGATGACAGTAATGAAGAGAGCGTGAGTGGAAGTCGCAGTTCTTCTAAGAAGAGTGGTAGACGTGAACGTAAAGGCAAGAGCAAAGAGAACCGGAAGAGTAAAACAATTTAATCTATGGAATTCAACAAAGAAATGATGAAGAAGCAATCTGGACATCTAGCTTAATTTTTTATTACTCTGATGCTAGATGTTATTATTATGTGAATACATCATTTTTCACAATCTTGTGTTTTGTCCCTTTCATAGCACAGCTAAGCACGGCTAGGTAAAGATTAAGCGCTTGAACACACCCTGTACTTCAGAGCCTGTTTTCTCAGTTCACATTTTTCCAGAGTGTGTGCTTTCTTTCTATTGTTTAGATAGATTGGGGGAGTGCAATTGAGTTATACATCATTTCAAAGCTTAAGGTCTGCTCTTTCAGAATCTGCCCTTAACTAAAAATCCATGTCTAGTGACTTTTTGATGGTTTGGTGATGCAAGGTCACAATTAATTGTAAAGGTGTCCAGATTATGGTATGAGGAAGATAGAGAGATGGAAAAGGAGAGTTGCTGGCGTTACCCCGTCAGTTGCTCTCCCTCACTCCCTGAAATGTTCAAGATCTGTGTTTGCGTGTGTGAGTGTTTATGAAAAAGCGAGAAAGAAAAGGAAAAGAAAACTTAAATCCTGTCCATCTTCTAGATAGAAATTGGGAAAGCGTATAAAAATAGTACAATGGCATGATCAAAGATCTAAAGTTTACGCATACATCGTTCTTGCCCTCTTTTATTTATTATTGTTTTTTTGTTTGTTTGTTTTTTTTGGGGGGGGGGGGGGGAGGAGGTCCCATGAAGATTGCAATTTCATTTTGAAAAAACAAAAAACAAAAACAAAAGATCGGTAACAATGACGCTCCCCGAGGCGGGACAATACTGCCCCCTCAAAGCCACAGGAGTAGAAATACATACTTGATGTCGTTGATATGTAGAATGGCGCTGTTCAATTAGTTACAGTCCGTCGCTCGATAGCGTGTCGGTCTCGTGGGCTTTCTTTGCCTAGGGTCGGTCCCGTGAGCCTTTTTGTGTACTATCGGTCTCGTGAGCTTTTTCTGCGTAGTGTCGAACTCATGGGCTGTATGACTCGTGAGCCGTATAAATCTTGGGCTGTTTGACCCAATGTCGGTCTCGCGGACCGTATGACTCGTGGGTGTCAGTCTTGTGGGATGGTCCCGTCTAACTCTTTACCTGCATCCGTTACTGCTATCTCCTACAGTACAACTCGGTATAGTTTGCAGTGGTTATGATAGAAATGATGCTTTGATGAAAAATAAATAAGTACATGTAGATAAATAAAAGATGTAGAGAGTGGCACCAATGGTTGGTATAGGCTCTCCATGGCGATATAATGAATGGATTTAGATTTGTGTCATTGAAAATACGAAAGTAACACACAGACAACATAAAATTGATTGCTTTATATTGACATAGACGTTTTCACAGAAAACAACATTAAATCAGGAAAAAAGAAGAAGACACATAATGACGTAACCATTATCTCCTGCATTAAAACTACTTTGGCTATGTCAAGTTCCAGATAACTGTTGGTACACACGCACACAGACACACACACTAATGACCTCCTGATGAAAGCATATGAAAATTATAATTTGTCTTTTCTTCTTCTTCGTACCTAATATTTGGCCTTAATAGGCGGCAGATCTGACGCAAGATCGTCGTCTACTAAGAACAGATTCAAAAGTGGAATTGGTAGGACCGTTAAGAGAGGTAAGTTATCAAGGGAATTTGTAAAAGCATTGTATTTTATATTCTTTCCTTAAATTACATCTCAATCTCTTTCAATATTGTTTGAACAATTTTGCCAACTAGTTAGATAGCTAATCGCATCGCATGTAACAAATCTATCTTGAACTGCATCCCAACAATGACATTTTGGCGGACTAATCATATTCGTCAAACTATACTAACTGCCCTGACTTCACTGTCGGTTTTATCGGAGCGCTTAATCAATGATGAGCACCTTCCTATGTTTATCATTGGAGGGTTGTGTTCCCTGCACGTACGTCTTGTCGCAAAAGACGGTCAAAGTTTGTATCTTGTCGAATTGCGTTTTCTGTCGGTACCAGCATATCAACGAGCAATTGTCGACAGCATGAGAATACTCACGTTTACGAACGTCTGAGAGTAAGATTTTCACCCAAAAGGTTAAATGTTACTTGTCAGTCATAGTAGCAACTTGAAAAGCCCGTTAACAAACCTCTAGACGTCTCTATGACAACGATAAGGCAACTTGCCTCAAAACAGGAAACTTGGAAGTGAAAATTTGAATATTCTTATTCAAATATTGACATCGCTCCGAAAATGTTGATAAAAGGACCCCAAAAATAAAATTATGACCAATGTCATTGAAAAAAAGATGCCCTTAATGTAAGGCTCTTGCTTCTGCATTTAGCTTTGCTGTAGTATTGAAAGAAATCTAGTTTTATCCGGGTTCTCTTTGCGTTGTCAGTCGGACGGAGAACCACGTGCAGAGGCAGGTCTAGGGTAGCCCTCTTCCGGGATATGTCGCCATCTGAAAGTATGACGTGTCAACTCACCAGCACTGCCGAGCGTATTTCGTTGCAATTCTGCAAGTCAGAGTCGAGCAAAAGGCAAGACTGTCTGGTTGCAGGTAAGATCTCCGTTTGTCCATCATCCACGGTGCACGTGATTGCTTATCTAGAAACCCATTAGGACCTATTCAGATTCATTCTTTATCAGTTGTAAATGTGTGCATCTACTGTATCTGTAAAATATGATAAATGATACTAGACCTGCAATCTATTGTGCTTAATAGTCATATCACTTTGCGATTATTACTCGTTCTTTTCCTTAGTTTCTTTGTGGTTGGAGGATAACCATTTGAATCTATGACCAATTCGCAGATCTTAGCTCTACTGAAGACGGCTTCTCGACTCTTAGGTACCAAGGCAAAGAGCTAGCTCGGATTAAGGGCAGCTTTTACACTGTGGGAGAGGCCTCCGAGTTTGACATAAACTTTGATTCTTCTGGATTCAGCATCAGTCATGGAGACACGGAGCTAACGGTGGAGGATCGTGATTTTAGCTTCTTGAAATACTGCTTCATCGTCAACCAAGGCTCTGAATCCTCTTCCACATCGGCCCAAATCACGGAGTTGGAAAGTAAATCTTCGATCATACCAAAGAAATGATTATATTCGTCTAATGATTGTACGAACGAATGGTAGATCACGTTTTCCCAAGGTGACAGAAATTTGAGGAAAAGGAAGGCTTTTTTTATTGCATCGTCTCTTTGTATATTATAATGCTACTTTTCAAATGTCACTTGCCTTCTCAACTGAAATATTTCAAAGTTACACTGAAATATTTCAGAGTAATACTGCAACGGACACCCGGAGTAAACATTTCAGTGATTATTTAGATATTGAATATAAATACCAAAAGACCTTAAACATTGATATTTCCGATGGTCAATGAAACCGCTGATTTTGATAATAATACATCGCAATTCTTTCATCTCTAACTGTAATTTCCTGTAAGAAGTGTCGCCTACTTATATTTTGCCTTTGGTTTATTTCTTGAAATGAATTTAGTTGAGCAGTCAGACGGAAAAGTGGCAATTGGCAAATCTGAAGTGTCGATAGGTAAGTTGCAATGTTTTTGGAATATACATTTTCTGGTAATTTACATGTATAGAAAAGTTCGATAATCCATAGTCAACAAGAAGTTAAGATATATCATGGAAGATACTGAGATTTGTATGTTTTGTTTTGTTTGTTTGTTTGTTTGTGTTTGCTTGTCAGCCGCTAAACCCCGGAAGTGGCACAGAAGAATAAACGTTGGAAGTGGTACAAGAAATTGTGCTGAAGCCCTTGTTGATGTTGTTGTTGTTGTTTGTTTGTTTTGCTTGTGAGCTTTTTTTTTTCTTTTTGTTTGTCAGCTGATGAACCCGGAAATGCCACCAGAAATATAGACTACCCCACTTTTAAAAACGCAGCAAAGGCCCTGGCCTCTTGTCAATTTATGAAAAAAAAAACAATAAAAAAAAAAAACAAACAATCAGGCTATGTTGTGGCAACAGACATACACAAAGATGTGTTGTAAACTAGTCGTATAAAGCAAAATATCATTGTTAATTTTGTACGTCATATAATCATTACTTTATTCAAGTTCAAAACGAATGGCAGGTTAAGACACATACGTACACCATGGGGTACAAAAAAACCCAAAAACTATTGAAGTTTACATTACCGCAACACAAAATACATGCCATATCACACACAAACTCTCAAATCAATTAATCAAGTAATCAATAATCAAAATGTCTTAATATCAATACATGTAATATTACTACGTTATAATAACAGCAGTCTGTAATTATCTTCCTCAATTTATACAATAATCATCGTTAATATTCATTGTAATATGGCAACTTTTGTTGTTGTTGTTGATCGCATTGACTTGTTTATCTGACGCTTCCTTATCTCTCCTCTGAACAGAGAGAAAAAGACAAAGAAAAGGCGAAAAAAGAGAAAGCGACAAAGAAGGTGAGGAACCTAACACACTTGTACAAAAAAAAATCACTCGTGTTGATATGAACTTACAGTCTGAAATCTTATTTTGAATTATTCATCTTTTTTTGATGTACTGAAATCGAAGATGAAGGTACCCGATATGAAAACTCAGAGCGTGATTACAAGAAAACACTTGAATGAGAGAATGATTTTGTTGTATACATTGATATTTCTTTGTGACATAGACCTACATAATCTTTTGTGAGCGACTTATTTCTTTATTGAAATTTCACAACAAATAAAGGTCTTATTATCAATCATCAAATAGCACGATTAACTAAGATATCATCATTGATATATTATGCAAATACAAAGAAACATATTCCGCTGGATCTCTTAGGTAGTTATAAAAAAAAGACTTATTGTGGTATGGTATAACATATGTACATTTGAGAGTATCTGAAAAAGTAAGATAATTTATAGATATTGGATAATTTGTATTCGGCAGACGATGACAGTGATGAAGAGAGACTGAGTGGAAGTCGCAGTTCTTCTAAGAAGAGTGGTAGACGTGAACGTAAAGGCAATAGCAGAGAAAACCGGAAGAGTAAAACAATTTTATCTCTGGAATTCAACAAAGAAATGATGAAGAAACAATCATTTAGACATCCATCTTAATTGATGTTTTTTATTACTCTGATACTAGATGTTATCATATAAAATGTGAATACATTATTTTTCATAACTTTCCGCCTCTGAAATTGACGTTGAACCTTATTTCAGTACACGCGATTTACTTCCAGAATTTCCTGGTGTCAACGCTACAGCCTTCATCAGCTTGATCACCTTTACCACGTGACTGTTAATATGCAGTTCATATAGCGTTGACAGTTGAAAATTCAATTCAGTTTAATTCAATTCAATTTAAGTTTATTTGCATTCTACATAAAATCATCAAGCAATTTAGACGATGAAAACAACTAGATATGAATATAAGAATATGAAAAGAAATACCAACACATAAACAAAACAACAAGAAGAACAAAAACCGATGCATAACTTCATGTGAATGGGGGGGGGGGGGGGTCAGCAGCGAAGACCAATAAGCCTTTTGAATCGCTGACCCCGAGGAAACATAGATACTGTTTACAATAAATCGGGAGTATAGAAAAGAGCTTAAAGAGGAAAAGAAAAGGACAGAATCAAAGAACAAATCAAAAGACATATCTACGTGCAGTTAAGATAATCCTAAGTGAGAATATGAATTCAAATATGAAAGGTTATAATTCCTTTCAAAACTATTCAATGACAGTTTCATTTTCAAATCAAATGATATTTCGGTCCATATTATCGTCACTCAGTAACAGCAGATTAGACACCGTTTAAATCTATGCAGTAAACAAGAAATCAGTTTTGACATTGATTATTTGGAAACCTGAGTTTGATCAATCATTAATCTCCTTTTCTAGTAATATTTGATGCATGCTTGTTAATGTCCGAAAGATTCTTTCCTAAGATCATACCTATTTGTTGTGATTATGGTATCTACATGTATATAAGATCGAATCAACTTTAGATAGATTTGGCAAGAAGTTAATCAGGCACAGCTGAGCTGTAGCGTATAAAAAAGTAATGAAATAACATTCGGATATTTGTATTCCGCAGACGATGACAGTGATGAAGAGAGCGTGAGTGGAAGTCGCAGTTCTTCTAAGAAGAGTGGTAGACGTGAACGTAAAGGCAAGAGCAAAACCGGAAGAGTAAAACAAATTTATCTATGGAATTCAACAAAAGAAATGATGAAAAACAATCACTCAGACCTATTGATGATTTTTTATTATTATTATTCTGATACTAGATGTTATCATTATGTGAAAAATTATTTGTCATAACTTTCCGCCTCTGAAATCGACGTTGAGACTGGGGCTTGAGACTGGGACTTGAGACTCAGTGGTGAGCTCGCAGTCTATAACTCTCACACGCTACTGCTATCTCCTACAGTACAATGTGGTATAGTTTGCGGTGGTTATGACAGAGATAATGCTATCATGAAAAATAAATAAATAGATAAATAAAAAAACAAAATCCGTAGAGAGTGACACCAATGCTTAGTTCGAGCTCTCCATGGGGATATAATGTGTGAATTTAGATTTATGTCATTGAAAATACGAACGTAAGACACACACGACATGAAATCGATTGCTTGATATCAACATAGACGTTTTCACAAAAAACAACAACAGTAAAGCAGGAAAAAGAAAAACAAAAATAATGACGTAACCAGCTTTATCTCCTGCACTAATACTACATCTGACTTTGGTAAGTTCCAGATAGTGTTCACACACACACACACACACACACACACACACCAGACACACACACTAATGACCTCCTGATGAAAAAAAGCATATTAAAATCATAATTTGTCTTTCTCCTATTCTTCGTACCTATTATTTGACCTCAACAGGAGGCAGATCTGACGCAAAATCGTCGTCTCGTAAGAATAGATTCAAAAGTGAAACTCGTCGGACCGTTAGTAGAGGTAAGGTATCAAGGGAATTTGTAAAAGTAATGTATCTTACGTTCTTTCATTACATTATATCTACATACCTTTCAATTGGTTGAACAATTTTGTCAACTAGTTAGCTGATTAATCCGTCGCACATCGCATGTAATAAATCTATCTTGAACTGCATCCCAACAATGACATTTTTGCGGACTAATCCTGTTCGTCAAGCTATACTAACTGCCCTGATTTTTATGGATACCGAAGCTGAGAGTTAGAAGGAAAAAAGAACAGAAGAACAGACCTATCATATTTCCATCAGGAGGCTAAGCAAAGGATTACGCACATAAATTCCCCAAGAAAAATACCTAAGAAAACATTTTCATTTTCATGACGAGATAACCAAGAAGCATTGATAAGGCTATCTGCATCACTCTATAGTTGAATAGCTTGGCTGTAATATTGACAGAAATCTAGTTCTATCCGTGTTCTGTTTGTGTTGTCAGTCGGACGGAGAACCACGTGCAGAGGCAGGTCTAGGGTAGCACTCTTCCGGGATATGTCGCCATCTGAAAGTATGACGTGTCAACTCACCAGCACTGCCGAGCGTATTTCGTTGCAATTCTGCAAGTCAGAGTTGAGCAAAAGGCAAGACTGTCTGGTTGCAGGTAAGATCTCGTATTGTACATCATCCACAGTGCACATGTTTATGTAGAAACCCATTAGGGCCTATTCAGATTCATTCTTTATCAGTTGTAAATGTGTGCATCTACTGTATCTGTGAAATATGGTAAATGACACTGGAACTGCAATGTAAATGTGCTTAATCGTTATATCACTTTGCGATTATTTATACTCGTTCTTTTCTTAGTTTCTTTACGGTTGGAGGATAACCATTGATTCTATGACCAATTCGCAGATCTCAGCTCCACTGAAGACGGCTTCTCAACTCTTAGGTACAAAGGCAAAGAGCTAGCTCGGATTAAGGGCAGCTTTTACACTGTGGGAGAGGCCTCTGAGTTCGACATAAACTTTGATTCTTCTGGATTCAGCATCAGTCATGAAGACACGGAGCTAACGGTGGAGGATCGTAATTTTAGCTTCTTGAAATACTGCTTCATCATCAACCAAGGCTCTGAATCCTCTTCCACATCGGCCCAAATCACGGAGTTGGAAAGTAAGTCTTTGATCATACAAAAGAAAAAAAAATGATTATCGTATTCGTCCAATAACTGTACGAACGAATTGTAGACGACGTTTTCCCAAGGTGACAGAAAATTGAAGAAAGGCTTTTTATCGCATCGTCTCTTTGTAGGCCTGTATAATGTCACATTACAAATGTCACTTGCCTTTCTCAACTGAAATATTACAAAGTTACACTGAAATATTTCAGAGTTACACTGCAACAGGCACCCGGAGAAAACATTTCAATGATTATTTAGATATTAAATATAAATACCAAAAGACCGTTATGCATTGATATTTCCGACTGTCAATGAAACCGCTGGTTTTAACAATAATACATCGCAATTCTCTCATCTCTAACTGTAATATCCTGTCAAAAGCGTTGCCTACTTAGAGTTTTTCTTTGGTTTATTTCTTGAAATGAAATCAGTTGAGCAGTCAGACGGAAAAGTGGCAATTGGCAAATCTGAAGTGTCGATAGGTGAGTTGCAATGTTCTTGGAATATGCATTATCTGGCAATTTACATGTTTAAAAAAAAGTGCGATAATCCATATTCAACAGAAGTTAAGATATATCATGGAAGATCCTGACATTTGTATGTTTTGTTTTTTTTTTTGCTTGTTTGTTTGTTTTTGCTTGTCAACCGCTAAACCCCGGAAGTGGCACAAGAATAAACGTTGGAATTGGTACAAGAAATTGCGCTGAAGCCCTTGTTGTTTTTGTTGTTTGTTTGTTTGTTTGTTTGTTTTGCTTGTGATTTTTTTTTTTTTTTTTTTTTGCTTGTGTAAGTGATTACATAAGCATTTTACTCAGCTGATGAACTCGGAAGTACATGCCACCAGAAATATAAACTGCCCCCCATTTTTAAAAACGCAGCAAAGGCCCTGACCTCTTGTCAATCTATGAAAAAAAGAAACCCAACACAATTATGTTGTGGCAACAAACATACACAAAGATGTGCTGTAAACTAGTCCTATAAAGTAAGATATCATTGTTAAGTTTGTACGTCATATTGTAATATTCATTGTAATATGGCAACTTCTTTTTTGATTGGATGACTTATTAATTTATGAAAAAAAACCCACTAAAACCAGTTATGATATGGCAAAAGACATAGACAAAGTTGTGCTGTAACCTAGTCCTATAAAGTAAAATATCATTGTTAATTTTGAACGTCGTATTCTAATATACATTGTAATATGGCTACTTTTTTTAAACTGACGCCTCCTTATCTCTCCTCTGAACAGACAGAAAAAGGCAAAGAAAAGGCGAAAAAAGAAAAAGCGAAAAAGAAGGTGAGGAACCTAACACACTTACACAAAAAAAAAAAATCACTCGTGTTGATATGAACTTACAGTCTGAAATCTTATTTTGAATTCATCTTTTTTGATGTACTGAAATCGAAAAGGAAGGTACCCGATATGCAAACTCAGAGCGTGATTATAGGAACACACGTGAATGATAGAATAATTTTGTTGTCTATACCTCGGATTGATATTTCTTTGTGACATAGACCTACAGAATCTTTTGTGAGCGGCTGATTTCTTTATTGAAATTTCACAACAACAACAAAAAAGGTCTTATTATCAATCATTAAATAGCATGATTAACTAAAATATCATCATTGATATATTATGCAAATACATAGAAACACATTCCGCTAGACCTATTGTGGTATGGTAACATAATTATGTATATTAGAGAGTATCTGAAAAAAAAAGTAGGTTAATTTGTAGATATTGGATAATTTGTATTCCGCAGACGATGACAGTGATGAAGAGAGACTGAGTGGAAGTCGCAGTTCTTCTAAGAAGAGTGGTAGACGTGAACGTAAAGGTAAGAGCAAAGAAAACCGGAAGAGTAAAACAAATTTATCTATGGAATTCAACAAAGAAATGATGAAGAAGCAATCACTTAGACATCCATCTTAATTTATTTTTTTTTTATTACTCTGATACTAGATGTTATCATATATGTGAATACATTATTTTTCATAACTTTCCGCCTCTGAAATTGGCGTTGAACCGTAATTCAGCACACGCGATTTACCTTCAGAATTTCCTGCTGTCAACGCTACAGCCTTCATCATTGCAGCTTGTTCACCTTTACCACGTGACTGTTAATATGCAGTTCATATAGCGTTGACAGTTGAAAATTCAATTCAATTTAATTCAGTTCAATTTAAGTTTATTTTCATTCCACATAAAATCAAATGAAATGAAAACAACTAGATATGAATATAAGAATATCAAAAGAATACACACACATAAACAATACAACAATAAGAACAAAAACCGATGCATAACTTCATGTGAATGGGGGGGGGGGGAGGGGGGTCAGCAGCGAAGAGCAATAAGCCTTTTGAATCGCTCACCCCGAGGAAACATAAATACTGTTTACAATATATCGGGAGTATAAAAAAGAGCTAAAAGATTAAAAGAAAAGGACAGAATAAAAGAACAAATCAAAAGACATATCTACGTGCAGTTAAGATAATCATTCTAAGTGAGAATATTAATGCAAAAGTAAAGGTGTATAATTCCTTTCAAAACTATTCCATGACGGTTACATTTTCAAATCAAATGGTATTTCGGTGTTACTCAGTAACAGCAGATTAGACACAGTTTAAGCCTATACAGTAAGCAAGAAATCAGTTTTGACATTGATTATTTGGAAACCTGAGTTTGATCAATATTATTAATCTCCTTTTCTAGTAATATTTAAAGCATGCTTGTTAATGTCCGAAAGATTCTTTCCTAAAATCATACCTATTTCTGGCGATTATGCTATCTACATGTATATAAGATCGTATCAACTTCAGATAGATTTGGCAAGAAGTTAATCAGGTACAGCTGAGCCATAGTGTATAAAAAAGTAATGAAATAACATTCGGATATTTGTATTTCGCAGACGATGACAGTGATGAAGAGAGCCTGAGTGGAAGTCGCAGTTCTTCTAAGAAGAGTGGTAGACGTGAACGTAAAGGTAAGAGCAAAGAAAACCGGAAGGGTAAAACAAATTTATCTATGGAATTCAACAAAGAAATAATGAAGAAACAATCACTTAGACATCCAGCTTAATTTGTTTCTTTTTTTATTACTAGATGTTATTAGCATGTGAATACATTATTTTTTATTGCTTTCCGCTTCTGAAATTGGCGTTGAACCTTATTTCAGTACACGCGATTTACCTTCAGAATTTCCCGCTGTCAACGCTACAGCCTTCATCAGCTTGATCACCTTGATCACGTGACTGTTAATAAGCGGATCATACTGTAGAGCGCTAACAGTTGAAAATTCCGGAGGTTTTCGTATAGAGATCAAAAGTTTGACACCTATTTTAGATGAAGTGCCATTACAGATGAGCTGCTCTTATAATGTCCTCTTCTTCGATTTTTTTTTCTGTTCTGTAAGTTTGGTTTAACCGTATTTGATAAAATGCACACAAAATAATGTAATGAGTGTGTCATTTTCATATGGCAGAATGAACAGTGAAAGAGTAAGCCTATCAATAGATAAAGCGATTCACTACACATAAGGAAATGTTCAATTTAATCTTTTACGAATGTCTTAAACCTCACAAGTATAAGATGGTTTCTAACAGCACGATCTCGACCCTACATTCGTAAACCCCCTATATGTCTTGCCCTCAAGCCCTATTAGTGGCGGCCAAAAGGAAGCATGGCGTCCTTGGAACTCGATTTGACTACACCTCAACAATGATCACCCCTACTAGCAAATTTAGTGAAACAGACAACGAACAGACATGAAATATAGCTTTAGGTTCCATCGATACTGGGTTTTATATTTGTCATGGGAATGGAACAGTGAAAACGCATGTACAAGCTAGGTATATCAATTTTCTCTTATTTTAAGAGAACGTATACCTTATCATTTTGAACTCAAGAACTATCAGTGGTTTTGTGATTACAATAAACAGGAACCAAAAGATATCACACATAATCATACAAAGCAAAGTCAACCTAAGTGTGCTCTTGTGTTTCTATAATAAGACCAAAAAAGAATGGTAATAATGACCTAACCAGCTTTATCTTCTGCACTAATACTACATTTGACTATGGTAAGTTCCAGACCAGATAGTGTTGACACACACATACACACACAAACACACACACACACACATACAGACAGACACACACACTAATGACCTCCTGATGAAAGCATATTAGAATTATAATTTGTCTTTCTCTTATTCTTTGTACCATATATTTGACCTCAACAGGAGGCAGATCTGAGGCAAGATCGTCGTCTCGTAAGAATAGATTCAAAAGTGGGACTCGTCGGACCATTAGGAGAGGTGAGGTATCAAGGGAATTTGTAAAAGGATTATATCTTACGTTCTTTCATTACATTATATCTACATATCTTTCAATTGGTTGAACAATTTTGTCAGCTAGTTAGATAGCTGATTAATCTGTCGCACATCGCATGTAACAAATCTATCTTGAACTGCGTCCCAATAATGACATTTTGGCTGACTAATCTTGTTCGTCAAGCTATACTAATGCCCTGATTTTCATGGATACCGAAGCTGAGAGTTAGGAGGAAAAAAGAGCAGGAGAACAGACCCATCACATTTCCAATGGGAGGCTAAGCAAAGGATTATGCACATATTTTTACCAAGAAAACTACCTAAGAAAACATTTTCATTATCATGACGGGATAACCATGACGCATTGATAAGGTTATCTGCATCACTCTATAGTTGAATAGCTTGGCTGTAATATTGAAAAAAATCTAGTTTTATCCGCGTTCTCTTTGCGTTGTCAGTCGGACGGAGAACCACGTGCAGAGGCAGGTCTAGGGTAGCACTCTTCCGGGATATGTCGCCATCTGAAAGTATGACGTGTCAACTCACCAGCACTGCCGAGCGTATTTCGTTGCAATTCTGCAAGTCAGAGTCGAGCAAAAGACAAGACTGTCTGGTTGCAGGTAAGATCTCCTATTGTACATCATCCACAGTGCACATGTTTATGTAAAAACCCATTAGGGCCTATTCAGATTCATTCTTGATCAATTGTAAATGTTTACATATACTGTATTAGTGAAATATGCTAAAAAAGACACTGGAACTGAATGTTATATCACTTTGCGATTTTTGCTCATTCTTTTTCTTAGTTTCTTTGTGGTTGGAGGATAATCATTTGAATCTATGACCAATTCGCAGATCTTAGCTCCACTGAAGACGGCTTCTCAACTCTTAGGTACAAAGGCAAAGAGCTAGCTCGGATTAAGGGCAGCTTTTACACTGTGGGAGAGGCCTCTGAGTTCGACATAAACTTTGATTCTTCTGGATTCAGCATCAGTCATGGAGACACGGAGCTAACGGTGGAGGATCGTGATTTTAGCTTCTTGAAATACTGCTTCATCATCAACCAAGGCTCTGAATCCTCTTCCACATCGGCCCAAATCACGGAGTTGGAAAGTAAGTCTTTGATCATACAAAAGAAAAAAATGATTATCGTATTCGTCCAATAACTGTACGAACGAATTGTAGACGACGTTTTCCCAAGGTGACAGAAAATTGAATAAAGGCTTTTTATCGCTTCGTCTCTTTGTAGGCCTATATAATGCCACATTACAAATGTCACTTGCCTTTCTCAACTGAAATATTATAACGTTACACCGAAATATTTCAAAGTTACACTGCAAACAGACACCCGGAGAAAACATTTCAATGATTATTCAGATATTAAATATAAATACAAAAAGACCGTTATGCATTGATATTTCCGATAATAATACATCGCAATTCTCTCATCTCTAACTGTGATATCCTGTAAAAAGCGTTGCCTACTTATAGTTTTTCTTTGGTTTATTTCTTGAAATGAAATTAGTTGAGCAGTTAGACGGAAAAGTGGCAATTGGCAAATCTGAAGTGTCGATAGGTAAGTTGCAATGTTCTTGGAATATGCATTTTCTGGTAATTTACATGTTTAAAAAAGTGGTGATAATCCATATTCAACAAGAAGTTAAGATATATCATGGAAGATACTAAGATTTGTAAGTTTTGTTTTGTTTGTTTGTTTGTTTGTGTGTTTGTTTTTGCTTGTCAGCCGCTAAACCCCGGAAGTGGCACCACAAGAATAAACGTTGGAAGTGGTACAGGAAATTGCGCTGAAGCCCTTGTTGTTTTTGTTGTTTGTTTGTTTGTTTTGATTGTGAATTTTTTTTTCCGCCAGTGTAAGTGATTACATAAACAATTTACTCATCTGATGAACTCGGAAGTACGTGCCACCAGAAATATAAACTGCCCCCATTTTTAAAAACGCAGCAAAGGAACTGACCTCTTGTCAATTTATGACAAAAAAAAAACCACAATTATGTTGTGGCAACAGACATACACAAAGATGTGCTGTAAACTAGTCCTATAAAGTAAGATATCATTGTTAAGTTTGTACGTCATATTGTAATATTCATTGTAAAATGGCAACTTTTTTTTTTGATTGGATGACTTATGAATTTATGAAAAAAAACCCACTAAAAACCAGTATGATATGGCAACAGACATAGACAAAGTTGTGTTGTAACCTAGTCCTATAAAGTAAAATATTGTTAATTTTAAACGTCATATTGTAATATCGATTGTAATATGGCTACTTTTTTTTTTTAACTGACGCTTCCTTATCTCTCTTCTGAACAGAGAGAAAAAGGCAAAGAAAAGGCGAAAAAAGAAAAAGCGACAAAGAAGGTGAGGAACCTAATACACTTGTACAAAAAAAAAAAATCACTCGTGTTGATGTGAACTTACGGTCTGAAATCTTATTTTGAATTATTCATCTTTTTTGATGTACTGAAATCGAAGAGGAAGGTACCCGATATGCAAACTCAGAGCGTGATTATAAGAAGACACGTGAATGATAGAATAATTTTGTTGTCTACCTCGGATTGATATTTCTTTGTGACATAGACCTACAGAATCTTTTGTGATCGACTTATTTCTTTATTGAAATGTCACAACAAAAAAGTCTTATTATCAATCATTAAATAGCATGATTAACTAAGATATCATCACTGATATATTATGCAAATACATAGAAACACATTCCATCAAACCTATTGTGGTATGGTAACATAATTATGTATATTTGAGAGTATCTGAAAAAGTAGGTTAATTTGTAGATATTGGATAATTTGCATTCTACAGACGATGACAGTGATGAAGTGAGACTGAGTGGAAGTCGCAGTTCTTCTAAGAAGAGTGGTAGACGTGAACGTAAAGGCAAGAGCAAAGAAAATCGGAAGAGTAAAACAAATTTATCTCTAGAATTCAACAAAATAATGATGAAAAACAATCACTTAGACATGCAGCTTAATTGATTTTTTTTTATTACTCTGATACTAGATGTTATCATATATGTGAATACATTATTTTTCATAACTTTCCGCCTCTGAAATTGGCTTTGAACCGTAATTCAGCACACGCGATTTACCTTCAGAATTTCCTGCTATTAACGCTACAGCCTTCATGAGCTTGATCACCTTCACGACGTGACTGTTGATATGCAGTTCATAATTTATAGCCTTGACAGTTGAAAATTCAATTCAATTCAATTCAATTCAATTCAATTCAAGTTTAATTCCATTCGACATAAAATCATCAACCAATTCATACGATGAAGACAACTAGATACAAATATAAGAATATCAAAAGAAATACACACACATAAACAAAACAACAACAAGAACCAAAACCGATGCATAACTTCATGTGAATGGGGGGGGGGGGGGGGGGGTCAGCAGAGAAGAGCAATAAGCCTTTTGAATCGCTGACCCCTAGGAAACATGAATACTGTTTACAATATATCGGGAGTATAGAAAAGAGCTAAAAGAGGAAAAGAAAAGGACAGGATAAAAGAACAAATCAAAAGACATATCTACGTGCAATTAAAATAATCATACTAAATGAGAATATTAATGCAAAAATAAAGGTGTATAATTTCTTTCAAAACTATTCCATGACGGTTTCATCTTCTAATCAAATGGTATTTCGGTCCATACCATCGTCACTCAGTAACAGCAGATAAGACACAGTTTAAGCCTATACAGTAAACAAGAAATCAGTTTTGACATTGATTATTTGGAAACCTGAGTTTGATCAATCTTTAATCTTCTTTTCTAGTAATATTTAATGCATGCTTGTTAATGTCCGAAAGATTCTTTCCTAAGATCATACCTATTGTGATTTTGTTGTGATTATGCTATCTACATGTATATAAGATCGAATCAATTTCAGATAGATTTGGCAAGAAGTTAATCAGGTACAGCTGAGCCATAGTGTATAAAAAAGTAATGAAATAACATTCGGATATTTGTATTCCGCAGACGATGACAGTGATGAAGAGAGCGTGAGTGGAAGTCGCAGTTCTTCTAAGAAGAGTGGTAGACGTGAACGTAAAGGCAAGAGCAAAGAAAACCGGAAGAGTAAAACAAATTTATCTATGGAATTCAACAAAAGAAATGATGAAAAACAATCACTCAGACATATTGATTATTTTTTTTTTTACCATTTTGATAAGAAATGTTATCATTATATGAAAAATTACTTGTCATAACTTTCCGCCTCTGAAATTGGCGTTGAGACTGGGACTTGAGACTCAGTGGTGAGCTCCCGGCCAGTCTATAACTCTCACACGCTACTGCTATCTCCTACAGTACAATGTGGTATAGTTTGCGGTGGTTATGACAGAGAAAATGCTATCATGAAAAATTAATAAATAGATAAATAAACAAACAAAATCTGTAGAGAGTGACACCAATGCTTAGTTCCAGCTCTCCATATAATGGGGATGTAATGTGTGAATTTAGATTTATGTCATTGAAAATACGAACGTAAGACACACACGACATGAAATCGATTGCTTTATATCAACATATACTTTTTTTTCACATAAAACAACAGTAAAGCAGGAAAAAAAAAGAAAAACCAAAATACTGACGTATCTCCTTCAGTAATATTACTTTTGACTATGGTAAATTCCAGGTGAATGTTGGCACACACACACACACACAGACACACACACACTCTAATGACCTCCTGATGAAAGCATATTAAAATCATAATTTGTCTTTTCTTCTTCTTCGTACCTATTATTTGACCTCAACAGGAGGCAGATCTGAGGCAAGATCGTCGTCTCGTAAGAATAGATTCAAAAGTGGAACTCGTCGGACCGTAAGGAGAGGTAAGGTATCAAGGGAATTTGTAAAAGGAATGTATCTTACGTTCTTTCATTACATTATATCTGCAATAATTTCCACAGCTTAGAAGCAATTGAAATAAAATTTGGTAGGCATTATGGCCTTGAGGTATAGATGCGGAATATATAATTTTGTGTTTGTTGGACAAAGCGCTCCATGGTAATCATAATTTTATTAAAATTTTGTGGATTGAATAACTTCCTTAGTATTTAAGTAATCAATTTTAAAATTGGTATTTATGATGATTTATAGGTGTAGTTATGTAAGATATTTTTGGTGTTTGTATTTGACAAAACGTTGAATTGGTAACCGTATTTTTTTTTCTTCGAAATTTAGTGGAGTGAACAACTTCCACAGTTTTGAAGTAATTGAAATTAGATTTGGTAGGCATTATGGTTTTGAGGCATAGATGTGGAAAAAAAAATGTTGATTAGAAGTGGAGGATTTGTTGAAAGTTGAATTTTTGATAATAAGTATAATGATTATAGAATTTATTTAAATGAATGAATTAAATGAGATATATGTAATATGTATTATGAATATAATGGTCATTATTTTTATTTTTCTGCAACAAGTATTGCAAAACATTTGTTTCATGTTACTCGTAATCTGTGACGTATATGTTGTTCAACGAACAATTGTTATCTGTATCTTTTGTATGTAACGCTGGTGGAAGGCGCATTTCCACATTCGCATTGTGGACAATAAAACAATCAATTCAATTCATATCTTTCAATTGGTTAAACAATTTTGCTAACTATTGTTAGATAGCTGATTAATCCGTCGCACATCGCATGTAACAAATCTATCTTGAACTGCATCCCAGCAATGACATTTTGGGGGACTGATCCTGTTCGTCAAGCTATACTAACTGCCCTGATTTTTATGGATACCGAAGCTGAGAGTTAAAAGGAAAAAAAAAAAAAGAGCAGAAGAACAGACCTATCATATTTCCATCGGGAGGCTAAGCAAAGGATTACGCACATATTTTTCCCAAGAAAACTACCTAAGAAAACATTTTCATTTTCATGACGAGATAACCAAGACGCATTGATAAGGCTATCTGCATCACTCTATAGTTGAATATAACATGGCTGTAATATTGACAGAAATCTAGTTCTATCCGTGTTCTGTTTGTGTTGTCAGTCGGACGGAGAACCACATGCAGAGGCAGGTCTAGGGTAGCACTCTTCCGGGATATGTCTCCATCTGAAAGTATGACGTGTCAACTCACCAGCACTGCAGACCGTATTTCGTTGCAATTCTGCAAGTCAGAGTCGAGCAAAAGGCAAGACTGTCTGGTTGCAGGTAAGATCTCGTATTGTACATCATCCACAGTGAACATGTTTATGTAGAAACCCATTAGGGCCTATTCAGATTCATTCTTGATCAATTGTAAATGTGTGCATCTACTGTATCTGTGAAATATGGTAAATGACACTGGAACTGCAATGTAAATGTGCTTTCATAATCGTTATATCACTTTGCGATTGTTACTCGTTCTTTTCTTAGTTTCTTTACGATTGGAGGATAACCATTTGATTCTATGACCAATTCGCAGATCTCAGCTCCACTGAAGACGGCTTCTCAACCCTTAGGTACAAAGGCAAAGAGCTAGCTCGGATTAAGGGCAGCTTTTACACTGTGGGAGAGGCCTCCGAGTTTGACATAAATTTTGATTCTTCTGGATTCAGCATCAGTCATGGAGACACGGAGCTAACGGTGGAGGATCGTGATTTTAGCTTCTTGAAATACTGCTTCATCGTCAACCAAGGCTCTGAATCCTCTTCCACATCGGCCCAAATCACGGAGTTGGAAAGTAAATCTTTGATCATAAAAAAAATATCATTATCGTATTCGTCCAATGATTGTACGAACGAATGGTAGATGACGTTTTACCAAGGTGACAGAAATTTGAGGAAAAGAAAGGCTTTTTTCATTGCATCGTCTCTCTGTATATAATGCCTCATTTCAAATGTCACTTGCTTTCTCAACTGAAATATTACAAAGTTACACTGAAATAGTTCAGAGTTACACTGCAACAGACACCCGGAATAAACATTTCAATTATTATTTAGATATCAAGTATAAATACCTGAAGACCCTTATAAATTGCTATTTCCGACTGTCAATGAAACCGCTGGTTTTGATAATAATTCATCGCAATTCTCTCATCTCTAACTGTAATATCATGTAAGAAGCGTTGCCTACTTATAGTTTTTAATTGGTTTATTTCTTGGAATGAAATTAGTTGAGCAGTCAGACGGAAAAGTGGCAATTGGCAAATCTGAAGTGTCGATAGGTGAGTTGCAATGTTCTTGGAATATGCATTTTCTGGTAATTTACATGTTTAAAAAAGTGCGATAATCCATGTTCAACAAGAAGTTAAGATAATTACATCATGGAAGACACTATGGTTTGTTGTTTTATTTTGTTGTGCTTGTTTGCTTATTTCTGTTTGTTTGTTCGTTCGTTTGTTGTTGTTTTTTGTTGCTTATCAACCGATAAATCCCGGAAATGCCACCAAAAGAATGTGCCTTGGAAGTGGTACAAGAAAATTACGCTGAAGCCTGTTGTTTTGTTTTTGTTTTGTTTTGTTTTGTTTTTGCTTGTCAGCCCATTAACGCAGCGCCGGTCCTTAACATTTCAGAGTGAGAAAACCTATGTCAATTATGTTGTGGCAACAGACATACAAATGTGCTGTAAACTAGTCGTATATAGTGACATATAATTGTTAATTTTGTACGTCAAGGTAACATTCATTGCAATATGGCAACATATATATATATATATTTCTTTATCGGATGACTTGTTTAACTGACATTTCCTTATCTTTCCTCTGAACAGGAAGAAAAAGGCAAAGAAAAGGCGAAAAAAGCAAAAGCGACGAAGAAGGTAAGGAGCCAAACACAACAGTGAAAAAAAAAAATCAGTCGTGTTGTTATGAACTTACAGTCGGAAATCTTATTTTGAATTATTCTTTTTTTTAATGTATACTGAAATCGAATAGGAAGGTATCCGATATGCAAACTGAGAGCGTGAGTATAAGAAGACACGTGAATAATTTTGTTGTATACATTGATATTTCTTTGTGACATAGACCTACAGAATCTTTTTGGGCAACTTATTTTTTAGTTGAATTTTTCTTAACAAAGAAAGTTTTTATCATCAATCATCAACTAGCATGATTAAGTAAATTGGTTGTTGAAATGTGTGAATACACAGAAACACATTCCGCTTTATCTATGAGGCAGTTATTTTTTTTAAGGACCTATTGTGCGCTATAATGTTTGAGAGTATCTGAGAAAATAGGTAAATGTGTAGATCCTGGATGATTTGAGGGTACGGATTTGCATGAATTATTTCCAGAGTGTCCTCTTGATTGAATCTTTTCCATTTCACCAAAAAAAAAAAAAAAAACATAAAAAAAAAATATGTTTCGCGATAGAGAGTATATTATTGTGTAGGCCTATTCTTCTGTATGTAATTCATAAATTATCTGAATATCTGTATTAGAAATTGATATTTCTCGGTGATTTTTCACAATCAGTTATTGACTTACTGAGTGATTGAACTAGAGGACACATTTCCAGTCGCGAATGTGTAACATTATTGTTTTATCATTATTATTATTATTATCATTATTGTCATTATTATTTTGGAAAGTCGTAACTAGCTGATAATCATCTATATATATAGTTTGCAATTTCGATTTGGGTTTGATGAAAAAGAAGTAAAATAAAAGAATATGCCTTCTTTCTAAGTTTTCGAATAAAATCCAGATAGAACTGGACAGTGTGATAGGTTTTGTAGGTAATGGCTTTGTTCCTTGAAAAGTTTATTTTCAAATTGTAAAGCTTTTTTTGCGAGAAAGCGAAAGATGGGAGTATGATTGCATAGTGGATATAAAAAAAAAAGTCGACAATGATGAGCGAAGGTAACAGAAAGGAAAGAATTAAACGCACAAGCCCACGTGCCAATATTATGTGCAAGGAGGTGGTCCCATCCCCTGTTCCCTGCACAGGACTTTACCCGGTGTGTGACGCGTGGTATGAGCGCAGGCAAAAGATGTATGATGTTTATAATTGTTTATCTTCCGTCGTGATTATGTGAGAACAACTTGTAGCCCCACCTCTTCATCAAATGTGCAGGTGATGGCAGTAAAGAAAACAGAAGAGGACGGCAAACGGATTCAAAGAGTAAGAAACTTTCAGGACGCAAGGACAGGAACAAGAAAAATCGGAAAGGTATGACGAACAGAATAATTTCCCTCGATTGTCTCTCCGATCTCGAACTACTGATTTCATGTTTTTGCGTGCAATAGCTGGCTGTGAATGACATGGTCATTGGGCCCGCTGACGTTATCGAAACTGCGCAAAGGTTGAGCGCGCAAGTTCGTTTGGTGGTTTGGTGTTCAATATAATTTGTTTATCTCTAACGCAAACTCATTAGATAAACTTTTCGTGAGACGTGCAGCTTTTCGCCAGCAGAAAACAATCAAACATGGCCATATTTGTCCAGAATGGCTCCATAGGCCAACCTTCTAGGCTTATTTCCACACGTCGATGGGAGTTTTTTGCAACCCTAAATGTTGAGCAACTCCTGACAGTTATGTCGTAATTAATTTTTTTTTTTACGCTCCACTTTTCTTTTCTTTTTCTATGTGTTTTCCCTTCTTTGCTCAAAGTCCTTACAGTGGTTTTCCAGAGGCCGACATCAAAGTAACCTAACTAGTTTGGATGGCGGTCTCTTGTATTATTTTAAATTATAATTTTTAAGATATCAATGACATGATTACATAGAAGTGTTATAAAGGAAATAATGTAAGGCATCATCATTATATAATTATATTGGTTTATATTTTCGACAAACTGTACTGCGTTATTGATTGAACCTTGAATTCAGCTGGTAACATATAAAATGCATATCATTTTATTTTCGTATCATGTATGATCTTGGTTTTTGTTTTTTTCTTAGAAAAATGCAGAGATAAAACAATAAGCCAAGCGAAATAAAAAAGCAATGAATAACATTTTCCCATCAGCTAATTTCATATATATATATATATATATATATATATATCATAGGCATTGCGAAGATGACGAAAATTTCAGATAGAGAAAAGAGTTTATATTCCTATAGACTTCTAATCAGAATTTTCTGCCTTACTAATCATATTTCTGGCTTTTGTCTACATTCTCCTCTTAGCAACACAACCATTTCTATTTGAATCACCTGTACAAAAAGAAGAGAAAAGTCTGCACTTTTTAAGGTAATGCGCGTTGTCTTTTGCATCCATCGTTATACCTCATATGAGTGATTTTTTTTCCTCCAGGTCATTTGTTTAAATCCTGGGGGCACCGAAGATTGTCAGGCCGGAGAGGAAGTAAGACTATCAATTTTTGATTTTATATATTTCGTTTAAAGAGATCGTACAGTTTTGGTTGAGTTCTAATTTCAGGTTTCTAACATTTTTTTTTTGTGTGTGTGTGAGATAATGAGAAACCTCTTATGAAATACGACAGAGCATGTAATTCTATGAGGAATTCAACGTTTATTTGATGAAAATTGGTTTTGAAATGGCTGAGATATCCAAAAAAGAGCGATTCTCATAAAGTGTGGGACCCACACTTTATGACGATCGCTTTGTTTTACTTTGTTTTTGGATGTTTCAGTCATTCCAAACCCGATTTTCATCAAATAAACTTTGTATTCCACTTAAAATGGTGTGCTCTGTATTGTATCATAAGTGTTTTCTTTGTATCTCGCAAAAAGTTAAAAGGCCAATTCTTATCTCCACCAATACTGTACCATCCCTTTAACCATTACAATTTACTGTACATCATATTGAAACCTGATTTTTTCCCACTGTGTTGTTTATCCCTCATATGGGTCTAGAGCAATCACCACCTGGGCAGTTACCCCGTACCCTTCCTAAATCTGAACCTAATCCTAAACCTAACCCTAATCTCTACTCTAACCTTACACGAACCAATATTTAGCCGGGGTGAGGGGGGGGGGGGGGTAATTGCCCTCTGGGAGTAATTGGCCTGATAAGATGAGAAGAAATGTGTTGGATACTGTTATGCGTTTGTATTTGCGAGAGTAGACAATATAGGGGCCTACATGCTTTTTGTATTTTCAACAGTCGGAACATGGAATAGCGTTATAGTTAGAAAATCATTTTGCAAACTGTGTCAATTCAAGGGTCTTAAGATCGTCGATGACACACGCGAAAATTCACCAAACTGACTGCTGACACGATCCTTTTCACCTACAGGATTGCTGAGAGTAACACAGGCTTTACCACGTCAGCTCGCCTTCTCGTCTGAAGACGGCTTCGACGAGAGAGCGTTTTTCAGGGTTAAGGTCAAGACCAGCGCCACCAGCGTTGTTCTGGAGTTTTGCTACGACACGAGCGGCAATGATTGCTACGTTGCCTGTAAGTACATGTACAGTATGTGTTACCTTTCTACATCTTCCGGGAAAGACTTATGTTCCTGATAAATCTTAACATAAAGTAATTTTACTTCGTGCCATTTTCTCATTTTTTGTTGTTGCTGCAATCTTGGGGTTTCCAGCAGCTGTGACTCTGTGAGGTGATTTGGTCTACAGTGCACCGTGAAAGGAATTCCTCAATGTAGTATGTATTAGGAGAAGCCCTAAGATATTCTGTCGCCTATAAAATAATTTTGATATCTTCCTCATTCTACAGCTCTTAGCACGGTGGATGGCGGTTCCTCGTCGATCACCTACAAAGGCGAGGTCGTCAGCAAAGTCGTTCCCGGTGTATTCATTCGGAAGAACAGATGGAGGAATATATTTATCAGGACAACTGGTAATCGCTTGATTATTCGAAGTCGCGCCAGAGATGTAACCCTTTCGGCTGAAATTGGCAAACCCTCATTCTCCTCAATCTACGTATCCACACCCGACGGAAAGTATACGAATCTGCGGATATTCCAGCGACGGGGTGAGTTTTTGTGAAATCTAGTTGGTACGATTTGTGTGTTTCAATGCAGTGAATCAATGTGATTCAAACTGATTTTTGAATTGTACATAAATAAATTATTAATGATCAATACTTTTCATAATGTTTGCTTTGGTTTCTTGTAAAGTTAGTGTCAAATATTTTAATGCAGGGGCGGATGCAGGAATTCCGTAAAGGAGGGGGGGGGGGGGACAAAGCAAGCAACATTTTTGTGCCACATATGCGTTCAATCAGCATACAAGCCGAAAAAAACCTAAGGCTTTAACAGGTGAATATTGTACCTTAATAGGCCGTAAAAGAGCTCTATTGTCAGCATGCAGTACATGCGTAAACCTAAATATTTGCATTGTTTAAATTGTTTCGATAAAGATAAAAAATTGCTTTGCATTGCAGGAAACCGAATGTCATTAAGCCTAAATGGACATGAACTGTCAGAACTAAATCATAATGATAATTACACACCAAATAATAATAATTATGACAAGCATTTACATAATTATTTCCTCTATGTGACACACAAAACAAATTTATCTGTTAACATTAGCTGGTCAACGCATAAACTCACGCGGTCCCCTAAGTCGGAGAGAAGTCTTTTCTAGTCTTCGTATCACCGAGTATTTGTCTTGCCCGATCATCACGGACGCAAGCTACGTTCGCTTCGACTTCTGTCAACGAAAAGCCTCGAATTGTTTCACAGCAGGTGAGGATTTAATGTGTCTCATTTTCCTTTTTTTAACCTATAATGACCTTCATAATTAGGAAAATCACACGTCTAAGTCTGGGACGTTCTTTCTTCATCCATGACCACAAAAACAAGCATTGTAAGTTGTCAAATTAAGCGCTTAATCTTAACACGTGTGAGATGTATGGTTTTCTTGTAATTTTCCAATAGGGAGTATATATATATGTATATATATATATATATATATAATAATAATATTATTATTATTATTATTATCATTGTCATTATTATTATTATATGTGATTGTTGATGCATTTTTGTGAATACATTTCCATGCAACACCTTCATGTCCAATGATACAATGTGTAGCATCTATGAATAGTTGAAACCAATCTTTTGTATAGCCCATGTATTTTCAGAGAATAAGCCTTGGAAAAGTAAGAGAACAATTCGATGTATTATTTTGAATACATTATATTTCATTTCTTAGAATGATTTGAAAATCTTCAGGAAAAAAAATCATCGAAAACTCTTGAATCACCTTCTCGTTTTTAGAGCGACACTTCAGATACCAAGTGACAGAATCTTTTGCAATTTATGCTGATTACCATGTTTCCTTCATTCTTTAACTCCTGTTAATTAGCTTTGAGCACATCTTCTGATGGGATTTCAAAACTACTCTTTGACGGTGAGAAAATCAAGGAGATTCCGGGCGCTTTCATCACCAAGAACAAAGAGTCTCAGCTAATCTTCCGCCTAACACGACGAAGTCTTGAGATCTCGAACGGTGATCAACGTAGGCTCACCACCAAGTTACGAGGGAAGCGGATTAGGTTCATCTACGCATACACGGATGACGGGCAGTCGACCGAATTCCAGATAACGGAAGAAGATGAAGGTGGGGAAAAAAGTCTATTTGTTTCTGTTGGGTTCATAGAAAATGATTTTCTATTAAAATATGCTGATCAAAAGCAAATGCCAGTAATGAGAGTGAATCCGTAAATTCATCTTCCCCGGTGTGAACATTTTAATTAATGTGATTATGGCTTGGTAGTAATGAAATGGATTACTTACTTTTGTATACATACTGCGGGAAAGCAAACTGATGATGATGATGAAACAGCATTTATAAAGCGCCATTCTGTAGAAACATTCAAAGGGGTCCAGCTCCCACAATGTGTCACACATCATTCACAACTAGTTGCTAGAAAAGATAGGTCTTCAGTTCAGATTTGAAGGTATTGAGGCTGTTACAATTTCGGACTGGTAGAGACTTCCACAGACGTGGCGCAACAGAAGAGAAGGCTCTATCCCGATACATTTTTAGGCGGGGCCTATTGGACATAAATGGAAAGTCTGTCCAGAACAACTTGATTAGTCCTGGTTGCCGCTAGGTCGCAACTAGAACTGGAGCACCAGTGATGCTACTACTCATAGATATGTGGACATGAAAGCGAGAGATGCTCTGTTTTCTTGTCGTTAAGCTTCAAGACGTTGCTTTTCATTTAACAGCGAATCTCCTCAATAGCAGCCCAAACAGCAGCAGCTGCATTTTTTTTTCAGCGCCTCCAACTTTTGGATCAAAAGTGAGGTAGAGCATTGTGTCCAATTTAGTCGCAGATTATGTTTATTCTGACAAGAACACGAGTGGAAATACATGAAGACAATAATTACCAGGATAGCAAAATTGTTGATATATAAGAAATATAAGGTGGAGTCCTTTGTATGATACACAATATGATTTTTTTTTTTTCGTTTCGAGGATCGGTCACTGAGATAAAAAAAAAAAGTGATTGATTTCGGGTCAAGTGATTTTTTTTTCTCATCAAAATGACACGTTAAATCACAGCTTATGACGCATTTTAGCATTAATAAAGAGAGAGTGAAAGAAGACTATTTTCCAGCTTTACTCATGGATGCCACAAATAATCCTTGTTTCTTTTAATTGCTATTAATCTTGACATGCACAGAGGGGGAAAGTATCGACACCAAGGAACCACTGCCCTCTACACGGGTCATTAACGAGTTCACCCTCCCCATCCAAATCGAATTCAGTCTCCGTATGGCCAGAGGTCTGTTCAAACTCGAGTTCAGCAAGTCCGACGAACCCGTTGACCCAGACAAACCCGATGACCCTCAGAGGGAAAGCTATTACATTGGTAAGGTTCATTAATTACCTTCAGATCAGAAGCTGTATTTCTATAGCGAGCTTTAGTACTTCAAAGGGAAGACGACGCAGCCTCCCGGATTGTACAATCTCACGCACATGCATAACACCCTTTTTAGTCTATAATAGCGTCGTCATTAGAGTTCGCGTCGCAAATCTTAAGTTCGCTATCTAATTGTGTCCTAAAAGAGGATCCAAACAAAAATCAACATTCTTAAAAGGTTCCGAACCAGAGGTAATGTTTCAGAAAAAGGGCACCTCACCCTTTAATCGTTCAATTGAAACATTGAAACATTGATATTTTAGAGTTATTACGGCTTTAATGAAAATGAAGTGGCATCTTATGACTGTGGTTTTAGGTGGGTTGGCAATCAGCACGCTGAAGACATTGAAGAATTTTGATTGATTATTGATTAATATGAATTTATTTCATACTTTTGTCATTCCAATTCATGAATGTGCATTCAATTCACACAGCGCGGGCACGCGAAAATATTCGAGCATTCCAATTGAGAATGCGAGCGATCAATTTTATGTATGGAAGTTATATTTCGTTTTCGTGAAATCAAATTCACGCTTAAGCGTTCATTTTCCAAATGCAAGCATTGCATTTCCTACTCGTGCATTCAAATTCACACGATAGTCATGTGATACTCCCGATGAGCTTGTTCGGAGCGTTTAATTTAATTTTTAAGCGATCAAGTTTCTACTTCGTGGAGTAGACTCTTTAAGAAAGGAGAAAGGGCATACACAACCAATGAAGACTTGCATGTGGTGTAATTATGTTTAAAGGTTCTACATTGTTCTGTGTTCATGTATTCTTTGTTTTTCATCTGAATGAATTTTAAATTGTAAGGTTCAATCAGCAGTACATCCAAACAACACAACGACAATCTAATCATATTTCTTGATGCTGACACGGCATGCTGACAACGCCCCAACACTAACCACACAATGACAATGTATCAATTTAAAGACAAATTGACACACGCTGATCTCACATACTCCCGCAAAAATAAATAAATAAATAAATAAATCTAGCAATAAACAACAGACAAGGCGTATACAATGTTCATGTTATCAGTTTCAATGTAGTCATTTCTTCCGAGGGTGCACGTCAATCAACCTTGCCTATCATACTCGGTCTGTAGGCCTATACAGTGCCTAATGTGCCTGTATATTCATCCTCGTTAAGCCCGAGTTTAGAATTAATTTAATTTAAATTTTAGAATGAACAAGATGGATCTATACTGCCAAATAAATATTCTTCATCATAAATCCCCATATATTCCAAGCTAAATGAAATAGACACACATACTCCGCCCCAAACAAACTAAAATCAAGACTTCTTTTAAATTGAATGCAGTTAAATTTTGGAACATGGTTACCTATTCACGAATTTGAGTGACCGATGAGAATCCGTCGCCAGCTTGAACTAAATTTGAATGGGATTGCTGAAATGCGTGCTCCTCTCTTAAATTTGAATGCTCCGATAGTGAATTCAAAAATCTCCGCTAGTGAATTCGAATGACCGAATTTACAATTTGATTGCTGATTCAGTGCTGCGAGCGTTGAATGCGTAAAAATGAATGCTCGGAATAGGAACTTAAATGACAACAGTATGAAATTGACCAAGAAAACCTCTTAAAAACACATATTTGATAAGAAATACATTTTCAACAAATGTTAATGATAGATAGTAGTTATAAGAACCAAATTTGACTTCACAATAAACCATCAATAAACACATATTCATAAGAATAAAAGTATAATACCACAATGGTATAAAAACATACAACTAATCATTTCTTAGTGATAGTATGTTCTACTCATCATGGGTTTAATAAGAATGTCAATATGGCAATTTTCCTCCATATTTTTTAGACCTCAGTTTTGACAACGATAAGCCCTCGAAGATTCTTATAGGAAAGACGGCCATTACAGAGGCTTCCCGATTCCTTGTGCCGGGACTTGACAACGATCTAAGTGTGACCATTGACAAAGACACCATGGAAGTGAGCAATGGACGGGGCCAAACAATGAGCGCAAACATTCCTGGCGCCTATCAGTACCGCAACCTATTCGTCATGAAGCCTGGAGATGAACAAGTCAGTTTTGAGTTAGAAAACAGAGAAGGTAATGACATTAACGGGTAAAAAACAAACAATCAAACTAACAAACAAACAGAAGACCTTCTGCAGTTTGGAAGTGGTAACTTAGCAACCACGTACAACATTATTACGTTACCATTGCTTGGTGCCTTGCGACAGAAAAATGCGTTACAACAAAAGGAAGAAGTTCAATGAAAGAGTTTTCAAAGAACGGAAAATAATTTCCTCTTTATTTTCTTCCCTATTATGACTCACGGCATCCTCGCTTTATTAAAGGGGAAATCCCATTAAAAAATAAGTTAGTCTGACAAAAAAAGAGTTAAATCTTACGAGTTCTATGGTAAAAAATTTGACTGAAATCGGATGAAAAGTAAGAAAGTTATGAGATTTTGAAGTTTTGCTTATTTCTGCAAAACAGTTCTTGTACAGTGGATATGAATATGCAAATGAGTGAGCTAACCATGTCATACACTCACAATTTTCCATTGATCGTGTGAATGAAAAAATTATCAATGTTTCTGTCATTGAAGTCTGAAACATTATTTTATTCGTGGTTGAATAACTTCAGAATAGTGATCAGTTAGATATATCAAGATTTGAGCCTTGGACATAATTGCGTTTCATCAAGTTTCGCCGGGGCAATTACTTTCTATTTTCCTTAGGAACGTTTTCATGGGGATCCGGGAAACAACACCTAATTATTTCCACGACTTCCACTTAGGTCGAATTACTCTCTTGCTAGCGGACAAAGCAAATTGGTTGATTCAGAGGAACTTTGCTTATTCATACTTTCTGTACATATGACATAAACGTCTGGCTATATAGTAGGTGCAACTTCTTGTCCTTTGTAAGTCCATTCAGAATGAATGAATAATTCTGATAATTAAATACTATAAAATGATGGATAAAATTGTGCTTGTTGTTGTTTGCTTCCTAGAAAGCGGGAAGGAAGATGCCGACAATGAAGAGGAAGGTCTGTATAGTTTGACGTCACTGTTAATTACTTTAAAGATTGTCTTGGTGAAACATGGAATTCAACACAAACTGGATAACAAAAAGAAAAGTTTTCGATTTATCTATGCAGTTGCTGAAACTATTCTGGATTTTGAAATCTATGATCTAGATATAGATCATATCTATATCTGGTATAGATGTCATTTTGATAAAAACTTATCAAAAGTAAAATCGATACCAAACATTATCATGACAACACATTTACATATTTGATCTTGATGTGACCCAGCACATTTGTAACGGCAAGGCTTTTCACACTGATTAATTCAGTACATTATTGTGAGGATATAACAATCTTAAAGGTCCTGTTTACCTTTGGGAACAGTGATTTAAAACATTTTCAAGATATGACATATTTTAATGCATATGTGTAGGTCTGTTGTACCACAAAAACATCCTATCATATAAAATTTTCGACATAAAGCCTAAAATATAAGGAGATATCTGTATTTTTCTCAATAAGCCGTAACTGTACAGATGGTTTAGTCAGGAAACATTTTTTATTAGGCCCTATAACTATAGTTCACATTTTGTATATTTAACGATTCTTAATATCAATTTTACCGATTAAAATTCTTACAGTGGTTGTTTCTATCCCTAAATCACATTTTAGAACTATTTTAAAGCACTAATGTTGTTGTTTGTTTTTTTTTCATCTGCAAATGGTCAATTATGCCTTTAAGTGTATATCAAGTTGAACTTCGAATACATAATACATGTAATGCTAAAATAATATTTCTCTATATGTCTCCGGTAATGAAGAAATAAGAACATACATATATATATGTATATGTATATGTATATATATATGTAAATATATATATATATATGTATATATATATATATATATATCTTAATGAATCGAACATAGCCCAAACTCTTCCGCAGCTGACTTTAACCCTTTTTATCTTCATGGTCTTTCTTACTTAACAGTGTTTGGGTTTTTGAGTGAATGGCACGGGCAGATTTGTTAAGCCCTTACGATTGGTGACTGTCCATCCCTGTCTTGTCTAAAGAAGCACTCTATAAACAGACCTGGATCTTTGGATGTTTGTACGAACGTTTGCATGTGTGTATATGTAGTTCTGTGGTGTGTATGTGTGTGTAAGAGAGATGTAGATTTGTTACCAAAAGAAACATGTTTTCTTTTTTTGTGTGTGTCAATAACCGTTTACTGCAGTGAAATACTAGTAAGATCTACTTTCTTTCTCAGATCATTCAGGGGACGAAAATCGTAAAAAAAAACACCACCAAACAAACATATATTCTTTGGTAAAAAGAGAGGGATAAATTAAGAGGCAAAAGCAAGAATCCAGTAAAACAAGATGTGAATCTGTTCTGTATGAAACGGCCCTCTTTACTTAATATCAATTTATTTGTATCCTACCTATCCGATTTAAGTAGTCAAACGGGAACGACTGTAGAATAATATTGACAGGAACTGTCTGACATCTGCATGTAGTGCAAAATAAGGAGGTCATTCTATAAAGTCATCAACATGTATCTTTCGAAATTACTTCATCAGTTGATTATAAATGCTATCAAGTGCGTATTAGACATCGTTTTTGTTTTCTTTGTTTCTTGAAATCAGGTGTTCAGCTAGACGGAGAGACACCAGTCGGTGATACTGATGTCACAATAGGTGAATTCTTTTCTTGTACGATTTTCCAAAACATCTGAAAATTCGATTACATCAGTTGCACCCTTAACAATGCCACGTCTACAGTCGGGTAGATATTTAACCAATTTATTCTTTCAATTATAGATGGATATTTCGTATTACGGATGATTTTTTTTTTTTCTAATTTCGATGATATTATGTGGGTTATAACAGTCTTCAAATTCTGTTTTATATGATAAAATACAATCGGTGCAATCAGTTATATAAAGCTTGTAGGACATAATCATTTTTGAATGAAATATTCTTTATTCTTTGTTAACCTCGGCAATGCATTTTTGGACACGAACTTAGTTACACATGCACAACTTCGCATGTATAAGCGAAATGACATTGATTATCGGTATGTTAATATTATCCATTGATTTGTTTTTCTGTATTCCGAAGATGACGACGATGATGAAATCGTCAACGTCGGTCTCGGTGAAGAAAGGGAGAAAAGGAAACGAGGAGGAAAAGGCAAGAGGAAGAACAAGAAAGGTATGATGAACACATACACTATAATAGCAGACGGGTTGAAACGCACTCTTTGAAGAGCATGCAACTACACATCTTTTTTTTTTTTACTGAAATATTCTTCATTCATTTCTTAAATTCGGCAGTGCATTTTTCGACACGAACGTATGGCTCGGTCACAAATACCAATAAGAACGGCTATAAACGCCGTACGAACGATTTTTAGACAATTTCGTAAGATCTTCTTAAAAAGGCCTTACGAAATCAGCTTTCGTAGACCGCTTGTAAACCCTTTGTAAGTTCGTAGCCTGGTCGTAGTCTTGTCCAAGATTTTTTTCTTAACTTCGAACGAAACCCTCTCTTCGTAAGACATTCATACGAACACATCGTTCGTACGAACCTTTGTGACCGCATAAACCGATAGCTTTAGATACATATGCACAACTTAGGATGTGTCGACGAAATGACATTGATTATCAGTATGATAATGTTATTCATTAATTTGTTTTTCTGTATTCTGAAAGATGACGGCGATGATGAAATCGTCAACGTTGGTCTCGGTGAAGAAAAGGAGAAAAAGAAACGAGGAGGAAAAGGCAAGAGGAAGAACAAGAAAGGTATGATGAACACATACACTATAATAGCAGACGGGTTGAAACGAACTCTTCGAAAAGCATGCACCGACACAAATTTGAACAGAAATTCTTTTGTGTCTCCGATAATGTACGATTTTTCAAAAATAAACAACATCTGGAAATTCGATTACATCAGTTACACCCTTAACAATGCCACCTCTAGAGTCGCGTAGATATCTTAGCAATCTATTCTCTCATTACATGGATATTTTGTATTACGGATGAGTTTTTTTTTTTTTTTATATTTCGATGATATTAGCATGTATAGGTGAAATGACATTGATTATCAGTGTGATAATGTTATTCATTGATTTGTTTTTCTGTATTTCGAAGATGACGACGATGATGAAATCGTCAACGTCGGTCTCGGTGAAGAAAAGGAGAAAAAGAAACGAGGAGGAAAAGGCAAGAGGAAGAACAAGAAAGGTATGATGAACACATACACTATAATAGCAGACGGGATGAAACGTACTCTTTGAAAAGCATGCACCGATACAAATTTGTCAGAATTTCTTATGTGTCTCCGGTATTGAAGAGATACAAACCAATTTATACATTTCAGTGTACTGTGGACCATGTGATTTCTAGTTCTAAATTACGAACACGTTCAAATCTACATTTCTTTGGATCGCGTTGAGAAAGTGAAATAATAACGAACATTCTGTAAGATGATCAACATGCATGTATCAAAATTATTTGATCCGTTGATTCCAAATGCTATCAAGTGCGTATTTGACATCATTTTCTTTCCTTTGTTTCTTGAAATCAGGTGTACAGCTAGACGGAGAGACACCAGTCGGTGATACTGATGTCACAATAGGTGAATTCTTTTCTTGTACGATTTCTTAAAGTATACAACATCTGGAAATTCGATTACATCAGTTACACCCTTAACAATGCCACCTCTACAGTCGGGTAGATATTAAACCAATCTATTCTTTCAATAGATGGATATTTTGTATTACGGATGAGTTTTTTTAATTTCGATGATATTATATGGGTTATAACAGTCTTCAAATTTTGTATTATATGACAAAATACAATCGATGCAATCAATTATACAAAGCATGTAGGACATTTTTATTTTTGAATGAAATATTCTTAATTCATTTCTTAACCCCGGCAGTACATTTTGTACACGAACTTAGATACACATGCACAACATAGCATGTACAGGCTAAATGACATATATTCTTAATTATCAGTATGACAATGTTATTCGTTAATTTGTTTTTCTGTATTCCGAAGATGACGACGATGATGAAATCGTCAACGTTGGTCTCGGTAATGGAAATAAGAATAAGAAACAAGAAGGAAAGGGCAAGAGGAAGAACAAGAAAGGTATGATGAACCCATACACTATAATAGCAGACGGGTTGAAACGTACTCTTTGAAAAGCATGCACCTACACAAATTTGTCAGAATTTCTTATGTGTCTCCGGTATTGAAGAGATACAAACCAATTTATACATTTCAGTGTACTGTGGACCATGTGATTTCTAGCTCTAAATTACGAACACGTTCAAATCTACATTTCTTCGGATCGCGTTGAGAAAGTGAAATAATAACGAACATTCTGTAAGAAGATGAACATGCATGTATCAAAATTATTTGATCCGTTGATTTCAAATTCTATCAAGTACGTATTGGACATCGTTTTTGTTTTATTTGTTTCTTGAAATCAGGTGTACAGCTAGACGGAGAGACACCAGTCGGTGATACTGATGTCACAATAGGTGAATTTTTTTCTTGTACGATTTTTCAAAATATACAACATCTGGAAATTTGATTACATCAGTTACACCCTTAACAATGCCACCTCTACAGTCGGGTAGATATTTAACCGATGTATTCTTTCAATAGATGGATATTTCGTATTACGGATGAGTTTTTTTTTTTTTTTTTTTCATTTCGACGGTATTATATGGGTTATAACAGTCTTCAAATTCTGTATTATATGACAAAATACAATCGGTGCAATCAGTTATACAAAGCATGTAGGACATAATCATTTTTGAATGAAATATTCTTTATTCTTTCTTAACCTCGGCTGTACATTTTTGGACACGAACTCGGATACACATGGACAACTTAGTATGTATAGGCGAAATGACATTGATTGTCAGTATGATTATGTTGTTCATTAATTTGTTTTTCATTGATTTCTTTTTCTGTATTCCGAAGATGACGACGATGATGAAATCGTCAACGTCGGTCTCGGTGAAGAAAAGGAGAAAAAGAAACGAGGAGGAAAAGGCAAGAGGAAGAACAAGAAAGGTATGATGAACACATACACTATAATAGCAGACGGGTTGAAACGTACGCTTTGAAAAGCATGCACCTACACAAATTTTGTCAGAATTTCTTATGTGTCTCCGGTATTAAGAGATACAAACCAATTTATACATTTCAGTGTACTGTGGACCATGTGATTTCTAGCTCTAAATCACGAACACGTTCAAATCTACATTTCTTCGGATCGCGTTGAGAAAGTGAAATAATAACGAACATTCTGTAAGATGATCAACGTGCATGTATCAAAATTATTTGATCCGTTGATTCCAAATGCTATCAAGTGCTTATTTGACATCATTTTCTTTCCTTTGTTTCTTGAAATCAGGTGTACAGCTAGACGGAGAGACACCAGTCGGTGATACTGATGTCACAATAGGTGAATTCTTTTCTTGTACGATTTTTCAAAATATACAACATCTGGAAATTCGATTACATTAGTTACACCCTTAACAATGCCACCTCTACAGTCGGGTAGATATTTAACCAATCTATTCTTTCAATAGATGGATATTTCGTATTACGGATGAGTTTTTTTTTTTTTTTTTTTTTTCATTTCGGCGGTATTATATGGGTTATAACAGTCTTCAAATTCTGTATTATATGACAAAATACAATCGGTGCAATCAGTTATACAAAGCATGTAGGACATAATCATTTTTGAATGAAATATTCTTTATTCTTTCTTAACCTCGTCTGTACATTTTGGACACGAATTCGGATACACATGGACAACTTAGTATGTATAGGCGAAATGACATTGATTGTCAGTATGATTATGTTGTTCATTAATTTGTTTTTCATTGATTTATTTTTCTGTATTCCGAAGATGACGACGATGATGAAATCGTCAACGTTGGTCTCGGTAATGGAAATAAGAAAAAGAAACGAGGAGGAAAAGGCAAGAGGAAGAACAAGAAAGGTATGATGAACACATACACTATCAGACAGGTTGAAACGTACGCTTTGAAAAGCATGAACTTACACAAAATTTAACAAATTTTCATTTGTCCCCGATAATGAAGAGATACATACCAATATATACATTACAATTTACTGGGAACTATATGATATCTAGCTTTAAATTACGGACACTTTCAAATCTACATTTGTTCGGATCGGGTCGAGAAAGTGAAATAATAACTAACATTCTGTAAGATTAACAACATACATGTATCAAAATTATTTGATTCGTTGATTTCAAATTCTATCAAGTACGTATTGGACATCGTTTTTGTTTTCTTTGTTTCTTGAAATCAGGTGTACAGCTAGACGGAGAGACACCGATCGGTGATACTGATGTCACAATAGGTGAATTCTTTTCTTGTACGATTTTTTAAAGTATACAACATCTGGTAATTCGATTACATCATTTGAACTCTTAACAATGCCACCTCTACTGTATATTTCGTATTACGGATGAGTTTTGTTGATTTCGATAACAACATAGGGTTATGATAATCTTGAAATTATTTATATGACAAAAAACAATGGGTGAAATCAGTGATACATGGTCTCTAGGACATTTTTATTTTTGAATGAAATATTCTTAATTCATTTCTTAACCTCGGCAGTGCATTTTTGTACACGAACTTAGATACACATGCAAAATATATTATGTACTGGCTAATTGACGGGATATTCTTGATTATCAGAATGACAGCGCTATTCATGAATTTGGTTTTCTGTATTCCGAAGATGACGACGATGATGAAATCGTCAACGTCGGTCTCGGTGAAGAAAAGGAGAAAAAGAAACGAGGAGGAAAAGGCAAGAGGAAGAACGAGAAAGGTATGATGAACACATACACTATAATTGCAGACGTACGCTTTGAAAAGCATGAACTTACACACATTTCAACAGAAATTCTTATGTGTCCCCGATAATGAAGAGATACACACCAAACATATGTATAAACATATACCTCTGAATATACTGTGACCATGTGATTTCCAGCTTTAAATTACGGACACTTTCAAATCGACATTTGTTCGGATCGGGTCGAGAAAGTGAACATTCTGTAAGGTGAATAACATGCATGTATCAACATTTATCCGTTGATTTCAAATGCCATCAAGTGCGTATTTAACATCGCTTTTGTTTTCTTTGTTTCTTGAAATCAGGTGTACAGCTAGACGGAGAGACACCAGTCGGTGATACTGATGTCACAATAGGTGAATTCTTTTCTTGTACGATTTTTCAAAACATACAACATCTGGTAATTCTATTACATCAGAGTCACCCTTAACAATGCCACCTGTACTGTCGGGTAGATATTTAACTAATTTATTCTTTTCATAGATGTATATTTTCTATTACGGATGAGTATTGTTAATTTCAATGATAGTATAAGGTTATGATAATCTTGAAATAGTGTAAATGACAAAATACAATCGGTGAAATCACCGAAGCATGTAGGACATTATTATTTTTGACTGAAATTTCTTAATTTCTTTCTTAACCTTGGCAGTGCAATGACATTGATTATTAGTATGATAATATTATTCATTGGTTTGTTTTTTCTGTATTCCGAACATAAAGACGATGATGAAATCGTCAACGTCGGTCTCGGTAATGGAAATAAGAAAAAGAAACGAGGAAAAGGCAAGAGGAAGAACAAGAAAGGTATGATGAACCCATACACTATAATAGCAGACGGGTTGAAACTTACTCTTTAAATTACGAACTAAATTACGAACACTTCTAAATCTACATTTGTTTGGATGGGGCGAGAAAGTGAAATGATAATGAACATTCTGTAAGATATATGATCAACATATATGTATTATATATATATATATATATATATATATATATACATACATATATATTTGATTCGATGATTTCAAATGCTATCAAGTGCGTATTGGACATCGTTTTTTTATGTTTCTTGAAATCAGGTGTACAGCTAGACGGAGAGACACCAATCGGTGATACTGATGTCACAATAGGTGAATTCTTTTCTTGTACGAGTTTTCGAAATATACAACATCTGGTAATTCGATTACATCAGTTGCACCCTTAACAATACCACCTCTACTGTATATTTCGTATTACGGATGAGTTCTGCTGATTTTGATAACAATATAAGGTTATAAAAGTCTTGAAATTATTTATATGACAAAAAACAATGGGTGAAAGCAGTTATACAAAGCATGTTGGACATTATTGTTTTTGAATGAAATATTTTTAATTCATTTCTTAACCCCGGCAGTGCATTTTGTACACGAACTTAGGTACACATGCACAACATAGCATGTACACGCTAAATGACATATATTCTTAATTATCAGTATGACAATGTTATTCGTTAATTTGTTTTTCTGTTTTCCGAAGATGACGACGATGATGAAATCGTCAACGTCGGTCTCGGTGAAGAAAAGGAGAAAAAGAAACGAGGAGGAAAAGGCAAGAGGAAGAACAAGAAAGGTATGATGAACCCATACACTATAATAGCAGACGGGATGAAACGTACTCTTTGAAAAGCATGCACCTACATAAATTTTGTCAGAATTTCTTATGTGTCTCCGGTATTGAAGAGATGCAAACCAATTTATACATTTCAATGCACTGTGGACCATGTGATTTCTAGCTCTAAATTACGAACACGTTCAAATCTACATCTTTGGATCGGGGCGAGAAAGTTAGATAATAATGAACATTCTGTAAGATATATGATCAACATGTATGTATACATCAAAATTATATCATTCCTTGATGTCAAATGCCATCAAGTGCGTATTTAACATCGCTTTTGTTTTCTTTGTTTCTTGAAATCAGATGTACAGCTAGACGGAGAGACACCAGTCGGTGATACTGATGTCACAATAGGTGAATTCTTTTCTTGTACGATTTTTCAAAATATAAAACATTTGGTAATTCTATTACATCAGTTACACCCTTAACAATGCCACCTCTACTGTATATTTCGTATTACGGATGAGTTTCGTTGATTTCGATAACAATACAAGGTTATAACAATCTTGAAATTATCTATATGACAAGAAACTATGGGTGAAAGCAGTTATACAAAGCATGTTGGATATTATTATTTTTGAATGAAATATTCTTGATTCGTTTCTTAACCTCGGCAGTGCATTTTTGTACACGAACTCAGATACACATGCAGGACATAATACATGTACTGGCTAAATGACATATATTCTTGATTATCGGTATGACATTGTTATTCATTAATTTGTTTTTCTGTATTCCGAAGAGGACGATGATGAAATCATCAACGTCGGTAATGGAAATAAGAAAAAGAAACGAGGAGGAAAAGGCAAGAGGAAGAACAAGAAAGGTATGATGAACACATACACTATAGTAGCAGACGGGTTGAAACGTACTCTTTGAAAAGCATGCACCGACACAAATTTGAACACAAATTCATATGTTCTCCGGTATTGAAGGGATAGATACCAATATATACATTTCAATGTACTGTGAACCATGTGATATCTAGCTTTGAATTATGGACACTTTCAAATCTACATGTTCGGATCGGGTCGCGAACGTGAAATATTAACTAACTTTCTGTAAGAGTAACAACATGTATGTATTACAATATATCATTCCTCGATTTCAAATGAAATAAAGTGCGTATTGGACATCGTTTTTGTTTTCTTTGTTTCTTGACATCAGGTGTACAGTTAGACGGAGAGACACCAGTCGGTGATACTGATGTCACAATAGGTGAATACTTTTCTTGTACGATTTTTCAAAATATAAAACATTTGGTAATTCGATTATATCAGTTTCACCCTTAACAATACCACTTCTATGTCACAATAGGTGAATTCTTTTCTTGTTCGATTTTTCAAAATATACAACATCATCTGGTAATTCGATCACATCAGTTGCACCCTTAAAAATGGCACCTCTCATGTTGGGTAGATATTTAATTCTATTACTAGTGTAATAGATAATGTATTTTGTATTACGCATGAGTTTTGTTAATTTCGATAATAGTATATGGTTACAACTGTCTTTAAAGTTACAACTAAATTATGTATATGACAAAATCCAATCTGTGAAAACAGTTATAGAAAGCAAGTTGAACAGTCTTATTTTTGAATGAAATATTCTTAATTTTTTCTTAACCTCGGAAGTGCGTTTTGTTTTTGTTTTGTTTTTTTTTTTCGTGTACACGAACTTAGATACACGTGCACAACTAAGCATGTATAGGTGAAATGACATTGATTATCAGTGTGATAATATTATTCATTGATTTGTTTTTCATTGATTTGTTTTTCTGTATTCCGAAGACAAAGACGATGATGAAATCGTCAACGTCGGTCTCGGTGAAGAAAAGGAGAAAAAGAAACGAGGAGGAAAAGGCAAGAGGAAGAACAAGAAAGGTATGATGAACCCATACACTATAATAGCAGACGGGTTGAAACGTACTCTTTGAAAAGCATGCACCTACACAAATTTGTCAGAATTTCTTATGTGTCTCCGGTATTGAAGAGATACAAACCAATTTATACATTTCAGTGTACTGTGGACCATGTGATTTCTAGCTCTAAATTACGAACACGTTCAAATCTACATTTCTTCGGATCGCGTTGAGAAAGTGAAATAATAACGAACATTCTGTAAGAAGATGAACATGCATGTATCAAAATTATTTCATTCCTTGATTTCAAATTCTATCAAGTGCGTACTGGACATCGTTTTTGTTTTCTTTGTTTCTTGAAATCAGGTGTACAGCTAGACGGAGAGACACCAGTCGGTGATACTGATGTCACAATAGGTGAATTCTTTTCGTGTACAATTTTTCAAAATATACAACATCTGGAAATTTGATTACATCAGTTAAACCCTTAACAATGCCACGTATACAGTCAGGTATTTTAACCAATCTGTTCTTTCAATAGATGGATATTTTGTATTACGGATTTTTTGTTTTATTTCAATGGTATTATATGGGTTATAACGGTCTTCAAATTCTGTATTGTATGACAAAATACAATCGGTGCAATCAGTTATACAAAGCATGTAGGACATAATCATCTTTAAATGAAATATTCTTTATTCTTTCTTAACCTAGGCTGTACATTTTTGGACATGAACTCAGATACACATGCACAACTTAGCATGTATAGGCGAAATGACATCGATTGTCAGTATGATTATGTTGTTCATTAATTTGTTTTTCATTGATTTATTTTTCTGTATCCCGAAGATGACGACGATGATGAAATCGTCAACATTGGTCTCGGTGAAGAAAAGGAGAAAAAGAAACGAGGAGGAAAAGGCAAGAGGAAGAACAAGAAAGGTATGATGAACACATACACCATAATAGCAGACGGTATGAAATGTACTCTTTGAAAAGCATGAACTTACACAAAATTTAACAGAAATTCTTACGTGTCCCTGATAATGAAGAGATACATACAGAAATATACATTACAATTTACTGGGAAGTATATAATATCTAGCTTTGAATTACGGACACTTTGAAATCTACATTTGTTCGGATTGGGTCGAGAAAGTGAAATAATAACTAACATTCTGTAAGATTTACAACATACATGTATCAAAATTATTTAATTCTTGATTTAAAATGCTATCAAGTGCGTATTGGACACCGTTTTTGTTTTCTTTGTTTCTTGAAATCAGGTGTACAGCTAGACGGAGAGACACCAGTCGGTGATACTGATGTCACAATAGGTGAATTTTTTTCTTGTACGATTTTTCAAAATATACAGCATCTGGTAATTCGATTACATCAGTTGAACTCTTAACAATGTCACCTCTACTGTATATTTCGTATTAAGGATGAGTTTTGTTGATTTCGATAACAACATAGGGTTATAATAATCTTGAAATTATTTATATGACAAAAAGAAAATGGGTGAAATCAGTTATACATGGTCTCTAGGACATTGTTATTTTTGAATGAAATATTCTTAAATCATTTCTCTACCTCGGCAGTGCATTTTTGTACACGAACTTAGATACACATCCACAACATATCATGTACTGGCTAAATGACATATGTTCTTGATTATCAGTATGACAATGCTATTCATTAATTTGTTTTTCTGTATTCCGAAGATGACGACGATGATGAAGTCGTCAACGTTGGTCTCGGTAATGGAAATAAGGAAAAGAAACTAGGAGGAAAAGGCAAGAGGAAGAACAAGAAAGGTATGATGAACACATACACCATAATAGCAGACGGGATGAAACGTACTCTTTGAAAAGCATGAACTTACTTACTGGGAACAATGTGATATCTAGCTTTAAATTACGGACACTTTCAAATCTACATTATGTTCGGATCGCGTTGAGAAAGTGAAATAATAACGAACATTCTGTAAGAAGATGAACATGCATGTATCAAAATTATTTGATCCGTTGATTTCAAATGTTATAAAGTGCGTATTGGACAGCGTTTTTGTTTTCTTTGTTTCTTGAAATCAGGTGTACAGCTAGACGGAGAGACACCAGTCGGTGATACTGATGTCACAATAGGTGAATTCTTTTCTTGTACGTTTTTTTTTTCTTCAAAATATACAACATCTGGTAATTCGATTACATCAGTTCCACGTCTACAGTCGGGTAGATATTCAACCAATCTATTCTTTCAATAGATGGATATTTCCTTTTACGGATGAGTTTTTTCTTTTTTAATTTCAATGATATTATATGGGTTATAACAGTCTTCAAATTTTGTATTATATGACAAAATACAATCGATGCAATCAGTTATACAAAGCATGTACGACATAATCATTTTTGAATGAAATATTCTTCATTCTTCCTTGACCTCGGCTGTGCATTTTTGGACACGAACTTAGAAACACATGCACAACTTCGCCTGTATAGGCGAAATGACATTGATTATCAGTATGATAATATTATGCATTGATTTGTTTTTCTGTATTCCGAAGATGACGACGATGATGAAATCGCCAACGTCGGTCTCGGTGAAGAAAAGGAGAAAAAGAAACGAGGAGGAAAAGGCAAGAGGAAGAACAAGAAAGGTATGACAAACGCATGCACTATAATAGCAGACGGGATGAAACGTGCTCTTCGAAAAGCATGCACCTATAGGCCCTATCACAAATTTTAACAGAAATTCACATGTGTCTCCGGTATTGAAGAGATACAAACCAATATATACATTAATTCAATGTACTTTGGACCATGTGATTTCTAGCTCTAAATTACGAACACGTTCAAATCTTCATTTCTTCGGATCGCGTTGAGAAAGTGAAATAATAACGAACATTCCGTAAGATGATCAACATGCATGTATCAAAATTATTTCATTCCGTGATATATTCTAACAAGTGTGCATTGGACATCGTTTTTGTTTTCTTTATATATTTCGTATTACGGATGAGTTTCGTTGATTTCGATGACAATCTAAGGTTATACCAATCTTGAAATTATTTATATGACAAAAAAAAAAGAATGGGTAAAAGCAGTTATATAGAGCATGTTGGACATTATTATTTTTGAATAAAATATTCTTAATTCATTTCTTAACCTTGGCAGTGCATTTTTGTACACAAACTGAGATACACATGCACAACATACCATGTAATGGCTAAATGACATGATTATATTCTTGATTATCAGTATGACAATGTTATTCATTAATTTGTTTTTCTGTATTCCGAAGATGATGACGATGATGAAATCGTCAATGTCGGTCTCGGTGAAGAAAAGGAGAAAAAGAAACGAGGAGGAAAAGGCAAGAGGAAGAACAAGAAAGGTATGATGAACACATACACTATAATAGCAGACGGGATTAAACGTACTCTTTGAAAAGCATGCACCTACATACATTTTGTCAGAATTTCTTATGTGTCTCCGGTATTGAAGACATACAAACCAATTTATACATTTCGTGTACTGTGGACCATGTGATTTCTAGCTCTAAATTACGAACACGTTCAAATCTACATTTCTTCGGATCGCGTTGAGAAAGTGAAATAATAACGAACATTCTGTAAGATGATCAACATGTATGTATCAAAATTATTTGATCCGTTGATTTCAAATTCTATCAAGTGCGTACTGGACATCGTTTTTGTTTTCTTTGTTTCTTGAAATCAGGTGTACAGCTAGACGGAGAGACACCAGTCGGTGATACTGATGTCACAATAGGTGAATTCTTTTCTTGTACGATTTTTCAAAATATACAGCATCTGGTAATTCGATTACATCAGTTGAGCTCTTAACAATGTCACCTCTACTGTATATTTCGTATTAAGGATGAGTTTTGTTGATTTCGATAACAACATAGGGTTATAATAATCTTGAAATTATTTATATGACAAAAAAAAACAATGGGTGAAATCAGTTATACATGGTCTCTAGGACATTTTTATTTTTGAATGAAATATTCTTAATTCATTTCTCAACCTTGGCAGTGCATTTCGGTACAAGAACTTAGATACACATGCACAACATTATCATGTACTGGCTAAATGGCATATATTCTTGATTATCAGTATGACAATGCTATTCATAAATTTGTTTTTCTGTATTCCGAAGATGACGACGATGATGAAGTCGTCAACGTTGGTCTCGGTAATGGAAATAAGAAAAAGAAACGAGGAGGAAAAGGCAAGAAGAAGAACAAGAAAGGTATGACAAACACATACACTATAATAGCAGACGGGATGAAACGTACTCTTTGAAAAGCATGAACGTACTTACTGGGAACAATGTGATATCTAGCTTTAAATTACGGACACTTTCAAATGTACATTATGTTCGGATCGGGTCGAGAAAGTGAAATAATAACGAACATTCTGTAAGATGATCAACATGTATGTATCAAAATTATTTGATCCGTTGATTTCAAATTCTATCAAGTGCGTACTGGACATCGTTTTTGTTTTCTTTGTTTCTTGAAATCAGGTGTACAGCTAGACGGAGAGACACCAGTCGGTGATACTGATGTCACAATAGGTGAATACTTTTCTTGTACGATTTTTCAAAATATACAACATCTGGTAATTCGATTACATCAGTTGCACCCTTAACAATGCCACGTCTACAGTCGGGTAGATGTTTAACCAATCTATTCTTTCAATAGATGGATATTTCCTTTTACGGATGAGTTTTTTCTTTTTTAATTTCGATGATATATGGGTTATAACAGTCTTCAAATTTTGTATTATATGACAAAATACAATCGGTGCAATCAGTTATACAGAGCATGTAGGACATAATCATTTTTGAATGAAATATTCTTCATTCTTCCTTGACCTCGGCTGTGCATTTTTGGACACGAACTTAGGTACACATGCACAACTTCGCATGTATAGGCGAAATGACATTGATTATCAGTATGACAATATTATGCATTGATTTGTTTTTCTGTATTCCGAAGATGACGACGATGATGAAATCGTCAACGTCGGTCTCGGTAATGGAAATAAGAAAAAGAAACGAGGAGGAAAAGGCAAGAGGAAGAACAAGAAAGGTATGATGAACACATACACCATAATAGCAGACGGTATGAAATGTACTCTTTGCAAAGCATGAACTTACACAAATTCTAACAGAAATTCATGTTTCTCCGGTATTGAATTTGATTTGAAATACTATCAAGTGCGTATTGGACATCGTGACATCGTTTTTGTTTTCTTTGTTTCTTGAAATCAGGTGTACAGCTAGACGGAGAGACACCAGTCGGTGATCCTGATGTCACAATAGGTGAATACTTTTCTTGTACGATTTTTCAAAATATAAAACGTAACAAACAGCTTATTTGAATGTTAAAGGCATAATTTACCATTTGCAGATGAAACAAAAACCCAGCATTAGTGCTTTAAAATAGTTCTAAAATGAGTTAGGGATAGAAACAACCACTGTCAAAATTTGAATCCGTATAATCAATGTTAAGTGTTGTTAAATACACAAAATGTGAACAATAGTTATAATAAAAATGTTTCCAGACTAAACCGTATACAGTTACGGTTTATTGAGAAAAACCCTGATATCTCCTTATATTTTAGGTTTTATTGCAAATATTTCATATGGTAGGATATTTTATGATACAATGCATCAAATGTGATATCTTGAACATTTTTGAAATCACTGCTCCCAAAGGTAAACTGGATCTTTAATAACAACACAGTTATCTTGAATTTATGTATATGACGAAATACACTCAATGAAATTATTTTATCAAAGAATATTCAACAAAATACAATTGAATAAGGGATTCCTTGTATCTCTCATGAATTGAACACCGCATTACCATTCACGAACAGAAAGACGCACACACATACACAAAAATTTATCTTGGGCCCATTTTGATAATATATTTACAATGATATTAGTTATTGGTTTGTGCTTTTGTGTTCCATAGACACAGACGACGACGATGAAATCGGCAACGTACTTCTCAGCGGTCTCAAGAAGAAAAATAAACCTGGACGGAAAGGCAAGAACAAGAAACAGAAAGGTATGATAAAAACAAACCATCCCGTACCAGTGTCATATCGGACGTTGTAACGCAAATAATTTGAAAAACATGCAACTGCATAAACTCAAACTCAAATACATAAGCATTGTTATGTCTGTCTGCGGATATGAAAAGATATGAACCAAACATAATTATGTGATACACATTAATGAATGTCATGTGTTTCTGAGCTTTCAGCTACGCAGGACTTGAATTCAAATATTCAGTTGATTCAAGCTTTATTTCCATGAATCGGAAGTAGTACGTAATTCAAAGTATAAATTTAAGGAGTCATATTCGATATACTCAGTATGTGTATTTTTTTCGGACCGAGCAATATCCAATTTCAGGGAATCTGACTGGAGCCCTATTCATCAAAGTGCTCTAACAGAACTGTTTATGTATGTGTTCGTGTGTGTGTGTGTGTGTGTGTGTGTGTGTGTGTTCTGGGTGGGGTAGGCATATTTACGTACCAAAAGTAACTTGTTTCGCTTTTTTATCACTGATTGTTTATTGGAATGAAATACGTCCTACTTTCCGTCCGAGATCATTTACGCGAAAATCAGAAAAAAAGTCTTTAAAAACAAAAGAAAACAGTTGTCTTTGGTACCAAAAAAGGGATATATCAAGAGGCAAAGGCAAGAATCGACTGAGACAGGATTATGCATCTGTATTTCATGAAACGAACCTTTTTTCTTTTATATCAATGTAATTGATCTTTTACCTATCCGATGTCATTACTCATACGGGAACAACTCTAGAATAATTGACAAGAACTATCTAACAGCGTCAAAAAGTTTCAAATAATCACAACATGTGTATAAGACGATCAACGCGTATACTTTACAATGATTTCATCAGCTGGTTAGAAAAGTTATTAAGGTTTTTGTTTTCTTTCTCCCTTGAAATCAGGTGTGCAGCTAGATGAAGAGACGCCAATCGGTCAATCCGAAGTCACCTTAGGTGAATTCCATTCTTGTAAAAATTTCGTAATACACAACATCTGGTTATTCAAATGTGTTGGTGAACTCTGAACAAGGTCATCACTAATGTCAGGTATATATTGGAGAAACTCATTAAGTGTACATACATTCAGTTTTACCCATGTCTTTCTTCATATCAATGATAATGTTATATATTAACCATCATGAATGTATGTACACTACAATGTCACGAAATACCATTAGGCCTAGTGAAGCCAGATGATAAACAAAACATGTTCAACAAAATATCATTGAATGAGATATTCCTAATTTTTTTCCTTGCCTTAACAGTGCATATAAACACACAAAAAAAGACACATACGAAAACACACACAGACACACAGACACACACACACACACACATATATATATATATATATATATATATATATATATAATTATATATTTTGATTATGTACCTCTGATGATATTAGTTATTGGTTTGTATTTTTGTGTTTCGTGCATACAGGCGATCTAAAGAAGAAACTTAGACGTGGCCGGAAAGGAAACAAAAAACAAACAGGTGTAATAAAAGCAAACTATTCCGTTCATGTATTTTACCGGACGCTGTAACACAAGTATTTTGAAAATCATGGACCTACACAAACTCAAACTCAAATATATCTGTCTCTCTGTCTGCGAGTATAAAAGGATATGAACCAAACACATATGATATACAGTATTACATCTAAGTATATTGAATGTTGTGAGTTTCTTGGCTTTCAGTACTGTTATGGATGCCTCATTTCAATTATTTTTATTCATTTTGCAATACATAATACAAAGTGTACATTTGTGGAATTATATTCAATATACATATTTCGGATTGAACAATATCCAACTTCTGGGAAGCCGACTGTAACTTTATTCATCCATATGCTCTAGCAGAACTGTGCGTGTGTGTATTTTTGTATGGGATAGGCAGATTTAGCTAAACACATTACCTTGTTTAGCATTTCGATTCATTGACTGTTCATTCCTGGCCAGATAAGTATTGTAACCATGGTAACAGAACTATACATTTATGTTTAATCGTATGTGTGTGTGTGTGTGTGTGTGTGGTTGCGACAGGCCGATATTAGGCCCAAAGGACCATGGTCAGGTTTCATTTTATTGACTGTTAATTCCAGGAATAACACATTACTTCCCTGTCCAATAGATTAAATCTACGTGAGTGGACAAAAAACAAAAACAAAACACGTATGTTTGGTACAAAGAAAGGAATCCTAAAAACAAGAATGAAGTAAAACAGAAAAACTATGCACCTGTAGTTTATGAAACGACCTTTCTTTTTTATAAATGAAACTGGACTTGGAGATTATACTATTCACACAGGAATAATTGCAGAATAACTTGCAAAATCTGGTTTGAAAGCTTCACAAATACAAAATAATGATGATAATGTTGTACCTCGAGATAATCATTAATAATCACAATTATTTCATCGTTTCGTTGCAAAATCCTATTAGGTTTAAATAATGTTGTCATTGTTCTCTTTCTCTCTTGATATCAGATGCGCAGCTAGATGCACAGACGCCGGTCGTTGATTCTGATGTCACATTAGGTGACTACCGTTCTTGTACGATTTTCTGTAACTGTGTAGCATCTCGAAAATTCGAATATAAAATCTGGTGTACTCTAACCAACGTCATTAATACTGTAAGGAAGATAATCGTAAAAAAATTACACTTCACAAAGATACATATTTGTTTATGTATATGTAAATGTATATATATTTTTTATCGATTATTTTGTTTATTTCAGGGGTAATATAACAATATTATCATCTTGAATGTATGTATATGACGAAACACACTCAATTAATTCATTTTTAAACATTGAAATTCAGTGCTCTAGGTACACTTTTGGTGGAATGCTTGAAATATTTGTCAATATCCGTTAATAAGTGCACTAAGTCTACAGAAGAAGACCGATCAGGGGAGGGTGTAAGAAGGGATTCCTTCCCTCCCATTATACGAGGGAGCATTTTCATCTTTGGAACTGAAATGAAATGATCTCGTAAATATTTTTTTTTTGAATATGTTAGAAATTGCCCGTGAAAAGAGTGAAATCAGTCTATGAAGGGAAACTTATCTGGGGAGGATATGTAGGATAGGATATTTTTTATAAAGCGTATTGGGATAGCGAAAGAAGAAAAAATAATAAGGCAGAATCAAGATATCTGAGACTGTTTGAGCCCTGATCATATCTTACCATATCTTCTATCATCTATTTATTTTTCGCTTGTCTCTCTTTGTATTCAAATAAATTCATAATTATATGGAAAAGGAGGAGACACAAAGATATAGACGGATAGCAAAGTTAAAGGGAAAGGAAAAAATCTGCCAGCCAAACACGTATGCTTGTAATACAGAAACAATGTTGTCATTCATGTTTTCATACATAATGTTACGTTTTGATATGCGAAATCAAAATCTGTTGTACCGGACCATCCATTCAATCTCCACCTCAGCTAAATAAATTTTACACATAGAAGTAACCCGTGAAATGAGTGTTACAAGCAGATTTCCTACACCCAATATATATATATGTATATATATATATATATATATTTTTTTTTTTTTTTCTAAGTGAAAATTCATTTCACCGGTTCATTCTACTTTAATCATTCTTGTAGGCAACAACAAAAGGGGGAAATCAGATCTCTTGGGAAGTGTACCCCTCATTAAGCCGGGAGAATCCCCAGATGACATCGTCAATGGCTTGGATGTCGGTGGTATCCTTGATAGCGGGGCTGAAGTTGCAGAGACAGTTACGGATACAAGCCTACTCGGGGCCAACGACAATGGCAAGCTTCTGGACGGGTCTTCCGTGGAACCTCTCGTTGATGATGTAATAGCGCCAGCAGTCGATACTGTTGATGACGTCTCTGCTGCCATTGGCCAGGTCTCCAACATTCCCGAAATCGGACAGACAGATGCTTTAGGTTAGAAATTCAAATTACAAATGTATTATGGAGGAAAGGAAAAGATGATGGCATCTCAACATGTCACACGTTTTCACCAGTGACACCAAACAGATCACCATCATACCAAACTTTTTCAAAGTAACAACAGGGAAACTTTATTCCTCCCCTCGAGCGCCATAGTCCCAAATGTCTCGAAGCTTCCTCTGCCCCACGTGGGCTGAACCGGTTATACTTACTTTGCATATAATATATTCATGACAAAATTCTATATATACTGATATGATATGAAAAAATCACTCTTTCCTTCCTGAGACACTTTTCATAAATTAAGCAGTGTACATCAACACATGCATGAATATCACACACACGCACACCCACACACACACACATATATGCGTGTGTGTCTCCCGTCATATTCTTACCCTGATAACAAACAGTTAACGTAAAAGAGTGTAGACTGAAGGTGTAAAAGTGTAAACTTAAGGTTTAAGGTAAACTTAAGGCAGAAGAGACTGTATAAAACTTTGATATTTGCTCTTTAAACAGAAATGTTTGTTATCTCAACTTGAAAATGTACAGTTTTCAGGCACTTTATAGGTTTTCATGTAGTTTGTTGCGATCTTTTTTGAATTGACACATGTACATGAGCTCAAATGTATCTAGATCTTTAAGCCATTTGCCCCCCCCCCCCCCCACCTCAGCAAACAAACAAATAAGATTTTCTTGCCGTTTCTATTGTGGGTGTCTGGAAATGAAGTGGGTTAATTGAGGTTTGTGTTTGATATTCACTGACGTCATGGTGACGGGTTGGCAACGAAATCGCCCATACACTACACACACATGTCTCTCCCTGAATTTATGTGTTATAGGTAATAATAGCAAATATTATGCTCGTTATTGACATTATCTCACCGTTTGTGCAGACCTTTACACCTTATTGACTTCTTTTCACATGATTAATGATAGAGACTGGCGCTCTGCAGTAGAATCAAATAAAATATTAGCACAGATTGTAATAGCAATGGGCAGAGCTGTCCGTCAGGGTATTGAAGAAGTTACCATTTTTTTTTCGTAAAGACTAACTTTCAAAACCTTAAAATCCCTAACACTAGTGTTGTTCACTTTTGAATTCTAGTGAACTAGTTGTAGATTACAAAATGTTCAAATTACTCGATGTATACATGATTTAACTTATCAAATTTATCGAGTTTTAATGAGGAAAAGTAGTTCTATATATGAAACAAAAAGATTTAAACTAACTTTCGGCTCTGACTCAGACTCTTTTTTTTTGGGGGGGGGGGGTGGGGTGGGTTGCCCAATTAAATTTGATTGTGCATTTGTAATGCCATGCTATTGATACTTTTGTTTATTCTTTTTTTTTTTCATTGCAGGGGCGCTTCCTGATCTTACGGAGTTCAGGGAATTTCCTGGTATAATAACTACAAGAGTTTTGTATTATCTTTGATTTAACTTTATATAATATTGTGCCACTACCTCATGAATTTCTCATGCACACAGCTATTTCAGATGAGGTGTCTGTCATAAAGATAGGTTATGTTGGGAGAATATTTCAGATTCAAATGGAAGAGGAAATCAAAATCAACATTTTCTCTGAATCATAGGATATTATCATGCAAGTACAAACATACATGAAATTAGCAGTTTTAAATCAAAAAAAAAAAAAAAATCTTCATGAAGATGGAACTTTGTCTGTTAGTTCTCTTGTTTGGCTTCCAATGCGCACAACAGTCTGACGCATAGGTTGCAATAACCGGCAATGAATATTGTCTTTATGTAGAATGCAGTTTTCTGTGAATTATTGCGAGTAACAGATGCAATATATAACAAAATCCTACCATAGCATTTCAGGTTTTCAGGTTCAATGACATTTAATTCCAGCAAATAGTACAGGTAACAACCTGTCAACTTGAAAATGCTGAGGCACATCTCGAGAAGTATATCAAAAATATAAAAACAAAAACTTGTGACGAGTGACGAGAGGTATAGAAGTTATAGAAGCATTTCAACGTGAAAATGACATGTTATTATTTCCGCAAACAGTTTTACACTGTTTTTGTTTCCCATGCAGCTCAATTGTCTGAAGTTGTCAACTTTGGCGATGGTTCGTTCGAATTCTTCGGCCAACGCTTTTCCTTGGGGAGAGCTTTACAATTCGACATTTACGCAGACTCACTTGATGGATTTTCAATAGCACTAACGTCGGAGCAAGTTATCAGTGGGAGATATTACTCCATCGGTAATATTTTGTAATCATTGACTTATTTTGTATCTCTGTTTAGTTACGCATCTACTTGCTTCATCGACCGATTATGAACAATCGCATTATGTTTTTATGGTGTTTTTTTTTATCAACGCGTGTATTGCACATGCATTTTACTATTGCAGTTCACGAAACATTTCTTACTATCTAGCAAATTACTTGTATATCTTGCAAAAAAAGAGGTAACAGTGCGTACCTTTTTCAAAAATATGCACAAGAACAGATAAACTATACCATAACATCAAGGCAGATTTTCTGATACCCTAGCACCAGTTTCCAAGGAAACACAAGGAACCAATTAAATCTTGACTATGGTTTCACAAGCTGGGATGATTGAAAGATATTGACAATATTAATTAAACTTACGTCTACTTCTATTTACTAGAAATTAAACATTAATGTATGAAGAAGAAAATAGCCTGACAGAATTAGAATCAGAAATGAGTAGCAAACATATGGTAAAGCGTACATTTTCCATGTGTTTCACCTATTCAAAAAGAAAAAGAAAAAAAGAAATCAATTCAAAGATTCAACTTAATTAGCGACGAGGATTTAAGATCATTAATAAGTCTTATATGAAATCTGTTGTAGCTAGATTATCATATTTTGGGGTACCCACGAAACAAGGAAAGTATAAGGATGGTCTAGAATGATTAAATCAAACTGTCAATTAAATGTTTATAATTGACTGTATCACTTTTCACTTCGATCAAGGTATCAACGGAGATGAGTTTTACATCAAGAAATGCGATAAGGACGCAGGGGATTTATGTGAAAAGCTGGTGACGAGCACAGTGAACCCCACGGTATGAATCATTGTTATTTGCTATTCATCTAAAGTCTCATCAAGACTATAAGCGTGTAACAGATCTACTGAATGATTAAAGGGAAATCCAGTCCAAATATAAGTTAGTCTGATAAGAAAGAGTAAAATAGACCGAGTTCAACGGTATAGTTTTTATCAAAATCGGATGAAAAATAACGAAGTTTTTTGAAGTTTTGCTATTTTGGGGAAAACAATTCTTGAACAGTCAATATGAATATGTAATTGGCAAAGTGAACATGTCATCTCCTCACAACTTACAATATGGTTTGAACATAAAATTTTGATATTTCCAGTTTTTCAATGAAACGCAGTTATGCTCGAGGCTCAAATCCTTGTATATATATCTAACTGATCACTATTCTGAAGTTATTCAACCAGGAATATTATCATGTTTCAGACTTCAGTGACGGAAACATTGAATTTTCGTCATTTTTTTTTTTTTTGTACACGATCAGTGAAAATTATTGGGGTATGACATATATGGTTAGCTCACTCATTTGCATATTCATATCCATTGTACAAGAACAGTTTGTAGAAATTAGCAAAACTTCAAAATTTTGTTATCTTCCCAATTTTTCATCCGATTTCAGTCAATTTTTTTTACTGGTGAACTCGTAAGAATTTACTCTTTTTTTTTTTACCAGACTAACTTATGTTTGGACTGGATTTCCCTTTTAAACAGAATTAATTAAAAGATGTTTTCATATTTTCTTTGTTTCAAATTATATTTGCCTACAGATTTATTCAACGCATGTATTCACCATCAGCCTGCAGAAACTCGATAAGTCCAACGCAAAGGTTGCAGCTTGCTTCGAGCTCAGCTTGCTCTACGAAGGCGTCCCCTTGTCGCAGCCGGCTAGGGATTGTGACCCCCTCTCTGTACACTACGTTGGCTGCGCGTCGACTACGACTGCAGTCAATGAGATCGTCTGGAGACTCTTCCCATTCGTTACTGAAGGTAGCCAAATACGTACACGAAAGGCCCACTAATTTCGGCCCTTGGGAGTTTTGGTACAGCTTGCGCTATCGTACACTATTGATATTGTAATAGTAATAAATCAAGACTTTAAATCAAGACTCTAAGACATTTTTTTTTTCATTTAACTGTCCATTATCATCAAGTATTGTTATTATCAGAAGCTCTTGCGGCTCTGAAGTATGTAGGCCTACACAGGTTTTGTTCTTTATAAATTAATGTTTTTATTATTTAGTTTGCTATAAAAAAAAAGAAAACTATGTTGATGTTTGCTGTGCGAAACTTTTGGTTTTCTGATGGTAAGGATTGTTGTGGAGTAAAACGGAACGAGCTAGAATTTCGACTTTTTGTGATAAACTTTTAGGTGAATCATTTTCGCTTGCTTGTTGTGTTTTTCCATTAGCAGAGGAGACACAGATATTTGCTTGTATTGCGGTAGTGAGATTTTTTTTTCCTGGCTGTTGTTGTTTCGTTTGCTTTTGGTTATGTGTATTTTTCTTTTGAAAATCATAATGTGCTTTTGAGCAGTTGAGCAGTGATTTCTTGGCTTTATATATATATATATATATATATATATATATATATATATATATATATATATTATTTGTAAACCAAATTTTCGACCCTTGCACGGATCTTCCTCAGGGTAACAGTGATATTTGTATTTGAAGCTCAGCACAGAAAAATAATAATAATAACAAAGAAACGCGCCTGGTTGTCAGCTTAGAGTTTGAGCTAGGTTAGCAACCAACACGCACGGTTGTTAGCTTAAAATTTGCGCTATCTTCATGAGTGCAAAATCCTTAAACTCAATTATGACGTAACAATGCATCATAAAATGCATAAGAAGTAAGACATAGACATTTTCAAATCAAACTGATCGTTTACCAGCCGCGCAAAATACATACCAACACGCACGGTTGTTAGCTCATAATTTGCGCTATCTTCATAAGTGCAAAATCCTTAAACTCAATTATGACGTAACAATGTATCATAAAATGCATAAGAAGTAAGACATAGACATTTTCAAATCAAACTGATCGTTTACCAGCCGCGCAAAATACATACCAACACGCACGGTTGTTAGCTCAAAATTTGCGCTATCTTCATGAGTGCAAAATCCTTAAACTCAATTATGACGTAACAATGTATCATAAAATGCATAAGAAGTAAGACATAGACATTTTAAAATCAAACTGATCGTTTACCATGATGCAGCCGCGCAAAATACATACCAACACGCACGGTTGTTAGCTCAAAATTTGCGCTTTCTTCATGAGTGCAAAATCTTTAAATTCAATTATGACGTAACAATGTATCATAAAATGCATAAGAAGTATAGTAAGACATAGACATTTTCAAATCAAACTGATCGTTTACCAGCCGCGCAAAACATATAGCAACCCGAAGAGAGCATAACGATTAAAATATGCAGATAAAACATTCTAAAGGCATGTTTGAGTAATAGCCGGTAAACTTTATCGAATTGGGCCTAAATTGAGGCGCAGAGACAAAGAGATATACTACTTATAGAAACTATATTTGCCTAGCCATGACAGGTCTCTATTCAGCCCAGTCTGAAAACTCTTGCTACGAATTATAGCGCGCAGTTCAGCCAATTTTCTCTCATCCGCGGATTTATATATATATATATATATATATATTTTTTTTTATATATATAAAGGCCCGACGGAGAGGGGTGAGGGCCTCCCCCTCCCCCTCCCCCACAATACACAACACACTTCAACATTGTTGCTCCATAATAGATAAAAGGGCGCCCATGCTGCGTCAAAAAGCAGTTGTTACCTCACAACACGTAACGGTGTTTGCCCGTCTCTAGAATCGTTGGAAGTTGATTTGCTTTGACATTGATCATCAGCGATCGGCACGCAGACTATACTATTCTATTGAATTTTAAGTGCTACACTTTTTTTTTTATTCCCATGCCATTTGCGTACTTGCGTGCAGTGTGTGTGTGTGTGTGTGTGTGTATGAGTGTAACTGCCTGAGTTTGACTTTTTTCTGGGGACCTACTCTCACAAAGTATGTAGGTTCCCATCGCACACAAGTTTATTCAGTCGTCATGAATGCAACAAATGTACTTGAGATTGATTTCAATTGATTTTGTGTCACGTCAATGTTATTATAGTCTTTATATAGGACCTACTGAACTTGTAATTCATGTATTACTTTACAATTGTCATGGATGGATGTTGCAAATACAACAAAGTACGATTTGTGTGGAAATTGGAAATGAAATGAAATGAAATTTTATTGTTGCTCATTATCTACACTAAGGTTCAATCGTGCGTTCCAATGATCTCATTCTGGGTGATCTGGTCCAAGAAAGGGCCCTGGCGTCAGTGCAGACAGCAGACAAGCAGATCGTTTTTGATGCGTCTGGAGTAGGCAGACTCATTGTCATCCTCTCTGATGAAAAGAGCGGGGACACCTACGAAATAAGTACGTATATAGAATATCGGAGTTAGACTGTAGTGTGATCATCTCCGAGCTCTCTTTTATTTCTATTTCCACATTAATACTGCTCTCACAGATCATAAGTTGTTTCTTCATTTTTGTGTGTGTGGCCGTTTCTTGTAGGACTGAACTTAAATAACGCAAAGACTGGGATATTCTATACTTCTGACATTTAAAGAAATGTGGATGTTTTGAGAACTACAGCCACTCCTAGTTGTTGAGTGGTTATGATGATAATAATGGATCGGATTTGTTGCTAAGCTTGAGTAAGTGAACAAATTTTACGCGCGTTGAGCCGAGATTGGGTTCAGATCATAATAGTTGTCTACTTGTAGTAGAACTTTTCTGGATTTCACTGCTATTTGTCTCACAGCCCTCAAACAGCAGATTCCCCCAAAATGGAACTGATTTAGGTCCTACATAATTTTGTGTGTGACACATAACATTACAGTTCTCGGAGACGGTGAGAATGACCGGATAACGGGCCGAATAAATGGCGGTTCGCCCATCTCCCAAGGAAACGGAAGAGAGATTCTCTCCGTGCAGGCCCGAAAGTTCTTCATCTCCTGGAGAAACGAGCGGATCACCGTCGGCGAGTTCAACCAGGATCCTATTTTCGTATGGGACATAGATCAAGACCTCAGTGTCTCCGATATCCTGTTCCGTGCCGGTTTGGATGATGTTCTGTACAAGATTCACGTGTACAAGTTCTACTTCTTGAATGGTAAGCGCGCGTATTTGACTCATCCCAGGGATGATGACGGTTGCCAGATAGGCGTTAACGCCCATCAGGCCTTGCGTACTTGTTTCTTGTTGACTTCGAGATAAATAATTGATTTTAGGTATAAAGATAACTGTTATTATTTTTGTGTGTATAAACTTTTGTCTATCTGTATGTGTGTATGCACATGTGTGTGTGTGTGTGTGTGTGTGTGTTTTAATAATCGGAAAGGATCTACTTTGTGTAGATGTATTTAAGCAAATACGGTTGACCTCAACTTGAAATCCTGCAAATAAAACGCTGTTATGAGATGTGGCCATTTTGATAGATGACTGTTATCATTTCGTTGTTGACTTGTATTATGTAATCTACATAGTATTCTGTCCATCTTTTTCTCCCCCTTTCACCACTCATTTCACTCCACTTTCTCTCTCTTGGTGAGAAACAGGGGGCGCACTGCAATTCACGCATGATCCCATCAGAGCCACGTTGGTTACCCTGTTCGACGTTCGTAGAGAAGACAACGAAATATATGTAGAGTTCAGGGCGCAGGCTGACGGACCAGTCCTGGCGCTACTTACAACGGACAAACACAGCCCTGGAGATAAAATGGTACTCTTCAGTAAGTGCTCTACACCAAAATATACACTATTATACAGTACGTCCCCAAAAAGTTACAATCGGATTTTCGCATCGATAACTTCCAGTATCGATTACACTGTCCTAATGCTATTTCAGATTCTAAAGATTTAGCATCTTATTCCTCAGTTGCATATAAACATGGATGCTCAAGGATCTACACGGTGATCCGGGGAGGTCCGGCGAGATCCGGAATAGTTTTGACCTCGATGGAGTGTCAACGAGCGTTGGTATGACTGTACACACGGTATCAACACGGCAGCTACAGGGATAAGGCCGGAAGAGCGCGGCGTCTACACGGCATCTACACGGATCAACACGGCAGCTACACGGCAGCCACACGGACCACCCCGGATTGCTCTGCCAACACGGCAATCCCCGGATGATGCCGGAAGTTTTTGACCTCCAAAAGTTGTCGCGTTGGTCTCCGGGATGTCGCCGGATCTACACGGACATACACGGATGTGGTCCGGGATAGTCCGGGGTGATCCGGGATGTCTATATGTGACTGGGACATTACCTATGAAGAAAACCCCAGTCAATCTGGTGAAGTGGTTACAGAGAAATATGGATCGTTGTTAAGCATGTAGTGGGTCTGATTCTTCCAAGTTTAACACCTGGATGCTAGGGCATATTAATGTGTGAACACAACATGCTTTACAAAAATCCTCACTTATCTTTGACCACCAGTTTTCTGTAAAGCCCCAGTCACATAGACATCTCCCCGGATCTGATCCGGGGGATCCGGGGGATAGAGATCCGTGTTAACGCCTTGGGCATCCTTGGACTTCCGGGAGGCCAACACGGCAACTTTTGAAGGTCAAAAACATCCGGCGTCATCTGGGAACTGCCGTGTTGGCCGAACAATCCGGAATGATCCGTGTGACTGCCGTGTAGCTGCCGTGTAGCTGCCGTGTTGGTCCGCGTAGACGCCGCGCTCTTCCGGCATTGACCGTGTAGTTGCCAGATGGGTCCGGCATGGTCTGTGTAAGCGCCGTGTTGATACCGTGTGCACAACCACAGTCATCAACGCTCATCGACGCTCCATCCAGGGCGAATCATTTGTTTTATAGAATGGGTTTATGAACTATGATGTCTGTGGGGAAAACTTTGTGTTTCAATACACCAGGGCCGCTCTTTGATGGTGCTGCAGACAACCATGTTTTATAATTTGGTTGGCGACGCGTTCACAGCTGGCAGCACTGAGCAATCCTCAATTTGCCAAAGGATAATGCGCAGTGCAGGTTTTGTACTCCTGTGCGTTAGCGCTGACAATGAAGATAGCTCTCGTGACTCATTTCAGAGCCTCTGATCGGCTTTACTTTTTAAGTGATTTTACAATAGTTAACACATCACATATTAGCGCTATTACTGTACTACTTGATAGAGGCAAGACATGAGCAATTATAGTTCAATTTGGAGAAATTTTGAGATGGCGATAATATCGGCCATGTTCAATTAATTCAAATTTAGGAAGCATGTTTAAATTAAAATCGAAGTCTCAGTGAACGATGAAATGGGGGGGGGGGGGGGGCATTCCAGTTAAAATGACCAATCTCGCTATGTTGATGGGCGAGTCGACATCGGGAGCTCTTTGTATCATTATAGCATAGGAAAGATAGAATTTCCATCAGGGTGTCACGTGAAGCACATGTCACATCAGGGAAAGTTCGTCACTGGAGAGCAGCTAGATGTTGTCCTCCCGTCTTGTCTTTGATCAGAGGTATGATACATGCAGTGCACTCCCGTCATAAACGAAGTCGTTGGGACCGGCGATTGTAATTCTTTCTTTATATCAAAATTTCGGTATGTCCAAACAGTAAAGTTCATATAGTATATAGATAATGATTTGGGACCTGAATTTTCACTTCATTGTAACGAGAATTTCGTTATAACTGTGTTCATTTTAACGGGAGTGCACTGGATATGTATAATTAATCCTCGCACCCCAAACCAAACTGTTTCGACAACTTTTTGTGTTTGATCACTGCGACAGAAATCGACAAGCGGCGAGTCTCAGTCTCGTCATGTCTCGGCTGTGACGTACTGAAATCCTACCTGGTACCCGATGGTGAACCCGATCTCCTTCAGGCTTCTTTATTCACGGATTTCTGGATCACCACCGATGGTTCCACCATCAACTTCTACTACAAGCAAAGACAGGTGCCGCTCTTCTCTTTCACCCCCTCGTCAGCATTGACCTTTGTAGCAGATGGTTTCGGTGGCGTGATGGGTACTAAGTACCACATCAAAGTCAACAAAGGTAATTGTATTTTCAAACTTTTTCGCTGTTAGATTACTCAGAGTTTTCTAAAACACCGCCGGTGCTGTTGTTTTCAAAAGTGGGGGAGGGGGCCCACTTCTGAGTTTCATGAGCTAACAACTTAAAAGACAACAACAAGAAAACAACAACAACAAAAAAGGCCTTCATTGCAACTTCTGGTACCAATTACCAAGGTCTTCAGCTCATCTTTCTCATTCCACTTCCGGGTTTCTTCAGCTGACAAGAAAAAAAAAAAAAAAAGGTGGGGGCCCAAAGTGGTGGCACCTTATGTATTCTTGTGTATGGTGCAAAAAAGTGGGGGCTCGAGCCCCTGCGGACCGCAGTTCCACCGGCCTTGTAATATGTTGGCAGACTTCATTGTTCTTGCAAGGGAATCTGAAAAATATATGTGAAACTTGAGGCCATAAAAAGAGAAAAAGAAGAAAAATTAAGAGAATATATATATTATATACAATTCATTATTTTAATTTCATGAAGGGGCTGTGATCAATGTCTCTGTGCTCTTTCAAAATTTCCTGTAATGACCCAGAATTACAAACTCCTTGGTATTATTAGAAACTCATAGCACAGTGTTCGCTAAACACTTGAAATATTTGAAAGAGAGAAAAAATTGCTGTTTTACATAATGCCTGACCATGCATTACGAGACCATTAACACGCAAGATAATAAGTGAACCTCTTCCAACGGTTCCTGGTTAAACATCGTTATGGACTCACTAAAAGCCAGGATTTTCCGGAAGTACTAGTTACTGTAATTGGTTTTGCCCTAAACCCCAACTAGGCCCCGTTTTATCAAAAGATAACTCGATTTTAAATTTCCTTACCACACAGGCTGTCATAGACATACAGTTGAAATCAACTATAATCAATTTTAACTCTTCATGAAACAGGGCCCTGAAGCAATTATTGAAAAAAAAGAGCCCACCCCATCCCCCCCCCCCACCCCACCCTGCCGTCACTGAAAATTACGGATTTATCACAATTTCCCTTTGATACTTAGAGTTTAATTTAGCATTGTTAATTTGCCTTCAAAGGTTCTACCCAGAGAGGAAGCCGACGTGTGCTGGAGTACCTCAATAATGGCAAGAAGAACGTGCGAATCACCCATTCCGACCAACTCATTAACCTCATGGATGTGAATGGTCAGCTCATCACTGAAATAAGTAAGTCACTTATTTGTTCCTCCAATTGAGTTTGAGCGCTCTCCTAAAGGTGGCCTCATGGGGCCACCTTCAAGCGTACGGTACCGTACTATACCCAATTTTTACAAAACGCTTCCAATCTTGGTTAATGGTACGATAAGGTTAGTTTGATTCGCTTTCACTTCGCTTTTTTTTTAAAGCGCTCCAATGAGGCCTACTGTATGTCGTTGTCTTCTTTCTGTATGCTTATAGGAAGCAACCTATACAGTCTGCTTGGTAAAACTATCGTTTTGTTTGTTTGTGTTTTTTTTTCACACGGTCCAGACTGTTCACAATCCACACTTGTGGATGACGCCATGCCTGTCATGTAATGGGAGCTCACATCACAGTTTGGTGTGGAGCAGCATAGTAACATTTGAGCATATCACAATACTTTTTGAATATTGCTCAATCAAGCACAAGAAGCAATACTCTTTTTTTCGCTTTTCTATCGCTTTTCTACCTGCAAAGTGTACGACAAACTGCCTGCACTGTCGAGAACTTGATTAACATTAATTTCAGCGATAAAACCACAATTTTGAAATGTGAAATACAATACATGAAGTGGTTTGTGTGATTAAATGATCTGTGGTTGATATTCCTGCTTGTCGCTGTCTATAAAACTCAGCATGGGAAGGCGACCAGATGGAGATGCGTGGGTCTCGTGGAGGAGCAGCGATTTCGAGCACGTCGGATCCCAAGTGCCTCTTCAGGGATCCCTCCATCCTCGTCTGGTTCGACTTCGGCGACGACAGGATCATTGTTGGCACCGTCGGCAAGACAGGACGTTACCCTTGTCTGGAGGTGGCGCTGCTCCCGAACCAGGTTGTGGAGAGCATTTCGTTTGGGCAACAACACATCCCGTGGGAGCTTGCTGTGGCCGCCAAGCAAGACTCTCTGTTGTATCAGAACAGCGTCACGTATCTCCTCAGATACTGAACTCGATATTTTTGTTGAATCGAAGCCACTGCCACGGTATGCACCAATGTCATAAAGTCATTCTTATCCAGTAGTTGTAAAGTTATACCGGAAATGCAATGACCTGCTGAGCGAGTCTGGTCATGGCGGCTCAAAGAAATGATTAAGAAACTACTGTTTACATGAACAGAGGTCTACCAGTCAGCCCACGTCTTTTAACAAGATATTGTAATCCCCGGGGTTGCAATCCATAGCATAGAATCCTCGTATGTACAGCTCTCAATATACAGTATTCTCTTTGAGGAGTAATCCTTGATCTGTACGCTTATGATGTATATGACTGATGTAACAAAGAAATAGGTAGGCCTACTGGTAATCTGTTCCTGTCTGTTCTGTTCCAGTCTAATTGTCTAGATTTTATCCTCCCCACAGCACCATGCAATAAAGTTAACCGAAGTAGAATGTCTTCTTCCAGTCAAGAAATACACACTTAACTTGCGTGATAGGCAACCTCACGTCTGTTTGTTTGTTTTGATAAATTCTGCAGATTTACAAGCTCCTTCATCATTATTGCATTGGCTTCACATGCAGGATTGGGATTCAAAAAATGGACCAAGTTTGTGTGGTCTAACATTGTCTTTCTACACTCAGCAAAAAAAAAAAAAAAGAAAAGAAGAAAGTAAACACTTTTTCGAGTTCATATTTTTCATAGAAGATCTTGGTGAAAATCATTGTATTATATACTATATTAAAGATAATCTAATCGGCTATCAACCTACTAGTTCAATATAAAGGGAAATTTCATGCATGAATGAATACATTTGTTTTTGTCCTCCGAGGCACAGAAGTAAAAATTGCAAAAATTGGCATGTTCTTTTTCATCTAAAATGCCCTTAAAGATAAGGATGATAACAATAGACCAGTTTAACACAATGAGAGACATGAATGAAATAGCAAAATAAGTTTTCGTTCTCTTTATCTCTTTATAACCTCAAACAAAATCAAAGTGGGAAACTAAAGGGGGAAAACAAGAATTTTATATCAACTCAAATTTCATATGACATAGGGAGTAAGGGAACAAAGATGATTCAATGAACAGAATATCTTTATTTCATTCTCTTAATTTAGTAATTTAAGAATTCATGAGACAAATTCAAGAACCAAATAGTATTTACAAGTTTCCTAATTTGAAAAATCAATTCAAATTCCTACCATTTTGTTAATATCGCATCTTCTCTCATTTCATTTGAATTTGGATTTGACAGAAAATTCATCATCTTCCTCCACTATTTTTAGCCTCTATTGATCTTTTGGGCTTCAAAGATATTATTAAGATCAAAGGTTTATTTTTGCAACTTAATTCATGTTTTTATTGTGTTAGCTTTGTCTTTTGTTCTTATTGTTCCATGGAAGAGCAATTACGCATGAATGACTTGTTCTTTTTTGCAATTTTTACTTTTGTGCCTTGGAAGAGAAAAACAAAGGTGTTTGCTCATGCATAAAGTTTCGATTTTAATTGACCTTTTAGGTTGATAGCCAATTAAATTACATTTCATATGGTATATAATACATTAACTTTTAGCCAAATATTCTATGTGAAATATAAACTTGAAAAAAGTGTTTACTTTCTTTTTTGCTGAATGTATTACACCTATGTTGTATATATTGCTGATGACTTTGAAACCTTTACTCTGATTGATGTGAAAAAAAGTACACTTTGATATGATCAGAAAGACGACTGGTAGAATAAAATAACCTCAACACAAGTTAATAACACAGTACAAACCAGGAAAGAAGAAATTTGACATTTAACGTGCCGTGGCACCGAGCTGGAATGTTGACGACTACGGATCTTATGTATGAAAGTGTAGTGTATTTTTATGGGATTTTGGGTAGCTGGCCTTAACTGTGAATCTTGTTTAAGGTAGTGTGTAATTGATGATCACCAACGCATCCATCTAGTAGTAACACTTACTTGCTAAGTGTTTTAAACTATGAATTACGGCATATCTATATGGCCATTCATACCATTTGTAATGTATAACGTACAGACTAAATTGTGTTCATATTGTGCAATCTCTGTAGGATAACCAGCTTTCTCATCGATACTTCAAGCTTCTATGCCTATTAATTCTCTTATTTTCTTTTTTTTTTAGACAATGCATGATATAATTCTAAAAGATATGTGGTATGACATGTATCTTACACTGTATGTGATATTGTTTTAAGCGGGCGAAATAAAAAACATTTTCTTTGCACTTGCACTATTCATTTGCACTCTAACTCTCACTCAGTTTCTAAGGTGATATGTAGGAATAAAGGCATCGGTTTGCATGGACAAAGTTGTCAAGTCAGTCATTTTTGCACTCTGTGATTTCCACTGTTGATCGTGACCCTGAAGATGTATCTTTGACTCCATCCTTTGAAGAACAAATTCTTAAAAAACAAACAAACCCAAACAAACACAAAACACACACATCTAGAAACAAAGTTATCAAGTACCAAGTGGTGTCGTTTATTTCAACATATGATCTAAATACAATTACTGGTAGAAGTTGCAGCAAGTCTTACAGTGTCAAGCAGAACTGTGCCAGTGTCATTCACATCAGGCCTAAAAATACGAAAGGTATGAACTCTTTATGTGCCACATTACACATTCAACTCAGTCGACGGCGTGACAAGTTTGTATGTTCTGCTCAAATGCACAAACCCATCCAAATTATCGATAAATCATCAAATTTCATCATACAATAAAAAAGTTTCTTGTGATTCCATTTCTGTCACATGTAGCTTGCATTTTATGTGGTGACTGAATATCAAGTGGTGTTCCCTGCTAGATTGGCAAGTAAATTCTAAGTTTCTGTCACTGTTTTGCGTGCAAAAGTCAATGCTCTACAATAATATACAATTGAAGACCCGAATATAAGAACCCAAGTCCAATTTTTGGCCAAATTCAGTTTGACATGGGAAATTGTAGCCTATGCATGGACTCATCTTGTGTATAAATGATAAATCCTAATTACCCCCAGGAATGCCTGAAATGAATGAGTTAAACCTTATATGAATGTAAGAATGAAGGACTTGGGTCATTCTTACATTCATATTATAGCGCCCTCTCTCATCGTTCTCTCATCTCTATAGCAGAATATCATGAATATGAATCAAAGAATGACCCAAGTCCATCACACAAAATTACCTCTCCACAATTAATGTAAATGTTATTTGTCATAATAATATGTGTTCTAATTTGTATATACAATGTTGCCTTCCCATCACAGTTAAATAGAATATTTTTTGGACAAATAAAAAAGATAAGAAGTTTTTTTAAGTTTACTTGAAATGGTCTTCCATGGACTTGGGTCATTCTTATATTCAAATACTCAATTGTAGCTACAGGTCATTTGCAAGAAAAAACAAACATAGATTTGCCATATAATTTACATCAAAGTAAAGTATGGCATTTTCTCTACAACTTTAGTCATTACACGTCCAGAATAACAACAACTGACAAAAGTTACATGAATTTGAAAACAGAATGCTTTCCCAAAGTATGACTATGTTGCTGTCTCGGAATAATGTCAGATGTGGTACACAGGAGGTTTACACCATGGGCATGGCACATAAAGAGTTGACATTCCAGGTTTCAAGGAACACTGATATTGGTTCCAACCACATACAATGTAGAACAGATGACACGAGGTGAGTTATTTGCTATTGGTTTGTACTGTAAAATTTTGCGAAAATTGTGATACGTGTAGACACTCAGCAACCTCTCTCCTTAATCCGATCATTGATAATTCTTACATGTACCATTATTATTTTATTAAACAAATACAACGAATACTCACAATTTATACTTTTTTTTGACATTTACAATACTTCAGACACTTCATTTAACATCTTTTAGACTGTACTGGATGGTTGTAACTGGTATCAAGGCTTAACAAAAACACTCAAAGCTTTAAAATTCCACAACAATCTGTTTTTACATCTAATCTTAAGGGGGTATCTCACTGGGCTTGAAACTAGTTCGCAACTAGTTCGCGACTCCAGATTTTGCTAGTTGCAGAGACGTCTCTCGAAAATTACAGAGTCTCCGAGGAGTCGCAAGAAATTAAAACATGTTCGATTTTTCGCGAAGTCTCCGCGACGTCTCCATCAGTTGCGGAGACGTCGCGGAGACTAATTATATCCGCGACTGCTGAGATGTCTCCATGATGTCTCAGAGACATCTCAGAGACGTCGCCGAGACCTGCTGGAGACCAGAAAAACTGGTGAGTGGTCGCGGAGACGTCTCCGCAACTCTATTTGACGCTGTTTGACCTCCTTTAGAAACCACGTGACCATCTGCGTGCTGACATCCTGCCTAGATCAAGTCAGGTGATCCTGCAACGGCTCCATCATATTTGAAATTTTTTGACACCTGCCATAACTCATCTCAGAGATGTCTCCTTGGTGAGACCGCAAGCCATTTATATGTTGGAAGCGTCTCCGCGACTGCTGTGACTGATAAGATAGAGACGTAGCGGAGACGTCTCCGTTGGTGAGATACTAGCTTTAATGAGACTTTTATTCTCCTGTTTTATTTAATTCCTTTAGGGTTGACAAAGCAATATGATGTAGCGTTTCAGTTTAAGTACATAATCATTATATTACCACTTGCCAAAGTCTACAATGCACAAAGTATTACATCCAAGATATTTTGTAGGTAACCACTGGATTTAATACATCCATAAAAACCATTCCATCATCCTAATCTTGGTATACACATACTTGCGTGTCTTTATTTATGTGTCTGCAAGGCTATGTGTGTGTTTGTATTTGGATTTACAGGTACATGTACTTTAAATAATATCCACTAATAGGGAGCACTTTGGTGGTCATTAACAAGGCTGGCCAAAGGACTAAGCTATGAGGATAAAGTGGCTTGCCCAGGGGCAGATCTGATGCTGCCTGAAGACTTGAACCAGGGACCTCATGATTAGGTGGTCTTCGCCACAGAGTCACTATGGTTCCTCGGGTGAGTGTTTTTGTTGCTGTTGCATGTGTGCATGGTTATTGTGTTTTTGTGGCAAAATGTGATAGCTTTAACAGCCCAATGTAGTGTAAAATGCTATATCTTAAAGAAAATGAGACCTCTGAGTCTACATAACTCTAAACGGGTACCACTACTTTATCTGATTTATTTATCTATTTTTTTCTTTCTTTTTTTTAGCAAGCAGGTGAAAAACATATTAACCTGTTGAGGACGGTTTGATTTTGCTACACGGGACCCGTCTTCCATGGGTTAAGAGGGTTTGATACAGTTCTTGAATAGGGGTAATTGCACAAATGCCCTTCTAGACACAAATTTTTCATGTCAAGGTACAAAAATAAAACAAAGATATCTTTCTCATATGAATGGTCTATTTCTTATAAGCACAACATAGAATAAGGGATTTGTTTTGGCTTATAACATCAGAATATAAATGTACCAGTTATTGCAACAGACGAGTTGCCTGAAGAATTTTGAAATGCTCAGAAAAAAAAGATCCAGTTTAAACATAAAACACAGACATACAGCTGATGATCTTATCTAGTTTACACAACTGAAAAATAATCAACATTCCTTCATACTTCTAATAAATGATTGTCTCCATTTCTGTCTTCTTGGACTATGACGGTTGATCTCAAGCATGTGGCGACATTGTCACATATCCATGCTGATATACGTAGCACTATGGCTATGGTACAAATTTACCCCAAATGACCATAAGGAAAGCTTTCCATTAAATATTCTTATATGGTTTTCCCAGGTAGTTATTACTTTTATGAGAAAACTCTTGTGTATGATAGTGGACAGTGATTCCAGAAGACACTTTGGAACCATAACCATTGTTTCTACATGCATCTCATGATAACAAGCCAGTCATATTGAATATAACAACAGTGGCGGATCCAGGATTTCATGGCCAGGGCAGAGATGCCAACCGTAACGTTTTTTGCCGTATTTGTTATGTTTTTTCACCTAAAATACGGCGTTACGTTTTTTTTCTTTGTAAACTATGTTTTCCTAAAATTTCGATTGTGTACAATATGCATTGTCTGGGTGTTTAAGGCGAGTGTGCATTACGATAGGTAGTGCTGTAATAAAGTACGCACTTGTACTAAAATTGCATTATGCATAAATGTGGCATCGTCTTTCACTTGCACGTGGACAAAATCCACTGCCGTCGCCAGGATGCTTGGCCAGTTAGCGAAAGGTAAGAAAAAAAAAATTTTAACAATGTTTGAAATTCTAAAATCTCAATTATTATTCTTTTTTTCAAACTCATAGGCCCGCATTCTCTATGACTATGCAGATCGGGTATAAACTGCACTTAACCAACAATGTGCATGGCCTTCAAAGTTCATTAGAGTATAGTCTGAAATACTAGTTAAAATATAATGCAAAATATGACGTCACGCTTAGGACGCCCCCGCGTGTTGGGGGTCAAACAGGGCACTGCGCATGCCCCATCGCCAATCATGAATGTAGCCAACAGAAGTGCGTCCCTGGCCCTGAAGCGCTAGCGAGCTCCAGTCATGTAACCCCAGACCAACAACCCCGTGCCTACGAAATCACTGGAGTAGATTTGTTCGCGCTTTCTATTCATTAGGAGGGGGGTGGTGCTTTGTATTGTTACGTCATATCCCCCCCCCCCCATGAATAGATTTTTCTGCATATCTACGCCAGTGGCAAGTGCCGCGCATTGCCAATTTGCGATCAGAATATAATTTTCATATAAGGGTCTTCAATCTTTGTATGTTTTTTGTTGCTAATTTGAGGATCCACAGATTATTTGGCCTAGAATAATTCCTGTCATGACTCGCGAGTATGACCGAGGTATCAACATTCAACTACATGTGTACATACATGTATTCAGAATTTTTTAGAAAACCCAATTAAGAATTGTATCGTATGCATAAATCAATTTGGTCTAGGCTTGATGAGAATTGAATTCTATTTGTAAATTAATCATTCAAATGATAGTACTGGAGAGTGCGTTCACTATTGTGTGAATCATTATGAGTGATAGAACTGATAGTATAGACCGATTCTGTGAGGCGGTTTGTGTATTATCGGCATGGGCAGCGCCATTACTGCGGTGTCCCGGCCGACCCCCCCTCCCCCACATACATCCCTACATTAGCATGTGCACGGAATTAAAAACGATTGCACGGTTGTTTTAGCCAATAGGCGTCTCGTACTGAGTGTGCGAACGCTTGCTTAGTGTGCGTACTCCTGTTACAAGTGCGCGATAAACATGTTGCCCGGGGGTGGGGGAGAGGAGAAGGGGGGGGGGGGTAGGCTGGGACACCGAATTTGAACTAATGGCTGCGCCCAGTGCCACAAATTGTCTGCTGCCCTAAACGAACCCGAATCGGTCTATAGGTCAGATGACTTTCATGAGAAGAATAGTAATTTCAGCCTACATGTACATGTATGTAATTATTTAATTTTTCTAAATTTCATTTTATCATTTGTTGTCAGTCTTGTATGACATTGTACATGTAGCGGAAGAAAAAAAGGAAGACATTCACCAAGTCTGAGCACAGTAGATTTTAGCCAGTTTGTCTAGAGTTGTCATTGTCTGGTAGTTTCAGCAAGGCTTTTTGTTTTTTCTTTACAGGGAATATTGTGAAGAAGACCAGAGAGTCTTCCAGACATGGATGACTTGACTTGCATCAAGTCATCCATCAAGACATTGTCAAGTGCTAACCCATGTGCAACCAAGAATTTCTGGGTGACATGTGTTTTAACCACTCTGAAACACGTCTGCTCATTTGGAGAGTTTCACTGAATGTATTATTGTATACCGTACTATTCATAATATATCATTGTGTGACTGCATGCTATTCCAGGTGGATACCACTCTGCATGTCACGGTCAAGTCCTGGTGTACATTACAGCATGTGACCGCTATAACGCCGCTGAAAAGAATTCCATTGGTATAACAACAATATTAGCTACTTTAATTTCATTTCTTTTTAAAATTCGTGAAGAAACTAGTAAGTTTGACATTCAAGAGAATTGATTTTGGCGATTTTTTTTGCTTTTGATAAAATGTATAGATCGTAAACAAGAAAAATAAATCACTTCACGACCAGCTCACAGCACGCATTCTCCGCGCACGTAATGATGGTCCCAAGATGGCGGATAGCGGCTGCGAGTGGCATCAGTTTTCGCACGCGCCGCGTCCTGTCCAGTGTGTTTGTACATCAGTGGCCGTACCTGGTAATGTTTTTGTTTTGTTTTGTTTGTTTGTTTGTTTTTTAGCCTCTAAGCCTCATACGTTGGTGAGTTTAGAAGGAGATTGAAAAGTACGAATTCTTATGAAAAAAAAAAGTTTTAGATCTGCTGAGGTTGTCAGCTTTGCGTACTGATCACTCACACATAGCTTGCTCTGCGTTCTGCTGCTCTGGGGATTGCCTGCATATAATAACAGTAGTAATTCTCAGTGATCGGAGAGAAGCGCATGTAAATTTTGCGCAGCAGAATTTCGGTGAACGTGGTATAATACGGCGCTCACTATGCACACGCAGGTGCTGGCAAGTATAAAGGTGGAATCGGGAATCGTGTGCGATGCGGGAACGTCACACACGATCAATGATGTGGATCTTGCGGAAATGCAGAATTGCCTCACCCATCAGGCGCGGCGCTGTAGCGAGGGGGGGGGAGGGTTCTGACTTTTTTTTTTTTTACTTCAGGAACTGATGTTTTTCCCCATCATTTCATTTTTGGCCGGGGGGGGGGGGGGGGGGACATGGATCCGCCACTGAACAAGGTGTGGAAGCAATCATGATGATAACAAAAAAATTGCATAGAAGCGATTCCACAAAGGAACCAAGTCAATGCCCTTCAAAAAACTTGCAAACCCACCTAAATCAATCTCAATCGTAATGAACAGGCTCCAAGATGATGTTAAAGTCTGATTCAGAAAAGGTAACAGTCCTGGAACTCCTGGGGGTCATCCCCGTCCGTCCGTCAGCCGCTACTTGCTTGGAATTCAGTCTGGTGCTGAACAGTCCCTGTCTGTGATAAGTCTTGCCAGGTGGGTTGTTCAGCCAACACCTGCTTCTCTGTAGTCTTGCACAACTTCAGCCAAAGTGGAAAATGCCTCCTCAAAGTCAGGCTTCATAAGAGAACAGAGAAAAAAACATGTTGAATAGACTGAATTACAAGTGTTTTCAAACTACACCACAAGCATTTTACCTATATTAAAGGATCTAGCAACTGCATTTTCCATCCATTTGTACATACTCAATGTATCTAAATACTGTAAAAGTGGATATTTTTGCGTGACTACTTTTTTTGTGCTCAGCCGGGTAAGAAGAGTTCCACATGTTTTTAATTCCGTGGAAACCAGACATCAACTACTGGACTATATGGCAAACAAAAATATGTGCGTGCTTTTATTCTCGTGCTAGTTTCGGGTTGCGCGAAATGCGCGAAAATTTCAACACCGCGAAAATTTCCACTTCAGTAATAGGAATGCACTTTACATGCATCAGCTGTTGCTGTGTTGGGCCTGTCTTGGGCAAGCTTTCTGGCTGTCTGGAAAAGCCTCTGCCATAAAAGTATGCCTAAAATTTGTTAATAAACTGGTCTATCTGGCCAACAATGATGCAGAAAACTAGAAATGTCGCTTTGGCGACTGGTATGCCTCCGCCATAATGCATGATTTTCCCAATAGGTCTAGATAGTACATGTGGACACTGTGTGATTACATTTTCACAAAATTGGTAAAATATTGGAATGACAAGTTTGTCACAAATGTGTTGAATGTTCACCTTCCTTGACGTAGGTTTAATTGGATGAATAGGAGAGCATGTATCTAGGGATTTAAGGACTTTAACTTGACTTTGACCCATTCATACATTCAGGCATTGAGTAATTTTCAAGGTACAGGTGTGGAGAAAAAGTGCAATTTCTGAATTGAATAGTAAATTGTTACCATTTTCATCTGGCCCTTGACCCTAAAATTCATAAGATAATTACTTTCAGGTAGAACATGCATAATATGTACTAAGTTTCAAGGTAACTTGAGCCACTTCCGAGATATGGAGGAAAAAGTTAGTTCAGCACTTTCACTTGATCTTTGACCTTTTGACCTTTGAGGCAAAAAGAGAGAAAAAAAAAAAACTTTCCAGAGAATTTCTATTAGGTTACACACGCATACACCAAGTGTAAAAAAATAACCCTGCTGGCATTGCATAAATATGAGGGTAATAGTAAAATTTTGAAGTCTTGCACTTGACCTTTGACCCCTGACCTTTGACCCCATGAACCCTACATTCTCTAGATAATCACTTCCAGTCAGTACATGTATATACTATGTTCCATGAAGATACCTTGAACAATTTTCCAAGGTACGGAGAAAAAAAAGAAGTTTTAATATTTTTACTTTACCTTTTGACCTTTGACCTTTGACCTCATGACTCAAACTTTCACCAGAGAATCTTAATTGGGTAATACATGTATACACTAAGTTTCAAGAAAATCTCTTCAGGCATTCAATAGATATGGTGGAAACAGTGAAATTTTATGTATTTGACCCTGACCTTTTGACCTTTGACCTCATGACCCAAACTTTCACCAGAGAATCTTAATTGGGTAATACATGTATACACTAAGTTTCAAGAAAATCTCTTCAGGCATTCACTAGATATGGTGGAAATAGTGAAATTTTATATATTTGACCTTGACCTTTTGACCTTTGACCTTGAGCATGTGCACCCAAAAGTTGATAGGCACAACTTCACCCCCTAATACACATACATGCCAAGTTTCATTAGGATACCTCAACAGGTTTCGATAGTTACCTTGTCCACAAAATTCATTACGGACGGACGGAAGGACGGACGGACGGACAACCCGAAAACATAATGCCTCCGGCACCACTTCGTGGCGGAGGCATAAAAAAATGTGAATAACAACATTGGACATGGCAGTCTCACTCTGTGTGGGGTGAGGGAGAGTATGGAGAGGGGTTCGGGAAGTAATATGGTGTGGGTAGGAGAGGCAACTGAAGGACAAGCATAGATTGTGCTTTAATAGACAGTGATATTGTTATTAGTGTGTAAAGAACATGACAGTAATCTTTTGGAATTTGCAGCTGCCACATAGCACAGATACAATTATAAAGAATATGTACTACAAACCAGAAGTGCAATGGGGAACTAATTTCATTTCTATTTTGAAGGGGACTAGAAAAAAATCTAAGATTGTTTTGACATTTGAGATCTTTTATCAGTGCACTAAATGTACCAAATTTGAATTTGACATATAACACCTGACTTTACTCAGTTTTACGACATAAAAGTGAGGTAGATAACAATGAGAAATTGCATAGGATGCATCCATGTGCTGAATAACATCCTCACAACTTATGGCAAAATGTTCTGTTTATTATTATTTATACCCAGCTATAGGGGAGTGTTATCCTTGGCATTTGCCTTGATACATTACATGAATGTGTAACAAAGCATCAAAAAGATTATTTTTGTTAACATATTTTTTTACATGTCATTGAGCATTCCTCTGCATTGTCCAACTTAATATCCAACTCACGTTATTGTTGGTAAGGTTGCAAAGCGTAAATCACGAGGGCGTGCTCGTGAGCAACGCATACATAATGTATACATGATATGACATTATATAAGTGTACTACTTACGAGCTACAAAATAACTCAACATCTCATACGGACAGTGTGGTAGGCAAGAGATTGAAGTGTATAGCAACCCCCAAATAACTGTGTTATCAAGATTATTCTATAACCAAAGCTGAACAAGATAAAATCAAGGAGCAATAGATCACCTCTTCACAGCTGTAGCGATGATACCAGTGGAGAAATGCCCTGGCTTCGTACATGGCTCTCGCCCTGTCTGTTACTCTCTGCATGAAGTCTGTGATATGTGTCGTGTTCATGCATGTTGTTATCGATGAGGAATCCTTACTCAAAATACCCTGTCTGTTCCCTAGACGACACAAAAACAATATAACAGATGAGGAATAGATCACATTGGATTTTACAACAAAAAAAATATCACTGCTAAAAGAATTCTTGATTACGACAACAGTTTACACAACCACGAATGTGTTGTGACAAGGGAAAAAAAAGCTAATGTACACTAAGACATTAAAAAGAACTGTGGTATGTTGCATACTGCTCAATCAAAAAGGCCTATTCTCATATTCTCTATCTCTTTATACATTAAAAGGTCACACAGTTTAGTAAATACGAATAGCTGATCACTGATGGAAGACAGTTTTATAATGTATAGGAGGTATCGGTATAATATATCATGCTATTAAAATTACAATACAACGCATTGAGACTGATACGTTTACATACAGAAAGAGAGATGACGGACAGATGTTAATATGTCAAAGACTGCTGGAATCACTTTGGAACAAATTAAGAAAAGCCATAGGCATTCATATTGTGGTGACCAAATCAAAAGAGTATCTAGTCATGCACAGAAGTATGTGTTGGTGTCATGCAGTCTGCATGAAGTACTGAGTCTTCCAGAGCACTCCCAGTAGCTCACCTATCCAGAAATCAATGGGGAAAGGATTCCACTTGACATAATTGAAGGCCCCTCTCAGCTTCTTCTCAACAACTTGAAGGCTGCTGGTGAAAGAGTTGGATGTGTCTCCACGCACAGCAACCAGTGAAGAGAGTGCCGACAACTTGAGTCAGCATCAACGGTAATGTCAAGGCAACATTAACAGCAGCAGAAAGCAAAACATCTGAATGTACACAGAAGTAAAGGTTCAGTCTAAAATGTCAAAGCTTTCTTTTCAACTAAAATAGTTGCTTACTGTATTTAATGAAAAATGCAATGTATGTCTCTAACACTTACTACACATGTATGCATTGCATCAAAATATATATATTTGTTAGCTTTTGGATTACTTTATTGAGAATACATCATGCATCCAACCATCATATCTGTGTACTTCAGCTTTCCATGAGTTTGGAAGGAAAGGAGCTGATACTGAAGTCACTTTCTGAGAGTAAAAACTGTATAAATACCATCAGTCTCATAATAAGAATTCTGTCATCATAATCTTTACTTACTGGTACTACAACATTTGGTCATCTCCTGCATATTGAATAGAAAATGCATAAATAAATAAAGGTGTGGATTTTGTGAAAACACTATTTTTTTTAAATTCAATTCTTTGTAACTTTTCACATTAGGGCTGACATTCACATTACCGGTAATTTGTGAACATTCCAATCCTGGAATTAAAGAAGACTTTACATTAGGTAGGAATAGTGGTAGCAACCAAAAACTGGTAGATTAATTGTGCTGCGTCTATAACTACTCAATTCATTATGTTTGACCATGTGTACAAATCTTGTCCCATCATAAAACTGATTATCCAGTAAAATTATGCATATGAAACCTAAAATAATCAGCAAAAGGTTCTTTATAAGGATACCGGCTTTCCATCAGCATTGTAGCGAACTGTATTCTGGATCAGGTTGGAGGCCATGGATTCCCATGTGGATTTGCTGGATGAGAACAAACAACGAGAAAAAAAAGTAAATCCAACGCAAAACTATAAAACAACATGTATCATACCTGCCAACATTTCAAGATGAAATATCTTACTTGTGGATTGCAAAAATCTTATTTTATATGCAAACTGAAGTTAAAAATCTTACTTTCGGTCAAATCTTCAGAAAATACACATGAAAGGTATATCTAAATATTTCTTTAAAATCTGATTTCTCTGACAGAAAATCTGATTTTGCTATTTTTAACGTAAAAAATCTTACTGAATCTGATAAAATCTTACTAGTTGGCAAGTATGCATGTATACACATTATACAAAAGCAATGTACATCCAAGGGCCAAAATATGGCAAGAATACTTATTTTCTCTCATTTATAACCTATTCATATGAAGAATTTTAATTTGAGACATGAATACTCAATATAAGAATACTTAGGACATGAATGCTCACAATAAGAATACTCTCAACACTAAGTATTTAAAACAGATGTAGACTATCAATTACTGGTAAAACATTACATCCAAAGGTTCCTGATCAAAGGACACTGTATTCCTGATATTGTCATGTGTACATGCAACATCATTATATCTTTGGGTTTGTTTTTCACTTTTTTGATCAATTCTACTTAATAAAAAATAATAATAAAATAATTAAAAAAAAAACATAAACACAGTCACAACTGTCACATTTGGGGGGAAATTGCTTCTATTCACAATCCATTTTGTGAATTGCCCTTGAGCCATCCAAGTAGGGCTTACCTACCTCTTTGTTACATGGTTGACATGAAGGAACTTATACACAGGCATAGGTGCAACAGATCTCAGTAGCTCCCACGCTTCAGTCCCACATGAAATACCACTGGAAGAAATATCACACTGAAATTGTGAAATTTTCAGGATGAAATATTTGCTAAATTCACAAGGTCCTGTCTTGAAAATATAGAATAATGCACAAAATATGACCAGAAATCGACAGAAGTGGCAAAGAAAAGAGAAACATATACTGCATAGCACATCAGACAGTTGTCTCAACAGAAAACATCAACATCAATGGCCAATATGCCTCTGCTTCATACTATGATTATTGGAGCGGTTGTGTATGTGCTACTGATTACCACCATACTTTGTCCAAAAATTGATAAATCAGCTTTTCTGAAATACTGCATAGATACATGTTGTACCTCGACTATGAAGTGTAAAAACTTTTGAATTTAAAGGGGAATTCCAGACGATTTTCATATTTTCATATCATGTAGTACATAAATCGACAACTCCATGTATAGATTTGTGGAATTTATTGTGGTTCTTGAGCAGAGAAACAATACTTTGAAAAACCTGTAACAAATTACACTGAACAAGGATGATGACATAGGAGGTTCATATATTTCAGAAATGTAGCAGTGTATTTCCATTGCAATACCACTTGCTTCCAAGTTCACCTGTGTATAATCCATGCATGCCTTCTTCTTTTGTTCTGCTTCCTTGAGCCCCAACTCATGCATTATTATTGTGACTCTGCCATGTCATCATCCTTGTTCATTGCAATTTGTTCTAAATTTTGAAAATATTCTTATTCTTCATCCCAATTATCATATGATAAATTCTGAAACTCTGTCCTCAGTATAACTAATTTATAGTTGTTCAAATGTAAAAATCTGAAAATCATCTGGAGGTCTCCTTTAACTTTAAACAACAAGGGTCTTAGAATTTAAGCATTATACATATGCATGGATTTAAAACTTTGAATAATTGCAGCTAGACAGCCATCTGTAGCAATCAACTGTCAATCTATTTGACAGACTGAAGTGCAGCCACCCATGGATCCCTGTACACATCTTCAAACATTGATGGCAGAAAGACTCTGTACCTGGTTGTCATGTTACTGGAGATGGGACACAGAAGCCCTGCCAGTGAGTCTGAGATGTATCCGTTCATCATCTGGATGTTGACATTGGCAGCATCACGGGTCGCCTTGGTGACGTTCATGCCCTGCAACTGATGCAAGACTTCATCGTTGTGGAACAGAATGATACCATCTGCAAACCTGACAGAAAGACAGTTTGCATTATTTCATGTCTATTCATATCATATTGTTGTAATATCTTCCGTCCCCGGCAAGTTACAAATCAATGAAATTTTGTGGAGTCTAGTTACTAAAGATACTGTTTTTTCCTCACAGAAAGATTTAAAATTTGTATCTTGCTACAGTGTATAGAGTTCAGCCAGAAAGGAAGCACCTCCACAGTAAAAACCGTCACCAAATATTATTCAACATTCTAGTCTATTGCTTCCAGTAATGCATACAGTGCATGCATGTTGCATACAGAAAAAACAACTGTAAAAGATGAAAGCTACTATGATGCAAAAGCATTGCACATGAATTGAGGTACAGATCTTATGAACTGGTCAGTCTGTCTCTTTCTGAAATCAAAATGAAAGACTAGAGAATTGCAAGGGATAGTTTACAGGGAACATAAATCATGCAGTACATACTGACCCTTTCAATTCCTTCATGTTGATAAACTGACAGATTAGACCTGCAGTACATGCTAATAAAATATATTTGCTGATGTTAAATAGCCATAAAAAGTATCTATTCAAACTTTTAAGCTGTTCGTATATTAAAAAAAAAAAAAAATTGCACAGTAGTCTTTTATACATACTTACAGTACATGTTGGTCTAACTTCCACTCAATTCATAGATGGACATTCATTACAAATATGTGTACATGGAAATAACAATAAAAATATTTTTATTTTGAAAATTTAGAACAACAAACCCCCCAGAAACAGTGCATACATAGGCACAGAAATATGCAGCTGATATACTGGTAAATGCAGTATGTTGGTCTCCTGTGTTAACTGCTAGAGGAAAACATGAAAATCTACGACATGTGTCGGACAAGTGACAATTCAACTTACTTCTGCATCCAGGAAAGGCACATGAGGTTGTTGTAATGCTGTAAGGGGCTCTCCCCATGACTGTGTGGGGCTACTGAAATGTCGAGGAGGTATGCCATTGGGTAGGCATCTCGAATCCCCTCACACAGCCGGGAACCAAAACCTGGGAAGCAGAGGAAACATTCAAAATTAAGCAATGTTCTAATTCAATAGAATACGCCCATCATAGCAAACCTTGACTTGATATATTGCACCTTGTACATTTCTTTGCTTTGAATTTTTCCCATATCATTTCATTAAAATGCACCTATCTAACTTTTAAAACATACTTTTTTTAGCTTTTTTTTTTTTTTTTTTTTAGCTTTAATGCAGTTTGTATGTTAAATTTTAAACATCCCCAAGCAACAAAGAAACTGCACTTTGTTATTTCACATGCAGCATCTTAATACATCAATTTCAGCTCCATTTTTTTTAATTTTTTTTATTTCACCATGTATCATTGTCACTTGACAGCACAGGTTTGGACATACACTTTTTTGTATATCGTCGCTGGGGCGATAAGACCTCGTATCTATAAAATGTCAAATGTTCAGGAGAGCCAAAAAACATGGCGGCGAAAGCACTGTAGCGAATGGGATAGCCTTTCCTTTCACATGCCGTGGTGGCTTCATTTTTGGAGTAAGACAGTTGGAATTTGGACAGGACATCACTTAGCCCATTATTTGACCATTAATCCAAAAAAGTCATTTTCACCAAAATGGCAGATACAAGGTCTTGTCACCCCAGCGACGATATGCTACATGTAAGCACAAAGTGCTAACCTCATCCTGTGCATTCTTCTTGAGGTAAGCAATTTCCCCACCATCATCAATTTCATCCTTTTGTACCGTCTACTACTACTGTAAACATCAATATTTTCGCGCTGAGTGGCTCCAAAACATATTTGCAGGTTGTTGAATTCGCACTGCGCAAATGTCAACCCTTTCACAATGTGCAGACAAAATTGTGAATATATTTTCTCGGGTTTCAGAATTTGCCCGAGCCAAAAAGTAGCGCGAAATACGCGAAAATCAATGTGCAGTGAAAATTTCTGCATTTACATTATCACCATTTTCTGTGGAACCTCCTCACAATCTCCACAAATCACATTACAATGCCTGCTAACCTGAACCCGTTCCACCACTCAGGCTGTGCATGATGATGGAGCCACAGAAGCAGTCACATCGTTCTATCTCTCTCCTCATAGTCTCCAGGGTCTGCTCCACCAGGGCTGTGCTGGGATTTCTGGCTGTACCATGGTAACCTACACACAACAAACACATCAAGTACATGTCATTTAATTTCTTTTTTTTTCTCGACAAGATTGGACCCTATTTTACCAAGTGACAGTTATCATTGATTGTGAAATCAATGATAACTCTGATCCACTTATAATCCATTCAACTAAAAGTTCTGGTTTTAAAAAGAGACTTAGAACTGATTTGAAGTTATAATTGACTTATCAACTTATGACTGATTTGGGAGAGATATTATTGATTTCTGGGACTTTAATCAATTTGATAAAACGGGGCCCTGATGAGTCCTTGTGGCTCTCATGATAAAACAGAGACCCTCAATCTTGAGGCAAGTGGTAGTCTATAAAAGTCAAGCTATATCATTCCCATAAGGTTAATTCTTCCTAAGCTTAGCAGCCCCTTGAGTCTTACAGGGAAAGTATGTTGCCCAGATGTAGGAAATATTATTCCAAGAGTTCAACTCCCTAACTTTCAGATTACTGCACTAACAATTAACGGCAGAATATCCAGGTTTTATCTAGACTTTCATGGTATTTTGCTAATGGTGAAATCTGACATTAAAGCATATCTGTCAAATTTTGCACAAGAAATAATATCGATACTGAAATAACATATAATTATGATGGGAACAATGCCTTTACAAAGCACTATCAAATTGCCTCAAGGTAATATAGTTAGGCATGATGGACCGACAGTAAAAGAAGCCCAAACCCCAGACCTCATGTACACCTCAGCATAGAGGCATACCATGTAACTGATATAATTACAGATCTATGCAAAAGAGAGAGGGAGAGACAGACGGAAAGAAAAAACATCACAGTAAGAAAGGGATCACTTCATTAGTACCTTCCATTAAACTAATAGTTAAATATAAATGAAATAATAAATTGAATTGAATTGAATTGAATTGAATTGAATTGAATTGAATTTATTTATTCAGCATAAAAACAACAGAGAAAGACAATGATGAGCAATCATGACAGACACAGAGAAAAAAACATAACTTTGGAATACATAAAGCTGAAGGGAAGCAGCCAACGAGGAATTAAGTTTCCTTAAAATCTGGCCGACCCAGAAAATCCATTTTAAAAAATGCATTGGTGGTAAATTTTTCATATTTATTAAAAAAAAAAAAAATGAGATGAACAGATATACCGTTGCAAGACAAAACATAAAGCAATACAGCATGATATACTATACACTACATTTACATTACAAAGACAATACGAATAAAGTGAGTTACGATCATTAGATAGAATACATGTATTGCCAGCCAAGCATGTCAAAAACTTAGGAATTATAATTTTGTATAAAATTCTCCTTAAGTTTACGTTTGAATACATTAAAAGAGGTAGCTTTATGAATATCATCTGGTATTGAGTTCCATATAGTTCCATATATATTGAGTTCCATTATATATAATATAATGGATATATGAATAAATTAATACTGGCTTGATGTGTCACTGGAATGAGCCAAGCATGCAAGGGAGTTTGTACCTCATGGCTAAAAGACTTCATCGGTGAAATCTACCAGGATGAAGGGATTGTGACTTACCCATTGCCCAGTTCATTCCTCTTCCCTGCTTGCTCAAGACTACATTGGTATCTCTGACAGGTAATCTGGGCACAATGGGGAATATGAAAATTATGAGGTTTTGTTCAGGTTGTGTAATCACCTTCCTTTACTTCACGATAAATTTCTATTCATGAGGTAATTTTTAGAAATGTTTGTTATGACCAGGTAGAATAATAATGATAATAATAATAATAATAATAATAATAATAATAATAATAATAATAATAATAATAATAATAATAATAATAATAATAACAACAACAACAACAAAGGATTATAGTTCACATTGCACTCATCTCAAAACACTATTTTTCTAAGCTGGTAACCTGAGCCCTAAAAACTGAACACGCATCATGGTAATCTCTGGATATTCTTATTCTCTCAAGTAAACTTGAAACTAAAATGCCAAATAGTAGTAATGGTAATGTTCGTATGTATACTCAAGATGAGATGCTCTAATTAACAAGGAAAAGTAGAAATTACGCGGTGCGTAAAATATGTCCCCGCCGGAAGTAGCATTTAGTAGCCAAATGTACAATATCGGTAAAAAATCAAGGTCAAAGGTCAAAGAAGTCAAAGGTCAAAATTCTGTGTACAAGTTTTGAAGCCCTCACCTAGTGCCATCACATAAAGCAAACGGAATCGAAATCGGGTTAGAAATGGCGAAGGAGTAGCATTTTGTAGCAAAATGTACAATACAGGTCAAAAATCAAGGTCAAAGGTCAAAATTCTGTGTAGAAGTTTTGAAGCCCTCACCTAGTGCCATCATATAAAGCAAACAGAATCGAAATCGGGTTAGAAATGGCGAAGGAGTAGCATTTTGTAGCAAAATGTACAATATAGGTCAAAGGTCAAGGTCAAAGGTCACGACTGAAATTCTGTGTAGAAGTTTTAAAGCTCCCATGTAGTGCTATCATATAAAGCAAACAGAATCAAAATTGGCTCATAAATGACAGAGAAGTAGCAAATTGAAGATTTTGATCACACACGGACGCACACACGGACGGACACACGGACGGACGGACGGACGGACGGACGGACGAACACACACACGTACGGAGCCCGTTTCATAGTCCCCTGCTCGAACTCGTTCGGCGGGGACAATAACATGTGATCATATTATGATAATCAAAAACAAAATCCAATGAAAAATATACAGAAATTTTCAGCATGTCTCTGTTCATTCAATGAGGATGCAAAAACAACCATAAATTCTTAGTTGCTAACCTACTGGAGACAGGTAGGATTTTGATATAATCCATCAAGCTCTAGAAACCACAGAATTGTGGTTTGGCACTTTATCTTTTTTAATATAATTTTTACTCTTCACTGCTAATGTTATCACATATTGTAACAAAATTGGCCTTTGGCCTAAGAGGGCAGCATATAGTCAGAAATTCCCTGCACTGGGTTAAACCAATGTATGATATACACACACATGTATAAACAAATGCTAGTGTGTCCAGTGTGGCAGTGCCCTTTGCCACTTGGCCTGGGTATAAAAGGCCACATGTGCGCAGTAAGAGTTCAGTTGTCTAGCAGCGGTGTCTTTCAGCAGTGTGTCAGGAATCTTGCAGTCTTACAGCTGCAGTCTTATAGCTGCCCCCTTACAATTCATCCAGTTTAGTTCTGCATCTCTAGTACTCAGTAGTGAGTACATGCAGGGAAGCTGGGAGTTCCTAGTGCTTGCAGCATGCACTTAGTACCTGTTGTGTAGTAGAGTGCAGGTCCAGTTTGTACCATTAATAGATCAGCGTTCTCCAAATACTTAGTAGCAGTTCATGAGTTGTTTCCACGCTTTGGCCTGGTTGCTACATGTACCACGTTGACCAGTGAATAAAGACCATCATTGAGACGGTATGTATTAGTTACTTCTGGCGCAAATTATTATCGTGCTCATCTGATCATGTTGATGACAATGATTGAGTGACGTGTGCCATGCCAGATAGCATAGTCCTCTGCATGTGAATAATGAGTGTGTTTGCCAGCAGCAATGAACTACCTGAGCAGGCTGAGGCTGAGGTGAAGTGCGTGTGTGCAAGGGATTGTGAGTGCTGAGTTGGAGCCTCATAATTACTCCAGCGACCATATAGCACAGCATAAACATCACAAATATCAAAGACCCAAAATCGCTACAAATTGGTGGCAGCGGTGGGATTTTATGCACCAATCCCTTCCAAAATTTTAGTTGCTGAAGAAGATTTTAGTGCACTTCATTTTTCATTGTGATGTTCATGTGCTGTGGCAGACAAGGAAATTAATGCTCAGAATTGATGCATATTTCGACCTAGCTACCAATACCATGAATATAGATGCTCAGAATTGAGGCATAACTCCACCTACCACAGTCACAAGATGAAGATAAATGCTCAGAATTGATGCATATTTCTAGATGTATAACCTACCATGAGAATGAACGGTCAGAATTGATGCATGATTCAACCTTCCATGAAGATACGTACTGTAAATGCTCAGAATTGATGCATAGAATCTACATGTATTTCGATAGACCTACCGTGAAGACAAATGCTCAGAATTGATGCATAATAGTCCGAGTACAGAGGTAAATGCTCAGCATTGATGCTACATTTTTTTTTTTTGACAACCATGAAGATAAATGTTCAGAATTGACGCATGATATACCAACGAGGGAAGCAAGTGCTCAGTATTGATGCACGATCGACCAAATTTTGTAGACAAATGCTCAGAAGTGATGCATAAGAACCATATAGAACTACATGCACATGAACTGTAACAGTGAAATTGGCTTGACAGTATACATTCTCATGTTTTTATACACTATTCATGGATTGAATGAACATGAGCCGGGCAATGAACGGAGACACGAGCCGAGCTATGAGCTGTGAACCACGAGCCGAGTGATGAACCGAATTACATTATGACATGAGCCAGACTGGTCATTACAGGTACAGGTGAATTTTGTGTCAGTACAATCAGAGGTAGCAAGTGACATTTTTGTTTTCTTTCATTTCTTTTCGAAGCATTTATATTGCAAGTGGAGAACTATTGATTGATGAATGCTTTTGTCAATTTATACCTGTCTATTTCCACATAACAATTGATTGAGAGTAAGAAATATGGCATTGTCCAGGAGTGAAAAGGCTGAGGTGTTGGGGCTGATGGAAGAATTAGAGAAATCAAGGATGGAGAAGGAAATCCTTAGATGGGAAAAGGCACAAATGGAGGTGAAGTTGGAGAAGTTGCAAGGGACTAAGGAGAGAATGCATCATGACTTGGAAGGAAGTGAAACTCCAAGCAGACCAATGGGAAGTGTAAAGAAACCATATTATGCAACAGTTGACTCAGAAGTCAAAATTAAAGTCCCCTCAGCAATGTCAAGATATGGAGGTCAGACCTCGGGTTACCTTTCCCAAGATTATGCTGCACAAGTATCAGACAAAGACTACAGCCCTTTCCATTCGACACTACGCCCAGCCCGAATGTCTACCCCATTGGCTCCAAAGAGGCAAGAGCCTACTTCATCAAAAGGAAACCCCTTCCACTCGTCACCTACCGATGAGCATGAATTGATTTTGAACACATTTGATCCACTACACAGAAGTGAGAAAGAGAGTTCTACAATGAATAAAGTCGGCCGTGAACGACCAGTGATGATGCCAGATAGATATGATGGTACAACACCATGGCAAGATTACCACCAACATTTCGAAGCCTGTGCCGAAGTAAATGGATGGAGTGACAAACAGGCAGCAAATTTTCTAGCTGCCAGCCTGCAAGGAAATGCAATGCGTGTGATATGTGACATTCCGACTATGCAGCGAAACTCATACATTGAGTTAGTAAGACTGCTCGATCGTCGTTTTGGACCAGGACATCAAGCAGAAAATTATTTAGTGGAGCTACGACACCGAAGGCAGGGACAAAGAGAGTCACTACAAGAGCTAGGCCAGGCCATCCATGAACTAGCCATTAGAGCGTATCCTGAGATTCCAGCCTCTGCAAGAGATAGACTTGAAAGGAATCACTTCATTGACGCAGTAGAGCACCAGTCCATTCGTGAAGGCATCCATCGTGCCCGTCCTACGTCACTTGACGAAGCTATACAGGCTGCAATTGAGACCGAAAGCTTTGAAAGAGTAGAATTTCAAAGGAGGAATGAGAGAATGAGACATGGGAAATTTGTGCGAACATTGGACAGCGAGACAGAAAGTAGATTCAGACAAGTGGAACACATGTTGTCACAACAGAGCAGGCAAATGGAGTCAATCACACAGCTCCTTACGGAAAGGCAGAAGAAAACAAATTTTCAAGAGACAACACAAAGGCAAAACCAGACTCAACAAAGAAGATGGCCTGCTGGTTTTAAGTGCTTCAACTGTGGAGAACCAGGACACCTTGCTCGTCAGTGCCCTGCACCCCAGAAACAGCACCAAATGAAGGGAAACGGAAGTCAGCCTCCCAAAGGATCCATGGAAAGGCTGGAAAAGCCAACGGATCCACAAGCAAACGAGAGCACACAAGTCAAGCAGAGCCCACAACCAAAACAGAGCCCCCTACCTCAAGCAACCCAACAGTAGAAGAGCGAGTGGTTACGTTACCAAAGTTTGATCCAGAACCAAAACAAGGCTTGTATGTCAATGGACAACTGAGATCGCAAAATTGCAGATTTCTGATCGACACTGGTTCAACAGACACTATTGTAAGTGCTAGTATGTACCACATGATCGACAGTAAACAGAGACCAATGCTGGAACATGAACACATACAAATACGACAAGTAGATGGAAATCCTCTTCAAGTGTTAGGAGCTGCATGGGTAGAAGTACAAATTGGACAGACGACTCGGCTTGTGAGAGTAATCTTCGCAGACATCAAATGCCCAGGTATATTGGGAATGGACTTCTTGCTTCCAACAGGAGGTAGCCTCGATTTCAAAAGGTTAACTTTGAAGATAAATGGAGAAGAAATCAAGTGTACGAGCCAGGAAGGTGAACCTTTTGCTGGGAGACTGGTGGTTTCATCAACAATGTCTGTGCCAGCTGGTCATGAGGCAATTATCCCCGGTAGGATAGCTAACAAGAGTGATGCTATGACAGGCCCAGCTATCATTGAAGCAGTCGATGGAGGTAGCGATCTCGAAAGCAAAGGCTTAATTTTAGCCAGGGCACTAGTGGAAGCTGACACTGAGACTCTTCCTTTGCGAGTATTCAATCCCAGCGAACACGAGTTAACAATTCGAGAAGGTATGACTGTGGGAGTTGTGAGACCTGTGACAGTGGAGGATGATGTGCAAGCAACAAATTCAGCTGAACCGCCAGATATTCCTGAACATTTGAGGGACTTGTTTGAAAGAAGTAAAGGAAATTTACATCCAAGACACTACAATGATGTAAAGCAATGCCTCCTTGATTTTCAAGATGTTTTCTCAACCGACAGTGGAGACATAGGGAGAACGGATGTGGTGAAACACAGCATAGAAACAGGAGATGCGAAACCCATCAAAGAGCGACCAAGAAGGCAACCACTGTGTAACCAGGAAGAGATTACAAGACAGGTGAAAGAACTTGAGAAAAGAGGAGTGATTGAACCATCCAGCAGCCCCTGGGCTGCTAATGTCGTTCTAGTCCGGAAGAAAGACGGCTCAAAACGCCTCTGCATAGACTATAGACGACTGAATGAGGTAACAATCAAAGACGCATATCCCATTCCGCGTATTGACGAAACCATCGATGCACTTGGCAAGGCTAAGTGGTTTTCAACATTAGATCTATCTTCAGGATATTGGCAGGTCGCCCTAGACGAAGATGCTCAGGAGAAGTCAACATTTGTGGTCAGAAATGGATTGTACAAATGGAAAGTCATGCCATTTGGCCTGGCAAACGCACCAGCCACATTTGAGCGACTAATGGAGAGAGTAATGAGAGGATTACAGTGGGACATCCTGCTCATATATCTCGACGACATCATCGTCTTTGGGGAGTCAGTAGAGGAAGAGATACAGAGACTGCGAGTGACTTTTTCTCGTCTACGAGATGCTGGTTTAAAGCTCAAGCCAAGCAAATGTCACCTGTTTCAAACATCTGTGTTGTACCTAGGCCATGTAGTGTCAGCAGACGGAGTGACAACAGACCCCGACAAGATCAAGGCAGTGGCTGACTGGCCTGTACCCAAGTGCAAGAAGGAGGTTAGAAGCTTTCTAGGTCTCGCCTCATACTACAGAAGGTTTGTGAAAGACTTTGCAGAGATAGCAAACCCGCTACATGAACTAACGGCAAAGTCTCAAGCTTTTGTGTGGTCAACACAATGTCAATCAGCATTCGATGAACTTAAACAGAGACTCCTGTGTGCGCCAATACTAGCATACCCATTGCCAGGGGGTAAGTTCATTCTGGACACAGATGCTAGTGCCGACGCCTTAGGGGCAGTCTTATCACAGGTGCAAGATGGAGAGGAAAAGGTCATCGCTTACTACAGCCGGAAGTTCACCAAACCAGAAAGAAACTACTGCACTACAAGGAGAGAATTGCTGTCAGTGGTAGCCTCACTCAAGCAATATCGACCGTACTTGTATGGACAAAAGGTCCTTGTCCGCACAGACCATGCATCCCTCCGATGGTTGTTAAATTTCAAGAATCCAGAGGCCCAAATGGCTAGATGGCTGGAACAGATCGCAGAGTACGACATTGAAATACAACATCGACCTGGGAAGAAACATGGAAATGCAGATGGGCTGTCTCGCCAACGATGTAAACAATGTGGCCGAGAGGAAATGGTGGAGCACGCTAGGGAAGCTGACGGTCTAACACCACCCAGTACAAGTGAAGAAGGTGAGAAGATGGTCAGGGGCATAGCAGCCAAGCCCTCTCTGTCATGGCAAGATGTGAGAAATGCACAGGAAAATGATGACACTCTGAAATGGCTGGTAGAAGCAAAAGAAGAAAACAAGCCGCGACCAAAGTGGTCAGAGATTTCACACATGTCAAAGTCAGCCAAGACGTATTGGTCCCAGTGGGAACAGTTGGGAATGCACAAGGGCGTTTTGTGTAGGCGATGGGAGGCAGATGACGGGAAGTCTCTGCAGTGGCAAGTGATTTTGCCTGAAGCACTCCGTAGTGAAGCCTTAGCCGAGTTGCATGCTGGTCCAATGGGGGGACATTTTGGGCTGAAGAAGACACTAGCTAGAGTAAAGGCTAGGCTGTACTGGCCTGGAATAACAGCTGATGTACGTGTGTGTATCAGAAAGTGCGAGCTGTGTGAGCGAAGAAAATCGCCCCCAAAGAAGAGATTGGCACCCCTCCAACAGTATCGGGTTGGAGCGCCCATGGAGCGAGTAGCGATCGACTTGCTAGGACCGCTACCAAAGAGCAGTCAGGGAAATCAGTGGGTAATGGTGGTAGGAGATTACCACACGAAATGGATGGAAGCATACGCCATACCTGATGCACGGGCAGAGACGGTGGCCAAGAAATTTGTGGAAGAATTTGTGTGTCGCTTTGGGGTCCCACATGAGCTACATTCCGACCAAGGGACAAACTTCGAATCACAGCTATTTTCAGAGATGTGTCAACTTCTAGGCATACGAAAGACGAGAACAACAGCGTACAATCCAAAATCCGACGGAATGGTTGAACGATTCAACCGCACACTACTGAGTGCTGTGTCGATGCTTATTGGGGAAAGTGGTGGTGAAAAAGACTGGGACGATGTCCTCCCCTACGCCACCAGTGCCTACAGAAGTTCACCCCAAGAATCAACAGGAGAAAGCCCTAATATGATGATGTTAGGGAGGGAGACAAGTCTCCCCATTGACTTGACCATACCATCCACCCCTCCACAAAATGAAAGCCTCGGCGACTTCGCTGAAGAATTGAGGCAACGACTGCAAAACGCGCATGAGAGAGCTGCAAGGCACTACAGGTCAAACGCAGCAAGACAGAAGCGTAATTATGACAGGAGAGTGACGGATCCAGCGTTGCGAGAGGGGATGTTTGTATGGTTATACGACCACTCAAGGAGAAAGGGGGTCTCCCCAAAGCTACAACTTAGGTGGAAAGGCCCATACCTGATCGTGACACAACTATCGGACGTGACCTTCCGAATTCAAGCCTCGGAGAAAGCCAAACCTATGGTAGTGCATGCGGACCGGCTTAAACCATACAGGGGAGAAGAAAGGAAAAAGTGGGATTTCATACAACCATCGCCAAAAGAAGTCCCGGATGATGACGTCCTGGCTGTCAAGCCAGACAAATCCCTAATAGACGAGCCAAATGATTATGATCATGTCAGAGGAGATCATGATCTCAGTACACCGGCACAGCAAGATACACCCCCCGCCCCATCACCTCGCCAACCTCCAACCATGGAGGAAAACGCCATGCAGAGTGACATATCAGAAAATGAGTCAATCCCCAATGAGCCGCCAAGGCGATATCCGAAAAGGAGAAGAAGACCCCCTAAATTCTTTTATTAGTAATAGCTTTGCATTATGTCATATCTTTTGCACATTGCAGATGGAGGGACGAGGCTCCAGCCGTTACCACAGACAAAGAAGGGACCCCTACGTTTGCAGGCGGTGCGGGAAGTCCTACACCGAAAGGAGGGGGCTGGAGTACCACCTGAGAAGGGAGCACGGCGGCAACAGTGGCAGAGACTTCGCATGCAACGAGTGCGACTACCGTGGCAGCAAGCAATATAACCTGTCTCGGCACATACGACATGTGCATACTCACAGAAGACCGGCGCCCCTCCCCACCCAATTAGAGGGAAATCGCCGCACAGTCCAAGTCATGGAGCCCCAGCCAGACCAGCCCCAGCCAATCCAGCCCCAGCCAGCCCAGCCCCAGCCAGCCCAGCCCCCGCCCAGCAATCCTGCAGTCATTTCCCTTGCACCCACCCCCGACCCCTATATTTTCCCCACGCCTCCAAGGGGAAAACCGAGGGGGATGCTGGCTATGATGATGGCCGATGCCAAGGATGACGACGATGACCCTGACGAGGACGACGACGAGGACGACGACAACGAGGACAACACCCAGGAAGCTCAACGTGACGACGATGTAGAGGATGAACCCCTTGCCCCACACACCGCCAAAAGTGACCCCGCCCCCAACCCCATCACGCCTCTCCCGTCCCTGCCGGCCCATAAGATTCTGGCGACAGTGGTGGAGACAAAGAGCATCCAATATTACGCTGAGGGGGTGCTTATTAGGAAAAATGAATTCACAGAGACATATGCAGCAGTCGTCCCGGCTAAATGGAACAAAAGAGTAAATTGCAACTACGGAATGTCAAAATAGAGTCATATACTTTAATCATAATTTTGGCCCACAGTTTAAGCATAATTTTCCCTTTTTCCTTTCTGGTACTATGTCATCACAGAATGCTATAAGTTTGATGCGACAATATCATCAGTTTTCCCCGGTTTTCCCGGTTTTCCCAGCTTCACCAGTTTCACCAGTTTTCAATAAAACGTTTCATATTAGATATCCCAGAGATAATTTGAACGTTCAATGAATAGAAAAATATTATCAGTGGTTTGGGAAACTTTTGCCAAAATGACAACCTTTTATATCAGATTTCTCGCTTTACATAATTTGTGAAGTATAATGTTTGTTGTGTACAGTTCCCTTTGCCAAAAAGGAAGGAAAGAAAAGGGAAACTGATTTAATTTTATGTTTCATAAGATTTGATGGTGAGCTGGCATCAAACTTATACATGTACAGAAGTGAACGAGTTAGTTGTTTTTCATTTTTGTATGTCATAGTATTTGTTGTATATTAAATGCTGACAAGAGACAGATAGGGAAAGACACCCTAGTCAGTACAAGTATCCAAAGCATTTAAAGAAAAGAAGTATTTTTTTTTGCATACATGTAGTTACAATTCTGCATGACCTTTGTAAATAGTTGTATTTATTTTTCATACACACCGTTGCAGGTGCTTAGTCTCACTAACTTGCATGCTGCAAGGTAAAGGAAACAGTATTGTTCAGATTAAAGTACTTGAGTTGTAAAGTTATATGTTTAATGTTTGTGTTCTGCAGCCTCAGTTTCAGAAAGATGAGTGAAAAAAAAAAAAGTATAACAGATAATGTTTTTCTGCTATGTAATATCATATCAGTGTGTATTGTGATTCAAACTTTTAACTCTTTGGTGGTATTTCTATAATTCTTGTCTTATGTTTCTCCCTCTAGCAGATTACTGCTTTGACTCCGTTTCGACCTGTTTCAGATCCTCCTCAACCTGTCCGTATCTGCAGCTGTATCTACACTTTGGCTCTCTCTCGCTCTCTCACTCTGGCTATGTTTCTTTTCCCTCCTACAGGTCTGTGTATTCAGGTACCACCAATGACAAGTTATAATTGTGCTTGTGTTTGTTGGACAGATTTTCTATGGCGACGAGAAAATGGATTAATATCGCTACCTCGTATTGTTGTGTAATGTTGACATTCGTGCCAAATTTCTTGATGTATTCACTGTATGTCCTGATTTGGATTTGTGGGCATACAAGTATAATGCAAGTGTCTTATTATGATAAATGTACTGTATTCGTTCTAGTCAGGGACTAAGGACGTCACCATTAGGACCTGTTTTATGCAATGTTTTCTATGCAAGGCAGCTCGCTTGGATATCAGGATGTACACATGTAATTACAGTGTACAGGTACAATTTGTAGTGTGTGATAAGATGCTATAGAGCTACATATTAATGGTGTTTCAACATCATGCTTTTATGTTTTGAGCTGCAACCATTTACAGATATTATTATGTGCTTTTAACATGCCTTCCAATTGTTTTATGTTAAGATTGTGTCAAACGCGTAAGTTTCCTCTTCGTGAGTTTGAGAAAGAAGAGTTAAGTTAACAGTTAAGTTATAGAACATGTGTTATTGATGTCCTTTTGTAGGAAGCTATGCCAAACACAGAAACATTCCTGCCGTTGATCTCCACCAAAAATTGATGTTTTGATACTTTGCGTTGAATACGTCTTAGGATCGTATTGGGTTTTAAAGCGTTATGTACAGTGTAAATGTGTTCGTTAGTCTAGCTTTTATACATTTAACTGAGTATATTTTTATACTTCATATAACCGTCCAATTTTGTTCTTTTTAGTGTTTTCGTTGAAACGGGGACGTTTCAATTTAGGTGGGGGGTTGTGTAACAAAATTGGCCTTTGGCCTAAGAGGGCAGCATATAGTCAGAAATTCCCTGCACTGGGTTAAACCAATGTATGATATACACACACATGTATAAACAAATGCTAGTGTGTCCAGTGTGGCAGTGCCCTTTGCCACTTGGCCTGGGTATAAAAGGCCACATGTGCGCAGTAAGAGTTCAGTTGTCTAGCAGCGGTGTCTTTCAGCAGTGTGTCAGGAATCTTGCAGTCTTACAGCTGCAGTCTTATAGCTGCCCCCTTACAATTCATCCAGTTTAGTTCTGCATCTCTAGTACTCAGTAGTGAGTACATGCAGGGAAGCTGGGAGTTCCTAGTGCTTGCAGCATGCACTTAGTACCTGTTGTGTAGTAGAGTGCAGGTCCAGTTTGTACCATTAATAGATCAGCGTTCTCCAAATACTTAGTAGCAGTTCATGAGTTGTTTCCACGCTTTGGCCTGGTTGCTACATGTACCACGTTGACCAGTGAATAAAGACCATCATTGAGACGGTATGTATTAGTTACTTCTGGCGCAAATTATTATCGTGCTCATCTGATCATGTTGATGACAATGATTGAGTGACGTGTGCCATGCCAGATAGCATAGTCCTCTGCATGTGAATAATGAGTGTGTTTGCCAGCAGCAATGAACTACCTGAGCAGGCTGAGGCTGAGGTGAAGTGCGTGTGTGCAAGGGATTGTGAGTGCTGAGTTGGAGCCTCATAATTACTCCAGCGACCATATAGCACAGCATAAACATCACAAATATCAAAGACCCAAAATCGCTACAATATTGTAAGAGAAAAAAAAATAATTTGAATTGTATGTTGTTATGTTGTTTGTATATGATCATTTGTTTAGCTGCAAAATAAAAAAAAAACTAGAAATGTCGCTATATGGCGACTGGTATGCCTCCGCCATAATGCATGATTCTCCTAATAGGTCTATAGTACATGTGGACAATGTGTGATTACATTTTCACAAAATTGGCAAAATATTAAAATGACATGTTTGTCACAAATGTATTGAATGTTCACCTTCCTTGACCTATGTTTAATTGGATGAATAGGAGAGCATGTATTTGGGGATTTAAGAACTTTAACTTGACTTTGACCCTTTCATAAGTTTATGCTCTGAGCAATTTTCAAGGTATGTAGAAAAAGTGCAATTTCTGTATTGAACAGTAAATTGTTATTTTCATCTGGCCTTTGATTTATAAGAGAATCACAGTCAGGCAGAACATACATAAATATGTACTAAGTTTCAAGATAACTTGAGCCATTCCGAGATATGGAGAAAGAAGTAAGTTCAGCACTTTCACTTGATCTTTGACCTTTTACCTTCTTGGAAAAAAAAAAAAAATCCCAGAGAATCTCTATTGGGTTATACATCCATACATCAAGTTAAAAAAAAAAAAATCCTGCTGGCACTGCATAAATATAAGGAAAATAGTAAAATTTTGAAGTATTGACATTGATCTTTGACCCCTGACCCCATGAACCCCAAATTCCCTAGATAACCACTGCCAGTCAGTACATGCATATATATACTATGTTCTATGAAGATACCTTGAACAATTTCCAAGATACAGAGAAAAAAGTGAAATTTTAACATTTTACTTGACCTTTTGACCTTTGACCTTTTGACCTCATGACCCCAAACTTTCACCAAAGAATCTTAATTGGGTAATACATGTATACACTAAGTTTCAAGAAAATATCTTCAGGCATTGCATAGATATGGGGGAAATAGTGAAATTTTAAGCATTTGACCTTGACCTTTTGACCTTGAGCATGTGCACCCAAAAGTTGATAGGCACAACTTCACCCCCTAATACACATACATGCCAAGTTTCATTAGGATACCTCAAAAGGTTTTTTAGTTACGCTGTCCACAAAATTCATTACGGACGGACGGAAGGACGGAAGGACGAACAGACGGAAGGACGGACGGAAGGACGGACGGAAGGACGGACGGACGGACAACCCGAAAATGAATGCCTCCGGCACCACTTCGTGGCGGAGGCATAAAAATAGCATAAATTGCTACAGTTAAAAGTTATTTTCAAATTTGCAACATATTGAGATGATCAAAGTTCCCATTTTCTTTTTGCGCAATATCTAAACAGTTCCATCCAGTCTTTCTCGATATCAGATATGCATTGAAATTCACGTGCAAAAAATTAAAGAAGATTAGTCACAATTTTGACCAAAATATCCCCATGGACATGATGGTTTAACATTCTCCATGACAACCCCTCCCCAGTGTGTTAAAGGGGCATTCCAGACGATTTTCATAATTTCTCATGATGTAGTACATAAAATCGACACCGACGTATGTATAGATTCGTGGAATTTATGATTTTCCTTGAGCAGAAAAACTGAAAATCTTCAACAAATTACACTGAACAGTGTTGACGACATCAGAGCCTCACATATTTCAGAAATGTAGCAGTGTAATTCCATTACAATACCGCCTGCGTAACAAGTTTGACTGTGAAGAATCTATGCATGCCTTATCGTTTTGTTCTGCTTCCTTGAGTCCCAACTCATGCATTATTATCGCAAGGCTGCCATGTCATCATCCTTGTTCATTACAATTCGTTATACATTTTGAAAATATTCTCATTCCTCATCCAAATCACTATCAATTCTGAAACTCCGCACTCAGTTTAACTAATTTATAGTTGTTCAAATGTATAAGTCTGAAAATCATCTGGAGGTCCCCTTTAAACTTGTGTGTGTGTGTGTGTGTGTGTGTGTGTGTGTGTGTGTGTGTGTGTGTGTTAAACAGCACTCCTCAAAGCCCACAAAGGATCAAGTAAAGGAGTAACTATACACAGCCCAGTCGCTGTACATGGTACGTCGCGACAGGGCTGTACGAGCGCGACCACCAACCACTAGGAGAGCGACGTAATCGTATCACGATAGCTTTGACTTTTGATACTTACGATCATTTTGTCACCTCAAACTCATCGAGTATACTCTTCAATATTTACTCTACATCTGATGCTATCAGTATTCAAATGTACGATATGAAACTTACCGAAATTGATCATCATATCCAGCATGTCCACACCGTACACAATCTTTCACGCCAGGCCAAGTTTAGATATCGGGTGGTCACGTGATGTGAATGCCCTTTCAAAAGGTCGCGCTGTCGACCGTGCTGCTACACTCAAGCAGCGTACGCACGGTTACTAGTATACAGCTATAAACTGTACTGGGCTTGGCGGCGGCTGGCGTCTGCAGGTCGGGCGAGGAGCATTGAGCTCCATACCACGGTTATTGTGTAGCAGACGCCAAGGTTTGTTCGACACTTTCAACGCACACACTCTCGCTCTGGAGCACATCCGGTCACGCATGCGCATAAGTCAAGGCGCCATTTTGAATCCTGCAACGACGAAGCCCGACGGTCAGGAATTGCGCCAGAAAGTGTAATTTGTTTGTTCCACGGACTTATCGCAAGTGGTCTCCATGGACCCAGTGTGGTGAACTATTCTTCTGTAATAGAAACATGCATTTAACGTGAGTAAAGTATTCTGTTTAAAGGAGAAAAGTATACATTTTCCTAAGTTTTGTAGTTGTGTTGAGGTTCCTCACTTTGAGGCTGCATGCCGCGCTCGTCAGACGCTGTTTTCGCATAGCGTAACTACTAACAGCGTCTGGTCGGGCTAGTAAAGGAGTAGCTCTGGGCAGGTTGACATCCATGATCATTCCATTCACTCACATTTTGCCGTTTCTCACGAGGGATGTAATAACCTTCTTCTCAGTGTCCACATGGATGGATGGGAGCTTGTTGTCTCTCCTGCATAATGTTCTCCTGAAGATAAAACACAAACATACTCCACCTGATGGTCTGATGTAATAAATCACACTTTGAGCTATGGACCTTTTTACATGCTTGAATGTAAACAACAACAACAACAACAACAAAACAGCCCTTTCAGATCGTTATAATATAATCTCTCTTGTAATGGTGTTTGAAATCTTGATTTGAGTTTTGGAGGTATAAGCTTTAATTCTTTTGCCTGACAATCATACTCACAATTAAAGCATGTGATAAAGTGCAGTGAAAGCAGATCAAATAATGCTTCGCACAGTCTGAGGGCGGAAGTAACTGTAGTGTTTACATCCCAGGCCTGCAGACGATGGCCAAAAAGTGGCTTAACTAGAAATGTCGCTACGGCGACTGGTGTATGCCTCCGCCATAATACATGGTTCTCCTAATAGGTCTATAGTACAATGTCTTGACAATGTGTGATGACAGTTTCACACAATTGGCAAAATATCAAAATGACAGGTTTGCCACAAATGTGCTGAATGTTCACTTTCCTAGAACTAGGTTCAATTGGATGAATGATTAAAACGTCAGAGTGCAGGTATTTGGGGGAACTGATGATTTTCACTTGACTTTTGACCCTTTTACAAGTTTATGCATTGAGTAATTTTCAAGGTATTGAGAAAAAGTATAATTTCAGTATGAAATGGTAAAATAGTATTATCGAAACCTGGCCTTTGACCTTTGACCCCACAGTTCCAAAGAGAATCACTGTTAGGTAGAACATGCATAAATATGTAAGTTTCATGACAATACCTTGAGTTATTTTTGAGATATGGAGGAAAAAGTGCAATTTAGCACTTTCACTTGACCTTTGACCTTTTGACCTTTGACCTTTTGGCAAGAAACTTCCCACAGAATATATATTGGGTTATACATGCATACATCAAGTTTTAAAAAAATCCTTCAGGCATTGCATAAATATAAGGAAAGTAGTTATATTTTGAGGAGTTGACCTTGACCTTTGACCCCTGACCTTTGACCCATGACCCCAAACTTCCCTAGATAATCACTGCCCATCGGTACAAGCATATATACTAAGTTCCATGAAGATACCTTGAACCATTTGCAAGATATGGAGAAAAACATGAAATTTCAATTTTTTTTTCACAAAATAACCTGTGACCTTTGACCTTTGACCCTGTGACCCTAAAATCCACACAAAGTATCATCCCCCAAGGATATACCCTCATACCAAGTTTGATGCAAAACCACCACACGGTTCTTGAGATATCGACAAAAACAAAACGGGACGGACGGACGTACAGACGTACGGACGTACGGACGTACGGACGTACGGACGGACGGACGGACGACCCGAAAACATAATGCCTCCGGCCACTTCATTGGCGGAGGCATAAAAAAGGTTCAACTGGCAACTATCATATAACAAGCAAATTTTAACTTTTTAAAAAGTATACATCCTGACAATAATATCCCACATGAAATACTTCATTCTGTATCTTTGTTAGTATATACAGAATTTGGTACCAAAGGTGGCAGACCTGACTCCATTTTCTAAATGAGAATCCAAACATCACACCGCCAATAACACAGATGAAACCTGTATGGTCATGCCTAATGGGATCAGGACTCTAATCATTGATTTTCGAATACATCGGATCACCTAATTTGTCAACTTGATGACAAATTCCAAGTCTAGTTCGCAGATTGAGATTCTCAAAGTGTTCTCATAAAGTGTTGTTGCTAGGTTATCACACCACTAAATCAAAGACAAAAACTGATGTCAAATTGATGGTTGCATTAACAACTAGAAAAGCACTCTGAGAGCGCAGACCTCCACAAAGCAGCTACTTTCTGTACGTGCACTGATGATCTTGCTCTTCCATAGAGATCAGTGATTTACACCCATACCTATATGCATGCTGAAAAATCGTCCCATTTCCCAGAAGCCTTTGTTACGTCATAAACTCTCAGCTGCACGGCGTGCCTCGCCCAAGCAGAAACTAGAGCATGCACTTTAGTGTGCGTATGAAAACCTCAAAAATGCGCAGCTTGAACTCCCAAGTTCATTGACCCTACCTGTCAAAATGCAGAAAATCCTTCAAAAAATCCATAAAAATTTCCAGATCACTACCAAAATTTAATCATCTGTTCCTTGTGTCATTCTAAACCTTCCCTGCAAGTTTCATCCAAGTCCGTGCACAACTTTTTGAGTTATTTTGCAAACAAACAAACCAACGGTAATGAAACCGTAACGTTAGCACCGTTTGTCTACCAATTCTAAAAAGTTGGCATTATCCTGAAATAGGTCCCCACTCGATCCCCATCACCATTCATTTTGTCATAGCCGGTGACTGCTATTCACCTCCATAGCCTGACCAGACGCTGTATGTATACAGCGCAGCGGAGACTGGGCTGTGTATAGTTACTCCATACTTTGCACATAGTGAAGAGGCACATGCAGAACAAGAGGGGACCGATATCACGATTTAGCCAAAAACTTATGCACTAGTCTACGTACATGTACAATTTGTATTACCAGCACCACTTATGACAACTGATGACTTACTTAGCTTCTTCATCTCTCAAAACTGTCTGCCAGAACTGCTGACCGAGTTGGTTCCCACACTGACCAATGTGAAGAAAGACAGTAGACATCATACAAAGATTGACCTCACTTTCTGTGTAAAAAGCAGTAAGATGAACACATTATTAGTTCATTACATCATTGCACAATTGTTCATTGTTCAATTTATATTTAAAAAAGACAAAAGAAAAAAAATATTTGCTGTTGTTGTTATAACTTTTGTTGCAGCGTAAACGGGCCCTCGCCTCGGTCTACATCGCAAATCCTGCATTGACTTCATCCCATGGCTGGATGGCATCCACAGTTCCATTAACTCTGGGTCGCTGCGGTTACAGAGCTTTCCATCAACAAGGTCTAGACTACATACAATTAACAATTAACTTAGATTCTTAATTAAATTACAATTAAATTTAACCATCTCATCTGGCTAGTCTCCAACGATTTGATTAGTATGACCAAGCGTTGTGGGACCAGACGCGTACATGGAGTCACTTTGAAGGGGAAATCCAACGATTTAGCAGGTTAATTCTCACACCGTTTTCAGAGTACATGTTTGTTGTCTAGTAGTATATGAGGAGTTTGTATCAAGTCTTTGAGGTAAAGGGTGCATATTCTATGTAAAATAGGTAAGTTTTCACGCGTGAACTTTAGTGTCCGGAAACACAACCCCCCCCCCCCCCCATCATACATCATGGCATCTGATTTATACATAGGGGCCTAAATCGTTACAGGTAAAATACAGAGTAGATATTTAACGGTTACAGCTCGTTATTCCGAAGGTTCGTTACTCCGATGGCTCTTTATTCCTAAGATTCGTTATTCTGAATTTTTCGGATTAACGAACATCTAGGTACAGGGAATTTGCGTGTTTCGGATTAACGACCCTTCGGAACAACGAACCTTCGGAATAGCGAACCTTCGGAATAACGAACAGCACCCGATATAACTTTAGACATGTGCCATCGTGTGTCAAACTCCACCTGATTACAACAGGGCTGCCAACATTGGAAACTAGTTGCGCTGATGAGAGCGAGACTCCCCGAATACATTGTATATAGGTCAATGCTGTAATTTTGGAGTCAAAATGAGTGAGATCAATAGAAATGCATTGGCATGGGTCAGTACTCATCTCAGCCTACTGAATCTTGGCATTATTTTGAACACCTGCCAGGCTCTTCATCTACACACAAGAAAAAAATTTCAGTGTGTAATTCAATCTACTGCACATCAATGGTACTTCTCGTGAGTTCTAACAATACTATTTTTGCCTACAAAACCATCCTGGCCTCACAAGTCTTCCTTACAATGACTCTAATCAACATGTCAGGTGATGTACAATTAAATCCTGGTCCCCATCAACCCAAGTATTCTTGCGGCGTGTGCTCCAGAGCAGCTAGATGGAACCAAGACTGCATCGTATGTGACCATTGTGAAATATGGATGCATAGGACGTGTATAGGTATGAATGAGGACATGTTTCGCATCCTCTCCAATCATCAATCATATTCCTGGTGTTGTGATAACTGTGGCCTCCAAAATTTTGCTTCCAGCCTTTTTCTTTTATCAAAGTCCTTTGAAGACAGTAACAGATTTTCTTCCTTATCTGATGAGAGTGAACACACATCACAGTCAAGCATTAGCAGTAATGAGTCGACCGACTCCTCCGACTCGTTCTTTATCGGTAACCCACTCCATACTTCATCGCCAGTGTTTAATCAACCAAGTAGTCCCCTGTCCAACCAATATCATGGAAGACCTGGGCATGCTGGAAAAGGGAATACCAACTCCTCTAAGAAATTAAAAGTTATGATTTTAAATTGTCAGAGTGTAGTTAATAAGTCATGTACTTTACATGACAGCCTGATTACTCACAAACCACACATTATCATCATGACTGAAACCTGGTTAACACCTAGTACCAACACAAGTGAGTTTCTTCCCGCCGACTACACTGCTTACAGAAAAGACAGGAGAGCGGGGAAAGGTGGTGGAGTCTTGATTGCGGTCAGAAACGACCTAATCGCCATCGAAATTGAAGAGCTGGATGTAGATGCTGAAATCCTCTGGATAAAACTAGAAATGTCGCTACAGCGACTGGTTATACCCCCGCCAAACAACATTTCATAAGCTTTGGTCAAAACAACATTTCATAAGCTTTGGTCAAAAAACTGAGGAAGTAGTTAAATCCGCAAGATCTTTCCTTGATCTTCTGCCATTAATATGCCGTTACCATGGCAACGTACTTTCGGGTACTGTCGAAAAATGCGTCTTGCACATCTACAACCAAAGGCACACATCTGTACCAAGTTTCATGGAAATTGGGCAAAAACTGAGGAAGTAGTTTGCAACACAAAATTTTCCATCATTTTGGCTCATAATATGTGAGCTGTTACCATGGCAACATACTTTTTGTCACTGTCAAGAAATGTGTCATGCTGACCTATATCCTAAGACAAACATTCAATATGAATTCCATGAGAATTGGAAGAACACTGATGAAGCAGTTTTGCCATGAAGCATTTTGCCCTATATTTTACCAATAACATGCTGTTACCATGGCAACGCACTTTTTGCCACTGCGGAAATATGTGTCTTGCACATTAACATATTCAGATGAACATCTGTACCTAATTTCATAAAAATTGATCAAAAACTGTGGGAGGAGTTCGCGACGCAAGATTTGTACCCATTTTTGCCCATAATATGCCGTTACCATGGCAACGTACTTTTGGGTACTGTCAAAAAATACGTCTTGCACATCTACAACCCAAGGCACACATCTGTGCCAAGTTTTATGGGAATCGGTTGAAAACTGAGGAAGTAGTTCGCGACGCAAGATTTGCAACGGACCGACCGCCCGACCGCCCGACCGTCCGCTGATTCCAATATACCCCCTTTAAACTTCGTTTGGCGGGGGTATAAATACAGATATTTAATAGGAAGCCAATTTATACTGGAGTCTTCTATCGACCCCCAAGCTCTGGTACTGAACCATTGCAACAGCTGCGTGCCTCACTCGAAAAGATTGATTTCTCCTCCCTACTATTTGGTTGGGGGGCGACTTTAACATCCCTGATATAGACTGGGACAGTATGTGTCGGAAATCTGCAAATGCCTGCACGTATCCTAGAGACATATCCACCTCCCTGTTGGACATCATCAATGACTTTTCATTGCACCAAATGGCTAAAGAAGTCAACCATGTTCATCAGACAGAAGTGCATCATGTATCAAACATTCTTCAGCTATCTTTAGTCTCCAACCTAGACATCTTTGTGCCACTTCTCACAGCCCCTGGTTTATGTGACCACTCCATCCTCCTTGCAGAAGCTGATGTGGATCATTCTCCACAACGCCATACCAGACACAAGGTCTACCTTTACCACAAGGCAGATGTTACCAGTATGAAGCAGGATATCAAAAACTTTCAAGATCCCTTCATCCAAAACTGTGAAGTTAACTCCATTGAGGAGAGCTGGCAAAGCTTTGAAAACTTTATTCAGAATATCACTGACAAATACATACCTTCCAAACTATCTTCTTCAAGATACAATCTCCCCTGGATGAACTCTCAACTTAAACGCCTCATCTGCAGAAAGGAAAGAGCTTTCCATACAGCTAAAAGAACAGATCTTCTCGGCAATTGGAAACGTTACAGATCATTGAGATCAGATGTCCGTAAGGCTCTTCGCAAGGCAGAAGCACAGAATATGTCGAACACCATCTTTGAGTCACTGCGTTCCAACCCTAAGAAATTCTGGTCGTATATCAAAACCAAACGTGGCAATCGTTGCGGAATCCCTGCCTTGCAAAAAGGAGAGAATCTGGTCACACACCCTGCTAGCAAAGCTGAACTACTGAATAAAGAATACCAATCAGTATTCACAAAAGAAGGCCGTGGACCCATCCCTGGACTAAGAGGTGCGAATCTACCACCCATCACAACTCTCCTGATCAATCCAGATGGAGTCTTGAAGCTACTAGGGGGATATCACCACACAAGGCCCCTGGTCCTGATGGAATCCTACCCTTCGTGCTGAAACAGTGTGCTCCAGAATTAACACCCATACTCACAAAATTGTATAATACTAGCATCCAAAGAGGTACACTTCCCAGCGGATGGCTGAGGGCCAACATCACCCCGGTATTTAACAAGGCAAGTGCCAAATTGTGTCTCGCCCATTCGCGTACAAGGAATTAATATTTTTTATAACTCCCAGAAGTTAATTGACCTGCTTATGACCTCTGACCTTGTGGTGACCTTCAACACCCCAAGGGACATTTACCATCCAAATTTGGTCACAAACGGACAAAGGGATCAAAAGTAATGAGCCATAATCGAAACGTGCCATAAAAACATAACATTGGGCCCTAAAAATTTGTTGACCCCTTTCTGTGACCTTTGATCTTGTGATGACCTTTAACCCCCCAAGGGACATCTACCATCCAAGTTTGGTCACAAACAGACATAGGGATCAAAAGTTATGAGCCACAATCAAAACGCGCCCTAAAAACATAACATTGGGCCCTTAAAGTTTGTTGACCCCTGTCTGTGACCTTTGACCTTGTGACGACCTTCACCTCCCCAAGGGACATCTTCCATCCAAGTTTGGTCACAAACGGACATAGGGATCAAAAGTTATGAGCCATAAACGAAATGCACCCTAAAAACTTAAAGGCATAATTTACCATTTGCAGATGAAACAAAAACCTAGCATTAGTGCTTCAAAATAAACACTAAACAAAAAGTAAGTTCCCCCTAAAACAAATCTCTGTAATTTATGAATCAGGAACCTTTGAGGAAATCTGAATACATGATTATGTAGCTGTATTTCTCGGCTACCTTTCATGTGAAATTCAGTGGATATCACTTGGTCACGCTTGAGTGAGCATGACTTAAAGTCAAAATGGTCACTTTTTGAAGTTCACAAGGCCAATTTTGCAACTTTGATTTGGTGATATCGAAACAAATTTCAATTTTCCAGGATAAAAATGCATGCAACGTATAATTTATGTGCTTCTTATCGTACCATGGGACTTGTGCACAAAATTTCACGGATGAGTGAACACGGGGTGAAAATTACCAAAATGGCCGATTTGACATGTTTCTCGTGGTAATTTCGGTCAATTGAGATTGAATTCATATGTTGAACAGTTTTTACACACAATTCGCGTAATTTCACGGTTGAATGAGCACATTAAAAACAAAGAAAAATAACAATTTAAGTTGTGCAGTAAGAATTGCGATAATTTTGTGCACTGAAATCAAGTGTTTAATGCTTTTTGTATTGTGTTTGATGTCACTGTGCAAACAGTAATCACCTGACATTTCAGTCACGCTTCAATGAGCATGTAGGGCTGGAAAACCCGTTTTACCCTATATAATAAAAAGTATTCATTGTTTTTTATGTTTTAGTTGCAATGTTGGGAAATTACTCTGATTTCAATGAAAAAAATTACATTTCAATGAAAATATTACATGGTGACATGCTTCAGTGAGCACATAAGATGAGCAAAGTGTGTGGGTCAAAACCATTTTTCGTGGCTGAAATTCCCATAAGATTTACATTTGTTTTGTTTATGAAGACGTATTCAGCGGTGTTAGCGGATAGAGCCTAAAAAGTGAATGAAGATGCTACCCAATCTGTGTTTATTGCCATAACGATCGCATAATAGTCAACCAACATTTTAAGCAACTATCATTACCATCACAATCATCAACACCACATGAACAACGAAGGCCACTATCTCACCACAACCAATATCTGTCTCCAGACTCTCAGTGCATATTTGCAGCACGGGAGGATATTGATGTTTAACAAAAGTGAAATTTGGTACCATGTCAATGACCAATTGCATTTATTTTCTCTTGAGTTAATGCATGACTTCATGACGTCACAAAGACATCAAGAATTTAATGCCAAAATCAGTATTCAGTAGCGAGGACAAAGGCCCAGAGATTTAATTTGCATAATTTCTCATCTCTGCCCCAACAAGGGAATGTCATCAAACTAAAGGCAGACCAATTTCCCAGGAATACTTCAATATTAGCTAATATTTAATCAAAGGTAGCCATGGATTATAAGGGGGGTTTCCCTTTGACGTGTAAAATTTTGAAGGAATGCCAAGGATCACTGGGACATTTATATCGGTCCTAAAACGCAATAATGAAATGTTTTTCAGTTGATTTTAAATGCAGAATATTAAAGCAACACCTGCTGGATGATTTCAATAAGATAAATCATTGTTTCATAATGTGGTCATTCAACCGTAAAATAAACCACACTGCGTGCATAAGCCATTGTTAGCTTTCAAAAACATTATTCCTCATCTTCACATGAACTTACCATGGGGATTATGGCCAAAATGCCAATATTTCATTATGTAGGGTACAAAAACGGTTTCCAGCCTCACGTGCTCATTGAAGCGTGACTGAAATGTCAGGTGGTCACTGATATGCGTGTGGGTATTAGCACAATATGAAAAAAGCATCATACAGTTGATATTAGTGCGCAAATTATCGCAATTCTTACTGCACAATTTAAATTGTTATTTTTCTTTGTTTTTAATGTGCTCATTCAACCGAGAAATTACGTGAATTGTGTGTAAAAACTGTTCAACACACGAATTCAACCTCAATTGACAGAAATTACTGCAAGAAACATGTCAAATCGGCCATTTTGGTAATTTTCACCCCGTGTTCACTCAACCTTGAAATTTTGCGCACAAGTCACATTGTACAATAAGAAGCACATAAATTATACGTTGCATGCATTTTTATCCTGGAAAATTGAAATTTGTTTCGATATCACCAAATCAAAGTTGCAAAATTGGCCTTGTGAACTTCAAAAAGTGACCATTTTGACTTTAAGTCATGCTCACTCAAGCGTGACCAAGTGATATCCACTGAATTTCACATGAAAGGTAGCCGAGAAATACAGCTACATAATCATGTATTCAGATTTCCTCAAAGGTTCCTGATTCAATAATTACAGAGGTTTGTTTTAGGGGGAACTTACTTTTTGTTTAGTGTTTAGTTCTAAAATATGAGTTAGGGATAGAAACAACCACTGTAAAAATTTGAATCCCTATGATCGATGTTAAGTTTGTTAAATACACAAAATGTGAACAATAGTTATAATAAGAATGTTTCCAGACTAAACCGTCTACAGTTACGGTTTATTGAGACAAACACTGATATCTCCTTATATTTTAGGCTTTATTGCGAAAATTTTATATGGTAGGATGTTTTGTGATGCAACAGACCTACACATATGCATAAAATGTGATATCTTGAACATTTTTGCAATCACTGCTCCCAAAGGTAAACTGGACCTTTAACATTGGGCCCTAAAAGTTCGTTGACCCGTCTGTGACCTTTGACTTTGTGGTTACCTTCAACTTCCCAAGAGACATCTACCATCACCCAAGTTTGATTGCCATTGTAGCAACATGTGCTGAGTTACGTGTGATAAGAGAGTCTTGCAAGTAAACTTATAATGTATGACCTCAAATGACCTTTGACCTTATCATGTGACCTCTTACGGCACCATAACATGAAGGTACCCCCAGTGCATCCATCACCCAAGTTTGATTGCCATTGTAGCAACATGTGTCGAGTTACATGTGATAAGAGAGTCTTGCAAGTAAACTTTAACATATGACCTCAAATGACCTTTGACCTTATCCTGTGACCTCCAACGGCACCGTAACATGAAGGTACCCACAGTGCATCTATGACCCAAGTTAGGTTGCAATCCAAGCAACTTGTGTGAAGTTATTTGTCAAAAGAGTCTTGCAGGTAAACTTTAACATAGAAAAGAGAGTCTTGCACATACTCTTTAATATATGACCTCAAATGACCTTTGACATCATCACATGACCTCCGACAACACAATAACATGAAAATACCCCTAGTGCTTCTATCACCCAAGTTTGGCTGCCATTGCTGTAACAGTTGCCAAGTTATGCATCATAAGAGAGTCTTGTAGGTAAACTTTAACATTTGTGACGGACGACGGACGGATGACAGACGGACAAAGGACGACGGACGGACGACGGACGGACGACATTTGGATCCCTTAGTCTCGCCTTCACCTCCGGTGGGCGAGACAAAAATGGGAAGCGCTCAGATCCAACAAATTACAGGCCGATATCAGTCTGCTGTAAAATTCTGGAACATATAGTATGTTACATGTTATAAATCATCTTGAGGACCACAATGTTTTATCCGATTATCAACATGGATTTAGATCCAAAAGATCCTGTGAAACCCAACTGATTACCACCATCCAAAGCATCTCGGATGCCTGTGATAACCCAAGTGTCAAGCAAGTGGATGCTATCTTACTGGATTTCGCTAGAGCTTTTGACACTGTGCCACACCGAAGATTATTGAAGAAGATCACCCACTATGGAATCACAGGGAGTCTGCACAAGTGGATATCCGTATTTCTTACAAAACGAGAGCAATCAGTAGTTATAGAAGGGGCAAAATCCAGTCCTGCTCAGGTAACTTCAGGTGTCCCACAGGGGACAGTCCTTGGACCCCTATTATTCCTAATATACATCAATGATCTTCCATCTGTCTTTATGCCGATGACTGTATTCTATACCATGAAATCCGTTCACCGTCAGATGGTGCTGTTCTCCAAAATGACCTCCAGCGCCTAGAAAAGTGGGCTAAAATGTGGCTAATGTCATTCAAATTGCCAAAATGCCAGATGATCCACTTCACAAAAAGGCGTACCATTATTCCAACTTCATATGCACTCTACGGTCATCGCCTTGCAGAGGTGTCACAACACAAGTATTTGGGAATAACCCTGTCATCGGATTTAAAATGGAATACACATATTGACAACATCACCAACAAAGCAAGCAGTATGCTCGGATTTCTACTGCGTAACCTCCATAGAGCCCCTCTTAATGTCAAAGTGCAGGCATATTATAAGAGTTTAGTCCGCCCTCACCTGGAGTACTGTAGCCCTGTTTGGGACCCGCACACTTTCAGGCTTATCCAAAAAGTAGAGGCTATACAAAGGAAAGCTGCCCGTTTCATAACCAACGATTACAATTATGGAAGCTCTGTAACGTTAACAACCATGCTCCAGAATATCAAACTACTAGTCCTACCCTGGAACATAGGCGTCACATGAACAGTATATCCATGCATAAAATAATCTATGGCCTGGTTGATTTGCCCTTCGAAAGACATGGTCAATTCAACCCTGAACCACGTAGGTTAGATGGACCAGGATTTGGAATCCTCGATCTTCAAATCAAGCTCCCTACGGGGGTTGTTTCATCAACGCTTGTCAGCGCCGACAGTTGTTGGCGCTGACCAATTTCAGCAAAATCCTTGGTTTTGATTGGCTGAGATGCTCTGGTCACTGACTGTTACTATGGTGATTCAAGTTGTCAGCGCCGACAAACGTTGATGAAACACCCCCCCCCCCCCCCGAACTGATCTCCATCTAACATTACACTCATTCTTCCCAAGAACCACCAGATACTGGAATTCCTTGCCACAAGCAATAACCAATATAGCTGATCCACGTTTATTTAAAGATACATTATCCAAACATTTTGAGTAATGTCCCTCCTACCATGACCTATGAACCAAAGTTGAGTGTTGCTCTACCAGGGCTGATCAACGTACACCATCAAGATCAAGATCAAATGAAATAAAGTTTTACTTTTAGAGTGAGAAAGGACCAAAATGAGCTCATGGCTGTGCGTGCGCCCAGTGCCACAACTTGTCTGCTGTCCTCAACGAACCCGAATCGGTCTGTACTACGTGCGAGAGTTCTACCCTCTTCGGTTTCTTTGGCATGGTGCACACACACTGTACTGCAACAGAAACACGTGGGCGCATTATGCATAATAAACATAGATCTACAGCAGAAGCGTACCGGTGCCTGCCGTGCAACGAGCCTAGGGTTTAGCCACCCTGGTATAGTAGGTCGTGTGTTATTCCCGTTGTTCGACCGATCTCGACGTTGTCTTGATCGTTCAGCTGCTGCTGCTTGTTACGCAAGAAGATTAGCAACCTCGGCTCACATCAAGTTAAAGAACACAAATTAAAATGTTCAAACAAGCAATTTTCCCTTGGAAGGATCGTGATGAGTTTTACCAAACATTTGACGCGCTGTTTTCTTGCGATCCAACGAGACAAAAACAAGCTCTTGAAAGGATACGAGTGTGGGCTGCACGGTGAGTGAGTCGGTACCGTACGTAGTGTGCACTGCTATATCCCTCTGTTTGTAGGTTGAGGGGTCTAGATATCGCGCACGAAAATTTGTGATGCTCTTAACGTTATAATAGAAATTATTCCACAATCGAACCTGAATTTCTCAATAAATATCACGAAAATGCAGAAAAATCACCTCCCAGAATCTCCTGATGATACGATGACGGAGTAGTGCGCTGTCGCCGTATGTCGGACTTAATTTTATGCGTTCAATTTCTCGGGGTATGTAAGGGTCGCGCAGCTGCCCTATGTAGTTTCATGTCTGAAAGTGTCTGCCCCTCTCTGTGGCTGTAACATGCTTCGGCTTTCGTAGAATATTATAAATGATCGATCGAACAAATTACGAATTCTATCGGCTGCGATCATACGAACGAGACAAGCGAAACGACACGTCTAGGCTACAACATCCTCTAAAAAGATTTTAAGCTAAGGTAGGTAAATTACAAGGTTAAAAATTGGAAATTTAGTGAAAAATTTGTTCGAAAAAATTGGAAATTTAGTGAAAAATTTGTTCGAAATCAAAATTTCTTACCTGCTTCCTTTTCATGTTTAGCGGTTGTCAGGTATGTTTTATATTCCATGGGCGTATCGGCAAATTTTGCGCTTAGTCCTTCGCGTAATATTGCTTGCTATACGCAGTTACGCTATGTGCGACCATTAAGTCCCTGCGCGAGACCTAGTACCCTTACTATACAATGTAGATCTAGGGGTCTATCTAACCCCGTCGCAGGGCGCTGTAACACAGTTTGTATGGGGTCGCTGCTGCGGTTAGGGGTCTATCGTAGTGTAGGCCTATATAAGTATAAATCTACACTGTAACTGCGAAACACAGCCTGAACGCCAATCGCGAAGCTTCTTCTTTGCTTGAATTCCTCCAGTCAGTCAGAACTGCCAAAGTTGCAGAGTTGTCTAAAATGTGAGGTCTATGAATGAATAGTAAAGTTAACAACTAAAACAAGGTCACAGGATAACAACGGTAGGCTTACTAGTACTGTAACAAATTTGCCTCTTTGTTATTACTGAGTGTTTTCATCCACTCAATCGGGATACTCGCCAAAGTATATGGCTGGCAGGCACCTCAGCTCATCGTTCACTCATTCATGGTCACCTCACACCCTCGCTCATCAGAGCAACCACCAACAATGAGCACCCACTACATGCACTTATTATGTAGACCGAGACATCACAAAATGAGTCAACAGTCAGGGTACATACCGTTCCGATGTGTTTAATCACGGAGGATCAACTCCAATTCAGCTTCAGTGTAGGTTGATTCAAGTACAGAGCATAGCAAGAGAGAAGTACAGTAAACAGAGCATTGCAGCCAAAACAGCACCACTGTGGCAAGATTCAGTCTTCACTCCACTGCAAGGCAATCCCCGGACAAACTCATCTACAACTAACTGACTGCCAAGATAATGTTGTTGTTCTTTTGGATTGTGGAGCTCTCTGCCGGGTGGGCAATTTGCTCCAAAAAATATAATTATTCAGATATGCCTTAAATTAATTATAAAAACCTAAAATACTTTAAATCATTTACAAAAAACCTAATTACATTTATTTTTATATTTACAATGATAAGTGCATTTACAATGATAAGTACATTTACATGATAAGTACATTTACATTTACAATTTACAATGATAAGTACATTTACATTTACAATGATAAGTGCCAAGATAAGTGCACATCACTAAACTTTATACTGACCTGACACTGGGTCAGGCACACACACACTCATGACCCGTGTACTTTAACACATGACCTATGCCTACAGTACAGTACACACTCCAGTGCACACTCCAGTGCACAGCCCTGGACTGATCCACTACAGTGAGAGGGGTGCTCTAGGCAATTTTGTGACACAACCCTCTACCAAGATTGAAACGTCCCAGTTTCAAATTATCTGAAAACGCCACAAAATTCACAGAACGTTATTTTTTTTTCAAAGAAAACAAAACGAAAACTATTTACAAACTCTGAGGTACGACTGACCAACACACGTATGGCAATTAAGGCATCAAGTATAACATACAAAAATATACTTTTTCACGTAGCATATAACATGTAGAAACATTTCTTGTCACACACCAATGTTTGGCAAACAGTTGTTTTAGCACTAAAAAAAGTATTACAACTTTAGAAAATGTATGGTACTTCCATACTTTGCATTTTGAAACACCCTGTATCTCTTGGCACAAATAATAGGAATGTGAATACAAGCATAAAACTTCATAAAAGTCACTTTTACACCTGAGGAACTTGCAGCAATTAGACTCCAGATGTTATCATACATGTAATACAAAACAAAATCATGTCTCGTTCATGGTAACATCGCATAACTGTTAAATCGTTCTGGTAGAGAAAGACAACAGAGAAAGTGAGCAGAAATAGTTGAAGAGAAGGGGGAATGTGAGGCAGAACCTGTACGCATAATCGAAAAGGAAAAAGCAAAAGTGACAGGCGATAGAGAAGGAAAGTAGAGAATGGTAAGTTAAGACATAACCTGAATACTTTCAATCTTCTAGTAATCACTAGAAAACAAGATGTTTACATGGTATGTACACAAATCTTTCCGAAGTCCAACAACAATGAACTTAAGACAAAAATCAAAAAGTACAGCTGTACCATAAAATCAAGTACACTTTCAGAAAGCGCTGACAAGATTCTCCAACAATGTTATCAACAAACAGACTTAACCATAATAAACATACACCTGGCATGTAAAATGTTAAGTTTAAATCAGGTTCCCTTTGTTTCTCTTAAAACATACATGTAACATATAAACTATTTTTTTTTAATGCACCTGTTCATATACATGTCAGCCATACTTCTCCTTTGGCAAATCTGCTTTGGAATAAGCTTTATACACAATCCAACAGTCAAAAAGTGTACCTTTATGTGTACAATACATGAACACATAGTTAGTAGAGAATGAAAGTCTGTATAATAATACATGTATACTTTAGCGTGAACACAAAAATACTAAGGCAGTTATCATTTCCATTCAATCTGTGTACTTCGTAGATGTAAACACAAATTTATATGATCGGCAAACTATTTCTTTGTTACTGCAAAGAGAACTCATACAAACCGAACTTTCCGTAAAGTTTTCCTTTACCATGTGTCAACACAAGGCATAACAACAGCATTACTTAACAAAACAGAAATGTTTTTGAATACTGGTGTACCATATTTACAATACTTACAACATATCAACCTTATCAGTGCATATAACCTGTAACAGAAAAGATACAGAGAGGGAGAGAGGAAGAGATGGGGAGAGAGAGAGAGCAAGCAAGAGAGAGAGAAGAGGAGAATAGGTAAGGTTAGAAGCAGGTTCAGAAAAGAAATAAACGGTCATAAAACATAGATACATGCATACATACGAACAAAACCATGCATTAACCATTACTTTTTCGACAAAGCGTGATTACATTCCACGCTGTTGTCCCAGTCCTTAGGGACCTTTACAGTGTAAGTTATTGTCGAATCGAACTGTCTGATGATGCGTCCGTCGTTATAGTAGCGGATAATCTTCTTCTCAACCGCACTTGCAATAAGGGTGGTAGGCGCAATCGGGGTGGGGGTGTATCTTCCTCATCTGTGTCGTTGCCGCTAGCCGACTGGTTATTCAAGCTTTGTAGTAGGAAAGCCAAAGTCTTTCCGCTGGGGCGAGATGTGGGCGTAGTCGTCTGCGACATTTTCTTCATCGTCTAGTGATGAAGTTGTCGGGTCAATATGCATCCTCATCCGTCTCCCGAGCATCATCCATCCGAAGTCTTCATCTGCTATTTGGGCGTCTCGTATGTCTGACAGTGTCAAGGCAGGTTGTGAAGTAATACCTCTGACGTTTCCATCTATGTCATCTTTTGGAGAGGTGACTTGGGACGTAGTCAGGAATTCAGTATCTACCTCTTCTACCTTTCTTCCACACTGTTTACACTGCATGCGTGATAGCCCATCTGCATTTGCATGTTTGCGACCTGGTCATGCTGGCTCAGATCATGTTCTTGATCTCCTCTGTCATGACCATGTAGCAGATGTGCCTTGCCCTCTTGCCCGGTGGAAATCTGTTTGGCTTGATGGGAAGAATGAGGCTTTGGATTAATCATCACTCTTGGCCTTCTTGCTGAAAGTAGAAGAGACATAATTATCTGCAGACAACTGTGACTTAACTTGGTCCCTTGATCAGAATGTAGCTTGTGAGATATACCCCAAAGGTACCAATTCCTTCTTTGGGGGAGACTTGCTCCGCTCACCCAACTCACACCTTCCGATACTTGTACGCACCTCATCAGCTGTAATTCCTGGCTAGTAAAACCTAGCCTATATATACTCAGCTAACATCTTTTTCAGCCCATATTGTTATCCATCCCTTGGACCAGCATGCACCTCGGCTACACATAGGCATTGTTCTGGAGTTTCAATGGCAATACAGCATGCCTCCACAGAGATTTCCTTTACTCTGCCTCCCAATGTCTACTCGTGCAATACGCCCTTATGCACTTCCAGCTGTTCCTGCCGGGACCAATATGTCTTGGCTGACATCAACACGTGCGAAATGCCTGACCACTCTGGTCACATCTGATTGTCTTCCTTGGCTTCTACAAGCCACCCCTCCATGTCATCTTCTACCTGAACATCTCTTTAGCACTTGTATCCGGCCACCACAGAGAAAATTTGGCTGCTATACCCCTGACCATCTGCCTCCTCACCTTTACTCGGTGATATAAGACTGTCAGTATCTCTAGTATGCTTTACCATTTATTATATACCTCATTTCTAGAATCCTCTCATCTGATTGGTTAAAAGGGGAGTCATGAAAATAACTGTGCCCTATTTTTGAGTTACTGTGACCGGGGCCCGGGCACAGTTAGTAAATAGGTTTTAGAGACAGTCGCGACCCCGTACACGTAGATCGCTCATATGTACGCACCAATGATACGACCGCCGCGCATTCAATCAGCGTGCTGTAAAAGAGACTAGTGGACTGGTTTGGAGACAATCGCAACCCCGTAGTACACGTAACAACGTACACTGTACACATCACTGTACGCACCAGTGATACGACCGCCGCGCTCTCGATCAGCATTGATTACGAGTGCTGTAAAAGAGACTAGAATCTATATTTTCGGTATCTATATTTCGGAATCTATATTTTCGGTGTATAAAACAAATAATAACTGCTTGACATTCGGGTCACAGTTAAAATTATGGGCCCTCGGTGATGTGAAAACCTTAACCATGCCCTCAGCTTCGCTTCGGGCATAGTTACGGTTTTCACATCACCTTGGGCCCATAATTTTAACTGTGCCCTCATAAGCAGTCATTATTTGTATACTCTTGGCCGCTCTGTCTCTGGTGTTAACTGGATAGCCCATCCAAATTGCCATGTTCTTCCCAGGTCAAAATTGCATTCTGATGTTATACTCAGCTATGTTGCATTTATTTCAGGATTTTTGTTGTTTTCTTGTAAGGTCTTTCCTCAAATCTTCCATGATAAGAAGTGATTACTCGGCAGTCTTACCAACTCACTGTATGAGTCCTGCTGCACACGAAGGGTGTCATATACTACATGCTGGCTCTCAGTGCCCTTCCTTGAAGACTTGCTGTCAGAAATGTTGCTGCTTGGAAGTCATTCCAGCCGTTAACTTCGATACGAGCCTCAAAGTGCTGCTTGTACTCGTTCCACGATGACTCACCATTATATCTATCTGGTACTAGTAATGGTCTCTGATGCATTCCTGGATATGGTGTGTGGGGTAGAGGTACGCCGACATCACTGACATGGTATCCATGTGCTTGCCCATAACCCACTGGAGATGACTGGTTGCTCTGTCTCTGCATTGGGGTGTGTTCTGCTGTTTTGTTAGCTGGCATGTTCCCGTTTCCTGGAATCAGGGGCCCTGCATTCACTGTGTTTGCCGCTATCGGTGTCGACATGCCAAATGTCATGCTCAGCCTTGGGTGTGTTGCAAAATTTGGTCCCTGATTTATTGGTGTCTGGGTTGGTGGTTCCATCGACATGTAGCCTGTCTCATTCACCTGTTTACGCTGAGGCAACTTGAATCTAATTTCAGAATCGACTTCACGAAATTTCTGTGGAAATTCCTTTGCTCGAGTTGGAGTTTCTTTTGTGCAGAGATTTGCCTGAGAGTTACTAGCATCCTCTTGTCGTTCCATTCTTGGATCTTCTACTGGAGCCATTTCCCACTCGAGTAGTTCCTTGTCCATCCTAGAACGGCTAAGTGCCTCTCTCAGTTTCGCACTCTCTCTCTCTACCTCCAGTACCCTTTCTTCAGGACTTTCCATTTTCGTTGTTTGCAGAGTCAGTCTTTATTTCAACCCAAAACCGGCAGATCGTCAGAATTTTGAAATAATTGATCAGAAACTATTACATGCGGAAACAGCCATAAATCATGATGAAATGCATCAGTGTCTGAGCTTATCACAGTTCTCTGAATTTGTTATGGTCTTATTTCCAGACTCAACACAAACAACACTCTCTCATGTGTTCATCCTCATTGAGCCATTGTTTTTTTTTTCCATCTATCTGTGTATCAGTAAACTGATCTGATATCTCTGCAGATATAACCCAATACAGGCTACCATTCCCTTTGAATTACTCAGTACCACCTGAAGTACTACAACATATTCAGTGCATGCTCACGACTCACATAGGCCTACGAGCATGGTGCACTCACGAACGAATTTGCGAGCAAGTCCAACTCACGAACAGGTTATACTCACGAGCACACTATTAACTCATAACTCATGAGCAACATTAACTCATGAGCAACACTATTACTAACTCATGAGCAACACTAACCGACACAAGCATATGCTATGCTTTACGTGTACTTGTCAGGTACATGCTTACGGGTCACACTTGCTTGTGAATTTTGTATAGCATTCAGTGTCTGAGCTATTTCTGGGTGCATCAGTTCTGAGCACCTGCTTTTCACTATACCGTAGTGCAACTCATTGTTATACAGCCTGTATCACATCATGACATGCATTGATTGAAGGCTTTCAATTACGTTTCAACTTCACTTCTGAGCAACTAGTTCTAGTGCTTCATATCTGAGTTGAAAATTATGTTTCAACATCACCTCTGAGCAACTTTTGCTTCATATCTGAGTTGAAATATACCCGCTCTTATTGCGAGGATAGACTCATGAGTGAGAGCGACTCAAATGCCGGCCAGATCCCACCGCTGTCACCATTTGTAACAAATTTGCCTCTTTGTTATTACTGAGTGTTTTCATCCACTCAATCGGGATACTCGCCAAAGTATATGGCTGGCAGGCACCTCAGCTCATCGTTCACTCATTCATGGTCACCTCACACCCTCGCTCATCAGAGCAACCACCAACAATGAGCACCCACTACATGCACTTATTATGTAGACCAAGACATCACAAAATGAGTCAACAGTCAGGGTACCGTTAGTGCACCAGTTTTCAACAGGACCCAGATTTCGACACCCAGCAGATAATTCTTATAAAATTTTATACTCAATACAAACGTCTGACTTTAGCAATCAACCAAGTTATCAATCACATTTCTAGTCTTATATAAACACCGTTTGTCACTTGTCAGCATAATCCGACGGTAGAATATTTAGGAGAAAAGCAACACAGTGTCAGCAGAAATGTTAATGTCAGCCATTTTTAGGGGTTCAAAACAATATGACGCATTTTGTATACATCGCCGTAAAATCAAATTCACCCGTGCCGGTTATCTTGCTTCAGTATCAGTTTGTTTGCCAAATCTTGATGTTTGATTTCATAATCGTCTTTAGTAATTTCATGGCTGAATTCGTGATAAATGAGCAAACTTGTAGAAAGAGTTGGCTTTGAGAATGTGGCACCAGATTTCGACATTCCCATATCAAGACACGTTATACAGGAAACAACAAGTTCTTGCGCCGGTATGATTGCTAGTTTGCGTCCACAATGCAGTGTACGCGACTGTACGCGCCATGTGATTTCTGTGTGATGCGCGCTGTGATTGTGTCGAAAAATGATGCTGGGTGTCGAAATCTGATGCCAGCGACGGAGTGACGGAAATCGCTTAAAAATTGAACGCGAGTGCATTCTAATGGGAATTCGTTTAAGGCATATTATTATTGGCCTTTGTAGCTCAACTTCATATCGAAATTCCGAGGTAAAACGGTGCAGTATTGATGGTAAACAAGGAAATGTGCTAAAGTGTCGAAAACCGGTACCTTTACTGTACATACCGTTCCGATGTGTTTAATCACGGAGGATCAACTCCAATAGACCGGTTTACTAATGATATGCATAATGACGTCAACCCCACGCGACCCTAGTGATTGTAACTAGGTCGGGCAAGCGAAATAAGCGCGGACGCGCGCGCCACACTGTTTTTGCATTCACGCGTGTATTGTCTACGATCATTACTCGCTGCGGATTATCGACAACTTTTGTTTGCTATAATCTTGCTTTGAGATGGCGTCAGCTTCAAGTTCTATCCAAAGTTCGAGCAAGCCATGGAAGAATTGGACAGTTAAGGAATTAACTGAGTATTTGAGGGATATAGGTGTGAGCACAAGCGGCTACAACAAGGAGAAACTCATCAAACTAGTGCAACTGCCGTAGCCGATCTGGATTTGCCCATCGATCCCGACCTCTCCCGGGCGGACACCGGCCGGTCACTGCAGGAGAAGCTCGCTCTGGTAGGCTGCTCGTTCTCCGATCCTAACAAGCTCGCTGGGTTTACATCCAACTTTGACAGATTTTGGACTCTTTGACGTGTTCAACTACCTGATCATCAATTGGACTGACTATGACTGTAAAAGCTAAAGGGATACAAGTCATTAGACGACTACCGTCTTTTCGCGGATGGGAGTGTTTCAAGCCTGAAGTTCAACGAGGTTTCGGACACGAGCCCTTTTCGTGTTTTCCTTAGTGAGGTTAGGCCGACCGGACATACCTCAACAAATCAACGTACCAGACCTGGGTCGTGATGAATAAGTCAACGGGGGAAATAAATGTTGCCTACTGCGAATGTCAGGGAGGTTAGGTCTATCATTGTTTTTGTTTTTAATTTTAGGTCTACGTCTAGATCTACTCTAGATCTAGTCTATATAGGGCTAGGCCCCTAGGCCCTAACTATTATTGTTAATAGAAAGAATAGGTCAAAATCGCCATTCTATTTCATGAAGTTTAATCAGTCTGAGTCTAACTTATAAAAAAAAAATCCTTGGAAACATATCGATTATGAGAGATTCGTTGTCTAGTTTAGATTTCACAATCAATCATAATGCTTAGAATCATTGAAGTTTGAAGTGATGCGGTCATACTGTTGTATGTTCCGTAGCAGCAGTGTTTTCCACCCATTTTCAGAACTACTGAAGACAAAATCGAAGCCAAAATTCAATAAAATCGAAACTATAGTCCAAATTGCGTTTGATCACAGCAGAATTTTCCCTCATCCAAGGTTGGGAATTGATTTAGAGCCACACGAAATGCCAGGAGGTAAAGTCGAAGTTGATGCATCTTACACATGTACACAACATACACGTAAGTCTACATGTGGGGATGTATCGGGGACGGCTGCAGCAGCCGACGTTGCAGGCTCGCATCCTTGGTTTGCCCGAGGTTGCGGCCGTGTGCAAAATTAAAGATCTGTGCATACATTAGTAAACCGGTCTATTCAGCTTCAGTGTAGGTTGATTCAAGTACAGAGCATAGCAAGAGAGAAGTACAGTAAACAGAGCATTGCAGCCAAAACAGCACCACTGTGGCAAGATTCAGTCTTCACCCCACTGCAAGGCAATCCCCGGACAAACTCATCTACAACTAACTGACTGCCAAGATAAGTGCACATCACTAAACTTTATACTGACCTGACAGGTAAGCGCTATTTGGGCACCCGTCCCGCTTCATCATGAATATTCATCAGGCAGTAAGATACTGTACTAGTAAATGGCAGAACGCTGGATACGTGCAAAACGTATGGCCGGGAAATGTAAAAATCTCGAAAAATTGCATCAACGGGGAATGTTAAAACATCTCGCCGGGAGATGGGAAAATGTTCAGTTTTGCCGAGAAATGTAAAAACGCTGCCGGGAAATAAAAAAATATGTATTTCAACGGTAAATTATGGATACATGTAGATGATGAATATTCATGATGAAGCGGGACGGGTGCCCAGATAGTGCTTAGCGACCTGACACTGGGTCAGGCACACACACACTCATGACCCGTGTACTTTAACACATGACCTATGCCTACAGTACAGTACACACTCCAGTGCACACTCCAGTGCACAGCCCTGGACTGATCCACTACAGTGAGAGGGGTGCTCTAGGCAATTTTGTGACAGTACTACTAGAATTTCTATACCATGATCTGATGATACAGCTGTACGTTTGGTATGGTGTAGGTATGGTTGAGGGGTCTAGATATCGCGCACGAAAATTTGTGATGCTCTTATAAAAGAAATTATTCCACAATCGTACCTGAACATTTGCTGAATGTCTCAATAAATATCACGAAAATGCAGAAAAATCACCTCCCAGAAACTCCCAGATGATACGATGACGGAGTAGTGCGCTGTCGCCGTTTGTATGTTGGACTTAATTTTATGCGTTCAATTTCTCGGGGTACGTAAAGGTCGCGCAGCTGCCCTATGTAGTTTCATGCGTGAAAGTGCCTGCCCCTCTCTGTGGCTGGAACGTGCTTCGACTTTCGTAGAATATTATAAACGATTGATCGAACAAATTACGAATTCTATCGGCTACGATCATACGAACGAGACAAGCGAGATGACACGTCTAGGCTACAACATTGCAACATCCTTAAAAAAGATTTTAAGGTAAGGTAGGTAAATTACAAGGTAAAAAATTGGAAATTTAGTGAAAAATTTGTTCGAAATCAAAATTTCTTACCTGCTTCCTTCTCATGTTCAGCTGTTGTCAGGTATGTTTATTCCATGGGCGTATCGGCAAATTTTGCGCTTAGTCCTACGCGTAATATTGCTTGTTATACGTAGTTACGCTTTGCGCGACCATAAGTCCCTGTGCGAGACCTAGTACCCTTACTATATGTTAACTACACGCAGCCGCTTCAGCGGCTGCACGTCTGCCCTCTTGTAGACGTCATTTTCAGCAGTGGGTGTACGTTTCCTTCATGAATATCTTTATCTATTGTAGAAAACTAAAATATAAGGAATCTGCAAAATCGTGAAAGAGGCCCCACCGCAGTGCGCGTGCACCCGTGCGTGCGTTAGCAAGCAAGGGTAGATCCTAGCGTGACGAGACGCCGTGCGCTAGCGCTAGCACAGCGTCTGACGGTGTGTGATATACATATAATATAGAATGGGTTCAAGAATGTAGCCAATGGGAAGCGCTGAAATGAGTCACGTGTGCGTGCATTAATTTCTTAGTAAATGCACTAAGAAGAGTCTCTCTTCCACCTCCCTGGCCTGACGTACGTCACAATGTTTACACCGGCAGTGCGCACTCAATCAGTTGTTACAAGTGCGTCACGCGCTACTATACGTGCTGTCAATCCTGTAAACAACTTCTAGTTCGGGCCGCGGGCTGCCACAACAGCCGGCGGCCTTTCTTGTGCATAACACGTGGCGTACGTATTTATACTCTTATACGTACTTACAGTACTTATGTGCGGGATTTCCGAGTGCGACGTGCGTAAATGTTTGGGATGAACATCTTCGGACATCTTGACTTTTCAGCGAGTGCTACATGTAGCTGACTGGTATTGACCCACAAAGGTACGTGAATAATGCTGTTAGTTTTCGACCCATTCTATAAAACAAATGATGCACAGGATTATTTCGTGGCGTTAGTGAAGGTGCGGCGCACTCTCGAGTATTGACAACGGTTGCAAACATGCACTCGGCTGCGCCTCGTGCATGTCGCACCATTGTCAATACTCTCGAGCGCGCCGCACCTTCACTAACACACTCTATCCTGTGCATCATTTGAATACCACGAAACCCCATACTCATATCTATTAAACCCCTCGAACACGGCCACACAACAACTAGTGTTGAAAATGTCTACATTGTTATCACAAATTTTATGAATCACTCACGTGAATTGAGATGCTTGGACTATGAGCATAGTATTTCAGTCCATAGTGAGCCCTCACGCAATATACACTGAGCAAAAAGTCCAATCTTAACCCGGAATGCTGTGATCATCGCTGGGCCATTCAAAATAAACCTTTCCCAGCTTTGAACGATGCAAATTGTGCTGCTGAGTTTGTACGCCCGTTAAGTCGACAGCGCCCTCTTTGCCCTGTGCTGCGCCGACATTTCGAATCATTTGTGCGGCGTACAGGATTAAAAAAGGTGCAATTTTTGGTAAGTTGTAAAATGAGTATATCAATATCAATAGCTGGAAACAATAGCTAAATAGATAGAATGTTCACCTTATGTAGTCTTAGTACCGGTAACAAATATGGTGCAGTAAATTCAAAATCGAGTCCACGCCCCGGAATCCTGAGATTACGTTGTGTCCACACCGTACAGCCCTGTCGCGACTTATGCACTTGTCAATTGAAGTCCCGGCCCATGGGTACCCGGGGATGGCCGGGACTTGCAACCAAGTTGGGCGGGGATTTCAGCATTTTTTTCGCCCGGGTGGGTCGGGAATAGACCGGGCTTTGTAGGGGGAAATTCACTTAATTTGCCCCGGTGGGCCGGGGATGTACCGGGGTGTTGTCGGGGGAAATTCAATTATTTTGCCCCGGTGGGTCGGGAATGGACCGGGGTTTGTCGGGGGAGATTCACTTATTTTGCCCCGGTGGGTGGGGAATAAACCGGGGTTTGTCGGGGGAAATTCGCTCCAACCAAATGGCAGGCATTTGGGGCGGGAATTTTGGCCGGGATTGAGCCAGATTTTGCTTGAGAGTTGATTATGACTTGTACCATTTCCAGTACGGTAATGTGACCATAAATTATTTCGCTTGACTAGCAATTCCCCGCTATTGAGGACTCCGTAACGTTGTCCCAAAGTTGCGTAAATGCATGAATCACGTAAAGAGCCTAGCGCGAAACATGTGCGATTTGCGCATTTCATGAATTTTTCTGACGTGGAACCTTCGATCGTATTGTCCGCGGATGTGCGCCGGAACGGCGCTTTACGCGATTCCACGCTAGCGGGCTCGGTCACACTGCCCAAAAGTTGCGTAATCGCATAAATCATGTACCGGTAACTAAGAAATTTGGTTTTGTGTGCTTGTCCGTCGAGAATTTTACTATTTTCGCTGATTTACGCAATGAAGAATCACCGATGAATTGCGCAAGAACTACGGAAAGATCACGCAAAAATATAGCGCCACAATCATACGTGAGTTGTTAGTGATACATTAGTGATTCCTCGATCAGTATTTCGTGAGTATTTACCGTGTTCTGTTAGAGATACATAGGCCTACGCCAATATTTTTTTTTTCAGTGATTTTCAGTGATACGTAGGCGTTTCAAGCGCGAAACATGCGTCATTATTTATAGTCTGTTTTTTTGTCAGGGGAGAGTCGTTGGTGAACGCGATAGCGGCAACATTTTAGCGAACAATCGCTGATATTCCACGCATATTTCACGCATTGTTCGCGTAAGAACCACGCAAACTACGCAAAAATTACGTAAAACAGCGCAATACTGCGTAAAATTTTTACGCGAAGCCGAGTTTTGAGCTCCTCAAAACATGGAATTGCGTAAAGTGCCGATCCAGCGCACATCGGCTGACAACTACGAAGGTTCAAAATTGTAGACAAACTCATGCATGAAATGCGCAAATCGCGCATCGTATCGCGTAAAATAAGGCTCGAATTTCTTACGTGATTCATGCGTTTACGTGACTGTTGGGCAGTGTGGCAGGTCCTCAAAAGCCAGGTTTTTGAGCAGCTCAAAACTCGGCTTCGCGTAAAAGTTTACACACTTCTAGGCAGTATTGCGCTGTTTTAGTTTTTACGTAATTTTTGCGTAGTTTGCGTTGCGTGGAATATCAGTGATCGTTTGCGAAAATGTTGCCGCTATCACATTTATGTGCGATTCATATGCAGTTAATTGTGATAAAGCGCAGATTATGCGTGATTTTCCGTGGACCTCTGTCGTCAGGCGTCGCGCACAATCACGAATTCGCCCTATTTGGGGCCTCTGCGTGCCTATGCGCTGACTAGTGATTTTTGAGTGATATTTCCGTAGTTCTTGCGCAATTCATCAGTGATTTTCATCGCGTAAATCAGCGAAAATTCTCAACGGACAAGCACGCGCAAAACCAAATTTCTTGCGTGATTCACGCAAACTTACGCGACTTTTGGGCAGTGTGACTGGGCCTTGAGGGTCGGGACTTGGCCGGGGATTTCTATACAAATATGCCCGACTTGTCGGGGACTTGGCCGGGGATTTCTGCACAAATATTGCCCGGACTGTCGGGGAATTGGCCGGGGATTTCAACTTCAATTTTGCCCGGCCTGCCGGGGACTTAGCGGGGGATTTCCGTGAAAATTTTGCCCGACCTGTCGGGGACTTGGCCGGGACTTGGCCGGGTAGTGTACATATCGCTGATACTATCCGCTTTGTCCCGAATTTCGGATCACAAAACACGTTCCGAAATTTAGCAGCAATGTCGGTCTCAAAAATTCTGCAAAGTGTCGTTGAGTTCAGCTGCCGCTGGCACTTCGATCTTGTTTGGCACGTTCACCATTGTTACGTCAGTCCTTTAGCTTACGACGTAGCACTTACGCCCGCGTATATCATTGTCGGTTTGCACCAATCACACGTTTACTGTACTGATCCGTCAGTCTCTGTGCTTTATAAATGACGTAGTGCTTATGCGTTCGCGTACAGTGTTTGATTGCCGATATCACTCCGCTTCGGTACGGTGTAGGTCTACGTCTACAGCATGCAGTACAGTCCGTCTGCGATTCCATGTGCACGTTTGCGCTGTCTCACAACGTGGTACAATGTATGTATGCGGCCATCTAAGTATAGCACAGGCGATCCGCTGTTAACCCAGAATCAGACTCAGTCCTAGGCCTGCATGGCGCACATAAATGTCGAATTTTAGTCCCGTTAATGCACAAAAGTCCTCAAAATTTGTCCAGATGAGTCCATGGTTCACCGCTGCCACCATGTCATAGGTTGATTGGTGCAGGGACATTAATGACGGACTTATCAGAGGCGGAGATTCGGAACAAGAACGTCATGCTTCTTGCATGATATTTATTAAGGTAGAACGGCGGTTTACAACCAACGCGCAATGAGTACTTGCGCTCATATGAGATAGTGCATATGCTAATTATACATCATGCTACAATGCAAGTCCCGGCCATCCCCGGGTACCCATGGGCCGGGACTACAATTGACAAGTGCATTACACTTGTGTACAGCGACAGGGCGGTGTGTAGTTAGGGTAGATCCCATAATATTCCTAGGGTTAGGGTTAGGTAGGGTTGTATTTATGGTTAAATTGGCAGTTAAATTAGTCGAGGGACATTAGGGAGTCCTTCTGAGAATAAAAACTTGAAGACCAATATATGCTGTGGAAATCGGCCCCACCACTGTACAATGTAGCAATCTCGCGTAAATGCCGTTTGGTGGGGCCGCATTCGTGAGTATTATACTGTGGAAGGAAGCCCCACCGCCGTGCTGTACCTACCGATGAACGCCACACGGTGGGGCTGAATTCACGAGTATAAAATAGGCGAGCAGCCGTAGTATTAGTACGGACACGCAGTGGTGGGGCCTATTTCACGAGTATGCCAAGGAATCCTATAGTCTGTGATATTCATTCAATAATCTGTATGCGATTTTAAAAAAAAATTATGTCAAAACCCCACCAAAATCTGTGATTAAAATCAGGTCTGTAAGCATCCGTATTGCTGCACTCCTCATCTTCTGTGTGTTATTTGAATGGCAATCACTCTCCTATACTACAACGTAGCGAGTCGGAAAAGTTCATATGACCTAGTCGGGGCAGAAGTGATGACCTTGTCGGAGCGAAGTGATGCAGCAAAGGTCACATCATGAGAGCAGCACGCGCGGAAATACATGTACGTAGCAGACCTCAAGCTTTACGTAACACACAAAACGCACGGGCGTACATAAAATGTTACCACGGTGCTTACGGTTGAGTGTTCGTGGTACATGTAGTTCGTTGATTTTGTGAATCATCGCACAATCTACTCCGAGAAATTAAACAATAAGGTCTGGATACCAACAAAACACCAAAGTCAACTCAACCATCAGCAAAATATGATGTAGGTGAGTGGTAAAAATCATCTTACTGTTAAAATCAAATAAAATAAAAGACATTTTATGTGATTTTGCCGTCAAAAGCGACGATCGTTTACAACTTTTAAACACTAGTATATGTCAGGGCTAGGTGTATGTCGAAAAGAAAGCTCAGATAGGTTATGAAACAGAGGGGGTTTCTCCAGTCAGAGAGGGAGATAGATCTAACACTGGTTAGTGGAGTTGTTTTAAGATCCAAGAAGAGTGAGTCTGGTAAACATGGTAGTTTATTGCTGTTGCAGTTTTGGTGAGGTGTGTTTTCCATCACTTAGGCCACTTGGTGAGGGTCTCTGAGGGTTTTGTACTGTGAGCATTCACCCACCAGGCCAGGTGTGAGGTGGGTCACTGTTTCATCAGTGCAGCCACAAACGCATCCTGGGCTTGTTTTGCCTCTTTCTTATGGTCATGATGGTGTGAAGGCGAGAGTTTGTTGGGTATACCCAGCAGAGCAGTTGAGCTTTGATGGGTATTGCTGGTCGGACTGCCTTCTGGTGATGTCCCTGTGATGCTCTTCCATGGCACTTCTCACCATCGATTTCCAGGTGTTTGGAGGGGGTGGTGGTGAAGTGACGAGTTCATCGATGGAAGGGAGTTTGTACAAAGCGAGCTTGGTTTTGAGGTCCTTCACAGTGTGACTAGTAGGTACCTGGCAGATGGAATTCATAAGCAATCTCCTTTCAATTCTGTCATGAGGGAGCAGGACTTTTCCAAGGAGTCTGAGAAACTTTTTGTCAGCTTCATCACTGACTGGGGGGAGCTTGGCAAGTATGGAGACCGCCTCATTTCCTGTTCTGCGGGGGAGGCCAAGGATTACTTTGAACAGACTGCACTGCATTCTGGGCTGTGTAGGGAAGGATATTGAGTCACGGTAGTAGAGGGTAGATTCGCGGGTAAATTCCAACTTAAGTACTTAAAATTTCTTCAATTTGAATACTTACAGATTTGGTCCAATTGTTGATAATACTTGCCTTGGTACGTTTTGCTCCTCCAGTGGTTCGTTTCTGTAAATATTGGAGACTTTAAATGACCCGGTCAAGAGGAATCTGTGAGAATGACAACATGCTCTGTTCAATGGATTTGAAACCTGTGCGCATGCGCTAACCAGAGTGTAATGTATCCTTTCCTCAAGGCCTTCTCACTGTATTGCATTGCTTTCTGGGCAAATGAAGAAGTGATATCCTAGGCAAGTGCACAGCATGAGAGTGAAAGGGCCTTGTCCAAAGGCGAAAAACATTGTGCCGTTCATGCATATTCATATTGCCAATGCACTATGTGCCTTCGCAAAGATTCTTTCAAAAAACGAAGGGAGGAACGGGGAGAACGGAGATAGACTCATAGAAAAACGTCTTTTCAAGACCGTAGAATCAGTTTCAAAGTGTGCGAGTGAACGGCAAGTATGAATTAGATAAGAGACGTATGTAGAGTATAAAAGTAAGCATTTTTCTGGTGAAATACGTAACTTACAGAGCCGCGAAAATTTGGGGTTGTCTTCGAACGTTCAGTGACAGCACTCTTTCAACTTTCGGGGTGCTCCCACAGTATAACTGTGTACAAGGAGCGTCCCGTGGTATATAAAGAGAGTCTGGCCAACTCGGTTTTCGACTCATGAGTTTTAAAGCCTGTGATTGGTCAAAAGTGGTCCCATGATCTTTGAGGAGCCATGTTGTTACCCAAGTGCGCTCATATGCAGTACCCATTGTTCACAACACCTTATTTGGTAGGTTTTCATTATTATGTCTGAGCGTACACGCTAACCCTGTAACGCGTAATACGCTGGGCAACGACATGGCGTCCAATTAACTAGTTGACCAGACTCTCTTTATACGGCACTGGATTAGCCTAACCACAGGGAGCTCCTCAACACAGTTATACTGTGGGAGCATCGCGTTGGGGCTGGTCGCAGTTAGCCTAATCCCAGTTCTTTTTGGTTTTACTTTACACAATAAGAATGTAGCTCTAGCTCACCACAAATATGTGAAATGACTTTGGAATATTTAGGGCCTAGGTGTACTTCACAGCACTCGGCTCACAGACAGCTGTCTGTTAATTAGAGACAGATAGAGAGATCCGTCTGTCTGGAGGAGTTTATATTTTTAGACATAGAGTCTAGTCTCCGCTTAACCCCCGGGGCGCTCCTTGTACACTCTTACACTGTGTTCACATTCAGCATTCGGGCTGTGTTTCGCAGTTAGTCTCCGCGGAACATATCCCCGATGCGAAGACAAGATCAGACCGATCTTTCGGCTCGGTCAGACATTGACCGAAAGATCGGTCTGTATCTGGTCGTAGGGGATATGTTCCGCAGAGACTGCGTCTGGCTTCATGTCTACGGATTAGAGTGATAACATTAAAAAAAATAAAAGACTCCTCCGGACAGACGGATCTTTCTGTCTAACACAGACAGTGCTACCAAATTGTATTTGTTTATTTGTTTGTTTGTTTAAATGGTGAGCATCTGATTGTTGCTTCAATTGTGACATCATGTGTGAAGTGTGTAGACTCCATACCAACAGTATACTGTTACTGTTAGTGTTAGCAGTTAGCCCCTCTAGATTTAACAAATTAGACAGTCTACTAGCACTATTAAATATATCCCAGTCAGCAGCATTCTCGGCAATACATGCATTTACGGTTCTTGCGTCACAAGGCATAATGGGACGGAATTCTAGTACGCTAGCACAGCGACAATCGGAATGCAGTGTCAACTCTCATCAATCTCACACTCGAGCTCAGCAAGGTATACTCGTACAAAGTGCATCAATATCAAATCATTTTCTTACCTTCCAAATACAATAAACTTGTCTGAAAATGAGTTGGCCAATACTAAATAAATCTCCGCCGAAAATGTTGAGTGGCATGCATCACAGTGTTCACTGTTATGTACAATGTACAATGGATGTAGGTTGCACAAGCGATTGCCCTACATACGGCCGTGCGAGCTCACCCCTTCCACGGCCAAACGGAAGGCAATCGGTTGTGCAACGTACATGTTAACAATGCATGCAACTCATATTGGATGTTAGGTGGCCAGCTGGGCCACCTGGTCAGCAATTTCAAGTGGACCAGCACAATTTTTAGGTGGCCAATGGCACCAGGACCACGGCTAAGGTCAAGCCCTGCAATTATAAAATAACAAAAACACCTTTCTATGCACATTGTGTTTTATGCACAAATGCATGTTATTAAAGGCACTCAATCGTGGTTAGTGGTTTGTGCGGCACGGAGACGAACGCAACACGCTGCCTCCCCCATTCTGTATCAAATGTAGTGACCCCGAATGACAATAGCGCTGGCTCAATGGGTCAGCGAACAAAACGCTAGGCTACAAGAGAGCTCTCTGTGCTAATCTCCTAACCCAAAGTGGCTGTCTGAGCGAGCCACGAGAGCTTCCGAATGGATGCACACTCTCAGTGCGCATGCGCATGAAGAGAGGCCAAAAGAGCCACGTGTCTTCTGGCCTCTCTCCTCCAATCACCGCAGCTCGCGGTGACAATATTTGTGTATGATGCGTACACACACACGCACACACACACACACACACACACACACACACGTCTTCTGGCCTCTCTCCTCCAATCACCGCAGCTCGCGGTGACAATGTTTGTGTATGATGCGTACACACACACGCACATAAACACACGTGTCTCAGTGGCAGCATTGTCCCACACGTTTATGGATATAGCACCGAGTCTGGCATCGCGCAATTGCATGCACAAACTTCTGTCGTTCGGAGTTTACGTACCAGTAGGGATGACGATCGGCTGCCTTTAATATGTGCCAGTGGTATGTGGTTGTATTGTAGTAGCAACTAACATGGAATGTACTCATTTTTTTTTTTTTTTTTTTTACAATTTTTTTCTTGTTGTATGGTTACAGGTTTTAAAATGATAATAATGATAAAAAAATGTTATGGTTCATTTGTAGCATGTAGTTACCCTTGTTGTTTTCTCTTTTTTTTTTTTTTCTTTTTTAATACAGGAATAACAAGCTGCCCATTGCAATCGAAAGCACCAGAGATCTTGTGGATGCACGGCTGGCAGGCCGTCCCGAAACTATTCAGTCAGAAAGCACACTAGCCATTATCAGGTAATGTTATTATTGGATGCAGACTCTTCTCAACATTTCATGACTTCACATTCTGTGGTACATTCTACCCAGTGCTGTAAACAATACATTGATAATATTCTTCTTCGTCTTCTGCATCTTCTTTTACATCCTCTGATTTTGATAATGATTGATAGTACTGATGCAACGCTGCACACTGGCACTGGTCCATTGGTCCCAGACCGGTAAAGATCACTGTCGGACCAGCAATTTTTTAGGGATTGCTAGATTTACTGGTCTGACATGACAGGTAAGATAGCAAAGTCAGGTCAGTTTAAAGGACCAGTAAATTTAAGGTTTGAACCAGTAGGGAAAAGAGGATAGTATGCATTTGCAGCCCTGACTAATAAATAAATGATAATGCTGAGCAAGAGTAGGTACATGTAGTAGTAATAGTAGCAGCAGTAATAACTGTAAAAATGATAACTTTTTGTACAATTTACAGGGACTGCCTTGCTGTCACCTTGATGCACAGTGCTAGCAGAGATTCAAACCCCAAGCATCTTGTAAACAGTCCAGTTTTGATTGTGATAAATGTGATGATTTGATTACAGTGTGGTGATGGCCATTTCAAAGACACCACACTTGATGTTGAAATTTGCCAACACAAAGAGATCCATCTCTGTGAATATATTTGCATATATGTACAGTTATATGCACCAATATGTTTTTAGGTACTGTATATGCCAAATATTTTGAGAGGCTTTTATTTTTGCAAATTTCACAAGTCAGATGCTATTCGCAAATTTAAAAACATGCAACAATATGTGACCCGCTACAACAAAAGGATCCTAAAGTCGCCGACGGGTGAGCCGAGAAAATCGAGTGTGAAGTCAGATCATCAAAATCCGTCAAAACATTCGGATTTCTGTTTTTGGCATAATTTTGTAGTCTAATGTATCTTCTATCATCTGCCGAAATTCCGAACCTAAATGATTAAAGGAAAGGCAAGAAAATAACATTTTTCTGGGCCATGATTTTCCGACTTTCAATGGAACAGAAACGTGTCCGAAAATTTGGATTTAGCGCTGCAGCTACACTCCGCCCCTGGCAACGAGGGGGAGATTTAATTGGTCAGTGCATGGCATCCTGGTTACTGATTGGTCGTGCGTAGGCCGCTGGCGCTAAGCTTGAATGAACATCGCGGATGTTGCTAGGAGCGTACCTTCTATTGTCAAACGGTGAAAACTGTCTTGCTTCCCCTTGATCATGATAGCGTCGGAAGGAAAACTTTGCAGGCGGTTTTCTCAAAACGCTGATTTCTTAAACCACTATACATGCACTAATAAAATCATCCATATCTCCGCAACCGAGTACTTTTATGAGTCATGTTATATATGACATTAAAGTGGAAGAGTAAGGGAATTATAATGTCATTTTATTTTCAGAAAATTGTCCTCCCTCAACTTTCGGATCCTTTTGTTGCAGCGGGTCACATATCAACTCTGTTCCCAATATGAATGTGACATGCCGTCATGCATATCTCTGTTCAGTACTGTTCAATCACAAAATTAACCACTGGCAAAATTGTCAGGAAGTCCTGATTCATGAAAAATTAGACTGGCTAAGTATATGGGGTATACAGTAGATCCTCACCCTCCCTTACAGAGAGGGGGACATTTGTCCTGCTTGTTTGTGTGTTTGCTGAGGTTTGCCTCTATTCTATTCATCATCTTTTGATGTCTTTATGTCATAGGATGGTGAACATTCACACGGAACCACTGCAAAAGGGTCTAAAGTCAGCAAAAGTACATGAGCTGGCAGAAAAGGCAAGTACAATATGCAGTCACCACCTTTAAAGGCATAATTTACCATTTGCAGATGAAACAAAAACCCAGCATTAGTGCTTTAAAATAGTTCTAAAATGTGAGTTTGTGATAGAAACAGCCACTGTAAAAATTTGAATCCATATAATCAATGTTACAACTGTACTAAAGTATTGTTAAATACACAAAATGTGAACAATAATTACAACAAAAATGTTTCCAGACTAAACCACCTACAGTTATGGTTAAATGTGAAAAATACTGATATCTTCTTATATCTTAGGCTTTATTGCAAAAATTTCATATGCACAGTTGTATGATGTTTTGTGATACAACAGACCTACACATATGCATCAAATGTGATATCTTGAACACTTTTTAAATCACTGTTCCCAAAAGCAAACAGGCCCTTTATGTCTGAACCCAGTTACGGGGTTGGTGCTTGAATAGAGCAGAATCTCTGCAATTTAAAAATTTTCTAAGCGACATCGCTATTACGCCCTCACTTAGATGAGAAGTCCTTTACGGGGTTGGTGCTTGAATAGAGCAGAATCTCTGCAATTTAAAAATTTTCTAAGCGACATCGCTATTACGCCCTCACTTAGATGAGAAGTCCTTTTACCTGGACACTTTTTTTTTCCACCAGCTATTTGTGTAACTATAAATTTTGTATGAGTTTTATCTTACGTATTAAGGACAAGTACACATGTATTCAATAAATGGACATGACAAAATTCATCCATGAGAATTAAAGAGCACCTTATACCAGGTATGGAAATGATCTGTGTGAAGTGAAATTCAGCAGAAGCTTTGGATGTATCGAGAGCAATGCATCATGTTCATATGAAGTTCACTAACACACTGTGCTCTGTACTTGCAGCCTGCTGTGTAACAGCATGTTACTCCATAGTCTGTACAGTGGAGCAAATTGTGGAACAACTCCCAGAATGATGATGCATTCAAGATAAATTTTGATATGTGTATTATGACTGTTTGATATCTGGAGTCAGTCATTGTTTGTTTGTTTTTTATGGGTGATGAAAGTCAACCCAGCCTTTTAGTTGACCTCATGCAAGAAATATTGGCTAAGTTGAAGAAAACTTCTACCCAAAATGAAGGTAAACATACTACATGTACAGCCATATGTTAACCTGTTGAGGATGGGCTGATTTTACTACAACACGCATTATCCATAGACATCTGCCCAAGTATACTCAGGACTCTTCCTTAACAGGTTATTTGTACTGTGTGATACAAAATTCACAGAAGCGTAAGGGTTTTCTCTTGGTCCCTTTGGATTCACCGTACCTGCTACAATTCTCTGAGAGCATTCAAATTTCATCCCCAAATGAAATTCTTTTGGCCATCGACAGAGACTGGGTAGGTTGAGGTTTAAGACCCAGTAGCCTGGGGATACCATGAAGCAGAAAGGCTGGCCCAGCTCGAATACAGCCCTACCTTGATTATCTGACCATCTCTTATCCAGACTTCTTTTTCATCTAGACATGTTCACGCAGTGAAGACGAGAAAAACAACAACAACAACAACAACAACAACAACAACAACAACAACAAAGCTTTACAAAACACACAATATTTCGTCAAAATTTCAAACAGAAACATGATAGGAATCTTACATGAAAATGATACATGGCATTATCAATTTATGTACTTTGTGATGTGAAATTACATAAATCACCTGGAATGCCCCTTTAAACCCTCTTTTCTCCATTATGCTCTGAAACTACCCTGGCTCCCTCTCTCTTACAGGTACCATTGGGACCAGTGATTTAAAAGATGTTCCAGTTATCATATTTAATGCATATCTGTAGATCAGTTGTATCATAAAATATCCTACCATGTAAAAATTTTGCAATGAAGTCTGAAGTATAAGGAGATATCACTATTTTTTCTCAATATACCATATCTGTACACAGCTTCATCTGGAAGCAATTTTATGATAACTATTGGTCACATTTTGTATATTGAACAATACTTAAACATTGATTATATTCATTAACATTTTTACATTGGTTGTTTTTATCTCTAACTCACATTTTAGAACTATTTTGAAGCACTAAAACTGGGTTTTTGTTTCATCTGCAAATGTTAAATAACGCCTTTAATATTTCAATCACTTTTCATAGGATTGGATGGCCTAATTTTAACAAGATGTATATCATTTGAAATCGTGGAGATGAAACTTTGTAGAAAAGAGGAAATTCATTTCGGCCTACTGTTTGTTGGTTTTGAGCTGGGTGGTGACAAATAGCATTATACTAGATGGCATAAAACCTACTCATATTGTTTGGAAACTGTGTTTGTCCAGAGTAAATTAAACAGAGTATTCTATCTAATTGTACACTATGCTGTGATTTCAGATCGGCATTAAAAAATGGGTCGTGGACATCCGCCATGAGGGCACTCACAATAAAAAACCTGATGCCACACGAGTGGAAGGGGCGGTGCGCTTTTGCTTAGACTGGCTGAAGGAAAAATTCTGGCTTCCACAAATGGAGGCAATGGAGAATAACTACACAGATGGTGAACTGGACAATAACACCAAGAGTGAGTATGAGGGATCCTACAATTAATTGGTATTTGTGGATTTGCTGTTAGCTCACCTCAGCCAAAGGCTGAAGTGCATCATCTGTTGTGCTTTGTCCGTCTTCCTATTAAAACTTTTTAGTTCCCTCTTGAAAACCCCATGGCAAATTTTCACCAAACTTTGTTGGTATCATCCCTTTAATAGGTGATAGAATATATCATTGTATGAATGGGCACCATGGCCTAATGGACACCCCAGAAGCACAATGCCCCAAGGGTTGGGGTTTGAGCCAAAGTCCCCAAATTAGGGAATCTTTACAAAGCCTATTCTCAACAGCCAGAAGTGATGGAGGTAAGTTAATGTTATGGAGTTAGTAAATTGGTGACTGTGGTATCGCCAGTATGATACAATATAGAAATGGACACCATGCCCCCTGGAGACTCTCAAAGCTCCCCCCCCCCATGTCATTTGGAAATTGTCCAATGAGTTTTCATAAGCTTTCCCTAGCCAAGAGCTATTGTGAACTATTGTGATTACATTTTGTGTAGTACATACATGTATCACACTGTGGATACCTTTTTGACATTTGAAGATACATTGGGCCCTGAAGGAGGGGCTTGCAACTAAGTCAGTGATATACAGGTGTACCATCAAGGGATATGGGGGGGGGGATACCAAGGACATCATCTTGGAGCTAGGATGAGCATCAAGCCCTCACCCCCACGCACCCCCTAAAAAGAAAAAAAAGAAAAAAAAAAGAAACAATGGTTAACAGCTTGAATTTGTATTGGTGTTTTTTTTCCACCTATTGACATCCACAGAGAAAATAATGGACGCCGTGAAAAGTTACTGTGAAGCAAAATATTCAGCGGTAGGTACCCTGTAGCATTCTTCACAAAACATTTATAAACTTTTTTGTTTTTGTCTTATTGTAATTTTGCTGTTTATGCACCTTGACCACTCTACAGAGTGGATTTGATGCAATCATTATCTAGTATTATTTCTGTTTTGCCTAAGTTATACTTTTGTTGAGAAGACCCTCTGACATAGGGTCGTAAATATTAACTGTCATGCGTGGATCCTTGATTTCAATGGAAATACAGTATTTAGTATGTGGTATTGATGTACTGTGTGACTTGTGTGTTTTGGTTTTTGTTTGACAAACATGGCAGTTTGATGAATGTGTACAAGTGATGATTACGGGAGGATTTGACCTTGCCTTTTATTTTATTTTTTTATTTTTTATTTTTGCTTCTAAATGCTCTTTTTGAATTACAGTAAATTCATTCTTAATTGATTCTTGTTCTTCAATGTTAAATTGGCTGTGCCTTTGCTGGAGTGTAGTGTGCTCTCTTCAGAGACTTACTTCAGAATCCATGATGCCAAGAGAATGTCTCCAAACTTGAAATATAATTTCTTTCACAGAGTCTTTGAGGAGTTTCTTGTAATGATTTACTCGCCTCCCCTTCTGTTTGCACTTTGTTCATATAACAGGTGCCAAATGGAAAGCCCATGGAGACTGCTACAGATCCTGAGAAGCCAGAGCAAGTCTTTCAACAGCTGAAGAAGAAACTCAGGCAAACTCCTGCCATGTAAGATTGTTATGTTTGACAATCAGGTTTTCTTGATGTGTGAGGTTATAAAGAGTAAGATCATATATGTGACCGTGCTCACAAAACCAACAAAAAGTCTTGTACATTGATTTTGTTTGAGGAATGAAAATAGGTAAAATGAGTCAACCCAGCCAGTCTTGAGTTTTGTATATTTTCTGAAAGAGCAAGTCTTCTTCTACATTATACTTAAGTCTGCTCTTTCAGAATCTGCTCTAAACTCAAAATCTATGTCTGGCGACTTTTTGTTGGTTTTGTGATGCAGGGTCACATATGAAAGGTTCAGAGAAAAGATGTAAGAATGTGAAATATCGGTAATTATAATTTAATTGTCTTTTCTTTTCTTTTTTACCCAGGGTAGCTAGCCTCTTTAGTGTTTCCACTGCTCCACCAGAGGACCTTGCCATTAAACATAACATTGCCACATACCAATTTATACACCTGGGCTGATCACAGAGGGACATGATAAGTAAAATTATCTTGTCCAAAGATGTAGGCACTTGAACACATTGAAGGGATTTGAACTTGACCTCCAACTGAAAATCAGAAAGTCTTATTCACTATGTTGCAGTGCCCCCTGTAAGACATAGGAAATGACATACAATTTTGTGGGTACAGCAGATCATGCTCATCACTTGGGATGATGTGTTGTACACAGAAGACTTTATCTATGGGTGCATTCGAGCGCTCTCCTAAAGCATACCGTACCGTACCGTACCTTACCTGCGCCAGAGGAACGCTCGAACGCTCCTATAAGTGTACCATACTGTACTGTACTGAGCCAAAAGTGGGCCACTTCCCGATGTGCTCCAAAAGTGTACAAAAAGTTCGCTGTAAAGCATGCGCGTATCATGCACATATGTCACAATGCAAGAACATCATTCTCTCTGTTCGGGACAGCTGTAAGTAGTTCAAGCGCCAGGTGGATGACATTCTTCCTACAAAAATGTGTGACATTCTCTAAAAATAATTTGTGAGGTACACTTTCTCAACAGAGCACTGGAACGCTCCAAAACTGGCATGGTACAGTACACTTTAGTTCAGTTCGCTTTGGTTCGCTTTAGAGTGCTCAAATGCACCCTTTGTGTGTTTTCTCTTTGCCCTTCCACTAGTAAGGTACATTTCATTATTTCACTATTACCAGATACTTACAAAGTTCAACATTTTGGCAGTTTATTTTGATTGCTTTAATTGAGTAGAATGACACTCGTGTATGAACCTTTTTCTGCAAACATTTACCTTTCTACAGGGAATATCTTTCCTACCTTCTGGTGTCCTCATATGGCTACCTCATACCGAACACGGAACAAAGACAGAAGCTTGGAGTGGTTGATGGTATGTATCAATCATTGATGACGGTGCTTTTTGACTATCCTTTGAGCTGTGCAGTGGAACTACATTTTCCTCTGTACATGCAAAGTGCACATTTGGCTGGCTGTGTTTAGTTTCCAGGAGGCATTATGTTTCCGTGTTGTCCGTCCATCCATCCATCCCTACATATTATGTACGTCTTTCTGTCTGTAATCTATTTTGTGGACAGGGCAACTTACGGAGCGCCATTTGAGTTGACGAAGCTGTGCCTATCAACTTTTGTGTGCACATGCACAGGGTCAGAGGTCAAGAAAAAAATAATTATTTCCCTCTGTATCTCTGCAATGTCTGAGGGTTTTTCCATGAAACTGAGTGTATACATTTTACATGTATTACAAGATAAAGATTATGTAGGAAAAAAAAAATAGCCATGGAGTCAAAGGTCAGAGGTCAAGTGAAAATGCTAAAATTTCACACTTTTTCCTCCATATCTCTGAAGTGGCTCAAGGTGTCTACATGAAACTTATTATTGTTATCATTATTATGCATGTACCACCAGAGAGTAGTTTTTGTGGGAATTAGGGGTCACAGGGTCTAAGGTCAAGGGTCAAAAGTCAGGTTAAAATGCTGAAATTACAATTATGTTCTCCATACCCTTAATTAAACTAGGTATGTACATTTATCAATGCACAATGATACTGTTGGGAAAGATATGAGCCATTTGATAAAAGGTCAAGTGTAAATGTTAAAAATATCACATTTCTTCATGTGTTTTGAAAATGGCTCAAAGAATTGTGAAAATTTGATATTGCCAGTTGGTGACTATCTGAAGTAGTGGGCTAGGGTCAAAGGGCAACGGACAGAGGTCGAGTGAAAATGCCCAAATTACTAACTACTTGCTCTGTAAAACAAGTCAGCCATCCAAATGGAACCTGGTTCAAGGATGTACACACTCCACACATTTGAGGTTATGCCAAACTTTCAAACATGTCATTTCAATTTTTTGCCAATTGTGTGAAACCATTGTCTCAGATTGTCAAGATGTACTATAGACCTATTGGGAGAACCATGTGATATGGTGGAGACAGTACCCATTGCCATTTTTTTTTTTTTTTTTTTTTTTGCTTTTTGATGTTTTGTTTTGTTTTGTTTTTTTATAATAAGTTATGCTGATATTTAGTACATTGGTGAAACAGTCTTTGGGTGCGTTCGAGCGCTCTCCTAATGTACTGTACCGAGCCAAAAGTGGACCACCTCCCGATGTGTTCCAAAAACATACCAAAAGCTTACCAAAAGTTCTCTGTAAAGCATGCGCGTATCATGCACATTTGTCACAATGCCAAAACATCATTCTCTTTGTTCAGGACAGCTGCATGTAGTTCAAGTGCCAGGTGGATGACATTCTTGCTACAAAAATGTGTGACCTTTTCTAAAAATAACTAGTGAGGTATGCTTTCTCAACAGAGTGCTTGAACACTCCAAAACTTACATGGTACAATACGGTACGCTTTAGTTCAGTTCGCTTTGGTTCGCCATAGAGCGCTCGAACGCACCCTTTGTTACAATTTTACAAAATCCATCATAAATGGCTTTTTCAGACCTGAAAAGGCAAGGGAACAAGATCTTACAACTTGCCATCTCATCTTCTCCGACCCCAGGAGGTCGATTAAACAGGATCTCATGCTGTAAAAGCTGTTACTTTCACAAGTTTTGCAAAACACTGTTAGGCCACAGATTGAACTCTACACAAAAATATTGCCAACAGACATTAGTGTACTTGCGATAACCTCAGCGTCAAGTTTGCGAAAAGAACATCTCGCAAATATATATGTATATGAAAATGACATCTTTTACAGTATCTTGCTTTGTGATCAGTAGCACTTACTAGGTTCGGGGGCTGTCATTCATATGTACAATGTATGGGGCCCTCCGTGAATGCGCTTTGTCAATTTAACATTACTTTCACAGATAACTTCAATGGTGAAAAGGGTATTCCTGGTCCAGTCCTAGCTGTGTGGACACCTGTGCTTTATTACCTCTGCAGCACCATCAACTTGGACTTGGCTCCTGTGCTGGTAAACAGCATTGTGGAGAAGCTTAACACCTTAGCCAAACGCCAAGGACCTGAATCTGAGGATGCCGTGTTCATCAGCTATCTGAAAGGCTGGGCTAAGGAGCTAATCAAAAGAGAGCAGAGCCCAGCAGAAGGTATGTCGGAAAACAAACCAGAACCCTGTTGCACAAAAGTTAAAGGGGAATTGACCCTAAATATACATGGGATTGAGTAAATGCAGCAATATTAGTAGAACACATCAGTGAAAATTTGAGAAAAATCAGACAATCCGTTCAAAAGATAGGAATTTTTGTCTCGCCCACCGGAGGTGAAGGTGAAGGCGAGACTAAGGGATCCAAATGGCGTCCGTCCGTCGTCCGTCCGTCGTCCGTCACAAATGTTAAAGTTTACCTGCAAGACTCTCTTATGATGCATAACTTGGCAACTGTTACAGCAATGGCAACCACACTTGGGTGATAGAAGCACTAGGGGTATCTTCATGTTATGGTGTTGTCGGAGGTCATGTAATGATGTCAAAGGTCATTTGAGGTCATATATTAAAGAGTATGTGCAAGACTCTTTTTCTATGTTAAAGTTTACCTGCTAAGACTCTCTTTTGACAAATAACTTCACATAAGTTGCTTGGATTACAACCTAACTTGGGTCATAGATGCACTGGGGGTACCTTCATGTTATGGTGCCGTTGGAGGTCATAGGATAAGGTCAAAGGTCATTTGAGGTCATACGTTAAAGTTTACTTGCAAGACTCTCTTATCACACGTAACTCGACACATGTTGCTACAATGGCAATCAAACTTGGGTGATGGATGCACTGGGGGTACCTTCATGTAATGGTGCCGTAGGAGGTCACATGATAAGATCAAAGGTCATTTGAGGTCATACGTTTAAGTTTACTTGCAAGACTCTCTTATCACACGTAAATCAGCACATGTTGCTACAATGGCAATCAAACTTGGGTGATGGTAGATGTCTCTTGGGAAGTTGAAGGTTACCACAAGGTCAAAGGTCACAGACAGGGGTCAACGAACTTTTAGGGCCCAATGTTAAGTTTTTAGGGCGCATTTCGTTTATGGCTCATAACTTTTGATCCCTTTGTCCGTTTGTGACCAAACTTGGATGGAAGATGTCCCTTGGGGAGGTGAAGGTCGTCACAAGGTCAAAGGTCACAGACAGGGGTCAACAAACTTTTAGGGCCCAATGTTACGTTTTTAGGGCGCGTTTTGATTGTGGCTCATAACTTTTGATCCCTATGTCCGTTTGTGACCAAACTTGGACGGTAGATGTCCCTTGGGGAGTTAAAGGTCATCACAAGGTCAAAGGTCATAAGCAGGTCAAATAACTTCTGGGAGTTATAAAAAATATTAATTCCTTGTATGCGAATGGGCGAGACACAATTTGGCACTTGCCTTGTTGAAATTTGGTGACGATAGCGCTGGATCAGAAGACTACTACAGATCATGACATCACATATGTACTATGATATAAAGAAAGTATAAAGAAAATTCCACAAAATATCATTTCATAAGAAAAGTACACATTCCCTAGACTTGTTACTGACATATGTCAAGGGTAATAGTGTTCCCCCTGCTTTCTGATAGAGGTAAGTCTAGTGCTCTTTCATTATGCTAGAAAAGTGACAAATGTTAACTTTTCTTTATATTTTCTTTACTGTAAAAGTGGTTTCTTTCACGGTGGTTTTATTTTCGCGCTTTTCGTGCTTTGAGGTTGAACCGCGAATTTAACATCAGGCGAAAATAGTTTGAACTCGCAGGTTGTTACAGCGCTAATTGCGCACATGCACACACCAAGATTCCGCACATTGAGTGTACTGATGGTCAACACACACAGTGATACCGCGCAGTGTAGGTAGGTATACCGCAAGTATGTTATAAAGTAGTACTCGAGAGACATGATTTCAGGTGAGCCTGCATAAAATTTTTATTTTTATTTAATAAATAAAAGAATAATTGGATTATAGTTTGGGTTTTCATGTACAAAATATTAATGCTGACTATGAATTCACAGATTTTGCCGACTGTGAATTTAAACACACGCGAAAAAGTCATCACCGGTGGAAACGGCGAAAGTATCTGTACGTGAAAGAAACCACTTTTACAGTATATGGTAGTCCTTACGTGATGTCATGATTCGTTTTAGTCTTCTGATCCAGCGGTCTCATCACCTAAACTTCAAAAATTCATAACTTTTGAACGGATTGTCCAACTTTCCTCAAATTTCCACTGATGTATTCTACTGATATTGCTTCATTCACTCAATCAACATGTATTTTGGGGATTAATTGCCCTTCAATATCAACCATGAGACAGAAAATCAAACGTAAGTTTCTAAGTTTTCAATTCTGATTGGCTGATAGCTGACTTATGTCGGACTTTATAACTTATGTTTGATTGCATCTTTTGTGCGACAGGGACCTGGTATCACCAGCGAACCCTGAAAATTGGTACTGTTTTGTTTACAGAGTGATCTTGGAAGATCTTCCATGTGAAGTGGGTTTCACAGAAATCACCTTGTGGTCCCCCCCCCCCCCCCCCCAATATTGGTAGTTGAGTAACATAATAGGCACATCAGGGGACTTCTACCACAATTGCACTCAATTTGATTTCGGGTGCTTAGAAAGGTAATGGCTTACTGTTACTGTAAAAGTGGACATTTTTGTGGTGTTGAAATTTTCGCGTATCAGAAACTAGTGCGAAAATAAAAGCACATGATTGTTTTTGCTTGCCATGTGTTCCAGTACTTGATGTCTTGATTCCGGGGAATTTAAAACACACGAAACTCTTCTTACCAGGCAGAGCGTAAAAAAAAAAAAAATATTCGCGCGAAAATATCCACTTTTACAGTAATGCCCTGTTTAGTTACTGTGGGCTAAAACTTAAGTGAAGGATGAATCATTCTATATTGCAAGTGTAACATGTTTGCATTATGTGAAGAATTGATTCACTATCTAAAATTAAGGAAATAGATATGTGGGCAACATTTTGAATGGTCAGTAACTTTACTGTTTGGAGATTGGTAGTAACATTCACTTGCAATTCGTCATGCAGGGTGCTCTCAAACAAGTGTTCTTTTATGAGTGCATGCATGCAGTGGGACCTTATGCAGTCAGTTTGTTTGTATGTTCCATTCATGTTCGTGGTTTGATATGAAATCTAATGCTACGTTTACACCATGTTCCTTGTGGCCACTGCATCCCTGTTTGCCTGAAATGTATTGCGCCCTGGGTAGATGGGATATTCTTCAGTTTTTGTTGAGCCCACCGGAGGTGAGGGGAGACTAAGGGATCGCCCGTCCGTCGTCTGTCTATAACGCTACAAAAACTTCAATAACTCTTTACTCTGGGCTTCAATTGCAATCAAACTTTGAGGGAAGAGGGGTCATACAAAGTTTCACATTTTATTATAAATGAGGGTCACCTCAAGGTCAAAGCTCACAGGCAGGGGTCAATGAACTTTTAGAGCCCAATGTTAAGTTTTTATGGCGCGTTTCTATTATGGGTCATAACTTTTGATCCATAACTCCATTTGTGACCAAACTTGGATGGTAGATGTCCCTTGGGGAGTGAATGGTCACCACAAGGTCAATGGTCACAAGCATGGATCAACGAACTTTTAGAGCCCAGTGTTAAGTTTTTATGGCACGTTTCTATTATGGATCATAACTTTTGATCCATAGGTCTGTTTGTGGCCAAACTTGGATGGTAGATGTCCCTTGGGGAGTGGATGATCACCACAAGGTCAAAGGTCACAAGCAGGGGTCAACAAACTTTTAGAGCCCAATGTTAAGTTTTTATGGCACGTTTCTATTATGGGTTATAACTTTTGATCCATAACTCCATTTGTGACCAAACTTGGATGGTAGATGTCCCTTGGGGAATGAATGGTCACCACAAGGTCAATGGTCACAAGCATGGGTCAACGAACTTTAAGGGCCCAATGTTAAGTTTTTATGGCACATTTCTTTTTTGCCATAAATTTTTACCCTTTTATATCTCTTTATATCTGTTATATCTCTTTTTTTTTATCTGTTATATCCCATTCGCGTACGATTTCTTGTACGCGAATGGGCGAGACACATTATGGCACTTGCCTTGTTTTTTCCTCCGTATTCTAGTCTCATTCGTTCCACTTGTCGTTCTGGTGAACACGTCCTCAGACGCCAATGCGCAATATTTTCCGTCTCTTTTCTGCACAGACCGCCTCCAAGTTTTGTTACAGTCTATTACGGGCTGTCACGTTTATTGCGTTCACTCCATTTTATTACAGCCTTCAAGGTTTCTTGTTAGCACCTGGACTGCTGTCCCAAATTTTTTGAAAGTTTAAAAATCTGACATGGCATCCGCAGAAATCAAGGCCTGTCACGTTTGCTCATCTTGTCCCCCCATGTTGTCTCATGTCCATCCCGTTTTGTCCATGATGGCCTAAAACGTGCTTGCCGTGGCCGCCGGGAACATGGTGTAAACGCAGCTTATGCAGTAAGATGAAACTGTCGTAACACAACCTGGAAACTCTGCAGGTGTTCAAAGAATGTTTAAAACTCTTCTTCTTTTTTTTTTTCATACTGCATCTGCAAGTTCTTGGAGCTAGAATTCATAATATGCCACTGGAAAAAAAAAAAAAAAGGTGTGTTCAGATATCCTGCAAATGAGAGCTGTTACAATAAATGTAGCTTGCAAAACGGCAACCACTCATCATATGAACTCACAGAATTTGTTTTATATGCTCCTCTTTGATGTACGATGGAGGCATTTTGCTGGTAGGTTTGTTTATTGGGTGATAATTTTTGTATTCACAATGCTTTATCTTCCTCCCGTACATCTATAGAAAACGACGGTCCAGAGAAAAGAGGAGAGAAATTCAGAAGGGGGAAGCGACTGTGGAAGACTGCAGTTAAGACCTGTCTTCAACGTCCTCATGAGCAGACAGAGGCTATTTTCAAAAGGTAATTTGAGCTACTCACAGGTAAATCAAGCAGATTTTGTTGTATGTTGCGAATAGTTTAGCAATCTTGTCAAGCAAGATTTTTTTCTTTTTTTAGCTCACCTGAGCCAAAGGCTCAAGTGAGCTATTGCGATCGTTCTTTGTCCTGAGTCCGTTGTGCGACGTCCGTCGTGCGTCATGCGTAAACTTTTTACATTTTTTATCTTCTTCTTGAAAACCCCAAGACCGATTTTCACCAAACTTATCAGGTAGCATCCCTAGGGGGTAAGGATCTCAATTTGTTAAAATGGGCACCATGCCCCAGCCAGGGGGCCCCCAGGGGGGCCCAAACCCCCCCCCCCCCAAAAAAAAAAATAATAAAAATTACGGAATCTTTAAAAATCTTCTTCTCTAGAACCAGAAGTGATAGAGCTAAGTTAATACTGTGAGTTAGTACATTGATGACTGTAGTTTCAAGTCTATTCATGGCGGAATCAAGGGTGCCCCCCTTGGGACCCAGGGGAGGGGTCCTAATGGGGCCTAAATTGTACATTTTCATCTTCTTCTCGAGAACCCCATGACCCATTTTCACCAAACTTGGCAGGTAGCATCCCTAGGGGTTAGGATATCAATTTTTTTAAATGGGCACCATACCCCACCCAGGGAGCCTCCAGGGGGGCCCCAAACCCCCCAAAATGAAGGTATCTTCAAAAAATTTCTTCTCTAGCACAAGAAGTGATAGAGCTAAGTTAAAACTATGAGGTAGTACATTGATGTATGTAGTTTCAAGTTTGTTCATAGCAGATCCAGGGGTGCCCCCCTCCCCCTTGTGGGGGGGGGGGGGTCCAAATTGGGGCCTAAAGTGTACATTTTTATCTTCTTCTTGAAAACTTCACGATGGATGTTCACCAAACTTGGCAGGTAGCATCCCTAGGGGGTTAGGATCTCAAAATGGGTTAAAATGGGCACCATGCTCCACCCAGGGGGCCCCCAATTCCCCCAAATTAAGGAATCTTAAAAAAACGTTCTTCTGTAGAACCAGAAGTGATTGAGCTAAAATTGATACTATGGGGGGGGGGGGGGGGGTCCAAATTTGGGCCCTAATTGTACATTTTCATCTTCTACTTAAGAATGACTGGTCAAATTCTGGTAGAGCTGTGTGTGATTTAGATGAGTGACTGCATGAAAAGTGAACTTGCGATACTCAGGTGAGCGCTAGACCCGTAGGTCTCTTGTTTAAAGATTAATATCATACAGTTTGACCTCAATTATCCGGCCAAGTCGGGACCGGCGTTCATTCGGATAAGCGAATTGGCAGGATATGGGAGACACAATGTTAATGTATATAGCTGCCATCCAAGCTGCCGTCCCAGTGCACTGGCAACTAGGCAGGTAGCATACCCCGCAACAGTGGTGTAATCTATGCTAGCCTGCGCAGAATTGTAGTCCCTTCTTCACAAAAATAAAGTATATCTTTATGTGAAAATCATACATGTTTTACCTCATGAGATATTGAGAAACCTATCATGCACATCTTATGAAATTATTGAAATAGATCCATGAAAGTCACTGTTTTTTCTCAATTTTGGATGAAAAAAAAAAGTCCTTCACTGCATGAACGTGTCTGGATAATAGAGATTTCCGGATAAAAGGAGACCGGATAATCGAGGTAGAACTGTATTCTAAAACACAAAACGCAGATGTTAGTGTTATGCAACACTCGACATCAAAATGCATTTTACTCCAATATACCTGATTGTAGGCCTTCAAAACTTATATCTGTAAAAAGGTAAACAAAATGATTAAGACTGAGCTGTTCAGCATTTGAGACCTCTTCAAACTTTACAAGCTGAGATGGACAGGAGTGCATATGACATCTACTTTTACTTTTCATGCAGCCTCTTACCACTGGCAACCGACTCTTGTGTCAACGGCTCTGGCCAGGAGCTTGTGAATCTCTTTACCCTCATGGCCAGGGGACCAAATGGATCAACACTCCTGCAGAGCAGTGCCAACAGGCTTGGCATTGAGAGGCTGCTGGAAGCCCAGAGTCCCACCTACCGCAACGGACAAAGCGCTGAGCCACCGGTTCTGGAGGAAAGGGAAGGCTTAGAGCCCTGGAGCGTCAGTACAGGTGAGATAGCTGTCAGTCCCTTTTGCTGGGATCTGTTTCATGAAGTCATCACATAAAAGTCTTTACGTACATGTAAATCTCCGAATGGCGGAGTTTCTCATGTGTAGCTTTGAGAGACTTTCAAAGAGAAGAAAAATGCATTTCATGAAGTCTTTCATAAGTGAGTCTCGGGAGCAAAAAGTTTCTCTTGAGACTTTCATGAAACTGACCCGAGGCATCTTTTCATGAAAGTTGGCAGCCCAGACTGTACGCCCTGACAAGATGTCAGTCTCTGGCACTCACTATAGTAACAGTCAGTGACCAGAGCTTCTCAGCCAATCAAAACCAAGAATTTGACTGAAATTGTCAGAGACTGATTACTTGTCAGAGCTGACAACTTTCATGAAACAGTGCCCAGGTCTCCTTCCCCAGCCCTTATAAACTTTTTTATCTGCAATTGTTTTCCCCAAACGTGCCTTGTTTTCAGTAAAAGTTTTCATGACTGGATGCCTGTGCTCGAACACCCTGGGCTTATATTAGAGCCGTATGATATGATGTTACACCTGTCATTGTAAACTGTGTCACCTATAGAGATTTGGAAATACAATTGTCACAAATTATAGTGCAGATGGTGATGGTGATGTAGAGTTCAGAATGGCCATAATTGTGTGTCTTGCACCCTCTCCTTCAACCATGTGTGTATTTTGGTAGATAGTACGCTGTATACTGTGTGCTGCAGACATTAATCTTTACACTGTTACCTCTCCACTTGACAAGGTTGCAAGTGTACCACATATTTGTGTGCATGTAGTGTGTACTGTATTTGTGTGGTGTATCTAGCATGTATTATCAGGATTTTTTTGGACCCATTTTTTTATCTTCTTGTAATGGACAAATGTGACTGTGCATCACAAACCAACAAAAATTTGCATGCACTGATTTTGTGTGAGGACTAAAAATAGTTGAAATGGGTCAACCCAGCCAATCTTGAGTTTTTCATATTTCCTGAAAGAGCAAGTCTTCTACAGTATACTAAAATTTGGGATCATGAAACAAACATTAAAATGTGTTTTTAGCAGTTTTTCTCTAACACTTTTTAGTAGAATAGTGTGAATAGGTGTATCTTATAGAGTCCCTTTTTTATTTCTTAAAAACCCTGTCCAAACTCCAATAACTTTGGAAAGGATGATGCTACTGCTTTGAAAGTTTGCATTAATCATCTACAGAATGTGTTGATAAAGCACGCTCAATTTCAGATCAATCTAATAATCCCTTCATTAATTTACAGATCAGCAGTTGTGATCTTAACAAATTTAATTTGTAGAGTGAGACAAAGTGAAGAAACTTGCATGTGAATCCCTTCATTGTTGTTGCTCCAGTGGTTTACATCCTACTTCTTGTTCCTTCATCACACAGCTAGCACAGCTTGATCATGATTAAGCACTTGAATAGACCCTGTACTTCAGAACCTCTTTTCTCAGTTCACACTTTCCAGAGTGTGTGCTTTCTTTCCAAAATTAGGATAGGTTAATATGAGAGTCCATTTGAATTGAGTTATACATCATTTTAAAGCTTAAAGTCTGCTGTTTCAGAATCTGCTCTTAACTAAAAATCCATGTCTGGAGACTTTTTGTTAGTTTTCTGGTGCAGGGTCACAAATAAGAAAAAAAAAATGACTTCAAAAAAACCCCAGAATAATCCTCTCACTCATGAAATTAGCCCTCTGTATTGGATGAGTTGTGTCATAGACATGCATGTTAAAAAGATGTACAGGAAAAATGTCCAACAATGAAAACATATTCATGTTCATTATAACAGGGTGAACCTGCTTGCGTGAAAGTAGCCTTTAAACAAGGCGACTCGCTCTGCGTGCCCCCGTATAGTGCGTTTACCCCACAAACCTGTTGGCCGGCGAGTGGAGCGAGCCGCCTTTATCCACTCGTTCAGGGATGTGTACTTTTGTCGTTGTTGTTGCTTTATATTCTTTGACAAATTTGCGTACAAATTTGACGCAGAAAATACACACTGCACCAAGGCAAGCCTCGTTAATATTAAGTAACTATGTAGAATAAGAATAGTTACTTAATATTAACGAGGCTTGCCTTGGTGCCGTGTGTATTTTCAACGTCAAATTTGTACGCAAATTTGTCAAAGAATATAAAGCAACAACAACGACGAAAGTACACATCCCTGAATGAGTGGATAAAGGCGGCTCGCTCCACTCGCCGGCCAACAGGTTTGTGGGGTAAACGCGCTATACGGGGGCACGCAGAGCGAGTCGCCTTGTTTAAAGGCTAGCGTGAAAGATGCTGAAGAGCATGCTGGTAATTTTTTGTATAACAGATAAGAATTTCATAATGTGTCATAGACAAGGAAGAGGTGCTTAATACACAAAACATGATGAACTCATATTAATAAGCTATGAAAGAGATCATGTCCAGTACATGAAGCAGAATGTTTTTCGACCAGTACTTTTGGATTAACATGTAATCCTGTCTTTCCACAGCTCCGTTGGACTGGAGTAGGGTGCCACTTGGTGCTGAGTTGAAACGGCAGTGTAATCCCAACTTCTTCTGTCGCAGTAAGGAGCCACCAGAAAAAAGGCAGAGAAGAGATTCACCATCAGAGGCACCAGGGAGTCTTCAAAATGGCGTATTCTAGCCTGTACGTGGCAATCTAGTGTCTTGCTCTTGCCTCCACTTCTTGTTGCTTAAACTTCCTTATCATACAAGCAATAATGTGTGTGACTGTGGGCACCTGCTGTTGAGTGTTTGTAAATTAAAGTGAAAACATAGTTCGTGTGTGCCTGCAGAACTGTCAATTTTTGCTGTAATATGTACACTTACATATAAGAAATGTGTGAGAGAACGCCATGGTAACATGATTACCATCGGGTAATGACAAATATGTGAAATATCATCCAAAAAGATTTGCTGGAAGTACGCGATCCCAGCGCTTACCCCATGGTGGTTGCTATGTGATGTTTTACATTCGAATACATCAATTACAATATATCAGGCCATAACAGAATGCATCCCACCTGAGAGATAATTGCATGTAGCTTGTTCTGCATGTGATTCAGTTCTACTGCTTGGACATGATTCGATCATCATGTACCAGCAGCATTCTACACACCCACTACTGAACAGGGGAGGGCACTTCCGGATTAAAAGTTTGTATACTAATATTATTTCACACTTCTGATCTCAAAATACAAACAACTCAATATCCTCGCAAATCTTACCAACAAGACAAGTGTCTAGGTAGAGCTTTTCAGTATCTGGCAAGCAAATTCTAAATGGTGGAAGATGGTTTTTCAGTCCTGGTGAATATTACGCTGTATGTGATAGAACCTGTTGTAGATTGCATTTCTGTTCATGGTTTTACAATACTTCCATTGTCTGATGGGTTTCTGTAGTTGGATTAATGTGGTGAAATGACAAGAGAGGGAGGTTATAAGTTTTTAAGATGTTTGCCTCATCTTCTGAGCTGCAATACAATGTTACAACCTTGCACCAAGAGGGACCTGGTAGTGGCGAATGACGTGGTTCTTGCATGCGCTAGACATTGGGAAATGGTTGTGTGATGACACGAGATGATGATGAAGATGTTTGTAGCAACGGCTGATAATGGCAGCTTTCTGTTTACATGGTATTGTCATCTTTTAAGCTTACATGTAACAAAGCTTTTTTTTTTCTGACCTTTTCTCATTACTTTTTTTTTTGTTTTTCTTTTTGCAGATCAGTTGTTCTGGTACGAGTTTGATCTCAAGTGTTGCTATGATGCCCACCAAAAGCCATGTTGCCCCAAGTTTTGGACCCTACATGGGAAGAGAGAGTGTATTATCATAACTGCCTCTAGACATGTTCTACGTGACAATGGCTGCTCAAAACTTGGACCATCCCCCTCTCTCCGTTTTAACGCAAGACAGTAAAAAGCTCAGAAACTGAGTGAGTTTGTGAGCAGCTACAAAGAAAACTGATTCCTGGACTGATGTATTGTGCTCTGTCGTAACTGATGTTGTGCTAGTGTCACATCAGAGGTCGCACTTAACTTTTTTTTTAACTAGCCAGGTAGACTACTTAGAATCAATTTTGACACTGAAGCAATATTTTGGCTAGCCAGACGGACTAGTAACTTCAGAATTTTATGATTTTTAGCTACTGTACGAGCTGAAATTTTCGCGGTGGTTTTATTTTCGCGAATTTCGTGAATCGCCTTTGAACCGCGAAAATAACAACACGCGAAAATAACAACGCGCAAATAGTTATGTTCAGTTAGACCGTCGCAACCGCGAAATTAACAACACGCGCAAATGTCCTCCAAGTAGCAATTCGCGAAAATATCTGAACGCGAAAAATTCAGCTCGTACAGTATTCCGACGTGATTTTGGGTGGCCAATGGCCAGCGGACCATCGCCAATTTCGAACCGTGCACATTCATGATGGAACACAAGTGACCCGTTCAGTGTTAAACACACCAACCCAACATAAAAAGGTGAAAAACAAGGTTGCATGGGTTTTGTAGAAATCAACAAAAGGTCACATTATGATGTTATGAAATTGGCTTTCCACTGCAGTACATTGCCAGATTTGTATTGTCACTGTTTGTAAAGTCAGATGTATAAGATGTTGTTGCATGATGCGGTGTGAAAGGTGGGTCATCACATCAAGTATAAGCATTCACATTATGAAATGCTTCTCAGTCTTGTAAACTCGAGTAGGAAAGAATGTTGACCTTATATACTCGAACCTACACTGTACCAACCATCTGTCTGCAAAAAACAACTGTCCATGAAGACTAGCATGCTTGTTCTGATGAGCATTCTGCATATATATGAACTTGTTAATGAAAACCACCCACTCAGAATGGTTTGCTGTTTCGGTCTTTCATGGGTGATCTTGATAAAAACTTGTGGAAATGTACTACAAAGGAGAAAATGTTTGTCTCTTAGAACTTTAGTGACTTCCTAAAACCAAATAAAAACAAGCAAAATTGATGATTTGTTGGACAGACAGGCATTGAACTTACAAAGGTGTGAAGCAGTATTACATTTCAGTATTTTTCAGTATTCTTCCAAAGGGTACTTAAAGCTCTCAGGTGCAAATGATACATCCTTTTTGAGAGCTTGTGATATTTTGATATTTGGAGGATTGACTGGTAAAATAAGGAATGTTGAATATTTAAATGAGTAAATCAAATTTGCAAAATTGTCTGACATATGTCATCTTTCAGAAAAATTAGCTTAAAAAAGGGCAGTTGAATTCAGATACACTAGTTGCTAGAAGCTACATTTCTCTTGATTTTGAAAGCTTTATGATGTACTAAGTTCATATGCATGTTATTTATGTACATATTTTGCCAGTTCATTTCATGAATTGGGACTTGTAAGATACTTCAGCAAGTGGTTGTATTCCCCCATCAAGAATCGGAAGGACAGTATGAGAAATAAGTGCATTGTATTCCCTCTATTTAGGGGAAAATTAGTTATTTCCATTTTGGGAGACCATCAATTTGGAAATATCAGTTGACTTGTTTGAAATTGGCAAGATACTGTGTATGCAAGTTTAAGACTAAGTTTTGCTTGCTTAATGATTGGCATTACTCTCTGGCCAGTAAAATGCAGTACATGCCAATGAAGTACTCATTGGAATGCGAGAGTTGACTTTGTATAAAAAAGTTGAGTGCTCCCTTCGAGACACACCAGAAAGCCTTTCTCTCTCTATTGACACAAGAATGACTGAAGCTCAACCATGGCTGAAAGTTTAAAAATGGTCGAGAATGAGGTCTGTTTGTAAGTTGTGTAACAGTAAAAATTCTAGGTGTGTCAGCTACATGTGTAGCTGTTAGGCTGATGATATTATCATCATTAATCCTGTTGGGACCAACATGCCATTATAGTGTGTGCCAGCACCTTATCATTGGTAATGAGAGACTTAATCCAAATTAAAGCCAAAGGCCCGAATTCATGAAGGTAGTACAATTAAAACCATGGTTTAAACGATGGACAATTTGTATGGAGTGCCAAATGTTGCATGGCGTATTTTATTATGAAATCAACGAAATGTTCATTTTAAATGATCATTTCGTAACGTAATAGGCCATGCGACACTTGGCGCTCCATACAAATTGTCCATGGTTTAAACCATGGTTTCAATCGTACCACCTTCGTAAATTCGGGCCAAAGTGTAGTTCTCATATGAAGTGTCAATTATTACTCTAAAATTGTACACATATGCATGAGAAGTGAGTGAAATAACACTGTAATAACATGATTTCAGTTGGGTTACAACAAAAATGCAAAGTATTAGCTGAAAACCTCACCAGAAGTCCACAATCTCAGAGCTTACCCCTTTGTGGTTGCTGCGTAATTTTTTCATAATTGGTAATCGTCAAATCAGGCCAGAGCGATATCCATCTATCATCCGCGCTGGAGTGAATCGCATGCAGCTTGTTGGAAAATATGATCGCCAGGGTACGATTGATCATCGCATTATGTTGTACCTTCCCACAATGCTGAACACAGGGTGAAAGGGGGAATCTCTTCTGGAATAAGAGTTTTGTAATACGATCGAAATTGTTCCACACTTTTAATCTCAAAACACTCCAAAACAACTCATCATCCCGGCAAATCATGTCAGCCAGGTAAGTTTCTTGGTAGACCCTTTTGATGTATTGGTAGTAAGTTCCCAGCGATGGAAAATTACTTTTGAGCCCTTTGCAAAAACTATGTTTTGAGGGCTGTTCAAGTGTGATGTTAACGACGACAGTGACAGTTTTCTTGTATGCTAAATGGCACAGGGACCCCTCCCAGTCATGTCACCTCACAGCATTATTAGTATGATTAGAGAGATTTCCCCGTGTCTGTAGTCTGCTGGATAAATTTCTCAGTGATGACTGGAGACCATCACCTATTCCTATCCAAAGACAAAATGTAAGATACCAAAAATCAAAATGGGAAAAAGTTAACCCACTTTTGTTTTGTTTTTTTTAATGGTCATGTATACTTTTTTGTATATTGGCATGAATTTTGATTTAATATGTTGCTTTTCCTGTAAAGCAGTAGTAATGGACAAGTGTTCAGTAACAGTGATAAGCAAATTAGTGTGAAATGCAAACTATGGTTTTTAAACTAGTCCAGTGATGTAATCAAGGGCTCTTCCAGTGGCTGGTGCTACATCGTTATTTTTTGTTTTTCCCTCCACAGTGTGTCGTGTCCTTGTCTTAAGTCCGCCACTCTTAACCATGTATAGACATTCTTGCCTTGTAAGGAAGGCCAGAGAGACCTGTTAAATTATCCATGTGACTCTAGTAGGAAGCCATTAGCATTATCCAGGTGTTTTTTGTTTTCCATTGACCATGCTTTTGCTTCTTCTTTTTTTATGTTGCAATAAATATTTATGCAATAAATATTTATATGCAGTATTGGCATTCATGCATTACACTTTATAATGTACTTCATGGTGTATGTAATAGTTCTTTATGATGATGTCAAATGGTGTGAAGTCTTTCTGAAGGCCAAAGGAATGATGGTGATGGTGATGGTAGTGATGTAAGGGGTCAGGATGTTGATGATGATGACAACAGTGATGGTGAACAGGCAAGATGAGCTGTGTAAATAACTGAAGTGAAGCAGGTATAGTGGTATCCTAGCAACGCTATTCCTTCATGTGGTATGAGAGTCATTGTACTTATTCATTTTGAGTCACCACACAAGTGTAAATACACCCATTTGTGTGTAGGATTTTATGTACACACACACAAACATGCAGACACTATTGGCAGAAATAATCAAAATAAACGAATCTGAACATCCTGATCTTTCACTTCAAATGAGTGAGAAAATTTAGCTTAGCAAGTAGGTCTGGCCAGGACTGGAATGGTGCATATTTTGTGCAAAAACAAAGAAGGAAAATTATCCACAAACTACTCAATTTTGACATCCCCAATTCTAATGGGAAAGTCTAGGATTTCACCTCAAGACAAGGAATTGGTTAAACCCTGAAATGTTTGAAATGGTTCTTGGTTTTCTTAATGATTAAACTTCATGATTAAATCTTCATTATATGAAAATGCAACTTTTCTGATATTTAATCTCTTACCTTTGACAAGCTGAATACTCGAGATAATTCACATAATGAATCTTGTTTTATCCATTTATTAAGAAATGTCTGTATTTACAACAGTTCGATGAAAGGATGAAATACATTGCATACATTTCACTATCAATATGCATTATACAAGACTTACAGAACAATGCAGTACATCTTGGATTTTCAAATACACGGCTACATGGTCACTATTAGCAATGTGTTAGGTTTTCATCATTGTTTTGCTGGAGGTAGTTGTCTTTTATTCTTTTCTTTTCTTTTTTTTTTTGGGGGGGGGGGGGGGGGGAGGCAGGAGATGGGAGATGGGTCCATCTGTCTTTCATTCATATATGCAGCACACATATATACCAGTGCTGCAAAATGCCCTTAATGCTGCAGAGGACTTGCTAAAAATTCTTCATTCAATTGGCAAAAATAATAATGCAAATAGATACTATCACTTACACGTAGAAATGGAAGTAAGATGTCAACTCCCTTAATAGTTGGTTTTCCTGTGGTGTACTACGTGGTTGTTGGTGAAATATGAAACATGGCATTGATCTAAAAAGAGGGGTGCACTGTGCCCCCCCCCCCATCTTTCTTTTCCTCTCTCTCTTTTGTTGGAGGAGTGGGGGTATTGGGGGTACACTATAACTGGTTGTCAGAATCAAGGCTTTTCAATTATGTTCAATAAGCATTATTCATGATCACCTAAAAATCTTTAAACTGTAGAACTATTTTTTGATGGTCCCTTTGCCAGTTTTGTAGCATAATTCATATTTTTTTGGATCAACTTTCCATTACATATGAAAATTCCAGAAGAAACTGTGGCCAGAAGTATAGCAGCACTTACCAAAACATTTGCCATCGTACAGATTAGAGAACCAAGCAAACAAGCTTTCTTGCCTGTGACATAATGATATCACTTGGGCTAAAAAACCTTCTTTATAACTATATGCAGAGAAAACAAGTTTTCTATCAGAAATGATATAAATGAATCAACTTCCTCTGTGCTATAAGGGTTAAGACTTTCACTTCACAACAAGACATTATAGTTGAACTGATTGACAATTTCTCTCCATCAAAGTAAAGAAGCACCAATTATTCAGTGTTTTAGCAGTAGCTGTGATAAGAAGTCATTGGCATTGGTTAACAAATGATCTCCTATTACCTGACAGGTGTTATATCCATGAGAGTGATCAGGCTATAAAGCTTCTGCCCGACAGCTAGTGTTGTCAATCAGTTGCAATAAAGAACAACTCGATGTGAGAATTAAAGTGATTGACTTGCCTTACTCATCACATCTGAGAGCAACTGCTGAAATAAAGTGATTCATATCTTGCAATCAACAATAGTTTAGATAATCAGCATGTACGTTTCCAACACAAAACCTCTACGATTCATCAAGAATGAATTGAACACAGCCATAAACTGACACTTAGCCTTTCCATGGTGTAGAAGACTGAAATAATTTGTGGTCTGATGTCAGAGATATTGTATATGCCAAATTTCATCACAAGTGTTTAGCGTCCTACTACCACATGTAATAGTAGACAAACAAATAGGTGTATTAATCAGTTGCAATAAAATGGGTGTAATGTATACAAGTTTGCCGAAAACTTGCCTTGCTATCGCTAGAGACTGACGATAACAACAAACATAAAACAAAATCCAGAAAAAAATGCTGGTCTTCGCTACTTCTTGGTGGGCGGTCAATGCTTCGTGTCTGGCTTGGCTTGTCATGTAGAAGATGACGTTACAGTACAGAATACAGCTCCAAAACTTTGGGTACAGTCTTATAGTCTTCAGAGTACCCCCAAGTCTCCTCTGAGTGAAGTGCTGCATGAGCGGGCAGACTAGAACTCCATCTGACGATCTGGGATGGATGAAACAAAAGACAAAGGCATGGCCCAAGTTACGGTTTATCAAAGATGAGGAACTTTTTTCCACACTGGCTGTCTACAGCTTCCCTTTGCTCTCTGCTCACTGAAATGAGGCTTATGAGAAACATTTACTTATCTTTTGATTGTCCTCAATATCATACCAAAAAAACTGTGACTTTGCTGAGAGACTGTGTGTAAAATCAGCTTGCTGTACAACTACACATCACCATAAATGACAAGAAGTGTAAAGTGAATAGAGCTGCATGTTAAAGTATTAGCAAATAGCATGTTTTCTAATGAAGGTCATATTGCCATGTCATTATTTCAATTGATGACATCAATTCACAGGGTTGACAGGAAATTTTATATTCAGGTTACAATTGTAGGGTGGGATGTTGAAAGCCTGTAAAATATCATCATAGTCTACATTCACCATTTTTCGCCCCTATTATTTTCATTTCCTTAATCATAATGACCATAAAATCTTCTCCAATGTCCCATTTCCAATCCCCTGCAGAAGAAAGCTTTCATATGACATCCAAATACAGGATACACACCAGGCAGTGCTCCACAATGTTCTCAATGATATACGCTGATGAAAGAGTATCAAATGTCAACAGATGTAAATCTAAGATGTGCACTGGCGTATGAGTAGCTGTGCATATGATACAAAGCCACAGTAGGAAACATGAAAATAAAACAATGTAATATCACTTGATATTTTGGGGAAAATGTTTTGATAAATAAAATCTGCCATGTCAGAGTCAAACCATTAATTGGGGAAAGAAGAGACTTAGACCTTAATACTATAAAAACACCTGATATTCTTATAGCACCTTTTCCACCGGATACAAAGTGCTGTGAGATGCCATCCCTGGTCGCCATGGGAGATAACCAGGCAGTGACAGTACCTCCTGTTGTTGTTGTTGTTGTTGTTGTTGTTGTTGTTGTTGTTGTTGTTGTTGTTGTTGTTGTTGTTGTTGTTGTTGTTGTTGTTGTTGTTGTTGTTGTTGTTGTTGTTGTTGTTGTTGTTGTTGTTGTTGTTGTTGTTGTTGTTGTTGTTGTTGTTGTTGTTGTTGTTGTTGTTGTTGTTGTTGTTGTTGTTGTTGTTGTTGTTGTTGTTGTTGTTGTTGTTCTTGTTGTTGTTGTTCTTGTTGTTGTTGTTGTTGTTGTTGTTGTTGTTGTTGTTGTTGTTGTTGTTGTTGTTGTTGGGTGTTTTTTTTCTCTCTCTCTTTGTGTGTTTTGGAGGGGGTACATACTCTGGTGTGAATAAAGAAAAGAACACATCAAGTAAGTTTGGAAATTATCAAAACTTACCACTCTGTTCTTGAAGTTTTCCCTTCCATGTTTTCTCCATACCAGCCACAAATCGCTCAAACACTTCCACATTCTTCAGTAAACTGGTCTTCTTGTAGTCTGGGAAGAATCAAAGCATAAGCACATTTTCTCATGCAGCACCCAACTTTTGTGTAGAGACAATGCCCATTCAAGATCCACAATATTTCATACTTTGCTAACACTTACAAACCACCAAACACATACTCATTAAAATCTGCTTTGAAAATCATGTTGTTTTTCTCTTTTTATGTTTTGAAATGCAGCTACATGGTTGCCAACCTTTGCAGATAAAAAAAAGACACTGATGCACAGTGGCAACAGTTTTGAGGACAAATATCATATTCAATGAAAAACTGCCAACATTGTTAAGAGTGGCCATGCTACATCAAATTTCAGTAAAGAAGCATGTTAAATATTGTAGAATTAAGCTAATTGGCATATCTGCATTTAACCGTAAATGTTACACTGGCAAAATGTTTTGGTATTTGTCATATGTTCACAATTGATGCAAATTATTCTCATAAAAGTTTTTCCCACGATCAATACACTACATGAGAGGCGTGTGTTGCTGTAACATAAACCACTGTCCTTCCAAAACACGTATCAGCTGCTCCAGACATGTCTGAACACAATAAATTCATTTCACCTTGCACTGACATTGAGCATTTTTTTGCTTTGAACATGACAATTTAAGTTGTCTTCTGACCACAAAACTTTCCAAGTTTTAATGGACATCATAACATTTGTATCTTATATTCCGCTTCAACAAGGTGCCTAGTAAAGCAAAAGGTAATTGTTCAAGAAAGAAGAGAAAAGAAGAATTCTTTACCCTTGATTCTCTTCTTGTTTGGTGGTTGATTCTCGTCGTTGGATTCTGCGGGATTATTCCTACGGTCAAAGTCATCGATTTCATAGCACAGTTGACTGTAATAAACATAACAAGGAAACGGACAAGTATGGGTGAAAGTTTTCCTGTTGTTTTATGTTGGTAGAAATACTTAACTCATTCTTGCTACAGTCACTACATTTTATCAATAAAATCCACATGTGGGTTGGTTGAACAGCTAACAAATATAATGTTATAAAAAAATATGTTCAAGGAGTAAAAACACATCAAAAACATACAAAAACATTCAAAGAGCAAAGAAAGATACAATATATCAACAGTATGTGTATGTCACATACATATGTTCTTTGAAGACTAGAAAACACTATGATGATGAATAATATGCTCCTGTAACACATCTAATTACATGATTAGTCCCAAGCAGACCTTCACCATATTCTATCACAAAGTGAATTATTTAACTCCCCTACAGTTCTTTATCCATATGCCTATGAAAGTTCACTGACACCAATTCTACTGCATGGCCAGTGTAGTAATTGAGAATTTACATTCAATCTTTGACCCCAACTCTATGGTAGTTAGCCCAAACACTATTAAACATGCAAACATACCAGCATTGCAATGGTTATAGATATCTTGGTAAAGGTGAAAATTCTTGGACCGCACCTGATATCGGGCACCTTCATGGGGTCAAACAGATCCAGCTCTGTGGTGTCCATGGGAACGCAGACCCGCCCCGTCTTCGGATGGATGCAGAATGGACTCTTGAGCAGATGGTTGACCCCCTTGCTGACGTTGACGTCCAGTCGTGGGTAGCAGTACTGGAAGGCTATCTCGGCCACCAGTTGGCCACATCGCTTGGCTCGCCCCTACAAAGGTCAAATGGTCAGATATGACCAGAGGTTGGACTAAAGGCTATGAAGTGAAATCTTCACTTCTTTGATTTAGGTAGTAATCTGGAATGAAAAGTGACTTTTGGGATGCCATTACAAACGTAGGTATAAAGACATAATGAAATTTTCACTTCTTATATTTAGATATACAATCTTTCATGAAAGAATACATTTGAGATAAGCCATTACAGAATCAGGTGTAAAGGCATATATATCATATCTCATGATGATTTTTCTTGTTGTATGATGTAAATAGTATGAAACACAGCAAGAAGCATTCTATCAAATGATCCCCTACATGTTGAATTCAGACTGTTAAGAATAGATATTTTCAGAGCATCTGAGATTAGGAACATCTAAAACACTCAGTGTTCCTTGCTTTGCAAAATCTCTGAAAAAGTAGCATTAACAGAACAAAAACAAAAACAAAATGTTTTTTGAGAAAGCAACATAACTAATGTCAATTATTGGAAGACAGAAAGAACCTCATTCAAGCAAATTACAACATGCATGCACCACGTCCTCGACCCACCATGTATAGCCAGAAGGGCCTGATGTGTTACCATGACAACAAATCATACTCACGGCTGAGACCTCTCTATTGATTCTCTCTCGTAGCAGCTTCCATCTCTCCATTGAGTTTGAACCTTTGGTCATGTCATGCTCAAGGTGACCTCTCAGATGTAAGCATGTCAAAGGTCAGTCAAGGACTATCATTACTTGTGCCATATTTACAAAACAAAAACTAGTCAAATTTTCACATGTTTAAGTACTCACAAAGAACCTGTACATCATGACTTACCCCGAGATAAAGGTTTGGGGTGTGTGGGTTTTTTTTTTTATGATGCCCACATAAAGATGAGAAATCATGTAGTGTAACATAAACAGAGATTGCAACTGATTGAAAAAATCGAGTATGTACACTCATGATTTTTTTATCATGGCTACTACTAAAACACTGATCAATTCAGTGCTTATTTATGTCGATATAGGGCAATTTGTCAATCAGTTGCAATGAAAACATCTCGACGGAAGAATTTCATGAATTTGAATAATAAACAGAGATATATGACAAAAAAGTATGACATTTTGTGCAACACATATTAGCTAGATTTGTGTTTTGGAGAATTGATAAGGAAACTTGATTAAGGTTTAGGCTTAATTTATGTTATGAGGACAACAGCTGAGGTGTGAGTTTTCTTCAATTCCTTCAATTTGTCTCCATCTACACGTTTTTGAGGGACACAAATTGAAGAAAACTCACACCTCAACCTTTATCCCTCTGTTTAATAATCTTTTGCTTTCAGGATAAAAACTGCCAACATTCTCAATGACTGACAAGATGCTGCAAAACACCATATACCAGCCAGAGTTTGTGGCAAGTTGATGTGTCCCACCCCTAGTTGAGAGTGACTATTAAAAGGATATCATCATCTGGAACCAGGACCAGCACCTTCTTCCAGGATTCCTTGTCACCCAAGATGTCCTGCTTATTCAATGCATAGTCCTCAAAGTAGCTGACAATCACCTGCTTGGCTCTCCTGTTCAGTAGTGACAATGACAGGTAATATGGGTGGACTTTGACATCTTGACCATGACTTGTTTTTGTTAATAGAATAAACTTTACAAATAGGTATATGTCTTTCTCTAGCATCCTTTAAAAAAAAAAATCCAACATCAATCATGTCTTAAATCAATTGAATTGTATGCATTTGTTTTCTTTTCGTTATTAACTCTTAATGTGCCAGACATTTTCATCCAATGCCAGAAAGTTTGCGAACTGGATTGACAATGTAATTTAAAACTGCCATACCTATTGACTGTTTTGAATTGAGTTCTACACAACAAATATCAAGAAATGATTTTTCTTTCGTGTCATGTAGTCAGTTTGCTGTAATATCTATATGAACCTGAAATATTGCAGAAATAATCGATATCATTAAAAAATTATCATAAATTTTTGTGTAGTATGGAAAGAGTCGGTCATGATTTTTCTTCAAAAGAACGCTCCCTTGACTCTGTGAGAAAGTTTTAGAGCTACATTTCCTCTTTCAAATGATAACAAATTTGTCTTCTAGTGTTGTATAATTTCAAAGATATTGGCATTTCAATTTGTCTTTTCAATTTCTTTTTCTGCCTCTGTTGTAATTCATTCCCAAATCTGAGTCCTTTAGTCCCAGATCCTGTATTTGAAACTAAAGTAAATCCCGGGTCCTGGAAGAGTGTCTTTTGCCATTTGAGAAGCAAGCGCCTACTAATCCTTCTTTTGTCTTTATATACTACGGGCGGGCGTACTCTATTGAAATCGGCAGGCCTTTGTCCACGAGGGGTTTGTGCAGAGGGTGCGCTCTCCGCAGATTTTCCCGACACGAAAAAAATACATCTAGCTGAAAAATCACGTATTTACTCAAAATTTTCTATGTAAGTATTCTCATATTTTTAGTGGAAACGAATCAGCTAATCAGCTACCAGTACATATCAGTGGCAGTTTCCTGGTGTAACCCATTAAGATACCACAAGAACTTAAATGACCAATGTTTTTTGCGCTCTTCTTAGTCGCCGATCGGCGACCATGGCACGTGGGGACTAAGGTCGCCGTTTGGCGACCATGGCACATTACGAGTTAAATGTTTGGTATCTCATCCATTCCAGATGAAAAAAAATAAGTTCTTTACAGCTGAGGTAATAACTCAATGAAAGTTATGTCAAGTACAAACACACAAGCAATGCAGACATATGCTTATTTTCACATTGAGGGCAATTTATGATGTACTCAAACTATTTACTGCATGAATACAAACGTCTTACAGACTATAGCTCACAAAATAGGATGCACGTAGCTGGTATTGAGAGGGCATTGATGTATCTTTCAATGTAGATTTTGTGTGTGTGTGTGTGTGTGTTGGTCACATGTGCAAAACCAGCCACAGCGCACAGGTTCACTCACTCTATGGACGGATGCAGTTGTTCGCCGAGGAAAACTTTCTTGATCTGGTTTTCACCACCCTAAGATTTTGAAGAGACACAATGCATATCAAAGAAATGTAAAAATTGTTGAGTAAATTACTCTATCTGAAGACACACTTTTTCCCCTTTTTAAACTGGAAATGAATATTTATCAAAGTTTTTCGGGAGTCAAAAAAGGGCCTCAGCTTTAAATCCCAGCAGAATCTTTGTCAGAGGCAAAATGACAAGCATATAGGGTAAGGAAACACTTGACACAACAAGCAAAGTCTGAGGAGGGCTAGGGACACTGAACAAAGAAAACAATAGGTTCAGCTTAGAAGTCAGAGGCAGGGAGCCAAACAAGTATAAAGGGAGGGAGATTAAAGCGGAAGGGTGGACAGACAAAAGGCAGAGGAGGGCCAGTGATGATCCCAAGGATCATAGGGGGGCAACCTGTGAAGGATAAAGATGAATAGGGAGGCAACATCAAATAAGATAAGGAACAGAGGGATAAAGAAAAGAGTGAACATAGCAACAACATGAGGGGGGCGGGGATTAAAGCAAAGGGGTGAACAGACAAAAGGCAGAGGTGGACCAGTGATGATCCCAAGGATCATAGGGGGGCAACCTGTGAAGGATAAAGATGAATCAAATGAGATATTAAAGGAACAACAGAAGGGGAAAGAATAGAAAAGAAGTGAAAGAACACCAGGAGTAGTGAAGGGGGGGGGGGTACAAGCAACAAGCCCTACACTTGGAGTACAAAGGTGTGGCAAAGATGAAAGTGAGAGCCAATCAACAAATGCAAAGAACATCAATGAATAAAAATGCAATATATACTATATAGGAGTGGATTATTAAGGCATATAATCCTACTGTTTTCTTCATTCTGTGTCCCTAGCCCTCCTCAGATTTTGCTTGTGTATATGTTTGTTTGCCTACCCTATATGCTTGTCATTTTGCCTCTGACAAAGATTCTGCTGGGATCGAAAGCTCGGGCCCCTTTTGACTCCATTTTACTCCACTGGCTCGCCACTATTGGATTGGAAAAGTGGTTCTCAGCAGCCTTTTTAGCCACAAACTTTTTTAGGGACAAAATCAATTTGCAGTCCCTATGGAGATGCTTTTGACATAACATTACATAGGGAAACTAATACATTGCAACAAAAGCATAATGTGCAAAACCATAGCCATGTCGCCACTGACCTGCTCAAAACATTTCTAACACGTTGCTGCACTGGTAGTTGCTAATAATCATCACATGATTTTGTAACTAAGACATTACATCATTGCATAAACTATTCAGTTATTGGCAGTGGCTTCTACGGCAGTTTGCAATATAGCAGTTTGTAATTTCTGAAGTGAAACTGAAATATATATTCTACTTGAGTTATAGAAACTACATGTACCATAATTTGATCTTGAATCAAAACCCCTATCTTCACCAACTATACTCTAAAGTAATCCAGTGAAATGCAGTGCTATTATTTCAGCAATTTGGATTGACCTATAAAAAGACAACAACTCATTGATAAAAACTTATTAAAATATTGCTTGAGCTATAACATTTTACTCTTAAGCATATTGACTCAAAATCCAGTTTATTAGGTCATCTTTGTATGGTCACAAAATGTTGGAGAAGAAAAAAAAAATCTTGTACAGTCATTTTTGAGCAACCATCAGACACATAAATAGAATGACACGCAACTTGCAGACATAATGACTCTAGTTCCATCACATTGTAAGGGTATAAGAACAATAAGTACAGGACTGAGAAGGCATACCTTGACTATGCTGAGGTATTCTGCGATTGCCGACCTTGCGTTTTGGGAGAGTTTTCTTGCCGCCTCATCACAGACCCAGCAATGGACGCCTCGACGACCGGAGTACACCCATAGACGGTGATTGAAACCAAAGTCATCTTTATATGAGGAAAGAAGTTGATCAAGATGAACATGGTAAAAGGAAAAAAGGATAACACACACAAAAAAGTGTAAAGATATAAAATTTACAAGTTTGAATACATTAAAAAGAAATATCCATACAGCCTCACATTTCCCCTCTGACTGCGACAAGTGACAAATTCATAGAACATCAAGTATACAGCATGGTCTACAAACATTAATGCAGATTGTACACTACAAAGCTTAGAGAGCACCAGGCTAGCATCCAGAGATCTTGGGTTCGAATCCCGATGGAATCCCATTTTCTTTGCTCATTTTTCCAGTAATAAATTATATTCATTTCTGGTCAAATTTCTTCTGTTTGTGTTTGCTACATACTCAAAAAGCTACATCACTTCGGTGATCCCTTGCATATATGATGCATCACGCGTTACCCCGGGTACCGTAGTACCCCGGATTACCGCGTTGTGTACAGCTGTAGCGCCACCTCACGTCCACTCGAGGACAGCCAGAGAAAAAAATGCATGCACTGTGTGCATGTACATAGTCATTCCCATGCCACTGCATGTTATACTATGCGTGCATGGCACGCTGTGCTACCACTAGCGTGTGCTTCAGTGCAGTGCAGTGCAGTGGCTAGCGCGCACGAGCTCCAGCATGAAAATAATTTCCTCTTTTTGGTACCCAGGGTACAACCTTTTTAAAAAAATTAATAATTCAATAAAATGGCTGATTTTTATTTGGTACCCCGAGATACCATTCATGTCATAATATCCCCAAGTTGAATTATCCTTTGGGTTTATGCCAGGTTTAAGTGTGTGCGTGTGTTTCAAACACAAACACACTGCTATAGCTTCTAAACATCAGAGCATTGAGAATTTAGGGTTTCTGGGACGAACACTATACTAGGACTTTCTATAGCTCAGTCGGAGGAGCACCCGGCTAGCATCCAGAGGTCTCGGCTTCGAATCCCGATGGAATCCCTTTTTTCTTTGCTCATTTTTCAACTAAAGTTTCAAAATTAACAGAAATTCTTCAGAGACCTAGATATATACATGTATGTCTTAAATGAAGTAAAAAAAGTGAAACACTGAGGTCTTGTCCCAGCATTACAGGGTTGAGTGTTCAAGCTCGGGGTGACACAGGACTACCGGTAATTTATTCTGGCATACAGCGTAGAAGCAATCCACAGTGTTGCTCCTCATCCAGCAGCTAATGTGGACCTTAGAGGATTTCTTACTGATCAGTCCACCGGTTGTACAAAGTTATGAACAAAGAATACTCTGGGGGACTGGAGATGATGCAAATATGGCAGAGAGACCTATGGTAAGATTAACTGCCAACACAACAATGCAAGACATTAAGTTCCGTCATACAGATAAGGTACAACACAAGCTAATTTCATCACCTGCAGCTTTCGGTAGAAAAATGCAAACATCACTTGTGCACATATTCTTGTGCTTGACTTTGTGTTTTGAACGGTGTTATGTGATGTTTATGTTTATGAGTGATGATTAATGTAGTCACTATAAGGTGATATCTTTTGGGCCCCATTTCATGTCACCTGTATTGAAAACTAACTCCATTTTAATATCTTCTTTAAATGAAAGTTTATATAACTTGTGGTGCAGATTAAACATAAAATGTGAAGAGCTTAAGTATGCACACAGGTTAAAAACAACAAACAGTGCATTTCTCTTCACATCTACATGTATTAGCTAGACTCATCTCAGTTTATAACATTTTGACTAGAGTAAATGTATTTCTCTTACCACATAGAGCACTGTCAACAATTTTGATGGCTATCGTCATGAGTGGCCAGCACTTTGAGCAGATATCAGCCCCCCTAGAGTGAAATAAAAAATAATTACCAACACAGCATTTTCCTGAAATACATAAAAGACAAATAATGTTGAAATACACAACAGATATTTCCTCTCTTTTTCTTTTTCAAATCATCTACAGTATGTACTAAAATTCTTCCAATTATTTGTCTGTTGCACAAAGGAATTTCAATGCATTATATCGACATCATTTAACAGAATTACAAATTCTGAAGATCAGGGGGGGTTATGGATGAAAATTAAATCTGTCTCACAGGATACAGTGCACTCCCATTATAACGAACATGATTATAATGAAATTCCGGTTACAACAAAGTAAGAATTCAGACCTCAACATTATCCACTCTATGTTTTTTATTATTTATTTGTTTGGTTATAAGGAAATTTCGATATGTATAATGAAAGAAAACTGCAGGTCCCGAGGACTTCATTATAACGGGAGTCCACTGTATTTGGACACAAAATTGGCAAAGCAAAAGACGAGGGCTATCAAAATCAAGCAGGAGACTAGTGTTACTCACTGGCAGCAGCTTCGGACATCATCGTAATCTGTCATGTCGATATCGAAGACAAGTTCCTTCTCTTGTGCTTGAAATGCTGCTGCCTTCAATGTTCGATGATCTTTTGGCTGAGTGATGCAAAGTGAAGATCCACCAAATATTCGAGATGACTTCAGTATAGGGTAATACAGTCAAATCAGTGTTGTCACATTCCTTTGTGTGCAAATGCTGGCATGTTTACAATAGCTCCAAATACTATTGTATTTCTCATTGCTTTGTTTCTTAAGTTTTGACACAACATACACTGTAAATGTAATATAATTCCATTTGAAGCACTTTCAAAATCACAAGCACCTATTTTTTGCTTCCACATGTAGTACAATTCATTGTTGCTGTTGTTTTTCATATTGTAACTTGCAGATAATCTATTCACAATTCAGTTTGCCATTTCTGTTGTGATTATTGAAACATTGTCGCAGTACAGACTTTCCTAAGGTGTGAACACTTTTATGACAATGCCCATTTCTGAAGGGGTACTATTTCTTCAAGAAACTTGTTGAGCATCTTACCACATCATGATATGAAATGTCCTTCCTAAAGGCTCCACGAGACCGGAAATCAAGGACTTCTGTCGAACAATGAATGGGATTGGAGATTTAGGCACCAATCCAGCTTTTTCCAGATTAGAAAATATGTACATGCTATATTGAACAGCTTACTAATGACTGATGTTGGTCAATTATACCTTGTGAGTGAAGACAGCCCCAATGTCAATCTTGTAAGGACAACGTTTCTGTATCTCTTTCTCCATCTCGCTTTGGTCGGCGAATGATTGATAGCGGATGTAGATGTCATTTTCCAGTGTGAAGGAGAATTCGCGATGAGGGAAGTAGGTTTTTGGTACTGAATGTTAAGGAGAACAATATCACAGACACAAAATAATAGCACAATGCAACAAATGGTGTATCTAGTTTGAAGAGAAGAGCATTCAATCTTACAAGAAGAAAATGTTTGAGAGTTATTCAAGTCAAAATGCTCTAAAAAAAAAATCTTTGTAATACTGTACATACACTGTACATTGTACATGTCATTATGACTCAACCTAACCCCGTAGCCCTCCCTTGTACAGTTGCAAATTGTGGGAGTGCACCGAGTTACTGTAAAAGTGGATATTTTCGCGCAACTAATTTTTTGCGCTTGGCTGGGTAAGAAGAGTTTCGTGTGTTTTTAATTCCGCGGAATCAAGACATCATGCACAGGAACATATGGCAAGCAAAAATATTTGCGTGCTTTTATTTTCGCGCTAGTTTCTGGTTGCGCGAAATGCAAGAAAAATTTCAACACCGCGAAACTTTCCACTTTTACAGTAACAGGGTGCTTGCTTTGTAGAATCAGAAAAAATCAAAACATCAGGTACCTCTAAAAGTGCCCTATTTCACTAGCAATGCCCACATACTGGACTTAATGTCATATCGGTTGCACAGGCCAATACCTGCCAGTGTGCCACCCCTTAAACAGGAGAAAAACTTGTCTCCCGACCCCTCCCAATGAAGTGGTGAGCACTGTACCATCGGTCTAGTATCCGCAGCCTGATGCTTCGCGTTCTGGCTGGCTGGTTGCAGTTACTGAGTTAGACTCAACCTGGCCTTTTGACATGTTTAATATAAAATCTATTCAGACCAATAACCCAGGCCTTTGTTTCACATTCTTTTAAATGTGTCATTCATTTTAAAAAGAAAGTAGATGTTCTACTGCATGATATTCAGCAAAATCGATATTGTGAGTTGTGACACCCAATATATGATACTCCACGATCCACTTTATCAATTGAAATTAAAGTTTCCACACACAATAAATTTAAACAACCATGTTCACTGTCATCATGGTCATATGTTTGTGTTCATGATCATGTGCTGAACTTTTTTATCCAATAAACTTCAAATAGATCTCCTAGGCATCTAACGGTTAGGCATAGAAGCTCTAACACAGTGTTAGACTAGAGGTCCCAGGTGTTTCTATACCGTTTACGTAACGGTTAGACCATTGGGCATTAACGTTAGATCTATCATGTTTCTAATTCTTTCATCCGACATCCAATTACTCCACCCGTTTCAAACACTCCTACATTTCACGTACCATCAAGGACTGGAACTCATTACCACCCGACATCCAGAGCACAGTCAACAACGACACTTTCAAACTACGAAGCAACCAACTTTTTTTCCGAAAGATTACCGCAACAAGTGCTAATGCCTAGTGCAACATCGAAGTGAACGTATGGGACTGTACTCATACCGGTGTTGCGAAAAGTGTTCTACTTGCGCATAACTTACCTCCACCATAATTCAACCACCTATAGTATGGTCCGAATGGAAATAATCTCTTGTAATATACAGGTAAAAGCTCTGGTAGTGAATCTGGCGAGTAAGTAGGTGTAGAAGATGTGCTCATCTTTGTTTCTTGAGCCATTTTTCTTCACTTTACAATTTTGTCTAAACGCGGGAAAACAATGTATATTATTTTGCCGCAGATGGCGTCCTTCAGGACAAATGCAAAATGCTCTATTTTCATAGTGACCTGTGGCTCAACCTCGGAAAGTTTCTGGTAAAAACCATGGGCTAGAGTATAGGTGACTCCGAAATACTACTAGCTCCAGTGAGTGAACAGTACTTTTGGAGGCACCTAGGCCTAACGAGCGTATCCGGGCAATTACCCCCGGAGGGCAATTACCCCCCGGCCAAATACTGGTTAGTGGTAAGGTAAGAGTAAAGATTAGGGTTAGGGTTAGGTTTAGGGTTAGGAGTTTGGGTTAGGGTTAGGGTTAGGTTCAGGATTAGGATTAGGATTAGGGCCAGGGGAAGGGTGCGGGGTAATTGCCCAGGGGGTGATTGCCCTAGACCCCTAACGAGAACCATAAGAAAGTCGAAATTTGGCATAAAAAGCGAAGTCAGCTTTAAAATAGTATAGATCGCTGAGGACAAACATGGCAACATTCTGAAATGTATTACGAATATAGATCTTCTGGTTAAAACCATAAGCATGTCGGAATACCAAAATTACTCTTGGTATCCAAACTTTGTTTGTATATCCAAAGTTTGTTATTGTAACATTTCAGAAAGTGACCGTAGGAAGCAGCTTGGGGTGTTAGAATTGCTTTGTGATGTCACGATAATTGTTTTGTAACATTTCACCAGTCTCTTTGCATTTCACACAGTGACCGTACGCCGAAGCAGCGCGCGATGTCATTACTTATATTTGCGATGTCACAATAATTGTTTTGAAACATTTCACACAGTGACCGTACGAAGCATGTAGCAGCGCGCGATGTCAGAATTACTTTGTGATGTCACAATAACGAATAATTCTTTTACCAGTATAACATTTCACGCAGTGACCGTACGAAGCAGCGCGCGATGTCAGAATTGCTTTGTGATGTCACAGTAATTGTTTTTCATTATGTCATAAAGAAACCGTACGAAACAACGCATTAATTCTTTGTAATGTCGCAATTGCTTTGTGATATCATTTTATTAATTACTGTAGTAGTAGTGAACACAGTAGTTGTGTATTATTTGGAAAAATGTCATAAAAAGTGACGTCATTAGTGTCAAATATGCCAACATTCTGAAATCATCGAAAATACACTTACGCACGAGACGTGACGTTCTTTCAACCAATCACTAAAAGTGCACAGCTTTGATCCAAAGTGTAACTTGCGACATACTCCGGGACTGCCATAGAGAACATTTGGGTAATAGTTCCGGAGAAGAGAACAAAAAATCATAATATTTGCTCTGCAGATGTCATCGCTACCCATCTCAACGTGCATTTCGCGTATGAAAAGGAACGAATCAGCTCTAAGAAAGCAAAATTTGATACACTGTATCACACTTTGCTTAGTTTTGTTTTGTTATTAAAGGCAAGGTGCATGAGATTAATATGCTAACGTTGCAAGAATATCTTGTAATATGGGATATATTTCAACATAATAATCATAGGAAGATAAGACACATTTTATGAGATGATCAAAGTGACATTCTCTATTCACTGATTTGCATAATTAGTTGAAACCCTCCTAGACGAGTTGAATGAGCGCAAAAGTTTGTGGCGTATGTGCTGCGTATACGGACTCAGCACTTTCACTACGACAGGCATCACAAAAGCGCACGTATACACATAAGCAGTACAAACACGGTCTACACAGCAAATCAAACAGGATGATGTATGAATGTGGGCCCTAGGCCTAATGTATGTGGCACAATGATCGGACACTTAGCAACATACAGTCATTTTGCAGTAAATTCTTCTCATTATCATTCTTGGTTAAATGAAGTATAGACCAACATGTTATGCCATGCTTGGTACACTGTTTGCAATTTTAAAAAGTGTCTTTACACTGTATAAAATGCAATGGTAGATCAATATAGGGACTGTGTGATCAAAGGCTATAATGGTCCAACTTTTAATTAAGGAGACTTACAATCATTTCGATAAATCTGATTTAAACTTTGATTTCTTTGACCGCATGCAATGAAATAACGTTAACGCTTCTAGAATTCCCCTTATGACCAGATAAGAGTGCAAGGAAAGAAAAGCATTTTATGTCAAGATTTATCGTTTCTCTAGTGTATGGCGTCAAGCAAACCCTTTTCTTTCATTTAAAAAAAAATAAATCTACTATGTTCAGCAATGAAGAACACGGCGGGGTCTATGAACTTCGGGAAATTGACAAGAACAGATTCTTAGATTCTTAAAATGATACAGACGTAAGGTAAACGGAGTAGCACTTTATACAGCCACCTGGCCACGCGTCCCGTCCAACGCGGGAATGACATAGCTGTATTGCTAGAGAGGAGAATGGTTGATGCAAACCCAAGTAACCCTACTCTAGGCTTTCTTCAACTTTGACCGACTTGCTCTTCATCCGGTTATGAATCCAGTATTATGACAGGCCGACAATCCATGCGCACGCCACACGGCAGCGCGTCCTGTCAGTCGTGACAACCACTGGGAGACCACAGCGGCGGGCACATGGCGCCTCGACCCGGTCGTCTATCGTGAGTACACTTTCGCGAGCTGTTTGCCAAATTCCGCCTACCTGTCCATCAAATTAAGATGAATCGAGCTATTATATCTGGTAGTCCGAGACCAACAAAAGGGGAGTTTCTTTTATTGGCGAACTCAAGGAGGGTCAATATATGCTAATAAGTATACCTCTGGTCGCTGAGCAAAGAATTTTCATTTTCATAGCATACGGTGTCGATGAAAAATGCGTCCGTTCAATTAAAAAGCAATACCCCTATTATTTATACTTTTTGGGACATCAAATTGAAGCAATTTTAAAAGTGCTTTCTATAGAACTCATACTCGTTTAAATTGTTACATCTTTTAATTCAAACATTGTATTTTCTTCCTAAATTCCACGAAATGAGTGGAGCTGCCTTGCAGAAAAATAGACAAAGCGGGGAAAAATATTAACACAGTCAATTACTCATCAAGAGCCACTCTTTGAAAACAACAATGCGAATATCAGTAATAAACATGGATTCCTCTTCAGAGGTACATATTTTGTGTTGACACATAAAACTGAACAATACCTTGTGGGACAATATCTTCTAAGACATCGACAATATTTGCTAGGCGATTACACGACAGCTGAACACACGCTTAGATTCGCACTGTTTGTTATGTACCGGGCAAAGCGAAATCTTATTGTACTGGTGCACAGTTAACAGTTAACTCATAATTCACAACAACCGCCAGTCAAATTTTGAATGCGTCTTTATCAAAACGAAAATTTCATGATTGGCAATACAATAGTCTAGAGTTTGTACCTGTAATAATTGAGCTTTGACTGCGTGGCTAACTGTGTTAATAATCATCCGTTTCTTTCATAATCTTTTTTCTTCCTTCCCTCCTTTTTTCCTTGAAAGGAGCAGATGGGCGACCTGCATATACGTCAGTACTCTAGGTATCCCTCCAGTGGAAAAAGTAAAGAAAGCGCAAGTTATTGCTCGTCTATACCCATCATATAGCACAATATAAAAATTGCATGCTGTACAATAATCAGTTGAAATAGTATTCATTTTGTCTGACAAATAGATAGCGTATAGCGCCTGATTGTATACCATGTCTATTATAAACACCCAAATCAACTGAAATTTTATCTATTCTAGGGTTTTTTGATATATGTTAACATTGTACTGTAACTTTTGTTGGTTCTGTCTGCATTGCAATAACTGATATCATGTTTGCCATGACTATTATGAAATAATTATTTTGACATTAAATTAGATTTTCAGTATACAATACACACACACACACACAGCGGATATGAGCGTTGGAACATAAAAATAGACATTTTTTTAGACATATACATGTTTTATTCTCTTCCATCTTGGAATCTACACCCTAAAAGAATGCTTTTACGTAGGTTCCTCATAATTCACCTCTTCAGTTGTTTTAAATGCTGTATTCGACAATTCACCCATGCAAATTTTTGTTATGTTTATGGTTTATGCTTTGAAATGTGGGGTATGGAACAATAATCACAAACAACCAAACAAACAAAATTGATAACAACCACATAATACCAGGAAATGAAAGAAAAAACAATCAAGGTTGAGAACTTGTTTTGTCTTAACTTACTAGTATAGAGTAATATCGTGATAACTATTGTATGGCGTTACCCCTATATGCCTAATTTTACTATCATCATTAATTTCATACTTCAGAATTTCCTGGAATAAATCCCAAACCAACGAAACAAAACGAACCAGCATTTTAAAGCCACTTTGTTTCGAGAAGAATTCTGATTAATGCTATGAAATTAACAATGACTATAGTATTACCCAAGTTATATGAAATACACAGGTAAGACAGTCAGCTATTGTTTGTTTGTTTGTTAGTGTGTGTGTGTGTGTGTTTTCAACAAATGGAATGAGTGAAGGGATTTTCGTCTGTATTGCTATAGATTGGACGTTTAAGTTACAATTCCGTTTATTGGAATAATCATTCAACTTTGATACTTAACAGTTCCCCCTCTTTAACCTTGAGAAATAACAATTTTCAAAGCGTTATGCCTGCGATCTATATGCTATAAATAGCAGTAAAACGAGGATGAAAAGATCAAAATTAATCGCATGGCTGCGTGATGTACGTTTTATTGTTAGTCATCAGGTTGATTTCTTCTCTCTGTTTTTTCGAGGATTAAAATGTATCTATGTAAATTCTTTATTATTGTAATGTGTGTATATGTGTGTATATGTGTGTGTGTGTGTGTTGAAGGGGTTGGGTGGGTATGAGAACTTGGGGGGGGGTGGGTGGGTCAGAAAGGTTCAAAAGGATAACTGCGCACGATCACACTAGCATGCATAAAAGGGTGGACCTGCGTAATGTACGCACATATAAGTCAGTTACGTTTGAAAACGCAATGATGTGCATGACTATGTTCATTTAAACCCACGGAGACTCTCTTTAGTGAGAAAACTGAATTTGACGTAAGCCCTATATGTAACAGCAGATGACGGACGTGAATTAGAATACTTTAGGGAGGCCTATATCTCTTCATATCGGAAAAAAAAAACCTCTGCACTTAAAAATAATCTGGCGTTATAATCGTATTCTGATTTACCAGTGAGGGTCTAGTCATTATAGAGAGGCTCGGACAGAGACGGAGAGACAGACAGAACGAAGAAAGAAAGAAAGAAAGGAAGGAAGAAAGAAGAAAAGAAAGAAAAAAAAAAGAAAGAAAAGGGGCGGCGACCTGTTCTCATCGGCACACGTCACGTGGCAACGAACATTCCCCTTGGTCACCCCACGTCTTGCCGCGTGGCCTCACAGCGAGATGGCCAGGGAGAGCTTTTAATTTACGAACTCTGGCCCGATGCGCCTCGCGCTGGCGCCGTGCGAGTGACGCTCTAGCTCCCCTACGAAGCTATCCGGCGGAGCGCAATGCCCAAGTGCGCTCATGGGTACACGCACGCAGTTCGCTATCCAGTTCTAACTTATTATAAGAAAAGCTGCATTTTGCCACAGCATTGGTCTCCAGTCATGCCCCTTTCTAATTACGCGACAGAAGGTCTTCCGAAACAGGATGCCGCTGTATATTACGTGCATTTGCGCAAGACCGAACATTATACTTTGGGACCCCCTTGTTGAGCGTCTGATTTAAAAAAAAAGAAAAAAAAAGAGAAAAAAAAGTGATTTCATGAAAAGGTGGGAAAGAAAGAGAGGAAGGGAAGGGGGAGGTTAAAATCTTTCAGTGGGGGTGGCAGGTTATTGACCCATCAAATCTACAAAATCATTCCCGTCTTCCACACTGCTGAATCCAACAACAATTACGTGTCACGTAGAAACTGTCGAAAAAAAGAAACAGTACAGTAAAAGAAAACGATGTTTCTCACCATTTTCGTGAGTTTTGTGATTATATGATATGTATATATATACATATATATATATATATATATATATATATATATACATATATATATTTATATGTGTGTGTGTGTGTGTGTGTGTGTGTGTGTGTATTCTTGATGTCTACCTTTAATGGCCAGTGGTCGCTATGCAGTCCTTTGTTTTTTCTTTTTCTTTTCTGCAAAGAGGCACGACTCGTCGGGTGGCCATCTAGACAAATTTTCTTTTATGAGAGCGAATTACATTGCAGCTCCTTGCAAACAGTGCAGCGATACTGCAGGGTTAGATATGAACAGGCCGCCCGAGAAATTAGACGCAGAGGTTGTGTTACTATTTACTCGTAATGAAGAAAGACGGCGTTCGTCCGCTGTGGCGCCTATCAACATATAAGTCCTCACTGTTACGACCATGGCCCAGCTTCTGTCAAGGTCTTATCTTACTCTCCGGACGAACTGCGGAATTGGCAGCAGCGTCTTCTTTTTGTGTACATCTTCCTAGATTTCAGTCGATACGGAGCGCCATGTATAGTTGCCGCGCAAGATGCGATAATAACGCATGCCCCCTGACTAACGGGAGATCAGTGTAACAGACACCTGGCCTTGATGACGAGGAAGAAACCCAAGGTTCACGTGGAGTAGAGTGATATTCCAGCTTCACAGATTCTTGAAAAACCAAGTTTGCTCATTCCAGCATACTGTCTTGTGACTATTTAACTGCAATCTCTAGCTTTATCACAGGACAACTTCTGTACGACTCTTAATTGGGAAAGGTGATTTGAGCTTGAAAGTAATTTGGAGATTCGGAAAGATTTCATAATGGCAAAATTATCTTGCGGACGTTATTGTAGTCTCATGACTAGAGTGTTGATTTTATTCACTAGCGCTCCGGAAGCAGCTCATGCTCCTAATATCCTACCCGCAAAAGAGTCGAAGTGCCTTAGGACGGATGTTCCTTTGGGTCTTTCTTGTGTAAAAACAAACAAACAAACATATATTTTAAAGGGACAGTACATATGACCAAGATGGCGTTTTACAGGAGTGAAAAGACGGATAGATTAGTAGATGCAATTATCAGTGAAATCCGACGAAAATATGAAACTTGTGGAATTGTAAGATTTACCACGTTTCATTGATATCAAGCGACAATAATATGGCAGTGATGTCATAATAATTATTATGCAAATTAGACAGGTTCTTATAGACGACGATATCTTAGCCTTTAAAATTCAAACATTGGTTTGTCGGTGCTAACGTTATGAAATCATCCTGCGTGTCAATAACTCAGTGTAATCAATCTCTACCCCGTCATTTATAAGACATCATTGTTCAATTAACAACTCTGCAGTATGATATATATTTTTTTCCTCACTTTGTTCAAAAAGTACGGTGAGGATATCTACATGTGAAAGTGAATAACTTTGTCACTTCATATAACTCGCATAAAATTCTTATAGCAAATGTGACAGTGACTGATATTTCTGCTCTGGTAAGATTATATATTTTGAAACTTCGAAATAATATATCTTTCTTCATTTTTGCTCGACTTAGAGGAACCTTTCAGTGTTCTTCATTTTTCTGTACTTCTCGAAGTTCACCTATAACATATAGAACATTTTGATATATATCTTTTACGTCATCCCATGCTAATTCACAGTTGCCACAGAAGGGGGGGGGGTCAAATAATTTAATAGAAATCACTGGAACATGGCTCCTAATTAAAAGCGTTATAAATCACCGTATTCTATTTATGAGGATGAAACTGGTTGTAACGATGACTATGTAAGAAGTATAAAAGCAAAAAGGGGCGAGAGAGGTAAAAAGAATAGATAAAACAGGAAAAGGCCTACGAAAAAGGAAAGCGGTATGGGGAGATGGACGAAGCTTTAGAGAGACAGACATGCAGAATGTTAGAACGATTCCTCACATTTTAAGGAACAGAAAAACCAGACTGGTTTGGACGGGCGACTCCATTACATGAAATCTCAACTCGGCACTTGTACTCGCAGGACAGCTGATATTTTCCTTCCTGTAAACAATCCCCGTCCTTTAACCTCGTCCTGAGGTGCAAATTGCTTCGTGGCTTCTCAGTGCATGGTTGGCCCGAGAACGTCATGGCTAGTGTGAGCGTGAAAGATTTTGATGCCTTCTGCATGACGATTACTGAATGTTACATGCACATGTTTCGAATTTTTAGGTACAAAATTAAGTGTAAATTATGTGTATATTAAGTATAAATTATGTCTATTTATACTCTAGGTAGACTTAAGAGATAAGGTAATTACTTATATCAATGTGTTTTAAGCGTACCCCCTTATGAGCACATTTTGCAATTATATCAAAAGATAACAGAACAAGCACACTAGTCCTGTCAGTGTGGAGATATGTGATAGAAAAAAGAAAGAAAACAAAGCAAAAAAGCACCAAAAATGTGTGTGACCATTTGACGTTTCTTCAAGTCAATAATAAAATGATGTTCCGCTTGAATATGTTGGCTCCCAAATAAGTTGCGATCTGTTGAATGTAGGCAATGTGTTAATGATGAGATCTTAGAAGCCCTGTAGAAGAACTATTTATTAGCGACACATCCTAGCGGTACAACATGAGGAGTTTCCCCCCTTTTAGCTGAACCGGACTTGCGTTCTCTTGAGCCTTCTCAAGTTTTCTCTGACATTACGTAAATGGAAACTTGCACCACGGCAAATGAGTACCCGCACTTACATCGAACTGCCTCTGGGCTGTGCTGTGCGAAATCACGCTGTTTGGGGGTATTTTCTTTAGTCTCTTCCGGGGTTCCTGTTGTCTGCTTCCTATCATTTTGTTTGTCCGGCTGATCTTAGTTGTCCTACATTAAGGCTGACATATATCCAGCAGTGCAAATAATGATATATTATGGTGTAGCTAGAAATCAAATAAAAATCTATCTATGTTGCTTTTCTTCCCATCCTGTACCGAATGGGATGATTTCTTCATTTTTTTTTTCAGCCATCGAATTGAGACCATGTTGATGCATGAAATAAGCCTGGTCCTTTAATTAGTCATATCTCATCTAAAATCCTTGAAACTTATATCCTTAGAAAATGATTTCAAACATCTATGACTGAAAAAGAGTATGTTTTTTGTTTCAGTTTAGTGTAGTTTAATTTTCTGTTTGTTTGTTTGTGTTTTACTAAATTTAATGGGTCCATACAAAGCAACAGCAAATTGATTCATGATTAATGCAGGACCCGCCTTTGGCATTGTTAAAGGAATATGAAGGGAAAGATGAGGCTGAATATCACACTGACTCTTGAATAGGTATATAAGAAAAAGAGATGACTACAGTCGGGACCGGCACTCATCCGGATAAGGGATTTGGCCGGATATGGGAGACTCAATGTTTATACACGCAGCTGCCTATACCCAATTGTAGCTACATGTAACCTATTGCAGGTAGCGTCCACTGAAACTCTTTCTTTGTTATCAGCGCAAAATTTTTGTGGGTTAGTGAATGTCTGAATGCATGTTATTTTAGATTGATTTGAAGGTATGTTTAATTATGTTGGAAATGATTCATGTGAGTTTGTGTAGGAATTTTGTTTAAGTTTGAATCCTCTTTCCCCGTAATTACTAGATTGGAAGGGGAAAAATCACGGCGAGATTGCGTCCGGATAATAGAGAGATCCGGATAAAGGGAGGGATACTAGGTCGGACCGTACTGGCTAAGGTTTGGATTTCTTTTTCGCTGGTCACTCCACATTACGAGATTACTGTCGACTCTTCTGACGGGTCTATGATAAAATTGTAAAACGTTGAGCTGTTGAGTGTGACGAGGACACTCGAATCATGTTCTCAAACGGTTAAAGGGATCGCATAGTATTGATTGAGACTTAACTTCAGGTTTTATCATTTTTTTTTTTTTTTGTGGTGAGATAGTGATAAACCTATTATGAAATATGAAAGAGCATTTCAACGTTTGTTTGATGAAAATTGATTTTGAAATGGCTGAGATATCCAAAACAGACACCTGACAGAGTGATCCTAATAAAGTGTGGGACCCATATTTTATTACGATCGTTTTATTCTACTTTGTTTTTGGATGTTTCAGCTATTCCAAACCCGATTTTCATCAGATAAACTTTGAATTCCTCTTAAAATGTTATGCTCTGTACTATTTCATAAATGTTTTCTTGGTATCTCGCAAAAAAGTCAAAGCCTAATTTTCGTCTCCACCAACACCATCCCTTTAATGCTCATGTTACAGTCGTGGACTATATCAATTTGAAGTATAGACAGGTGTTTTTAAGGGCTGCATGTTGGATACCCCTAATCTCACGATGGCTACTCTGCCCAACATTGAAAGAGCATACTGTACAATGATAGCTTGAATGTATGCCTGTAAGAAGCGATCATGTTAGCTGAACAGGCAGGTTTCTGGTCCGCCCAGGGGCCATAGAAGGCGGGGGGAGGGGGATGGGGTTGGGGCTATGATTCTTAAAGGGACATTCCAGACGATTTTCATAATTTCACATCATGTAGTACATAAATCGACAACTCCATGTATAGATCTCTGGAATTTATCGTGGTTCTTGAGCAGAGAAACAATACTTTGAAAAACCTTAAACAAATTACACTGAACAAGGATGATGACATAGGAGGTTCACATATTTCAGAAATGTAGCAGTGTAATTCCATTACAATACTGTTTGCTTGCGAGTTCACCTGTGTATAATCTATGCATGCCTTCTTCTTTTGTTCTGCTTCCTGAAGCCCCAACTCATGCATTCTTATGGTGACTCTGCCATGTCATCATCCTTGTTCATTGCAATTTGTTCTAAATTTTGAAAATATTCTTATTCTTCATCCCAATCATCACAAATTCTGAAACCCTGTCCTCAGTTTAACTAATCTATAGTTGTTCAAATGTAAAAATCTGAAAATCATCCGGAGGTCTCCTTTAAGTTTGCAGAAAATGCAGAAAATAGCACCTGCTTGTCTTCATTTTGTATCGTCATGGAATAACGTCAGACTTTACTTACATGTTCAACTGTTTGATTCAAACAATATTGTTCTCAATAACTTTGACTTTGTGTTTTATTTATCTATGAAAAAGAAATGCAGAAATGAAATCAATCCGTCAATCAGTCAGTCAGTCAGTCAATCAACCAATCAATCAATCAGTCAATCAATCAATCAATCAATCAATCAATCAATCAATCAATCAATCAATCAATCAAACCAATCAATCAATCATTGTTTAAAGACTGGATGATGAAGGAAGGTATACAACAGGAAGATTGGAGACCTCCTCGCGTTAGCACCAAGACACTATAGTCTTAACTTTGTGTCATCACATCAATCGTTTGACTTTATGAATGTGGTTATCATTGACATCAGACACAAGACTCGTGACCGTACCAGCGTGTGAATAGGATCCTTTTTCCAGAGGTATACGAGTCTTGCCTTTTCTTTTGTAAGTTTGTTCTCCTCCTCTTCTTTTCTTTTCCTTGCTCTGCTTTTCTCTACCTATCTCTGTTGTTGACTCTCACTGTACCAGTTCGGCATATGATTTTCATTATTTTTTCTTATGTTTTGTATATACAGTGTATTATTCTCGTATTGTATTGTATTGTATTGTATTGTATTGTATTGTATTGTATTGTATTGTATTGTATTGTATTGTATTGTATTGTATTGTATTGTATTGTATTGTATTGTATTGTATTGTAAATTCGGGACCCTGTGGAAGAACAGACATAATAAAATGTGAAAATATGACTGAACAGGCAATCCCCCGTTTCTTTTGTACGTATATATACAATGTATATGCAACTTGGAATGTGTGTATTTTTATAAATATGAAGACGGAAATAAACAACAAACAAACAGGGGGCGGGGGAGATATCAGGGGTGGCGTTTCTCTTGGGAGAATCTCAGGGCGGAATCCTCGCCCAGTCAAGCACTTTCATGCATTTCGTTCTTTGCACTTCATTTTCTCCCCGTTTTTTTATTAATCTATTTTTTTTAAAGAGAGAGAGAGAGAGAGAGAGAGAGAGAGCCAAAACATTGTGTGTAAGAGTCTGTGCGTGTGTGTGTGTGTGGAGGGGGGGGGGGGGGCTGCAGCTAGGACTGAAAAGGGGTTTTCCCCTTTAAGAATTATGCAAGTTGTTGAGTATAATGAGTACACTGTCAACCGGCTCCTGAGACCATGGCTTTTCTGATTAATTATTGACGTGTACATGCGTGAGTCTGCATGTTTAGAAAAAGGCTTTGTGTGTGCCCTCATGTGTAGAAAAAAAAAAGTTGTAAGTGTTTTGTTTTTGTTTCTTCAATGTTGTGAAGGTGTGTTGGAGAAAGCGAGTATTAACAGTGCAAGATGATGGCATTACGTCTGTGATGTAAGTCCGGCAAGGCATATATTTAACTTTCTGGTGAGTGATGGTATATGTGTTATACGTGTATTATGAACACAATATTTTCCAATTGCTCAAAGCACTGTGGGTAGCTCCCATCCGTGGAGGATAACTCCATTAATAATATTTCAGATCCTCTCTGAGGACCAGGAGCCTTCGAGTGGTGTCTTCTCCTGGACTAAGGGTAGTAAACAGGAAGATGATGGAGTGCAGAGTCCATAAATAGATCTCTAAATAAAACGGATAACAGAAAACACGAGGTATAGATAAGCACATGGAAAGACATGAAATGGTTAAAGAGCGCAGACACTAGGACAGAGTAACGTAGACAGGGAACAGCATTAGCAAATTCAAGCGCAACATTCCTCAGGACACATTTAAAAACAATAATCGGGGCCCTATCTTATTCCATATTTGCAACCGTCAGTCTCAAATATAATCAGAAAAAAAAAAAAAACCTCCGAAGCAATAAACAAGAGAGTTACACTTTTCTCCATACTCACCAAGAAAATCAAAGAAAACGCATGCATTCTTGAGCATGAATCTGTCAAAATTCCTTTTATGTATGGAAAATAATGAATGTGTAGTTTTAATATCTAATTTATAACTTCCAGACATAAAAACTAGCACGGAAATTGTTCATATTTCCGTGTATGCATTCTAATCTATCCTTAAACAATCATAATAATAATTGTCAAGATAAGGTACAAGAGCGGCTAACAAATAATATTCTAATTATGTGAAATTCCTGGCAGTTGGAGAGAGCCGAAAAGTGAACGATTAGTGAACAGATGATAATATAGCTGTAGCCGATGTCCTCTCTTTCAACTTTTTTTTTATTCATTTATTTTCTTTTAACAGAAGCAAAATTGGTTTAGCCTTAGTTGGTCAGGGTTAGATCTGAACTGAACAAACCCAGTATGAAGGTTAACATTTATGACCATTACGCATAAGCGAAGTGGTTCGCTAATGAGACTTGCCAAACACAGCGGAAAAGATTTGAGTGTTCTGAGGAGAGCGCCATCTATTGATGGCTTTTTCTCCTTCGCTCGCTGATCGTCACGTTGACAACTGATACTGCGGTTGCACATCCTTGGCCAGAGCTGGAAGGAAGTTGCTATGAATGTCGTGTCTTTTTTTTTGATTTTTGGCCTTCCATTTTTTTTTTTTCTGTTCATGCCCTTGTTAAAATGACGCTGCTGTTATTGTTTGTTGGTAACTCTTTCTGCTACTTTGCTTTAAAAACAATAATGACTTATCAAATTTTGATGTAATTATCTGTCGTTCCCTAGAAATAGGGGGATAAAGCGGAAGAATGAACGTTGGATGTATGGAATAATATCATTTCAATGAGCATGAGCGCTCATTTCTACAGCATGTAATTATTTGACTTTTAACACACTCATCAGCGGAACAATGACTAGCATAATTAACATGCGTCTGAAATAATATCTATGACTCGCAAGCGCACACAAGGACGCAGCATGTGTTTAATGTGTGTATGCGCGAGCACGAGTGTTGATACTACGTAGGTGTCGATGTGTGTTGTGCTTTATGTGATCACTTTTGCCGTTCTCTGTTTGCTGCATCACACTATCAAGAATATTCATCGAAATATTTGGATAATCCTCAATTGATCAATTAGGCTACAAATCAAGTCTTTCGCCTTATCATTTTGTGAACTATATGGCCCTCTTTCGTTACTTTTTATTTGTTTGTGTTTGTAGCGCTCCATCTGTTTCCAGTTGACTACCACGGAGGAGAATAATGCATTTAAATTTACTTCCCTCGTAAATTAGAACAAGCAGATAAACGCTCTCTTCAGTCAGATCTTACTTATTTCATGTCATTAATAGATGTAATAATGTTAATGAAATTTCGCAGTGTTTGTTGGATGGAATGAAAGTGACGAAATCTATATAAGCAACATTGTAATACGTTGTACTTTTCCCTCTCCTTGAACTTGTATCAACAAATAATGTGCTATACATTGGAAGTATAATCTCATTTGAATTGAATTGAACGTGTCAGAGAGAGAGAAAAAAAATAGAGAAAAGGTTTTGATGAAATTGAACAAAATAATATTATTCAGAAATAATGACGAGTTAAATTTATGTAGTCGTCATCTAAGTAACATGGCGTTCAGTGGGAATGGGTCTTTGGTCCCTATGACCATGATATCAAACTTGCTACTTTTTGTTGACATGATAAGGATTTAAAAAACACATTATTACAATGACTTTGATAATAATCATAATCATCATCATCATCATCATAATAATAATAATAATAACAATGATAATAATGATAATAATAATGATAATAATGATAATAATAATAATAATAATAATAATAATAATAATAATAATAATGATAATAATAATAATAATAATAATAATAATAATAATAATAATAATAATAATAATGATAATAATAATAATAATAATAATGTCTTATTTATCCAGGGTAGCCTCTTCAGTGTTGCCACTGCTCTACCAGAGGGCCCTGCCATTATTATTACCCCAGCGTTGCCAGGTACCCATTTATACACCTGGGTCGAGAGGGACATTGTGGGTAAAAACACCTTGTCCAAGGACGTAAGCACTGGGCGGGATTCGAACTCGGGTCCTCCGATTGGGAGTCGAGAGTCTTATCCACTATGCCACAGCGCCCCCACTTTGAATCAAGTTCCGTCTGTAAAGGAAATGTTATAACATAACCTTGTTTATAGTAGTGTGATGTACTGCGATCCATTTAATTTTACCTAGCTGATTGATTAAAATGTATTTGAAGTTGAAACTGATTTGAGAAAACCCAACATTTTGCAAGCGTTTGAACAATATAATTTAATGACATGTATACATTGTACTATGTTTTTGATTTTCGTTGATTGGAAATAAACTATGATTGATTGATTGATTGATTGATAATGTTTATATCATTATGGAATTTTATATAGAAGTATATCTTTTTGTATTGCACACAAGTATTGCTTTCTAGTACCGTCATCCTGATTATTTTGTCAGATTTATATATGAAGCAAATTAAACTAGACTTGCTACTTTGTCACCCCGACAGACAAACTGAATGAGTGTTGATTCGTATCATTTTAGACTGTGCTGTGAGAAAAGGCATTTTATTAATGTTTACGATCTCTGCACTTTCATGTGATGTTCTATCAAAAACTGATAATGATATTTAACATTTGAACTGGATATCCTTGGTGAATCGTGAAGAATATCTGTCAATGAAATGCAACATAACAATTTACCCGTAGAACGAAAGAAAATTATATGATATAAGCGACATCACACAGTCTACCTTCGTACTCATATTTTCAATTGAGATGATCACCGAATGCAGCAGTGTATATCAGCCATTCACCGATTATAATATCAATAATAACATTGCACTCAGAGCAGGCATGGAATGATCAAACAGTTCTGACACACACACACAAACCCACACACACACACACACACACACACACACACACACAAAATATACAATGATTCATTTGTCAGTAAAAACAAAGCAACAACAGCCAAAACGAGCACACCAAACTTACATATCACGGAGAAATCGGAAAAAATGGCTGTATGTTTTCTTTGTTTATTGTTAGTGGTATATAACACTTATCAACAAACCTTTTATAATTACAATATGCAGACTTCAAGTAATTATAGTATTCATCCGTAGCACAGCACTCTTCTCTCTTCTTTCTGAAGGTACTGACATTATTTAGAAATGAACAAATAAAAAATAAGTTCATGATTACGAAACAGCTACTGAAATGCAATGTCTCCATGTTCAAGGTGAATTTGATAAACATATCAATATCAAACAGATTGGAAAGTTTCATTAGTTTCGGACGTGGATGGAGACCAGTATTTAAAAATAAACTAGCAAATAAGTAGAAAGTTATTAAAACGGTAAAAGACAAAAGCAAGGTTTGTTTGTTGTTGCTTTTTTGTGCGAAACTTGTATTAACTTAACGTCGACTTTGATAAACACATTAAAATAAAAACAGATTGGCGAGTCTTAATAATTTCGGACGTAAAGTAGGTAAGTTAGGGACATGGAGTTTTACATGGTTTTGCTGATGACTGTGTAATACTGGCCGCCTATACATCATGCACCCTCGTTGATAGTTATGCCATCGTTACGCAAGTCTATAATTGCTGCATACCACTACTCTTCACTGATTTTTAAAAAGGGATATCTTGTATACTTCTCTACAATTGCAGTGTTGTAATAACCATGGTTATAGTTGCTAAATTCCCGAACTGCGCAATCATGTATAATTGTTTTTGTATTAATTTATCTTATTTCAAATATGTATAGGTGCTTCGAGTTGCTGACATCAACGTCTCATCTGATTTACGTATCTGATTGTGGCCCTCCCTGCGTAAGGAAAACAATATTATATAAATCCTACAAAAGACCCCTAACAACAACCCAGAATTTTCTTGTTATTCGATTATAAGGACGCGTCTGCCATTTTTGTTTGATTAATATTATTATATGAATATATAAAAAAATATAACTTCTGTTATGCTCGATTGTAAGCACACATATAACGTGTGCCATTTTTTGTTTGATAAATATTATTATATGAATATTTCAGAAAACAGGGAACCTTCTTGTTATGCTCGATTCTATATAAAAGGACATTTCTATCAATTTGTTTGTTTGATTATTATACGTAAAAGTCTAGATATCATAGAATTTTCTTGTTTTGTCAATTGTAAGGATACTCCTGCTTTTATGTTTGTTTTCATTAATGCTACTATTATACCATATGAATCATTGGTATAGAATATTTTTATGTTCGATTATAAGGACACTTCTACCGTTTTGTTTGTTTGATAGATATTATTATGTGGATCTTTAAAAATTATACCTTTCTTTGTTACGTTGAATTGTAAGGACACTTTTGTCATGTGGTTTTATTAACATTATTATATGAATATAAAAAACCCCCACAGAACTCCCTTGTTATGTTCGATTGTAAGGAAATTTCTGCAATTTTGTTCGTTTGATCTTGCCCTGTTCATTAACGTCAAATCGAGCATCGAGTGGCACTGCACCTTCTCTCAAAACTTTTAAGACTAGTAGATGTCTTCGAAATAATAAGATAAGACAAACTCTTAATATTAAATGGTTACAGTTCGTTATTAGGAAGGTTCGTCAAAAAAAAAAAAAATGAAACAAGGTTCGCTATCCCGGAGATCTGTGAATCAATGATAAAATAAAGTAAATTATTCTGAATATTCGTTTTTCCGAAAATTTAAAAGAGAGAGAGAGAGAGAGAGAGAGAGAGAGAGAAAAAAAAAAAGAGGGTTTCGTTATTCCGAAGGTTTCCGAAGGTTTTCCTTTTTTTTCGGATTAACGAACCCTTTTGTCGACGATGATGACAATAATTATTGTTATCATTATCATTATTATCATTATCGCTATCAGCATCAAGGTTACAATTCTTTATTTGAAATGTCAATTGAACAATACTGAACAATAATAACAACAAAAAAGGCTCGTTATACCTATGGTTTGTTAATTCGAAAATAATGTGGTTTGTTATTCCGCAGGTTCGTTAATCCGAAAATGAAATAGGGTTCGTTAATCTGAAAACACCTGCCGCGATCACACACACGGACGGAGTAGGCCTATATTGGTGTCACGTTTTCACTATTTCCATTCTCGTATGAAGGAATCAGCAAATACTCTGAACGATGATCATTTTGAGATTAGAGCCACTGAGGTTTGGGTCTGTGTCAACAAAAAGCTGATACAGTCCTCGAGCAAGACTATCCCCAGGCAAGATGTACATTATTGATATTATTATGATTAAACATGTTGATCTAAAGACCTAGGGGATTTCGGAAATGACATGCTTGAAATATCATTGCAGAGCTGCCAAAGTATTTCTGTGATATCGTGTTTTTTTTCTTTCTTAAAAAGTATAAATAAAAAAAAAATGGTTTTTTCCCCTTGAAATTTAATCGCACATGGAATGTGAAATTGCTACCCTTTAAAAAAAGTTTTGAAAATATGATTTTTGCTTTCAAAATAATTATGTGTTCTGATGTGCATCAGTATGTTTTTTTTTTTGTTTTGTTTTTTGTTTCATTTCCAGCGGTCGGCAGTTTTTTTTTTTTTATTATTATTCCATTAAACATTGAAAAAAATTAGAGAAGAAAGTTTGTTCTTTTTTGTTACTTTCTTGATTTTTATCAAATTTCAACCTTAATACTCACAATGGGGGTATATCTGCGATAAGCATCTCTGAAACCCGGGAGGCAGAACATAATATTTATGTATTAGTATATAATAATAGGTCATGTTCTCCACTTGGGAAACTGAATTTCCTGGATCGACATAATAGTTTTCTATTATAGGTTTCTATTAATGATAGAAACATTAGATAGCGAAGAATGTAACACTAACTTGTGAAATAAACTGCATAGGAGAATATGAAATTATGGAATTTGAAATCAGTCTGAGAAATAATGATAATTGATAGAGGCCTGATCATTAAAAGAAAAAACAAGTGCATGTTTGATATTTTTGTCCCCTTTATAAACTCCCAACTATAAATGCAGTCCCAGAAAACGCATTTCTGTGATTTGATGCTGCCCTTACTTGATTTCTACAATTCATTGTCAGTTGTTTCATAAGTTATAATAAGAATATCTCTTTTAGATGAACCCTTTTTGGTCATGTACCATTTTTTCTCTCTCTCTCTTCAGGGGCAGAATTACCAAAAGCCAATAATTCCCTGAAGTTGAAACTGACAATTTCAAAAACACGTTTTCGAAGATTACAATTAATGTTTTTGTCTAATATTAGTATTTATTTTTTTTCATTGTGCAGACCTAATGAATTAACCAGCTTAGAATATTTTCTGTTTGTTTTTCAAATATATGATATGCAGTAAAATCAGAGTTGCCAATTTAATAATCAAAGATGAAAATGTCTGCAGCAAAATTCCAGCAGGACTCGACAGATTACATCACAGTATTCTCAGAAAAATAGAGAACGGGCAGAACAATCTAGATTGACTACTGAAATATACAACAATAGTATAATGATATACAATAAAAACAATAATCTCCTTGACAAGACTCTGAAATGTCATCCACCTTCATACAAGGGGGAATCATTTATGAGTCGCCAAGGGCTTTGTCTGATCAATTAGGAATTGTGAAATCCGCAAAAAAATAAGGTGGATTTTTTTTTTTCTAAACATGAAAAACTATATTTCTTCAAATTGAAAGGTTGAGATGTTCATGGCCTCCTGTCCGAATGTCTTAAAGTTAATGGCAATTCCGGCTATTCCGGCTACGGAGAATAAAAGTAAGAAAGAAGAGTATACAAGAAACGGTCCAAAAGTGCATAACACATCAACCAGTCAGCTTCTTTAACAATAAGTTCATCACCTTCATTGCTAGCAAGATGACACTGTGACAAGACAGGTGTATAATGATTAAGAAGGAAGGACATTAAGAAAAAAAATCATATTTCGGAAACGGTTCATCAGTTTACGAAAGATATCAAGCGTATTCCTGTATCCTATATTGCACAAAGAAAATGGTCGTTTGAGTTACGGCGAAAACTATTTGAAAACCATAATTAAAAATAATGATGGCTATCATATACTTTGAAAATACAAAGAAAAAAAAAACAAACAAACAAGCCAAACAAAAGTCAGCTTCGCATATGGGACATCGACAAACTGCTTCAGTATAAGCAAGGTCTGATATTTCACTGTTTCCTTTGTGTTGCATGAGACATTTTTACTGTTACTTAAAGGACATGCAGTTATCCCTTCGAGAGGGCTACTATTTGATAGCGGATACAATGTCTGAACACAAGACAGCAAGTCAGATAAGACATCGTGAGCAAAAGCGAGCAGCTGAAGAAACAGAAATCATTATGCGAAATCGATGAATAGTCAGAGGGTGCCTAAAGGGAAACTGCATTGGTTTAACCCAAATTTAAATTTCTTAGATTTTGTTGAGAAATATATACAGTGCATGTGTATATATATATATATATATATATATATATATATATATACACACACATATATATATATATATATATATATATATATATATATACACATATATGTTATTGTTATTATTATTATTATCATTGTTATTGTTATTATCATTATCATTATTATTGTCGTTATTGTTACGAATAACCGCAAGTCATGAAGACAATGTTGTTTCTGGGGAAACTTCAGCTATGCAAGAAGAGAGCCGAAAAGTAAAAAATCAGTGACATATACATATATCACATGTGGTGCCTTATTACATAAACAAGAATCCTCGAAGAGTTGGGAAAATGGTTACAGTTCGTTATTCCGAAGGTTCGTTATTCCGAAGATTCGTTATTCCGAAGCTTCTTTAGTCCGAAGGTTCGTTATTCCGAAGGTTCGTTATTCCTAAGGTTCGTTAATCCGAAAATGTGATAAGGTTTGTTATACCGAAGGTGCATTAATCCGTAAATGAAATAAGGTTCATTTTATAGCGAAGGTTCGTTAATCCGAAAATGAAACAAAGCTCGTTATTCCGAAGGTTCGTATTTCATTTCGGATCAACGAACCTTCGGAATAACGAACCCAATTTTCATTTCCGGATTAACGAACCTTCGGAATAACGAACCCTATTTCATTTTCGGATAAACGAGCCTTCGGAATAGCGAACCCTATTTCATTTTCGGATTAACGAACCTTCGGAATAATGAACCTTCGGAATAACGCCACAAAATAATGTTCGGATTAACGAACCCTTTTTCATTTTCGGATTAACGAACTTCTAGGTATAGGGAATTTGTTTGTTTCGGATTAACGAACCTCTAGGTATAGGGAATTTGTGTGTTTCGGATGAACGAACCTTCTGAATAACGAACTTTCGGAATAACAAACCTTCGGGATAACGAACAGCACCCGAAATAATCTCAGAATTTGTGTCTTAACTTGCCTGCATTTACTCCAATTTCACAAACTTTGGAGTGATTTCTTTTTTCTTTTTTTTTGTACACCTTCGATGGGCAAATCAGTCAAAATGCTTCCATGACGTGTAGAGTCATCTTGTGTAATGGATGTCGTCACTCTCAAGTAAAGAAAAAAATGAAAGAAAAGAAAACAAAATACATAATAATCTGAACCAAATTAACCATTCTCGTATACGGCTTATATAGAACTGGAATATTACAAACAGATATACATACATTACAAACACAAACACAAAAAGATAGAGAAGAAGATACATAAGAATACACACGAGATAACTCAACTGCGCACGGGCCTAACGTTCCGGAGGCCAGAGCATCTACATTCATCATTCCGCTTTTGAAAGCTCTTTACACCTGATAATAATCGCTAAAATTGTAAGATTAAAGCTGACTATATCTTGTTACAATAATTTGTCCCAGAGGGTTTGCCCTCAAAAATGCAACATATAGAAATTATATAGTAGGTTTATTTTGGTTTTAAAAAGTGGCCATCACAGGAAATAATTAAATCTAGAACGATCTAAGTGCCTGTAAAATTTGTTGTTGTTTTTGTTGTTGCTGCATGAATTGTCTTTCTAAATTCAAGGATAGCCAGCGAAGATAAAAATTATGTGTATACGATGCGCATGAGAAACTCATGATGTCATTATACGCTTTTATCACCCCATCTTTCATTTCATTTCTTTCCAAATTCTATCAAAAAAGCAAAGAAGAACAAAGGAGAGATCATAACATTGCATAGGATATATATGTATATAGTATGTATATCAAAATATGAAAGTTCTGCGTCGGTGCGTAAATAGATATCAAGAGTAAAAACAGTCATATAAACACCGCAGGAGGCAAAAATTTGGACTGACTTTGATAAAGGTCTTTAAAATTCCTTATTTTTTCGAAACTAGGGAATCTTTTCCTGTTAGTCTTTTTTATTAAATATTACTTGATTCATAAACACTGAATTACACGCTTTTAGATAGACATTTAAATAGCAAACATAACAATATGGTAAAGAAAGAGAGAAAGTTTACTATCTGTCAAATATTTGATGTATAAATGCTTTCGCGTGAACAAAATAAAACCAAGACAAAAAGAACCACAAAAAGTAAAAAAAAAAAGAGGAAGATACTATGAACCCGACCACCTTGATGTGATTATTGTGTAAATCTGTCATCGTCGCTAAGAAACTTTGTAGTACTTTTTTTTTCATGTGAAAATCCATTAGTGTAAACAAAATAAAGCGAGACACATCACACAACAAGAACAAAGAAATGATGAAGACGTAAATCCTATCAACTTCATGTAAATATGTATTTGTGTGTGTGTGTTTCTCACAGTAAAATAAAGATCGTAATTGGTCTTTAATGCCAGATACTATAGAATTTCTAAAAAACACGAAGAAAACGGTTCAAACATTTAAGGCCCTGTCACACCTTTCCGGGTAAGCTACGCGGGCTTGTTGCGAGTAGGGATTTTCCAGCACGCGGGACAAGGACAAGAATGTTGGTGAGTTCCGTACTTGCGTCTTACCTGCTAGACGCGTGCTACTTACCTGCTACTTGCGTGTATTCCGTATGACCTGCGTGAGAGCTTCGAAACCGATCCGTTTTCAGTTACGAGCGATATACGGGGACTGCGAAGTACCTGCGTTACAGCTGCAAAGTATCTGCGTGGTAAGTACCTGCGAGGTGCTGCCGCTAAGGGCCTCCTACCGGTGTTATGCGTGTACCTCTGCGGGCAAACCCCCGCGACTCACCCGGAACGAGTTTTGAGCATGCTCAAGGCCTTGCCATACTGTGTGTGGGGAAGCCTTGCGGGTTGACTTGCCGGGTTTTTTTTTTTTTTTTTTTTTTTTTTTTTTTGCTACTCGGACGCTCCCAACAGTTGGCCCGCACCTGAACGTACCTAGCGCGTATCTCGCCAGTAGTTGCCCGGAGGTGCGCACGCAAGTCTGATTTACCCGCAGCCAAGTTTTGAGCATGCTCAAAACTTTTTTTCGGGTAAGTCGCGGATATTGCCCACAGAGGTCCACGCAAAACGCCAGTAAGAGGCCCGTACCTGCCGCAAGTAACAGGCAGTTGACCCGCTTGAAGTACGTAAGTTGCCTGTGAATCTATGCTTATGTGCCGGAAGCGCGTCATCTGCGGGCATTCTACGAGTATAATATGGTTATTTACTGGCAAGGAACGGTGTCGAAACTGCCAATATCCGTGCAGCTGGTCAATTCTGCGGACGTGGAAAATTGTGCGCATGCTGAACGGCAGCTACCGCCTTTCTGCTGGTTAGTTGAGAGTCGGCTGCGGCCAAGATAATGACATTCTGTGGGACTTCTGCCATGTTAAATTCCTTCAGAGAGATTCCTTCATCGAGTTGTCAGCCCTCACTCGCCATCCATGCGCCTGACACGCAGGTTACACGGAATGCACGTAAGCAGAACGTAAGTAGCACGGGTCCAGCAGGCAAGACACATGCGAAACTCACCCAAATCATTGTCCGCTTGCAAAAATTGCCCTGCGTGCTGGAAAATCCCCACACGCAACAACCCCTCGTAGCTTGCCCGGAAAGGTGTGACAGGGCCTAAACTTGGCTGCGGGTAAATAGGACATGCGTGCACAACTCCTGGTAACTACGGGTGAGATACGTGCTAGGTACTGTCATGTGCGGGTCATCTGCGGGGACTTCCGGGTAGCACAAATTGTTCTTCGCAAGTCGCACGCAAGGCTTGCTCGGAAAGGTGTGACAGGGCCTTAGATCAAGCGGTGAAGTAGACTAAGGTATTTCTTAATAATAACATATGTAGGCATGCAGCTGAGTACAAAAATTCCTATGGGTAACGAAATGGAATACTTTTATGCATCCTAAACAATCACATCACACAAAATGATGAACAAATATTTAAAAAGCAAATAGGCCTAAGTGCGTGAAGTAATGACTATCTATACATTCACTCATATCACCTCGTATCAAAATCTGATAAATACATTATACTTTTAATTTTGTACAGCCGAAAATTTCACAAGTTTAACTAAAAGTTATATTTAAAGGGACAGCACATAGATTTCGAAGTAATGGTATTCTCCTTTTTCACACCCTTTGGACCAGTCCATTGATATGTATGATGCATATATATATATATATATATATATATATATATATATATATAATTTACATATTGTTGGTTTTGCTTAGGCCTATACGCTTTTATTTATTTTTTTTTAAATTTATAGCAGTGTTTTTGTTGTAGTTTTTTCACTGAGTGAAATATCTACGAGGGTCCGGATATATTATACTCAGTAAACGGTGTACTATCGCGGTTATATTTGTTCATATTCATTCGTTTTATTAATCGGATATAACGACTTATCAAAACTTTTGATTGCTCTTGATTGCCATACTCTGTTGTTTCTTCATCCAGTAACAGTTTTAAAAGAGTTAAATCAGCAAAAGTTGGCACTTTGTATAAATTTGGCCACTACAGTGTTTAGCAGTGTCTTTAACAGTTCCAAGTTCATACAGAATTGATAAAAACTTTTTAACGTTGCTAAGGTTTATTATTATTTTGCAATTCTTACAACACGTTTCCTGCAATGTCAACACTCCCGTTAGTATCAAATTAATTACCATTGTGTTATGCAATGTATAATTGCATTGGTCGGTCGAATCCCGTCTACTGTACGATATCACTCCAGTACATGTACTCAAGTCCAGTGCTCACACCCTTTCAGGCCTAGATTTTTCCCTGTTTTGGACATGATGACAAAAGTGGACCCTACGCGGTCCCCCATCGCTCTCGATCCCTCTTATTCGGTGCGGTCAGTGTCCCGAAATGAACCCCATGAGGACACAACATTCAAAACTACCGGATTACGGCAATCGATGTCAAATTACGTGACGTCACTGAAAGCTAGACCTGTCTACTAGGAAAATAGGGGGGTCAAAGTGCCATCAAACTAATTTGTGATTACTTTAGTCCAGTCTGCAGAAAAAACACTGTTTGAAATGTGATGATTATTATGATACAAAAGTTTCCGTATAAGATATTAGGTAAATAAGTTTAGTACAAAACAGAAATAAAAATCATAATGCAGTAGCAAACCTTCGAAGAAGTCGAGTCGTTCGAGGAGCGAACACATTCACTAAGCACAGCGAACGTTCGCTAGTGTAGTATCGGGATCACCCGTGCATGAATCGAGCCTGGACGTGAAATAACAGCAAAAAGTTCCTGCGTACGGTTTGTGTAGGGTTTGGGAATCGTACGAACGGGAACGGAAGCTGTGTGCTGTGCACAGCTTTGTATTGGTCGGTCTCGTATGTTTTTGTCGTAATTTATGAGTTAATTTGGGTATCACGGACTCTATTACATCATTATTCTGAAGTAAGCATTCGGACAGCAAGGACAATTTTAAGGAATTTTGTCGTCGGCACGCTCTACAAGACCTACGTAAATTGTTTTCGGAGACACTGTCGATCACAGGTCGGTAACTACCCGTGTGCGTACGGAGGTCACGGCCAGGTTTCACGATACATGGTTCGGAGCGAATCTAGCGCAGAGTAGCCTACATTTCCACGGATAAACGGTGTACATAGCTGTGCACAAACTGACAGTACCACCTAGATACATTACCTTTTTTCTCGACCAAGCCTGCTATGGCTACGTCGCAGAATTTACGGGAAGATTCATACTCATCTAGTGGCATTGGTTCAATAGCACAGGGTAGCGTGCAACCCATTCATTCCCAGCAGAGTGCTATGAATTTTGCGGGAATAAACAGCACTACACGAAGCCCTGGTGAAGCCAAACCGTCCGGACTAACCGCAGCAGGAATGAAACCCAACAAGCAGCGGTACAAAGGTATGAGTATAAATTCATAGAGCGGGTCAACTGTTTCATGACTGCAGTCTTATGTGTTTAGTACACAATTCTTTTTTTTTTTCCCGTTTTTCCTTACGTAGCAGTAGTAGTATATCTGAATATTCTGATACAGTTTGTCAGTTCTAAACCTAAGAATCTTTTTGAATCTGTTAAGAAGAATGACGCTTGTAAATTTTAATATTTGTAACACGTTAGTTTGTGTACAGATTGTAGAATTCAATGTAACGTGTTAGAGGTCTCCCTATGTGATTTAAGTTTAGATTCTAGGGATCAGAAAAGTCTGAAATCAATTTTCAATTTGTTGTAATGTGGACTGTTCTATGTGACTGTATATATATAAAACTACATTATATATATTACATGTTCTATACTTGACTGTAATATAATCTTACTCTGTAGGTATGTTATTTAACCAAGAGTCTTTTTCAGGTGCCTCTCTCTCTCCTACACAGTGATAAATTTTGAGGTACATTGTAAGGTCTGTGAAAAGTATATTTACTTGATGTACAAATGCAAACCACTTTGTGCAATATTAATGATTCTGTGGTGTTAAAAAACAAGCACACTTGGTGATGTCATGCCCTATAATGATATCCTGCAAAAAAGTTTAAAGCTCAATCAGTTAGACCCTAGACAGAGTTCTATGTGTCAGTTGGCAACTATGTTAACCTGTTGAGGACTGGCTGATTTTGCTACAACACGCATTTCCCATGACACCTTCCCAAGTACATACACATACTCGGGACTTGTCTTCAGCGGGTTACTACCACTCCTTTTTCAAGGAAAACAGGGAAAGTAGTTTCTAAATGATCTGATGTCTCTTCTCATTCATCCAGTCGTTGCGAATGATGTTCATGTACCGGGTATGTAGTTTTCTATCATGAAACAATTATAAAAAGGCATACAACATGATGCATTGTCAAATATCCTTCCATTGGCTTTGACCTCAAAACAAACCAGAACTGCCATCACCCAGTCAGTGAAATGCTGTACCCAGTCAAGATCACTAAGTGTAGGATGATATGATGCTAGTTCCATGATTATGAAATCCGTAGACAACAAAGACTGTTTTTTATTTGTACTTAATACATTCTTATTAGAATTTAGTTTGTACAGAATTCAATGCATAAAGACACAACACAATTCAAAATTGTTACTCTGTAGGTGATTGAGTGATGTGGATGATCTCAAATGACAAAAGTTACAGAACATTCCAGATGATCAGATATTTTATGAACAAATGTATCTGGACATAAATTTTGATGAAATGAAATAACAATTTTCTTCAGTACATGTATATTTGGGAATTTCAAGTGTTTTATTTGTCACAAATTTTATCAAATTCAGATATTGTGAAATTGGGACAGGGCTTTCTTGTTGGGATCGGTATGGAATATATGTGAAAGGTAGAAGTTGAAATTTTAATGTTTATGTTGTGTAGAAAATGTGAAATATTCAACAATTAATTATGTCACATCTTGTTAGAGCATAGACTATTATTGACAGAGCAAGTGATGAAGGGGATTGATAGTGAGTTGTAGTAGAAAGTCACAGATCAGCAGTCAAGGTCAAGTTTTAAGATTACATTGTCTCAGAGCAGATTGCCTGTGGAACATTCAACAACCTGGAGACATTCTGAAAAACAAAACATAGCAGAGTATCATACAATGTAGGTGAATTGCTAAGATCTTGAAAAATAATGGTTGTGGAGCATTATCTTGATGTTCAGAACTCTGCAGTCAAAATGAAACATACATGAATGACTGTAATCAGAGGTGAATAAAGAAGAAATGAGGTGAAATTATTAAACTAGCCACCTTTCTGTTTAAGAATTGTAAATAAGTTTATACAAATAATAGAAACTGTCCCAGCCAAAATAAGGAATTTGACATTGCAAGGGAATGGTAAAAGTTTAAGCAAAATAATATAATTCTAAGAAAGATATCATTTGTATTTTTGATATCCAGTTGGGCCTAAGAGTAACTGACCTGGTGATAAAACTATATTGAGTTGGCTCTTGCATTAGATAGGTCTCCTCATTTACATTTTGCACACACAACAGATGAAAAAAAAAACAAAAAAACAAAAACAAAAACAAACAAACATGTTTTTTCTTTATTTCAAATGATACTTGACTTCCTTTATAACAGATGACTGTTTAACCTTTATATCCCCAGGCACTTAGCTTAACTTGCTGAAGATTTTCATTAGCACTCAGTAATCCATCTAGACTTTGACCTAGTTGTGAAGTTAACAAACCCACTCAGGTGTAGCAGTGTGCCTGAGTCCAACAGGTAGGCCATGGTGACACCATACAGATTAGGGGATTAGGTAATTCATTAGCCATTCATTAGAATTGACTTCAAGACATTGGTGTCAATCGGTGAAGAAAGCGCTCCAGCATGTACTGTATAATGTATGCCACTTGGTGAACAAAGCGCACAAAGGGGTACAATAATGTAAGATCCTCAGTATGTAATATACACCTGAGTTGACTAATAGGGATACATGTAAGTTGACTAAAAGATAATTTATGTGATGTCTCATGTTACCAAGTACATTGTAGGCCTACATTGAGTGTGAGACATCACATTCATGTATGACCTAAACAGTTCTGGGATGAGAAGTTACTAAACATAGTGACATTAAAAGGACCACTGGTATGGCTTTTGAATAATATGTCTTATTTTTGTTGTTATGTTTCCTTATCTAATTCATTCAAATGGCTTTCACTGAGGGATGCATTTTCTAGGGCATGACTTTAATCGATCAATCATAGGGGAACGTGGTACAGAAATCATGTGGATCATCTTTGTTAATCACTATCGGTACCTCTGAATTTCACTACATATCTTACGTGAAAAATATTGGTTAAATTGATAATATTTGCATAAATTCAAAAGATATGAAAAACTTTTTGAAGTTTGGATGAAAGATGTTCAAATCTTTTAAAACTTGTTGCTAATTTAAGGATCATTTTTTACTGTAGCCATTTTAAGGCTTTTTGATGATTCCGCAACCACTATAAACGATGGTGTATGAGCAAAACAGGAATAAAAAAGAAGGGAAGTTTTTATTCCGCTATATGAAAGAGGAATATTTACAGTTAAGAAATTATGCTCCGATATATAGCACTTCACTGCAGAAATGGGATTTCTAGTGCTAGATTGGTTTGATCAAACATAAAACAAATACCAGTCAATTCAAGGGAAAAGGGACAGTTTAGGCATCAACACTGTAAAGTTGATTTGTAACTCTTATAGTACTGGAAAATCCTGGTTAAAGTCCATACATACATAAATTATTATGTAGTATACAAAAAAATATACATATTTCATCAGTCTGCTTTTCTTCATCTTTTATTGAAAAGTGACAAATGCACAGACATGACAGTACTGTACATGTGCACTCACTCCATTTCATTTGTTGATCAGAGGCAATGGAGCACTGGATAAAGTCTTGCTATAGTCTGCAGTCCTGCCTTATTTCATAGATTACTTCATTGTTTACTGTAGATTTTTAATTCCATTCTAGTTAATTCAATGAGCAGTTTTAAGCAACTTGTAGGAACTATCCTGCAGGGGAGAATATTTTAAGTGCAGCTTTCAAAGTAGGATTGTTACAAATGTACACCCCCACCCACTCCAGAAGAAAGAAGCAGTAAAATAGTTAGATGAAATGTAAATCAAGCTTGCTTTAATACAGCCATGCTAAAATCACTTGATTAACCATGGCACACATTTCCAAAACATGTTTACATGAGTTCTCCTTTCTAAGTCTGAAATCTTCGCTTGTCTGTTGGCGTGTATTTATAATCACAGATAAAATAGTGACAAGAGGGAACATAGTGGATATGAATTACTCCTGCATGGTAGGAGTTATGTGGTTACGTCCCACATTACTAAAATTACATTTGAAATGTGAATTTGGATTGGTTCGCTATGTATTATTCATTCATATGACGTATCAAATGCATTATATGTGCACATAATGATTCTTATATTTCACAGAGATACTGTCAGTAATATACAAAATGATTGATGGTAAACAGAAGAATCCAATGTAATTTTGTAGTCTGTGAAAAAGCATTGGTTTAAATTGGTGTTTTGCTTATGAAGCATAGTAAAATAGAATTGCCATGCTCCCTGAAATTTTGTTTTTCTCTCAAAATAGAATACCAGATTTATGGTACAATGTTTATTGTCTTACGCAAGATAGATGCTATTATTTGATACTGAAAGTGTACATTGACGTGTAAAGGCATAACAGCTTAGTTATACAGCAAATATACGTATGCACACAGGTAGTGCATACACTCTTAAAAATAATGACTCTAAAGTTGTGTTGTGATTAAAGCCTTTCATCCTACAGCTTTTGAATTGATTCATGCCCTAGTTCATCAGCAATCCAAACAAATTAAAGAATGGTGACACATGGTCTGTCATTAGCATTATTGACATACCTGGTAATTCATTGTTTGTATTGTTGATTTATAAAAAGAGCAAAAACAACTAAATTCTTTTCCTTGTTGTTTGTATGCTGTAGGCATGGCTGTTTGTAACTCATACTAGATATCTGCACTGTTTTGTGAAATGTTTTTCACCATATAAGCTGTAAGTATCGTGATGCCGGAAGTTGCAAGATTCAATTTACCCTTGAATGTGTCATCAATGCATTAGCACAGAATTTGGGTTATCTGTGTTACTTTCAATCCCGTTCAAAAAAAGTGTGATTATGAGATCAGTTGCCATGGAAAGTTGCAAGTTTCATATCTCATTAACCCACTTTTGTGACTCAGTTACACTTGAATATACATATACATACAATGTGTCAGTATACCTAGAGTGCTGAAGGCATAATGTTTTATAGTGTGGGTAGTTGTCCATCAGCCTGTTCTTTTTATGCAATTACTGATTTTTTTTTTTTTTTTTTTTTTTTTTTTTTTTGTCAGGCCAATTTTGTGACAGATAAAAATCTACTTGCTCTTGATGTATTCTGACATGTGGTATCCGGTTCTAACTTACATGTTAATGTTTCCATATTTATTCTGCAATGTAATTTGTTAACAAGAGATGTGGATGATGTATATTTTAGTCTTGGGTGTAGTACTCTTTCTAGGGCAAGAAAGGAGAAAAAACTATTAGATTTACAGACTGACATGTACAGATGCACAATATGATGCATTTCCATTGAAATCTAATCGAGTATCGACTATATTCACCAAGTTGAAGGCTTCCACATCACTTACAAAGTGAAAAGAGAAGTAATGTAATGTTTGCACAAAGCCCTGATGACCTACATCATAAAACAGCAATTTTTAGCATTTCATGGCTATAAAGCTGTTGGCTTCAAGCTTCAGTAAATATTCCAAACTGAAGAGCACTCTTCTCTTCAGCATGATAACCCAAGTTGAACCATTAACACCCGCAAGTCTTCAATAGAGATGGTGAGACACATAGACAGAGAGAGAGAGAGAGAGAGAGAGAGAGAGAGAGAGAGAGAGAGGGGGGGGGGGGGGGAGGGGGAGAGAGAGAGAGAGGAGGGAGAGAAAAGATACCTGAATAGAAAATGACAAAAGTAGTTTATACAGAGAGGAAGTGATATATCACTTGCTACAGTGCATTTCTTCCATTTCTGAGCATTATGCAGTGTAGTAGTTGATCTCTTTCATAGATTCTTTGTCATCCATGCCAACACATAATAATACATATTCTTGCATGCAAAGAGAGAGAGGGGGGGGGGGGGATAGCTAGGAGAGAAAGAGATGGAGAGGGGGAGAGAGAGAGGGAGGTAGAAGTGACTGAAAACCTATGAAATACAGTTCAACATGAACCTTATATACATCAATGGATATTGCTGAAATCAAATTATTTCTGTCAATTTAAGTCTTATGGTATAAAAAATTCTGCATTCTTTTAATGTGGAGAGCAATTTTCCATTTCAGTTTTGTTGTTGTTGTTGTACAGTCCAGATTAAATTAGTCTGATACTTTTTGTGGACAAAGATGATAAAAACCAGAAATGTGTCTCCCTATAGATACTATTTATACTATGCACAAGTGATTTTATTTCTCGCCCCCTTTAAAAATGAAAATGAAATCAGACCTATTACATTGTGTGGATAGTTTAAACCAGCGACATGTTTATTTCTACTCTAATGTAATATGGTCCAGCAACATCATCCTCTTGCAGACTTAATTTGGGGAATCACATTTGATGCAAGTCAAATACCAGAATATTGTATTCAGTTCTGCCATAGATATTCTGTTGAAATACTTTCACATCTGCCATTTAAAGGGTGTGTACAGTTCTGGTTGAGGTGAGGATTTAGCTTTTAACGTTTTGCGAGATATTCAGAAACAACTCTATGAGATGTCAAAGAGCATGCAATTCTAAGGGGTATCAAAAGTTTATTTGATGAAAATCGGTTTTGAAATGGCCGAGATATCAAAAAACAAGATGAAACAAAGAGATCCTAATAAAAGTCGAGGCCTGTCGCCTTTTATTATTATTACTGTTTTGGATATCTCAGCCATTTGAAAACCAATTTTTATCAAATAAACGTTGAATCCTTCTTAAAATTACATGCTCTTTCATATTTCATAAGAGGTTTCTCATTGTCTCACTTAGGAATGTTCAAAACATGAATCCCCACCTCAACCAGTACTGTACAATCCCTTTAAACTTTCAATATGCCCCTCTGTCTCATTGCTCCTTCTTCTATCTTGCAATTCCTTCCATCTCTCACTTCAATCCTTATAACCTTGCTGTTCTAACATGCAGACTAATCTTGCTTTGACTATCATGGACGAAAACTATAAATGGTGGAGTGTAATAATGCAGAAAACCATTTTGTACATGATGCTCCCATACATGCGACTTAGGGATTGGTTGGTGTAGGTCACCTCATTCTGTGGTATTTGCATCTCATGGGCAGGAGAGACAGAGATGAAATTGGTGTATTGATTGCGCTGACTACTTCTTTCAAGGGTGCCCCACAGTAGACGTATATTACACTCTTATATTCCTTGTATTGATCACGCTGCATTTATTACCCAGTGAGGCACAGCGACAATATCATTGGGTAAACATACCCACAAACTCTTGTTTATCCAATCTTGCATACAAAACTTAATTGCTCCTCTGCACGATTGCATGCAGCATTAATGTGGAACAGATAGTGGATATAAGCACATTTGTTATATTTATACTGTCTTGAAGACAGTGTGCAAGTTCCGTCCAGAATGTCACGTTCCAAAAAATAAACATTCAAGGGGCCAAAGGAATCAATATAAGTACACAATATTATGTATGCATAATGTGTATGTGTTTGTGTATATGTATGCTCTGAAATACTTTCTTGGCTGTTTTTTCATGTTGTAATAAATTGTAGACAATTTTCAGTTTTGTTTATGAAGTATTTAGGACAAATGCTGCTAAAAACAAGAGTGCAATCAGTCAGATATTCTGTGCTTGTATAGAAAAGTGGGCACATGCAGGGGTACTACACAGCATTGTGTGAATACCATACTAAAAAAGCTGTTTCCTGAGAGGCATTCAAGTTGCACACACATCAACATTGAAAGAAAGGGATTTGTCGGCCCATATTGTGAACATATGGCCAAGAAACAATCAGTAGTGGGGTGATTTAGTTGTCAGCAGTAATTCTGGCATGAAAACTGTACATATTTATAAAAAAAAGAAAAGAGGACATATAGCCGTATCGAATAATAGTCCTCTGGAATAATTTCCTACACGTGTAGGATTTTTCAGTCACATTAGTATTTCTTTATGGCTGACAGGCTTGAAAGTAGGTAATGCAAAGGTTTGGTATGTTACAAATGTAGGTTGTATACAACAAGCATGCACTAATATCAACAATAGCTAAGAAATACTTTGAAAAAAAAATGCTAGAAACAAGTGATCCCCGTATGTACATAAAATTTTTATTCAAATTAGAGTATGATGAAATCAAAATTGTATGTCATTGATGTGGACAATATTTGAGGGCAGTTATTCATCTAAAAAGAACAATGTCAGTATGCCCAGAAATTCCAACAGACATGTTTCTATGTAAATATCATGCAATCATATTAACACGTGTATAATGATATATAGTGTGAAACTTTACTAAGAAAGTTAAGTAGTATACTTTTGGTAGTATTGGATCACTTTGATAAAGTTCAACATTTTGATTATCATTTTGTGAAGCTGCAAAAACTTGAGAAGACTAGTAACACTTTGTGCTGAAGGATTACTATTTTTCTGTTTGATATTGATGAAAATATGAAAGGTAAAATAATCCAACTCTGAATAAAATTGATTGAATTGAATCCATGATGAAATATCAGTTATTACAAAGTCTACCCTATATTGTAAAGCTTCTTGTTCAACTTCACTTGGTGTACAGTGTAGTGACAGGATGAGAGCAAAAATAGAGAAAAAACAACAATAGTATTCACTGACTTTTCTGTCACTTTGTATGGCTTAGAATTAATAATGTACTTTGATGCATTTTTTTTTTTTAGATTTGAAAAATTAATTTCTAACAGAGTTGCACATGTTAATATGAATTGCAAGAATGCATGAAATAAACGTCCTTTGCTGTGGCACTGGTACTGTGGTAGTCAATCTGACATGTGCAGCATAATTTCATCTTTACAGATCCTTAATATTTATGCAGTCATGTAAACCAGAACTTTGAAATCCATACCATCATGCGTTGTATCTCATTCTGTTTTCTTTTTTTTCTAGATAGCAATTTATTTTTTGAGAATGTGCATGTGTGTACTTTTATTCATGGTCATCTTTTTTTAGTATGCATTGTATCCTGCTTTGAAGTGCAGCTGGTTTCTATGCTTGCAAAGTGAAAGAAGCATGTTAGTCATTAGACTCTGTACATAGTGGCCTTGGTCTCAGCTGAAAGTGCAGTGTGGAGGATCTCTAGTGTCAATTGTGAGGCTCTGAATGAGATACAGTGTACATCAATTTGGAAGAGCTCTGTATAATGTGCACATTTTAACGTCACAAGGATTTTTTGACAAACAGAAAGCTGGTATAAGTTTTGGTTGGGCTTTTACCATGTGTCACCAATGGATTAAAGTCATTGTGCTTCTTGTAGCTCGCCAAAAGATTTCAGTTGCCCATGTACTGTAAAGCAGTTCAGTGGATAACTTGTCGCAATGTTGACAGGAGATTCAAAGTAACTTTCATAAATTGTAAGACACTGTGAAACTAGCACAGTACACGACTGCCAAAGTTGGCTACACAATGAACGTGACACTTGAATCTTACTGAGCCTAAAGATAGTCCATCAAAAGAAGTAAAGATAGTGGAATTACAACAAATGCACCAATTACACATCAATGCACCTTTCTGTGATTGAGAACTTTATAACAACAAATGGCTGGTGGAGAAGATTTCTCTTGTACTGCACCACACCTACATTTGTCAGTGGACACAACAGAAGCAAGGTAAATCACAAAGTCCACACACATATAGGTCATTGTACCACATGTTTGTACGGCAAAGTTCAAGGAATTCAACCTTTTCTGACAGACCCATTTGCCCTCTTATCATGTAGCTCACCATGTGGTTGACTTGCAGTGAACTTATAAGATAACATGTTTGACTTTAAGAATGCAATGTAATGAACAATTTACCTTTTTTAAAAAAATTATTAAAGAAGTGCCACATTTTCTTTGATATGGGTCATAGATACTTAACACTTTACAATGGCATACATTTACATGTTCTGTACATGTTATGATCTTTTCATCATAATTATTATTATTTTTTTTTGCTTGATAATAATGACTTTAAAAAGGGAGTAAAAGTGATACTATGCTGTATTTCTGCCATTATAATTCAATTTAGAATCATGGGCAGAGAACAAATTGGGGGAAGGGGAGAACCTCAAAATATGCCCATTCGTACACACAGGTGATTTTTTTTTTCATCATTATGCAAGAGTCTAGTTCAATTACCCCAGTTCATACTTACATGTAGCCTTCCCCCCCCCAAAAAAAAAACAACAACAACAACAACAAAAAAAAAAACGACAACAACAAAACAAACGAGACAAAAACAAAACACCACCACCACCACCACCACCACCACCACCAACAACAACAACAACAACAACAACAACAACAACAACACCACTACCCACTACCACCACCACCAACAACAACAACAACAGGAACAAAAAACTCCCTGGGCTACAAGTAAACTTTGCATGCCTAAACAATGACCAGAGCATGAACCCAGGCACATTCACTACTGGCCTAGTGTGCCATCCATTAGGGATTTGAGCATGTCGCTGCAACATGCTCAAATTCTTAAGCAACATCCTCAAAGGCCGGCAACATGCTATATACACACCATCCTTGAATATAGGCAACATACTCAGAATAGTATGTAATCAGTATGTGAAAGACATGTGCAAAATGTGAGAAACATCAATTACTGCAAAATTTGTGCCCAAAACATGAAACAAAACATTGAATATAAGCAGCACAACAAGAAATAAGTTGCAAAACGTTGTGTGCCATAAAGCGCACTAAAAGTTTCCGTGCAACTTTCTCATATTCAGAGCTTGGAACATGCTCAAGTTTCAAGTTGTCGACCACCCTGTGATATAAATCAGATTTAGCCATGTGAATCATAAGAGATCACTGCAATAATATGGGTTTTTATGCCCATCAACTGTTTATATTTTTGTCAATTCATCATTCACATGCATATAATACTTACATATGTACGTGAACTGTATCAGAGGTTGAATTTGCAGATGTTCGTAGCAAATTCTGGAATTCTTGCAACTTGATTCTTGATGCATTCATAATGGAATAGAATTTTATAATATTACATTATATGAAAGAAGTAAACTTCTGTTTTGAAAATGATGAAAAAGAATGTAACAGGGTGTAGTCATTTGCCCCCCTTTATTATGCTAACATGGCACAAAATTTGGTATGCATGTCATCATGATATTCTGATGTGTATCATAATTGTGAAATGGTTACTGTCATCTGACTAAGGAAAGGACAAAAATAGTGAAAAAATGCTGGGAATGTCAACATGCATACCTTATCATGCAGTCGATAAAAGGGGCACCGTATGGTTTTTGAGGATTTTCAGACGCAGCATGAAGCCTGTGGACTCTTATGTACTCCGTTGTTAGGTCAGGTTTATCTCATTGGCATGCCTGCTGCGTGTTGAAACCTTACCTGCATATCAGTAAGCAATAAACTGCATAATGCACTGGCACCTACTGGTCTGTTTTCTTCATTTCTTTATCAAATATTAAAACCAAGTGCTTATTGCATGTTCTTTCAATGTGCAGCTACTGGTAGTGGTGCGCCAGGAGATAATGCACATGGATTTTACTTGTAAGTTTGTCTTTAAAAGTACAGTTTAGCTCTGGATAGTATTCAAGGAAGTATTGCACATAAACTTCAACCTAGGGTACTGTGAAACATGATCGCGAAAAATTCATGCCGTGAATTATTCACGGCATGAATTTTTCGCGAATTGGAACCAACGGCCTTTTTTGCGGAATGAAATTTTCGCGAACTGCCACTGACATTCACTGCATATAGCGTACAGCCAAAAGCTTTCACATTCATGTTAATTTCGCAAATCTTGGCGCTCGCGAAATTCGCAAAATTAAAATGCACGCGAACATTCCTCGTTTTACAGTATGTGTCTCTCTTTATGGTATACAAAACTCTGTATGTGTATGTGTGTTTGTGTATTCTGATGCAAAGTGGAAAAGTTACATTTAAACTGACATATTTTTACCAAAACTACAGTTCATAGTGAGGCTCTTAACTTTTGGGAACAATCTACCCCCCCCCCCCCCCCCCATCTCAATTTTCAATTTTAGTCTGATGTAAAATGATTTTCCAGTTTACTCATATTAGTGCGGCCAACCTTTTTTTTTTTTTTTTTTCCTCTCAAATGCATGGAAGGTGAAGAAAAGAAAAACATGCATAAAGTCCAAGTAGTGCAGAGATTAAGTATCCAGTTAGTTATTTTGCCCAAGCCATTACTGTAATCCTATGGCATCTGCAGATCTGCTTACCGGGAAGTAGGGATCAAGTTGGAGTAAGAACTGAGCTATGTATTACTCGGGCTAAACATTTATTGCTGTACAATATATCTTAAAATGGTGCACCATGACATTCAGTCTCAGTAGCATGCAACATTGTAGACATCGCTGGAAACCTTGTTGCCACAGTCAGTGGCTTGCATTCTGTATCTAACTTGAGATTACTGGCAATACATGTCAAAGATCCAGACCAGTGATTCCTGTTACAAGTTGTGCTCTATGTAGATTGTTGCTGGATTGATGTACACAATGAACTAAAACTGCAGAGTGATTCAGGCTGTACAATACAATGCATATTCCTGTGTAGATATGCATCCCATTCATTTTCAGATTTATGATAGTTCAGAAAGTACAGTCAACTATACTTTTTGTGCTGTATCAATTACAAAAAATCCCTTAGTTTTATGTACAGGCCTTAAATGGACATTAGATATGAGGAATCTCATTTTTTCTTAGTTGGAAACTTTTGGTATCATAATGTATGTAAACCTGCAGCTACTGTGGTTGATACAAATTCGTGAGTGCTACAGGTATGTTCACTGGAAAGCCGTAGTTGGGGCCTGTGGCAGCCATCCATGCCAAGCAGCCTGTTGACAGGAAAATGTAATCACTTTTTTTTTTTTTTTTTTTTTTTTAAATGCCGCCATATTGTAGATGCATTCTGGGATATTCAAACTTTACAGGATACCCCCCCACCCCCCTGAAAGGTATTGAAATAAATCTGTTCATCAAGAAATATGTGGGGCAGCACAGACCAATAAATGTGCAGCAAAGTGAGCTCTTCTTGAGAGATGCAGATTAAGTTCTGATGAGAATATCCATTTGCATGTTAGCTGAGAGTTTTTGGCTTGCCAGTCGTACCTTTTTAGTTTTCAGACTGGTGGATTATCCGGACTATGATTGCATTTTCCTAGACTGAATGATCGGAGTAGATGACCGACTTATGTCTCTCATTCCAAATTCTGCGCTCTTGCAGAGTTTTACATAATGAGAGACTTCAGGACATGTTTTTTTAAATAATTTTTTAACCCATTAAATATCACTGATTTTCTGTCATATTTCAATGATGCCAGGTATTCACAGACAGATTTTTTCTTGTTGTTGTAACCCATTAAGTCGATCTTTATTTTGTTGCACTATGCCATTAAACACATTTCCATATAAATGTTGTTGTCCTAAATGTTCACAATGATATTTGTAGATGTCATCTTTTGTTTCTTATATTTGAAAGAATTGAACAGTACATACACGTATGTGTGTGTGTGTGTGTGTGTGTGTGTGTGTGTGTGTGTGTGTGTGTGTGTCCATGGCCAGTCACTTGTAATTCATAAGGGGAAAAAAGAAACAAACAAGAAATATGATGGCAGGAAGACTGTACTACTAGCCAAGGACCGGATGAACACAAAAGAGTAGATTTCCACAGACAAAGTGATTTTGACCTACATGTATAGTTGTACACAAATGATAAAGTGTGTCACCTCAATGCCTAGTAAATATCATCTGAGGTAGTAGTAATAATGAGGGTCATATACTGATAGTGAAATATCATGACATTCCAAACAACAACAACAACAAAAAAAACAACATACATAATGGTTCAAAGTTGTGTTGGCAACTGCCAAAATCAGCCTCCAAAGTATCGCCAGAAAGTGTGCAGGGGAATTGAATTTTTCTGTCCACAATTTTTTGTGTGAACAACCTCTGCTAGAACAGAATTCCATCTCTTGTCATGTGACTTCCTCACCATGTATAAATTACTCCTTACAGCCAAATGCAAATCTGAATCTGGCTGGCCAGGCTATTGTTACATTGCGTGGGTAATGCAGTACACTGAAGAGCCAATTGCACATGAGTAGTTACAATGCAAAAATTCAGAATTTTCCCCCTTGTGTCAAAATATGACATATTTCTTGACATTGCAGTATGAATGGAAAGGTGAAAATTGTATTTTTTAGTGTTGCAATAGATGGATTCCAATGGAAATTGACCTTTTGTACAATATGCTCCCATATCATTGGTCTCATGAACTTAAAGTATGATTGAATTGAACTCAGAGGCAAGATCTTGACCTTGTGCAGAGGACAGTAAAAGTGTTGTATCTAATGATAAAATAAAAGTAGGGAGCACTTTCAACTCATGAAGTCTTGCCGATAGAACAAATTCTATTCATAAGAAAATAATCACACATGGTGGTCACGGTTGCTCTGTGCTGATTTTAACATGTGAAGAGTCATGCATTGTAAAGGGTTATTTCAGTTGATCCATTGGTGAAGTCAGTCTATATGTGTGGATGATTATAATCTTGACCACAGACTTCTATCAAGAAATGCTGACAACATAGGTAATCACATCTTTGATGGTTGATTATAAGTTGTGAAAGGAGGATTGATACTATCATATAACATATTGTACACTTTCTGTAGGTGTAAAGTGCTATTCTATATCAAGTATGTAGAGAGAGTGTCATGTGCATTTTGTCTAGATAACACTCTGCATTTGAACACTCGGATAATATAGGCAAGTTTGTGGCTGATTCTGTCCATTGTGTTCTGGTTTGCACAACGAGATAACTGTAAGTATGTGAATAAGGTTAACTTAGTAACAAAATGAAGATTGTTTCAGAAAGAGTAAGTGCTGATGATATGTTGGCAGTTTGTCTGGAAAGTGATTTCCTGGCAATAGTTGACTCGGCAAGTGGTCTACTCATCCAGCAGCCTTTGCGAGCATTCTTGAGTGGGCTAGCGTGCAATGTGGGACTTGATGAACCAGGCAGCAACCAGTGGTCATTGCAAACTTTCTCTATACGACTGATGTCGGAGAATGACGCACTTTCAGAATGACGTTGGAGAATGACGTACTTTCAGAAAGACAGTGGGGAACGACGTACTTTGGAAACGACGTCGGGAACAACACGGTGTGACTTCAATAACTTGTTTGTGGAGTGATTTAGGTGATACATGAGTAAATTAAATTGTACATCTGAGTTGGATGCCCTGATGTGCATGATGCAAATCGGTGACATGCAGCGTGGTATTGACCGATTCTGTGACGCGCTATGTGTATTTTTGGCATGGGCGCAGCCATAGTGGGTGTATCAGCCGACCCCCCCCTCCGCACTCCCCCACCCCTCTCCCTACATTAGCACGCGCGCAGAATGAAAAACTGCTTTAGCCAATAGGCGTCTCGTACTGAGTGCGCGAATGCTTGCTTAGTGCGCGAACCTTTGTTACAAGTGCGTGTAAACATGTTGCCCCGGGGTGGGGGAGAGCAGGGGGGGTCGGCTGATACACCCACTATGGCTGCGCCCTGTGCCGTAAAATGTCTGCTGCCCTCAACGAACCCGAATCGGTCAATAAGAGACTGGGAGTTCTCATCCACTTCAGAGTGGTCGTATACTTTGACTAAATGGACACTTAGCTTGCTCGATGTAATTACCAAGGCCCAGTTCGTTAGAGAATTGTTACTGTATAAGTGCATATCATTAAGTCATTGCACAAATCGACTAATTATGCACCCATGTGCATCACTTGTGATTATATAGGCCTATAGATATCCAGAGCTGAGAGATGCTTGTATTTGTGTGTCATATGGTGTGATATCGGTTTTAGTTTCCTAAAGAGAACACTGTATACGTTGTTATTTTTGCGTAGAGATATTTTCGCGAATGAGGAGGTCACAAACATTTTCGCGAGATGTTTTCGTAAATTGATACAGAGGCCTTCATAAGCGCACTATTACCTCAGTGCATGGTGCGTGGTGACATTTTCGCGTGTTGTTAAATTCGCGGAAATTAAACCCTCACAAAAATAACAGCTTATACAGTAATTCTGTTGACAGTTCTCAAAAGAGACTATTAAGACTAGTCATAAAGTGTTGTCATGATGCAAGTATTTTACATTTTTAGTATTCCATACAAAAGAATACAGAGTAGTTACTAATGATGTAGCCATAATAGTGAACACAGTAAGGAGCATTAAAAAACTGATACAGAATTTTACCAACATTTATAGCTTTCAACACAATCTATATGCATTATGAAGACCATCACAAAAGTTCCAGAGTCATGGGTAGTGTCAATGTGAAATATAAGAGTAATGCTGTTTCCAAGGGATAAAAAGTATATGGCAGTAGAGGATTACTTGATTCACGACGTGGTATTTAAGTCCCCTCTGTAATGTTGCACAACTCTGTAAAACAAATTAAGTTTAGTAAATGATATGTTTGTAAGATCTTGTGCTAAATGCATTGTAGGTGAAAGGAACAATGAGTGAACAATCAAAAGTTAGAAAGGATAGCTGTCTTGTCGAATTCAGCATCTATGGATTAGAATTAATGTTTACAGTTTCAAGTCCATGGATTGACTGTGTACTGTAGGCCATGTATATTTCGCATTTCTCATTCCATTACCATCATTTCTGATGTCGAATTCACACAAACTTTGAGATTCAAGATGAATTTGAAATTGAGAATCATATTAATGGAATGAGGAGTAAGTAGGCTCTGTTTTTAGAGGAAGAGTATGAGATTACCCACCTCAGAGACAATGCACAGCACATTTGTGTTATTGGAGGTAATAGTTTTGCGAGTTGTTGATATTGCCAATATCAGCTGACTTGTGAAATTTGCAAAAAATAAAAACACCACAAAATATACTGCATATAAATACACCTGGTAGTTGCCATGTCATGATTTGAAAGCAGTGGATAAGTATTGTATTGACACTTGCCCTCACTACAACAAATTGTGAGACATTTGCAAAGTAGTTTATCTTTAGAGAGTCTTGAGAGAATAGGGTGCACGAGAGAGGTATCCTTCTAGCAGGGAGTGAATGCTCCAATTCAACCATCCTAATGGACTCGAATGTTTATTTTTGTGATGCAGTGAAATTGTCATCAGAAGGCAATTTATGGGGCATTATTGGGTGCTACTGAGTAATGAATTCAATCACAGTTTCAGTATCTATCTCTGTCTTTTATCAGTCCTTCCCCGTGTGCAAGTGGTTGTAAGCGTTTCATTGCTGACTGTACTGGAATGGGATGAGATGGCAGAGAGAGGGGGGATGATGTTTATATTTACGATAATGGAATAGAGAGTGAGGGGGATGAGGTAAGGCAAAAATGCTCCCAGCAGTTTTGTACATAATATTATGTAGAGGATATTATGTTTGGAAGAGAATATGTATATATAAAAAGTGATCAAACAGATGAACACCAAATTGCTTTGCTACTTATTCAATGGAAATTTTGAACCGTTTTGTATTATTTTAATGCAACAAAATAGATGTTTGGTTTATTTTAATGATGAGTTTTAGTTGAGTGTTTGTTAGCTCTGCAGCCCTTTGCAGAGACGTAAACAAATGGAAACCTTTCTTGTTATTGTTTTTGTTTTTTGTTTTTTTGTAGAGGTACGCACACAAACTGCAGAATGTATTTCTGTGAGGAAGTGTATTTATTGTTGAGGGAAATATGTAAGGATTATGAACACAATTTCACTAAAGGTCGGGTGGATTTATGTGAAGGTCCTTCTGCATTGATAATTTTCTGTGTTATTAAGGGGAGCTTGTGCAAGCATAGTTGCTAAATGTTTCAAAGGTCTTCTTTAATAATAGTGCCAACTGGGAATCCGAGAACCCCTGTGTCAGAAGAAAAAAAAAAGCAACAACAAAATACAGGACAGCTAAATGCTTGGGAAGTGTTTTTTTTTTCTTTCTCTTTAGTATATGAACTGAGCAAAATTTGCAAGGCTGTTTTAATAGGTATGTAAATGAGACAAGTATTTGTAAATTCCTTAGAGAGGAAATTAGATAAAGAATACCTTATGGTAAAGAAGGGAAATGGTACAAGTGTTAATGTTATTATTATGAAGATAAATTGTACACGAGAGAAGACAGAGTTACCACTCTATTAAAGATTACAGAGACAAGCAAGTCATGCTGAGTGCTTGGATACTGAAAATATGGAATGGTATTGTGGTGCATATTACTTATTTGTAGGATAGAGAAATTTTATATGGCAGATGGATTTTATGCAAATATGGAAAAAAAAAAGGTGTGCACACTAGGCTTAGCAAACTAACAAATTGCACATTGGGTATCATGAAGGATTCCAAAAGCAAATACAGGGGAGGGAGAAGAAGATGCAGTAGAAATGAAGGACAGGGTGAAGGGGAGGGAGATGGAGAGATGGAGGGAGAGAGATGAAGGAGAGAAGGAGGGAGAGTTTGATGTAAACATAGAAAGAGAAGGAGGAAATCCTGATAGCCAAATCCATTAAGACAGGTACAGAATGAAAAGTGCATAATATGAATGTCAAGGCTAAGTGACATTCAGGTTTCAGGCTCTGATCAATCCCACAGCATGCTGCAGGAGAGGTGCTTGAAGGGCCTGGGCTAAGAGGCTCGATCAAAGGCATAAATAAATAAATGATTGATTTGAATATTTTTGCCTCATCGCTGTGAATATCGATTGCAGGAAAATCATTGAACCACAAGGGTGAAAAATTCCCGTGGGTCCCCGGGAGCCAGAGAGAGCCGTTGCGTGCATTGGGAGTGACTCGCGCAACTTGCCTTGCCCCCCACTCTAGAAAAATATGGGTTGAAGCATGGGCGTTCTACATGTTTGTAATCAAGTTATGCATTGATGTGAACGATTTTAGTCTGTAATTGATAATTACAGAATGATTGCTCCTAGCCCCTTTGTGAGTGGGTTCTATACAGGAAACTGTCTTGGCTCAAGCACTGCAGGCCTTTATTCTAATTGCTTGATATCACTCATTCAGTCACAGCATTTGTATTGTCTGTACAAGTAGTTGTAATTTTGTCATTAGTCCATGATGTTTTAACACAGATCATGGGTTGACCAGTTTATTTCTAGTACCAGTATTTCTAGTCTTTAAAAAAAAAATCTGATATCATCATAAAGTAAACATCACTGTTGGTACGTAAATCATTTTCATATTCCACAGTGTCCAACACATCTCTCCTTGATTTTTTAGTCGAAAAAACCTTAAGAACAATCTTAAGAATATTCTTATTGGTCATGTGTCTTGTGTAGATTTTATGACCTAAAAAAACCTGACTAATAATAATACTAACTAGAAAAGCACTCGGAGAGCACAGACCTCCTCCAAGCCAGCAACTTATTTCCATCCTTACGCGCATGTAATTTCCCAAAATACCAGTAGAAGCATTTTGTTTTGATACGCCATTGCATGACGTTCGTTGACCTTATATGCCAAAAGATGAAAAATCAGTCAAAAATCCTTTAAAATTCCCAGATCACTACCAAAATTGAATGAGGTGTTCTTTGTGTCAATATCGACTGTTTATGCAAGTTTCATTTTACTCCGAACACAACTTTTTGAGTTATGCAGATGATCACTCCTTCCTTGGCGGAGGTAATAATGATAATAATACTACATGGTACTTATAATGCACCAATTCCACATAGCTAATGTGCTCAAGGCACTGAAGGAAAAGTAGATTATGAAATACAAAAATCATTACACACACATGTACCGGAAAATGAATGAAACACAAATGAATGAAACTAATGAGATTGAAATATACAATGTACCTGAAATTGAGAAGAATACAGGAAGTGCATTTTTCAGTGCCTCATATCTATTAGATGTATGTATTTTATATCCTGTAATATTGGATATTACTGTATACTTGTTGGGCATTCATTTTCTGTGAATGAGTTTTGTCCGTGTATCATTATGCCGTCAATGTTACTTTTGCTGGTAGTGTTGAATTTCTTTGTACCTAGTATTTTATTCTTTTGCAGAGCCACATATTGATAATGAAAAAGATGACTGAGCTATTAACTGAATATGAGTTAAGCTTCTTTTGATGTGTGTGTATTTCATACTCTAATGAACAAGGAGCTAACACTATTAAAATGACACTACTCTACAGGTATAGTGCTCCTAGATAAAAGGTACCGGTATACAAATTCTTTCATGCAATCTTCCAACATTCGAAAGCATGTAAACCACTTCATATAGAACTGGCCTTGTAGAAATGCCGAAGCTGTTGCATTTTTGTAAAAATGTGAAAGCCCAAAAAGTGACCAATATTTTGTGGAAGCTACTAGCATAGGACTTCAACTTCTACATCTACAATGTATTTCTGTATGTCCAGAAAACCCACTAGGATATATTAAAGAATGAAGTAATAATAACAATGACAACAGCAGCATTTATATGTTGCATTGACAGGCATGCAAAGTAAATGTACCATGCTGTATTCAAAATAGATTTTTTTTTTCTCTCTCTCTCTTCACTAGCAAACAATGGCTTGGATAGTATACAACATATTGATTTAGTGCCTGGTGGAATGACCTGACACAGTATGACTTTGCCAATAATGCAGTGTGAACATGATTTAAGTCTTCTTCAGTGGCTTCACCATAAAGGGTGTGTACAGTTCTGGTCGAGGTTACGATTTAGCTTTTAACATTTTGCGAGATATTCAGAAACCACTCTATGAGATGTCAAAGAGCATGCAGTTCTAAGGGGCATCAAAAGTTTATTCGATGAAAATCGGTTTTGAAATGGTTGAGATATCCAAAAACAAGGTGAAACAAAGAGATCCTAATAAAGTTGTGGCATGTCGCCTTTTATTATTAGCACTTTTTGGGATACTGTATCTCAGCCATTTGAAAACCAATTTTCATCAAATAAACGTTGAATCCTTCTTAAAATTACATGCTCTTTCATATTTCATAAGAGGCTTTTCATTATCTCACTTAGGAATGTTCAAAACATGAATCCCCACCTCAACCAGTACTATACAGTCCCTTTAACCAGTACCCCCGAGTGAAATGCTTTATTCCCTTGCTTGTGGAGTCCACTAGCAATCTAATATACAGTACTTTGGGCCTAGCCAGTTGAATGGATTACAGCCAGTCACAAAAACTAGGGCTTGGACCTCCCCCTTGTGGTTCAAACCTGCCTCAACTATGAAATGAAGTTCCATATCTCATGCTCTCTACATCCAGTAGTCAGTTACTATTAAACCAGAAGCATTTGCTGCATGAAACTTCCACAAATTGGAGATGATAGCCTTTTTTCGCGATAATATCAAACTTTTTCAAATTGCTGCTGGCATTCAGTGCATTGCATAGACCAAAACTTTTGTGTGCATTTTACTTTTCGGGAATCGTGGCTCCTTGTGAAATTCACGAAATTTTCATGCGCAAAAATTTGTGGTGTTACAGTGTATGTTCTAACAACTACGAATTGCTATATCAAATGTCAATTTCCTGTGCTTAGTGATGAAGGGAAGTATCATTCAGTTGTTAACATGGTATAAACTTTTTACTGTCCATATTCACATTTTGTTATTGTTAAAGTACTCAATGTTTTTGTATGGATGTTTTTCCACACTTACTGATCAAATAAAGTGATCCTGAAAGATTAAACGAAACTGTCTACAATTTATTTGTGTATTCTGGATGTATACAGATACAGTGTGAACATAATGCAAACACTGTAATTGAACTTTGAGTGCAAACATTATTAATAAAGCTAAACATGTCAAATACTGCTTGTATGTTCAGGGTAAAATGATTACATATCTTATCAGATTGGTAAAGGATGAACAGGTCATTCAGAATTCTGAAGTGATTTTCTTTCATGAAATGCTTCTAGACCATGTTAAGTTTAAAGCATTGATCATCACGCATACAAACAATTGGGTATGAGACTTTTTTTGTCAGTTTTTTTTTTCTTCTTCTTCTTGAATAGTGTCATGTATATAAAGCTCATGATGTGAGCCTAGAACATCAGAGAATTCTTGGTATATTCTGTACTTATCAACATTCATTCCTGTGTTTCATACAACTGTTGTTTACATGTAGCGGTTTTTCAATTAACAATACCTGTTGTGCTGTACATTACTCTGGGTGTAGTATTGATTTGTTTGACACAAATGCAACAAAAGAAACACATTTGTGAACACTTGTTTATTTCATATTGGGGATACAGAATTAGATTTACTTGCATTTTTCATGTGATTAGCATTTGTGTTCATTTGTGTTATTTTGAATGCTGTATGTTTTGTGTAATTGATTGGTTTGTAAAGCTCAACAATGACAAGGAAAAAAGATGAAGCAAAGAAAAGGCTTTGTCATACACATGGCATTCTATTTATGTCTGATTTTGTCAATACCTGTTTTTTTTTTTGTAACCCTAGGTGGGAATCAATATCAAGGCGGTTACTACGGTGTCCCGGAATATCAACAAAGACCATGGAAAGGTTCAGAAAAAGGTAAAAATAAAGAAAATTCCACAACTTGTTGATGACATCTCATTCCATTTTATGTTAATCATAATCACATTTGCCCCTTTTTCAGGTTTGAGCAACAATTTTCTGCCATGGAAATAAATCATGCACTGTTGTTTGCTTGTTTAGTTTGCCACTAAAGTTTGCAGAATATATAAAAGGAGGTTCAAATTTTCAAGTACTTGCCATGGTCAGAACATTTTCTGGACTGCAAATGCCTGACTGACTGCTGTCCCAAAGGGGAAAGAAAGCCAGGGATACATCCTTGCATTGGTGTGCTAACATTAAAAGCTATGGACTGTGTTTTGAACATAGTTTTCAGGATGGTAAAGTCATGTACTCTTCCTGCCATGGACAAGGGTTATACTCCTACCAATAGTCTCCCCAGTTTGCACTAAAACCGACATTGCGTGTAAAACTATATTTCCAAGTCATGCTTATTTTCTGGACAACCCTCCAAAATATGACATGCAGCTACTTCTGCATTGTTCAGTATTAACAAAGAGCATATATGACAGAAGGAATTGATAAGTGTTCAAGTAATGAAAATGGTGTGAACAAGGACATATTTTCTGTAAGTCCGAGGTATGCGCATTTGATCTATCACTGAAAGTGCGCAACATAATCATGTACAGTGTTGTGACATATTAATATACCAAAGCATTATGATCAGTTTCCTTGCAGAAACATGTACATGCTTTTCCCCATTCTTTCATCATATTTCAGATTTTCCCTTTGAAGCAAAGTCAAACATATCTGATAGCCCACATTTATGATTTTATCTCAAGTTTAGGATATCAGATCAAGCTATACTTCTGAAGTCCATCCTATTTTAAGACCAGAACAGGGAATGCATGTGTATTTTGATTTGTTTTGCAAAGGTTGATTTATACGTAGCTACATGTAGGAGTATAGGCAAATATCATTTGGTTTACAAATATTAGTAGGAGTAATTCAGTGGACTCACAACTTGGCCTCAGGCCAGCGGCTAGCGACCACAGAGCTAATTATACCAGGATGAAAGACATATTAGTCCAACCATAGAAAGTTGATAGAAATTTGGATGCAATGAATTAGGACCATTCATTTAAAGCTATTGTTAAAGTCTGCTGTTCCTTTGATCACTTTTCTTTGTGGTTTCTCTCTGTGATCTTTTTTTTTCCCACAATAAACCTTTATTTCATGGGCTATGAAAAAAAGAAAGAAAACCAAACAATGTACACAATCTACTGAAGAAGTTAGAACTTGCCAGTGTGATGTTGTACAGTTTGTGTATTGGGTATGATTAATGTTTTTCATTTATTTTGTGATATCAAGCAAATCAATGCATGTCTTTACACTCTATTTTTCCTTTGTGTATTCATGCTATACACAAACCTGTATAGAACAAATGTAAAATGGCAGTATTTGAATTAGAAAAAGAAATAAAAAGCACATGAGATAATGTAGACCACTTAAACTAATTTTAGTATGATTTACCAGCTTCTTTCATTAGATATCATCTCAATGGATTTTCGCTGCTTTTATATGTAAACAGTACACTCCAGATACATTTTGATAATTCATCCAAGCTAAGGCTTCTATACCTTTGTATTTGAGTCATATTTCAACAGTTACAGTCTTCGGGAACCACTGCCCATTGTGTTTATTGTTTACATGCATGGGCATTTTGGGACAAAGGAACAGTACAGTCCCATCTGCAGTCCTACAACTTCCTTGTTGAATGACCTCCAGGCAGTGAAAAAAAAATAGGGCTCTATACAGAGAGGGAACGGATGAGGAGGAGGAAGAGGAGGAGGAGGAGGAGGAGGAGGAGGGGGAGGAGGAGGAGGAGGAGAAGGGGAAATGATAAAGGAATGGCAAGAATTGAAAACGAGAAAATGGAAGAATTATATTATGTGGAAATGATATAAATGTTGATTCATTTGTACGGGCCAGTAGCTGTTTTCAGGCTTTGGAAATATCATATTATAACGACCAATTTGCTTGACCTAAACCAATTCTGAGTAGCCTCAGCCATCCTCTGCCAGCCCGACCTCCACTATCTCCAAAAAAAAGAAAGAAAAGATTTTTATGATCTTTGTCATCATTGCTACTTTCTGACTTCTATACAGAAACTGCTGTAATGGAAACCACACCACTTGCTGCTAAATCAATTTGTGAGAAAGGAGAGTTTGTCAGTTGTTGTAATAATACTTGTCATAATAATACTTGTCGAGTTCACTCTGATTCTCTATCTGCGCTTCTCTTCTTTATTTTGTTATGTTTGTTTCTTTTTAACTTTTCTCTGTATGGCCCGAATTCACGAAGGTGGTACAAATGAAACCATGGTTTAAACCATGGACAAAAACCATGGAGCGCTAAGTGTCGCACGGAATATTTCATTACGAAATTGGTCATTTCGTCGACAAAATGACCGTTTCGTTAACGAAATTATCATTTCATGGACGAAATGTTCATTTAGCTACAAAATGTTGTCATTTCGTTACAAAATAATCATTTCATTGACGAAATGACTGATTTCGTAACGAAATATTCCATGTGACACTTGGCGCTCCATGGTTTTGTCCATGGTTGAAACCATGGTTTCATTTGTACCACCTTCGTGAATTCGGGCCTTAGTGTCTATTTTCCTTCACCTGCTTTAGTGACATTGTCAGTACACTGTATGACGTGTCACTTTTTCTTGTCTTCATATTTCACATTGATATCATCTTCTTTGCCTCTTTATTCTTCTTACTTCTTCCATGTCATTTGCTGCTGTGCTCTTCTTTTGCTGCTTTTATCTTCTCATCTTGTATCCCATCTCCTGTCTTTCTTTGAAACCTTTTCCCATTTGTTAATACACTGTTCAAGATTTTAAGGTAATAAGGAACTGTCTCTCTTTAAGCAACAAGCTGATAATAGGTTCAACAGAATGAGACATTGAGGTTTTATTACTGCAGTTCTTTTGGCCATTGTATCCAGCGCATGTTAATATGCAAAGTGATTATTATATTAGCGCAGTTAGTTAAATGCAAAGGGTAATAAATATTTTTCTTATATCTTTTTTTTTTCTTCAAGACGTCACACTCCAGATGTTTACCATAATATGGAACCAAATATATATATATATATATAAACTTAGCTTGTAAATAAAGTTCCTCATTTTTACTATTGATTCATGCCTTGCTCAACAGATGTGTAATTTTTGTTTAAAACTATTGCTATTGTTGATGTATCCATACATAATACTGACCTTTGATTTGAGCACAGTGTACAAGCATAATAACTACCAGTTTGTATATCATCCTATTTGTACACTTAAATATGCTTTGACAAGAATCCTGTCATGAAAGTGCTCTCCATAAACAAATTATCATGATCTTTATTATTTCTATGATTGTCGCAAAATATTATTGATGTTAGATTAGTATATGCTATATCAGGTCAGCTTAAACATGGGATAATCATTTCCGCAGCATAATTTTTACTGAATAATTTCTGATTTGCTCTGTCTAGTCAGAAATATGACTCGCTCAGCTTTGAATGAAGAATGACATTTCACAGACATCTCACGTTGCTTTCAATGGATTACACATGAGTTGATTGAAGATCAGATATTCCCTGCCTTATAGTTTGGTAACAGGTCTCTTGTCTCCACTCTGCCAAAACTGGCTAACTTGACATTTACAAGGACAAAGTGTCAGTGTCTTCCTCATCCTTCTCTTTTTCTCTTGCTCTCTTTGTCCTAAGATCATTCACGTGGAAGAGAATTTCAGTCCACGAAGCTGAATTCTTCCTTCAGTCATCTAAGATTTGAATCATTCCCATTTGATTAATTAAGCAAATTAAGGTGACTAATGGTGGTTAAGTCCCATCAGTTTAAGCCCCTTGCAGATTGTGTATGGTGGCCTGTAAGGATCCATTAAGGTGATGGAAGTTGGAGAGAAGATGTGGAGCTGATTGCAGCATTCTCAATGTGCTTGATGATAACGTGAAGCCATCTGGTTGATGCTGTGTACTGTCCAAGACACCAAAGCTATTAGCTTGCCCCTGAGAATGTAGATATGTTCACATATATTTGCAGCCTCTAAAGCATATTCATCTACAATGTAGCAGCCGTTTGAAATTTTGTTCTCCAGTTTCCAATAAATTCTACCCTGTGTAAGCACTCCTAATCATGTATTATAAGCTTTGATAGGTCCCTTTCCTGGCCTTTCGATACACACAGTTTGATATCATGGGTATTGCATATTGACCATACAAGGAAGGAGTCCTTTGCTTCAGTTGTGATCATTTTGGATTGTCTAAATAAAATTTGAAGTATTTTTTCCCATTGGGAAACACTTGTAGGTCATTGCATACAGAAGATGAAAGGGTTTTTTGTTGTTGTTTTTTGTTTATTGCAAAGAGGGGTATGAGAGACACTGTCCAACTTTATGCAGTTACATGCAATCACTTCGGATCGATATACTCCCTCCTATGTGTATCTAGCATAATGCATATTTTTACATCCAAAACTAGATAAGACAGCATTTACTACTGCGCTTGTCATACAACCAAGTTTATTTGGCAGATAGTGGCTATAGCTTATCAGTTTTGATCCTGCCAAAGTACCCATGATATGCCTGCCAATCATTTGTAAAGCTCCCTCGCTTTAAAAAGCAGCTTAGCTTTGTACACCTTTTATGAAAATATGCATGATTTACTGATCATAATCAACTCTACAAAAAAGGTACTAACAACAAGCAAATGCAGGATTTAAGTGTAGTTCTTTTACCTACAAACATAGGACCTTGATGAATTAGCTTCACAAATTTCAAAACTTTGTAAGCAGTGACATTTTGAAGCTTATATTGTCATGAATAATACCCAAAGTGTACTCAACTAGATGAAACTATAAAAGAGAGTATCCTGTATTAAAGAAAATAACTACTTATCTGACAGTTTGCCTCAAGTTCTTTCATTTGGTTGACAAAGATTAGTGATTCCTTTAATGTCAGATCAATGGAGTTGGCATATTATTTACTCCTTATATACATGTAAGATAATAGTGTGGGAGTATTTTTTATTTTTTTTTGGTCATATTTTCAAGTTTACAAGGACAAGGTCGTTTGCTTGATGAACTTAAACTTTGTCAGTGTTCTTCCTGTTGTATAACTTTGAATCTGTTCTTATCTTGTGCAAGGTTAGATTCGTACCAATGCTGGAGGAAGATTTGCGATAGGAGTGTGAACGTTACAATCCTACCTTTTTTTCCCCCCTCCCATTTTTGTTTGATTACAAGCCAAGCTGATCTTCATTTAATATTTGTATGCTGTGCATAAACATGCCTGTGAAAATCAGAATGCGTTTCTGAGATATGGACTTTATAGGCAGTCTCGCACCAGAAGGAAATATACTGGGCTCTGTGTCTGATCGCCAAATAAAACCCAAGATCTGGAAGCTCAGCTGCCTCTGAATCGCACAAGAAATGGAAACTGCCATCTCAGAAGAGATGCCAAACAGATGGAAGTGGGAAAAGAATAGGAGAGGTGGGAGAATTGGGGAGAGAAAACGGGACCATTTTGCCCGAGAAAAGAAAAAGAGCAAGGGAAAAGGATCCTGGTGGAAGAGCTGGGCAGCTAACTAGGGCATGGTCATATTACCATTGTATGTACTCACTGCTCTGGGGTATGGCAAAATATGGCCAGATTGCATTTGAATACACAAACTGTGTACAGTGTCGCTTTGAGAGCGAGTGGAACTAAAGAAAACCAGTTTACCAGTATTTCTGCCCCTGTTTTGTGCACCGCATCCAGGGTGCTGGCTTGTCGGTGGTTCACTGACTGCTGTAAATACACTGCATTCTCCTTTGTGTAGTAGACATTAACATCCTTCGTCTCGGTTTTGTGTGTCTGTCATCCATATAATGTGTTTTCTTACAAACTTCTACAAAATCTGTATTCTTGTGAAATTATGTACAGAATTCTGTCTTTAGCAGGTGTTCCATTTACTTGTAAGTGTTTGTAATCGCAGTGATATCAGATCATATAATTGGTCTTTGCATGATGTGCAAAGCGAAAAAGGGATAAAATGAAAGGGACCATCATCCCATAGTCAAGATTTCTATTGAATACATTGATAAATGATCAGTATGCAAAGGTGTTACATGTATAGAGCAAGTTAAGATTTGAGATCATTTTACTAATATTTGTAATTGACTCATCAATCTGCGGCACACAACATGGCAAAAGATGTATACCAGAATCTCCTGTGTTGTAAAAACAGGGCCCTGTTTTATGAAGAGTTATAATTCAATTGATTATAGTTGATTTCTATCATAAGTCTATTGCAGCCTGTGTGGTAAGGGAATTTACAATCGATTATAACTTTTGATAAAATGGGGCCCAGATTTATAATATAATCTTTTATCCACAATTGCTATTTTAACTGTTTGAAATATATCGTGTTTAGGAACCACAGTTGTGTTGATAGTGCTTGCGATTGCTCTGTTAGAAAGCCTGCAAATATCTTTACTTACCATCAGTCACTAGCACTAAAAAGGGTCATTGTGATTATTCATTGTCTACCATGTTTGTGCAGTGCTTTGTGAAAGCATTGATCTCAAGTGTAAGTAAACATGTGATTTGTTTCATGACTGTGTTACTGATCATTGAGTGAGAGGCAACTCCATGCATTCAAAATGCATTGTGACATATCATTCTACCTAAAGTTGAACAGTGATTGTACATTTTTCATTTCATTCATTCCATCCATGACCTTAGATACAAGGTAAATTGCAGGGCAACAATTTGTGTCAACTGTGAAGATTTTGTTACTGTATGACCCATCAATGTAGCATACAAGTGACCTTTATCATTTTTACATTTGTCTTTGCTTAGAACTATGAGTGTTTACTTTAAAATAGAAACTGTATCAGCAAAGATAATGGGAAAGACATATGAAAGAGATACAGTAGTGGGCCTTTTCATTCGCATTAAGGACTGTTGACTTTTTGTGTGTTTTGTGATTTTGTTTTCCATTTTTAGAGTTATCAAAAATCATCAACAAAGTTGTAGCTTTATTTTGCATCGGTGGGTTTAGATAAACATTCTCATTTTTAGTCAAGAGCTAAAAAAAATGAATGAAACCTAGAAAGGACAGTAATATTTTGGAGACCAAAGTTCGGTGCCAATCAGCTCTTACGTACACACAAAATGTTGTGTGTTTATTTAAAAGGACCATTAGTTTTTATGGTACCCACTTCCACTGCTGTGCAGGATCTCATTGAAAAAAAAAAGAGTGAGGTAAAGCCATTCCCTGCCTAATTGTGTGAAATGGGCTTGACCTAAGTAACAGCCTTCAGAGACTGAACAAACTCTGCCTGCACAGTAATATCATGAATTATTTTGCAAACCATTTATCGCCTCCTGATACTCCATATAAATAGATGTTTGTCTTGAGGGTGGTATGGTCATAGACCCTGGGAGGGCAGGAAGGGAGAAAGATGGAAAAAAAAGGGGGGGGGGAGGGAAGCATACATTAAAAAAAAAGAGAGAAAAGAATTGAGGACAATTGAGTTTATGTGTCAGTTATCTACAGAGACGATCTTTTATCTGTGACAGACAGTCAATAGGTAAACAGTCATTGGATACTGTCATGAATTGCAGATGTCAAACTCATCCTTCTTCAATTATTTTACTGTTTTTTTTAAACTTACAATGACTATTACAGTCACTACTGTCACATACCTTTTAAAAAGTTTTCAGAACACGTGTCATATGCTTTATGATATTTTATGCAAATGTGTGTGTGTGTGTGTGTGTGTGTGTGTGTGTGTGTTTTGTATTGCTCTTTTAGGAGCCACGATCATGGATATTGCTTATGATTTATGAGTGTCATGACATATCGTGGCATGTCTTGAAATAATGAAACACAGATACATCGTACCATGTCTTTTAACATGGCAATGAATGGATCAGCGAGTGTAAGATCTATTTGTTTGTAGGTTTTTCACACGCTACATGCAGAAGTCACAAACAAATAAAACGAAGGACAAAGCAGCAAAACAACTGCAACTCACAGAGTGGGTTTCGTTGGATATAAAGTGGGCTGAGTCAGAATTCAGTACCTGGGTCCGAGGAGCCATGCCAGTGCTGTGAATTGAAAATTGGATTGTGGTGAATGGTCACAGTCTAAATAGAACTGAACAGATCATTTTTTCAGCTAATCATTGTGGTAGCTCAGCAGGGAGTTGATTGCACTTTTCATACCCTTCTCCCTGTCCCCAACCTCTGTGTTATTGTTTTTGTTAAACCTTGTTTTCTTAAAGAGGTTTGGTAGTGTCTGAAAAAGAAAATGATTGTCCATGCTGAAAACATTTACTCAATGAATAAAAAATCGGGGAGGGAACTTTATGCAAGGAATACATGTATTTGAAAAATTCCCAAGCATATGACGCATTGTGTCTGATTGGAATGTTGATTTATGGACTAAGGAGGAAATAAGAGCTTGAAGAAAACAAGATTGGTTAGTCCATAAACATCATGGTGAAGTTCAGCAAGTCAGAGCAATCTGTATTAAGATTGCAAGATACAGAATGCCTGATCTTTACAGAGATTCAGTGTGACTTTCAAATCGAGGAAGAGTAATTGAAAAACAGTTGTCTGAGGGACTGTAGCTTGATTATTCATTAGCAAATTTGAAAATTAACAAGTCATTTGAAAATGAAGAGTGAGTACATAGCTGCAATGAACATACCATTTGTATGCAAGAGCTCATTGTTGAGCGGAAAATAATCTAGGAATATTCTGCATTGCAATTGTTGTCACAATCCGTTTAGGAGGTTATGTTTTCATTGCCATTTGTTTGGTTGTTGGTTTGTTTTTTGTGTGCAAAATAACTCAAAAAGTTGTGAATGGATTTGGAAAAAACTTACAAGAAGGGTTGAGAATGATGCAAAGAATAGATGTGAAAATGATGAATTCTCTTTGTAGTTAAATGACCAATTTATAAATTTGATGTCTTTGTAATAGATGCTTCTTTGACTAGAACTGTCATGAAAATGGTCAGAACTATCTTCACACTTGCCTGCTTTCTTTCTCGTTTTTAGCATTATATTGCTTTTATGTCTCTACACCTTTGAAGGGTTCCAGAGAGGCATTACTTGATAAGGTTATCATTCTAAGCAAGTGGTCTTGTGCTGAATCTTTCCTTGGAAAGTGCTCCATGACAGTTTTTCTTCAAGATCACCAATGCCATAAAAAGCCTAGACTTATTCGTGGTCCAGTGTAATATTCATTGCCATGCAGGTTGCATGGAAAAAACTTGAAAGCAGGCTCAGTGAGTCTACTTCCTCAGCTGATACTTACTACGCGACTGGATGTCTCCTCTCCCCTTCTTCCCTGCCCCCTCTGTTTGATAATCGCTTGAAATTGCCTAGCGGCGGGGGAATTGCACATTGCGTTGGGTATTTTTTTTCTCCCCCTTCTTTTTGGCGGTAGCCGCTTCCAAGGATGGTCTGCTTTCTCATTTTTATTTTGTGTGTTGGTTTGGTGTGGTGGGCAATACAGCCAGTGACTTGGATGCAAGGGGGTCTTGGTCTGTGTTGTGTACAGAGTACATACCACAGGCGTGTGCGATTCGTGACGAGCCTGGTGTTGGCTCCTTGTGCAAAGACTCGTCTTAGGCAAGTGCTGAGCAAATCGGTGGCACGCTAGCTCTTTTGAAAGTGATCTAGCTGTTTAAGAGAGTTGCCGAATGTGGCATAGCGTTTTTCGTGTGTGAACAGGGAAACCTATCACAGGCGTGAGGGAAATGACAAATCACAAATTCCCAGGCTACTGGAATTGTAATGTGTTATATTATTGGTTCCTACATTGTTTCTGTATTTATTTTCAGTAAATGCACAATCCCAGGGTATCATATTCTGTGTTAAGAAAGTTACAGTCAGATTTGACATAGTCACAGTCAGATTTGACATGTGCACATGAGCCCAAAGGTAGCAACACAATTTTTTTGTTGTCAAGGTCCATATTAAACTTGGTTTAATGTAAATGAGCTGATAATCCAGAACTTCAAATGTGTCTGTTCCTGTCATATTGAAGGTTATATAACCTGTAATCCATAACGTTCAGAACAATCGTGTCATTTCTGTGGTATGTGTTTGCTTGTTGTTTGTTGATCTCTTCCCTGTTGTCATGTTGTACATGTTGACCTATATGTTCTTATCTTTTCATTTTTTGAAGCACCATGAGCACCGAAAGGTAGACCTGTGTGCTATACAAATTAGCCACTATATAGCTAGCCACTATTATTATTAAATAATCAGTATAAGATATTATGTAAATATGCTTGTTCACTGTGGATGGATTAAGTGAAACTTGAATATATAAAAGGCCAACATCAAATTGTTCAAGCTTTAGATTTTGCCATTATCCACACAGCATGTCGTCACACTTTGTGCACTCATTTGGCTATTGGCTTCAAAAGGGCACTTATCATTTGTATAATTTTAGGTTGTAGGCCTATATGGTCAGGCATCCAAGGTAAGTGGAGGGTTGATCGGAAATTTATGCTTATTCAAGGATATACATATGAATATATATTATAATATAAATTTGCTGCTAGTGAGATGCTACACCATCTACAGTGTCATTAAAAATTATGTAGCCCTTGAAATAGGTAGCTAGCCAGTGCTGTTTTAGATGTGTAAGCATCCTCTGATTGTTGAAATGTGTCAGTTGCACTGGAAAACTAATTATCAAGTAGTCTCCATTACATTTTGCTTTATACATCATGCCTGTATTGGCCTCTTGGTCAAAGTCATATCTTGGGGCTTGCCGTACTATATCATGTTTTGGCCCATGGTATTGGCTTCATGATTTATATCCATTGCAGTTCAAATACTGCTTCTAATTCTGTGTGATTAGTACTCCTATTGAGCTGTAACCCCTCATGGTATAAATCACTGGCTGGGAACACACAGGACTGGACAGGCTGTCAGCCCCGGTCCACAATATGTCCTCTCTCGAAGGCCAATGATATATATTTGCAATTAGCGATTCTAAATCTTCAGGGCTTGTACTGTGGAGGGACATTAGGGAGACCATAGTTTTGGAAATGACTTTGAGGAATTACTGTTCTTATATTGGGAGTTGTTTATAGAAGAGTGCAGTGAACCACATGTTACTAGTACCGCATGATCTTGACCTCTGGCCTCTTGCTTTTATTTATCTATTATTATTATTACTATTATTTATTTATTTTTTTTTTTTTAGTGAGGGGGACGGGAGGTTGAGTCAGAAGAAGAAGAAGAGATTTCAATAATGTAAAAGCAGATATTTTCGCGTGATGAATTTTTCTTGCTCAGCAGGGTATTTAAAGATGAGTTTCGCATGTTTTTAATTCCCCGGAACCAAGACATCAACTGCTGGAACAAATTGTAAGCAAACATATTTGCGTGCTTTTATTTTTGTGCTAGTTTCTGGTTGCATGAAATGCGTGAAAATTTTAACACCGCAAAAATTTCCACTTTTACAGTAAGTCTTGTTTTGCGCAACGTTTAAATTGTATAGGCCTATCAGCTGGTTACATAAAAAGCAGATTTTTATTTTGGTGCAGTTCTGGTGAAACTTGAAGGACATTGTACTTGAATTCAGAGTCGTGCTTCATACAGGACTACAGCTATGTAATCTTTAGCTTTAGATAGTGCTGGATTGTACACATTAACTGCTCAGCTCTGTACACGCTGTATTATTGGACAGCAATGACTGCAAAATTACGACGAGATTTTGACCTTCCTGTGTCTAAATTAGGAATCAAAATAAAAAGGTCATAACCACGGCTGAGTAACTGGGACCTAATCATAAAAGATGGGTAAGTACATTGTACTCTGTGGTACTGGTGTTCTTAATATGGAGTCAAGGATGAGCTAGAGAAAAAAAGGATACATTAGTCCCCTGGCTTTTGTATCAGTGAACTAATTTTGTCAATGAAGTATAATTTCAGGGGCCAATTTAGGTTTTCATCACATCCTTCTCTTAATCAGAACAGTTTTGGATACATTAATACTTGTACCCAAACACCGGAATTAAGTGCTTCAGTTGCCTGTCACTAATGTGCTGTTTGTTCCCGCCTTACTGTGATTTTCAAGCTAGACCTGACTGACCTACTGATTTTTTAGCCTTGGCCTGCATTGGTGTCTCCATTGGGCAGGAAGGTCAGTTTTTCTCTCTCTCTCTCTGAGGTAGAGAATACTAATTTCGTCCGGTCCTTGTGGTCTGTCCGCACATGAACAAAAATCTCCAGACGACCTGCCTTGTTCTCTTAACTCACTTCTGGAGCCTGTGCTTTCCACATTTAGCAAGAAGCTAAATCGTAATGTTCACTTTTCATTGCTTCCACAAAGCATTGATTAATTTTGCATTTCACCATGCAACAGCCGGCTCAAGGCACACTGTTAACTTCTCTGCTGTGCTACAGTGTTAATGCTACATCAGCAACTGCATATTTTTTGTTCGTACTCAGAGTAAGATAGTGAATGCTGTCCTATTACTGAAAGAGCATTAGCCTGAAAGTTACAATTGCTTTAAAGGAGACCTAGTGAACAAAAAGGAGTAGGGCCTACATCAATTTAGTGGGACAAATTTTATAAAAGTTATGGCTATTTGAATATATGCCATGACCTATCTACTCAGTAGTTCACTGGGGCTTTGATTTAACAGTCTCATGACTTTGTTGTGAATCGCTAAGATCTTGATGTTAAAAATAATGATGGTAATGATCTCATAAAAGTAGAAATAGTATAATCAAAGTTATATGATAATCTTAATAATACCACCACTACTACGATTACTGCAATTTTTATGCATTTTCAGAGACCACCATCTTGATCAATAAACAACTTAAAGGAGAGGTTTCCCTAAATATAATAGAAGATATATAGAGAATTCCACAAAATTTCATTTAAAAAAAATGAAAAGCACACGTTTCTTTGACTTGTTACCAACATACGTTATAGGGTAATATCATTCTTCCTGCTTTCTAAAAGAGGTAAGTCAGTTGCTCTTTCATTGTGCTAGAAAAATTAGATTTTGCAGAATTCTTTATATTTCTTTATATCGCTGTTCTGAAGTGACATCACAAACTGTTCTAGTCTTCTCATCCAGTGACAGGAGTACCAAAATTTGATAAATTCATAACTTGGATTAATAGTTTGATTTTCCTCAAACTTTCACTGATGTGTTCTACCAGCATTTACTTTTGCTGCAAATAAGCGCAATCACTCAATCCACATATAGATGACCCATTAAAGGAAACCTCCCCTTTAACTCCTTGAAAACTATATGGTCTCGAGTATACTTGGGCAGGTGTTTATGGGAAATCAACTTCTCTTCAATGGATTAAAATGTTGGTCCCCTACATTTTCGCGCTTAAAACTATTCATTTTCTCATCATGATTTTTTTGCATGAGTATCTTGTTGAAATATTTTATGTGTATTGATATGTACCTTGCTATTTTTCTTTGTGCAGATTGTTCCACAAGCTTATTCATTTCTTTTCAAGTACATATTTGAACTGACATAAAATTAAGATTTTATGTTCCAAAGCTTTTTGTGCACAAATGTCACCAGGTCACCATGCTATACATTATCTTTGTAATTTCCTATGACAGAGTAATGTACTTATAATGCTTTTTATTAAGAGCCAGAGCTAATCAGTATGAGGAGTCATGATTTTTGAAGCTTTGTGTACAAAACCGATGAGCAGTTTTATGTCAGCTACGTGACTACTGCGCCTATTCTGAACTGCTCACAATACATCATGCCTTTTTGTCGCATATAACTCTCACAACAAATGATGTATGAGATTTTGCAGAATTGACATCAATATGTGCTCCTGGATCAGTGCCCCTGTGAGGGCAGCATGCACCTGTGTCCTTATTCCCCGTAGTTTGCATGTACAGACCTATCACTTAGAAGTAGGCATGCTCACTAAATCAACATTATGTTAGTGTTTTTTTTTTTTTAACATAACACCAGCCTTTATGTCTTTTGTATACATTCCGTGTAGTATAGGTCCCCCATAAGCTCACAGTGTTGTTGTGGTTTCAATCAGAAGAACAGGTTCTTAGCCACAACTGTAAAAAATGTATGCCATATTTCCAAGTGAGTCTGTCAATGCTTTTCTGGGTCAGTATGTGTCATTTACCACTCAGGGTTTCAGTGTGAACTACCTGTTGATGTACCAGGACAAACCACAGTATATGTCACGTATAGCGAGCCACTTTCCAGGTGCACAATGCACAGTGTTCACTGTACACCTTGAACCTGCCTTGCACGTACCTACTGGAGTATGCTCTACAGCAATCTAGAACCAACTATTGTTGTATTATATCTCAAGTCTAAACATTTGTGTGCTCAAAACACACATGCCGTCTAGATTCTCAGATGCGATTTTTACATGCCAATGGTTTTTTCTATGGCCCATGCCAAAATGTTGTTTCACTTCAGCTGAAAGAATATTCTTAATTTATTTTGGAATATTATTAAATTAACTACAGAGTTAAAAAAAAAAAAAAAAGCTGATGGAAAAGTAAAGGTATGCAGGGGCGCAGGGATGATTTAACCACTAAGTACTGGAGTAGAGGTGGTATCTCCTTATGGGCTGCTAGTCTCAAGATAACTGCCAAGGTCAGATACATTGAATGTTATGTATTGAGCTATTTTCCAACCCGAAGAAGATGAATAAAAATAAGGAAAGGAGAGCAGATAAGTTGACTGCTCCTCTAGAAATTTGTGACCAGATACCATGTATGGTACCCTTGCCAGTCTCTCTGTTCGATGTGGTGTTTGTATTGGCGATAAAGGCGAAAAATGTGCACATCAGGGCGGCGTGTCTCAAGTGGGGCCTGGGAGAGAGGCTAGCACTTGCCCTACTTATAATGTGAGTTCAATCTTGTGACGCAGATGTGCTTCATATTCCACTGGGCTGGCTGGGCAAAAGTGGGATTGGATGCTGTAGACTACAGAAAGGAGGAAGAGTGAGAAAGAGAGGTATTATAGAGAAGAAGGATTAGAAATAGAAGGAAAGAATCAAAGAGAAATATAAGAGGAAAACGTGAGAAAGAGAGGGAGGGAGAGAGGGGTGTAGGGAGGTCAATGTTCATGATCTCATTGTGTCATCTTGCATGCATTTATAGCCCCGCTTTCATGTTTCTCTGATGTTTGTTCATGAGATGATATCAGCGCTGCACATCTGAATGGCAGACTGATTCAGCTCTTCTGGTGCATAGAAATCCGTCTGATGGCTGTATCGTTGACAAGCATTCTTAGCCTCACTTCAGAAGACACTGTAATAATGTAAATACGAGCTGTGCAGCTAGTATTATGTGTTTTGTCGAATGCGCTCCATGCCAGTGTGTGGGTAGTCATTTGTACAGGCAATGAGGCCCCTGCCATGTGCGCTCGGAGGCAAGTTGTGCGGTTTTCTATGTGGTGGTATGTAAAGTGTATGCGTGATTGTCGAGAGGCGATACAGCGAGCCTGTGTGTTGAAAAGGGGGTCAACATTCATGCCGTTCACATAAGCAGCTAATAACCTCCTTGCCACAACACAAGTGAGCCTGCCCCGCTGGTCTCTGCTGTTGTGGATTAATTAGACCAAGACATTCACATGGTGTTGCAATTTGTCCAGTGGGAAAGAGACGTATTCCCTGGCATGTTTGCAAGCTTCTCCTTGAGACTTTAGCTTGATAGAGCTGTGGCAGAGATAAAAGATTGGAAATCTCCCACATCTTACTGTTTCATCAGCAGAGAAATCAAGATCTGTGATAAGCCCTGACTGTAAAATATATGTCACATTATAGTTGCTTAAATCTTTTCCTGTGCAATGAGGACATTTCACAGTTTTTTTTCTGTTTGCGATGAAATTTTGTCCATGATATTCTTGATCGCCAATTAAAATGGAGATATTGATATTTCACTTTTTCCTTGACCATAAGCATTTTTTGTTATACTTTTTGTGAGAGTGGGATGAAATTGAAATCATTGAAAAGACTACAATCTGAGAACTTGAAACTTCCAAAATAAAGAAAAAAAACCCCCCAAAAACGGTGACTTGTCAAACATGGCACGGACTTTCCTTAATTGTGAAAGTGTGAAAGAAAGCCTGAGACCAGAAGAAAAGATGTAATTATCCTTTATTTGAACATCTTCCCAATTCAAAGAAGATATCATCTTCAGATGACATTAATAACTATGCGTACTAATCAAAATTTTAAGTTTGTTTGTAAGAGGACATGAAGCTCCTTAGAATTTTCTTGTCTTTGTGGTAAATGAATAAGGCCTCAATTAGTTGCTGTGTGAGAAAGGGAAACAATTATGGCCATATAGACAGAATAGGGTCAAAGTCTACTTGCTCTGTCATCATCTTTCTAAGGATGGTCTAACATCCATCAAATTTCATATAAACCTGCACTGCTTTCCAAATCAACGCAATAGTCCTTATCTAACAGCTATTACCATATTATAATGTGCCTATGGTATCTCTATGAATGCAAGATTTGTGTATTATACACCAAGAGGTGATTACCATACAGGTTGTCTTGGGGGTACATCCATTTGATTATTAACTCCCTGGGAATTTATGTGCCTCAAACGTCGAAAACTCATTGCGCCATTCATTTGTCGACTTCAAAAGCTGTCCACAGGGCTGCACCTTGCAGAGATGCCCCTTCCACTGGTAAGGCTGTAGAGAGAAAAGGACATAGCACGAGTCGAAGAAAGTCTCAAGAACTGGGCAGCAGGAACACTGTACTTTGTCTTTGAGAGAACAAGTTTCAAATGTTGTTATGTATGCGGCTTATGTCTCTGGCTTCCAATTCAGCATTCCCATACAAACAAGGGGTATTTTGAATAGACAAGCAAAGAGCCAGTAATCCCCCACTTATGCCAAATGCAGATACACTTCAGGAAAATATCCCGGCCCTCTCATCAAGCAAATATTTGACCACGGTATGCATCCCCCCACCCTTCCCCTTCGCTCTCCATCTCTCTTGGATGTAATTCTTTTACAAGGCATCTCTTAGAGTCTGTTCATCTTCTTGCAAAGCCAAAAGTACGCACAAAATTCCCCATTACATGTCAGCTGGATGCTCTCTTACCATAGTTCTTCTCTCTCTTTGTTCCAGCCACAAGCACCCCGTGCAAATGTTTCTACATCCTAAAGATGGCCATTCTGCACATGCACTGCATTTGTAGTTTTCATTGCAGTTGCTAGTAAGAAACCTGTTTGGGTTGCTGAACTGTAGACGTGAGAAGATTAGGCAAGATATCACAACTTTGGGCACTTTCTGCTTAAGTTTGTGTAGTCAGTTGCTTTCTTTTAGTGCCCACTTTCTTTTCTATAATATTTTCTGGGATTTAACCAAGCTCTGTTTTGGTCAGACATGTTTTGGTCTTTAGACATGGGATGCCACATTCTGTTTGTTTGATGGGGGGGGGGGGGAGGAGGTAGAACTAGCAAGATAAATGACAAGGTATTACTGTTGTCAGTAGTCAAATAATGTTGCAACAACTCTAGCAAATCGGAATACAAACACAGGGCTCTTACAAAAGAGTTTTTTTTTTTTTTTTTTGTTTTGTTTACCTTGTGAAATTTTTACAATGATTAATAATGCTAACAAAATATGAAAACAAGATATACCACAGAATCACATAAATGTTGTTTTGGGTCTCAATGAGTTAAGAATGTATAATGCTTTATCATGAGGTACAAAGGGACAGCATTGCCCACTTCTGCACTTCCTGTTCTCAGAGACCTGTTAATCACATCATCAAATCCCTTTGCATATGGTGGCATTGGTGTCGCAGATAGCAGAATATCATTCCTGTGGTAAATATTTTGAACAAATATAGGCTAATATCCATACCAAATGTTGCCACAGCCTCAAGTGACTGCAAACAAAGCTTACACCAATGTCGTAGCTATCCCTTGAGATTGCAGTGGTCAGATTTATTTATATACCAGTTTAATCCCTTGGTCATTTTTTTTTTTTTTTTTTTTTGAGGGGGGAGGTAGCAAGGGTTAAGACAGCGAGAGAAGAAGGTAGGAGAGAAAAAGAAAAATGAGAAACATTAGGTAAGTGTATACATTATACAGGAATTACCGATATGAACAATTTTGATAATGAAGAGAATGTATTGCAGGGTTGAATTGATATTTCTTCTGATGAACAAGTTGACAAAATGGAAAATCAGAGTGTTGAAAAAAACAATGTATTCAGGAAGTTTGTGTAAAAGTTGCCATTTAAAGGGTAGTTAAGTCATTTAATATGCTGTTCAATCTCAAGAAGTTGTCCCATCTATGTCGCTGTGATGCCATCTGCAAAATATAGGTCTCTTCTGTTTTGCAATACCAGTAATTGCAGTGTTATCTTGAAAACATGTTGATACATATCTTTAAGCAATGAGTCAAGAATGTCTCACTGAAGTGCCTCTGCCACAGCAAAGCAGGAGTAATTCTGTTGTACAAATTAAGGAAAATTTGTCGATTTTTTTTTTCATTATTCATATCTTTAGGGCATATAAGTAATTCAGGTGAAGTTACAAGGTTTGTGCATTGCAGTGTTATTCTCAGATGCATATCTATTGCTTTACTGCCATTCAAACTTTAAGTAACTTTTGTTTTGATATGCCAGATTAAGCTCAAACTGTCACTTAATGTCGGCACCTCACATAATTTGGAAAAAAAAAGAAGAAGAGAGAAGCATTTCAGACTTTCTTGCAACCAGTGGTCATGGAATGCCATATTCTCAGAGAATCATTGAAAATAGGACCTTGATTTCTACTTCAAGCATTTCTCTTTGCAGAGTTTGCATTCACCCCTTTCAAGAAAAATCCTGTCAAACACAGAGATTGGTGAGTTTAGACACAGAAAAGCGCTAGCTGCCCGATATCCACTTTCCACTTGACCTTCACATTGGTTTGAAAGGAATGCATGGATGGTACTTCACCTCTGAATGGGCACTTCATGTGTGTCTTGAGCTAAGAGATGTCAAGTACAAGAGTGTTTTATGTCAGGGACTAAAAAAAAATAATAAATAGAACATTCAATCAGTACTCTGGCCTCAATGAGCAAATAATCATAGTTTTCTCACTTGATTGATGTCCTTTTGAAGGCATAATTTGCCATTTGCAGATGAAACAAAGACCCAGCATTAGTGCTTTAAAGTAGTGCCAAAATATGAGTTTTGAATCACTTTAAAAATTTGAATCCGTTAATCAATGTTAAGTATTGTTACATAGACAAAATGTGAACAATAGTTATGATAAAAATGTTGCTAGACTAAACCGTCTACAGTTATGGTTTAATGAGAAAAATACTGATATCTCCTTATATTTTAGGCAGTGATTAAAATCACTGTTCCCAAAGGTAAACAGGACCTTTAAAGTATGAGTTCTGTTCCTGTTTTCCAATTGTAAAAGTAGTTTTGTTGAATAGCAGTTTATATGTTCATTGAACTGATTATATCTGTGTGATTGTTTTTTTCTTTTCTTTTTGCGATATTTTTCACGGACACTTCTCTGAAACTGGACCAGATACTTGTACAAATTGGTCCATCAAGTTGCTGAAAATATAATGTGTCCTCGCACGCATATGTGAGTACGGTGCCAGGAAGCGGAAATACATTACTGCTCAAACAACCTTGATTAAAGTTTTGCCAGGAAGTGAATCACTTAATAATATCATACACAGGTAGCAATGCAGTAGGTAGCAATGAGTGCATGGAGCACATGATTTCAAATAATTTTAAACTTGAGCATTGCAGCAAACCAGCGGTTTTGTGCAGCATTAAACATACCAAACTACATTCAAACAGAATTCTGCATAGTGAAACATATAAAAAGATATTTTAGAAATGGTGAAAACGCATCAGTTTCTTCTCTGCCAAAGTTTCCAATATGGGAAAGTAAATGAAATTCAAGCTTTTGGATCACTTTTGGCCAGCACTTTTTAGCACAATGGGATATTAGATATTTTACAACTTCTGTATAGATGCATAATGATACAGATGACTTAGAAGAGTTGCCCAATGTTCTTGTTGGGTCTCTACTACTATAAAAGTGGAAATTTTCGCGGTGTTGAAATTTTCGCACATTTCACGCAACCAGAAAGTACCGCGAAAATTAAAACACATGAATATTTTTGGTTGTCATATGTTCCTGTGCGTGATGTATTGATTCCGCGGAATTATAAACACGCGAAACCTTTCTTACCCGGCCATGCGCGAAAAATTAGTCGCGCGAAAATATCCACTTTTACAGTATAGTTTTATTTGACTACTGAACTCCTCATTGGCTGCTAGTGTCATTAAAACAACATACAATACTAGAATGTTAGTTAGCTTATGTATTCAGGAGCACTTACCACATGCTTGCTTGGACACAAAGGGTATATATGTTTTCTTTGAAAAGCTTTAAACAAAAATTTGTACAGATTTGTTTGTACCGAGCATTATTCGAAATCATGAAGCTACAAGACAATTTCTGATATCATCTGATCCCAATCAGTAGTTGTGAAGATGGGGAAATTCACACAATTGAAGATTTGGTCAGTCTATAGCCGCATTCACATGTACACGCTCTGAATCTCGAGTAGTTTTTTGCTAGTGTTTACACATTCAGAATTAGCAGGTTAGTGACCGAATCTCGAGTTGTTTTGCAAGCATGGACAAAAATAGTCCACTTGTTGCCGATTGATAAATCGATAAGTCTATTGTTCTTGCACCTCACAGTGGTATGGTGCTCACACTGTTGTAATGTGCGCTTTGAATGATGTGATATAAAATCTCGCGCTTATTTGGTTTAGCGTTCACACCAACACTGGTGGGCAAATTAGCACACTAATTCAGAAATAAGTGCAAGATTTCTTGGGTTTAGCATTGCACTGCTGATTGTGCTAAACTGCATGTTGTTGGTTTTTTTTTCCCAAACATGCAAAAATCTTGAGCTTGCGATCGTGCTCCAAATCTCTAGATTTGTAACCCGCTAATTTGTGTATGTGTGAATCCCCCTTAAATCGATCAATGGATTAGTAGCTGTGATGTCAATGAACTGACTTGTCAAGAGAGGTAATAATTCCCTCTAGAGCCAATGAAAGATGGTGAATATCATGTATGAATTACACATATCCAAGCCGATAAGCCTGTGCGTAGGTGTTTGCACCAGTCATATTCAAGAGCAATACATTGTTACTTGTTGGTCTTCTGAGTCCACTCAGAGATAGTGCCAGACCTGCCTTGGATAGCAATTGGCTCAGCCTCATTTCTCGAATAATGACTGTATCTGCTAATTAGATGTGAGTGAAATAGTTCGCTGACCCTCAAATGCCAGCGTGAATTAACACGCACCTGATGGACGCTCGATTTGGAACCTGTTTCGGCAATGAGAGGCGACGGAGAGGATGGGTGGTCCAGAGAACCAGACAAGTGACGTTGTCTTGATTTGTTTGTGACGCAGCAAACGAGAGTCTTGTCCTGAGACTAGAGAGTGTTGCCCAGCCGTGGCCACGACCTCTCTTCACCCCCACTGCTGAGAATGAAATGTAGAAGTGCCTTTATATTCCTCATATGCTCCCTCTACTTTGGATAGATTTACAAGGAGGATGAGGCTCCTCCGTGGAGGGCCTGTATTTTAATGAGTGTGCTAGTGATTAATCCACAGTTGCTGTAATCAGTGCAAATAATCTGCCAAAAATATCTGAGAAAGGATGAAATTCTTAAAGAACTCTTAAGTAATTTATATCTTTAAAGGCATTTTTCTTTTCTTTTTTTCTTGCGTTAATTGTGGTAAAGTGGTGTCAAGTGTAGCATCTCCGACTTTTGCTCTGACTTAAAGTTATGTTGTTTGGAGGTGATTTATGTAATAACATTATTTGCTTATGAATGAAAACAATAGAAACAACAATGTCATCATGATCAGAATTGGAGCGAAAATAACTGACATCAGACCATTGCTACCAGTTGAGTATGAAGATATCATCTGGGGTCTGTTATATAATATGTTTTACCTGAGAAAAACTCATGTTGATTCTGAACAGGATTTTTCCCATGCAAAGTCAATGGCAGAATCATACTAACCTGAGTTTTGTTTTGTTTTGTTTTTTTCCTCAGGGTAAATGTTTTATACAACATGCCCCTGGTGTGTCTCATTATTGGTATTTTAGTGCCCCCCCCCCCAAGTCAGATGGCCATGATATCATTTGAGTATAAATTCTCCTCACTTTGTACAGTCTGCATTACATCTCACTAATTTCACATCTTCTCAAGAGAAACATGGAGTGAGGTGCAAGATTTTGAATGTAGGAAATGTATAGGATCCTTTTCATTAAAACAAAACCTGTATTAAACATGAACATATATTCATTACTTTTGTATGGAGGAAATGACAGGGAGTTGTGTTAGAAATGTTATATCATTACTGTTAGATCAAGAGGATACTTTGTTCAGCACCATATATGATGGCATAAGAAAAAAAACAGAAGATGTTTTTTATGTTATTTTGTTCGAATTCCACTAATCTGCTATCTAATCACCATAACTCGCTCATCTCGATGTGTTTTCCATTTGAAATCAATTTTCCTGTGCAGAGTGCAGTTTATGATATGAACCTTTGTAATCATGATATGATAAATTTGATAGTTTATATGTCCTTCTATATGTCTCAATATGAGGTGATGAAAAAGAGTGATGTATTAGTTGGATTTTGTCTTATTAAAAAATGTGGTTTCTGCATCACTCCTTCAGTTTGAATTGAGTCTCCATTTCCAAACAGCAGGCCAATCAATAGACCACGCTGTTAGAGGTGGCGGCTTTGATATATATGCATGTCTCGGCTAAATTATAGTGATATGTGTTCATTATGTTTATTTTGATATTACTGGCAGTGGAGTACTTGAATTTATGATCGGTTCTTTTGATGAGTTATGTTCCCTTGAGTGCAGACAGACTACTTTATAGACTTGCTCTTATGGGCCTCATCTATTTTCCTGTCAAAGTTGGTTAACTGCACATTCGCAGTCACAGAACTAGACATATGTGTTATGAAGCTCATCAATTATTGCAAGATAGAGTGTTAAATTGTTATACCCAACTTGCAGCAGGCCCACATTCGCTGGGCTACAAATCAAATGCACATTGCTTATTTGTCAGGTAATTCAAAGTTGTTGTGTTTTTGCGGTCATTTCTTCATTTGTTTCCCAACATATTGTGTTTGTCACTTGTCAGAAGGATTGGGGACCACCAAAAGTTTGAAGGGAAAAGTTACATGGTGGAGCCATTTGCTACACTTTGCAATCATGGTTCACCATGTTTGAGTCTTGAATGTAGGTTATTTTCATGGGAGATTTTTGCAGCTACCAGACAATACCATCACATATCCAGGATTACGTGTGCAGACCAGTGCATTCCTGAGATATTACAGATTTACTGATTTGAGGAATGACTGGACTTGTCATTCTCCTCAGTGAATCTAGATGGGCCCAACAGGTATCTAAACTAAGGCTGCGTTTCTAAACACGTTTAGTTGCTAAACGTGTTTAGTTGCATTGCGTTCATGCGATTTTTCCATTTAAACGCATTTCAAAACGCCGATCTGAAACGCGGAAAAAAGGGCGTTTTGAATCATGATTCTGCCAGAATCACGATCACAGAAACCGCATGAACGCAACCGTGATTTCAATCATGATTTTTATGACATCATTGTGCGCTGTGCGCATGCGTGTCTCATGGGGTATCCCACAGCTTCTAGTTCTGTTCGCGCGCTTGTGTACGTCTTATGAATCGTGTGTTTTGGTACCATACTTGCACTTGTGTGATTATATCAACGCCATACACAGATTCTGTGCTAGTATCTAACATTAACTGTTTAATATAATAATACATGTAATTACTCTCCGATTGAGTTGATAAAAGTAATGGCTGCAACGCTGTGTCTACCAAGGGAAACAATTGGAGAGACGAAAAATTAGGATTATTCCTCGATCTGTTCTTCGATATGTGGGCAGAGCCTGAATGCCACAGCTTATCAGAAAGTATTCACCGAAATAAAAAAGTAAAGGCCTATCTGTACAGTTGCAGAGACATAGACAAGGTCAAACTGCGCAGTGCGCTGCGCAGTGGCAAAGGATAAGCTGAGCCAGAATCAGCGTTGCGAAAGCCCGCATGAGCGCTCTTCCGTTGAGACCGTGATTTGAAACGCCGTTTTGAATCATGATTCATGTTTGTGATTCTGGCTACGAAATTCGCATGAACGCGGCCTAAGAGTTTGTTCTCTGAGCCAAAGGGCAGCACATTTTATATCTAACAAGCTCAAAGACATAATTATTTGTTTGTCAACCCAAAAGCATAGTGAGTATGCAAATTGAGTTGTTGACCTCATTGCTCAGTTTGCTTGTAAATAAATACAGGTTCATTATAGAATTATGTGATGATTCAATAGGCTGACGTTAATGCTGAATTAATTAGTATGAATTTAATGTGAATCCCTTTATGACTGCATCAGCTTAAGCAGACTTGCAACAAGTGAATAAAACATTCAAAATAATATGAACTAATATTACTGTCTATAGATGTTTGAATGTGGGCTGAAATATTGTTCAGGAGTTACTCATTTACACACTCCCACACACATACACACATACAGTAATACATGCTTTGAAATCACAAATTATTCATCAGAAGAGGACATTAGAAATAGGTCATTGTGGAATTACGTGGTGGTTAAATAAAGCTGCTGTTGTTTGAAATGAATTATTGTGACTTTGGTGTCAATCCCTTTATAATTCCATTGGCTTCGGCAGACTTTCAATGAATGAATAAAACATTTAAGATATTTGTGAACTAAGATGTTGATAGGATGTGGTGGGCTGAAATGTTATTTATGATTTTTTTTTTTCACACACTCCCACATGCACTTAGACATATTTTGAAATCACAAAGGATTTGCAATTGAATCTATTTTTATTATCACTCACACACAAACAGTTCTACAAACAAAATGTAACAAATAACACGGACTGAGAAGCAAGTTGTATTTTGATTGCTCTTCTTTCATTTTTAGTGTATCCTTCATGGCCTGAAGATCAATCATTCTCCAGTATGGTGCTCACACATTATACAAAGCAAAAAAGTTTTGAAGCCACATCTCTATTCACTTATTCCACCTATAAACCCATGATGAATTAAAGTGTGCTGTTCAGTTGATTGTGTTTTAGTAAACCCTTGACTTACATATGATTTTCTGTATCATTTTCTTATATTTTGGACTTCATGTACATGACGATAAAGACACATGGATGCATGAATACATGTAGAAATCGTGCAAAGGTTGATAAAATAAAAATCAAACTAACTCTCATGTACATGTCTGGACACACTAATCTGGCACATTAATCTATGAAGAACTATACTTGAAGATTATCGTCGCTGGGGCGATAAGACCTCGTATCTACAAAATGTCAAATGTTCAGGAGAGCCAGAAAACACGGCGGCCAAAGCACTATACCGAATGGGATAGCCTTTCCTTTGACATGCCATGGTGGCTCATTTTCTTGCTTTTAAAAGACAGTTAGGATTTGGACAGGACATCATTTAACCGATTATCTGACCATTAATCTAAAAAAGTAATTTTTACCAAAATTTGAGATACGAGGTCTTGTCACCCAGCGACGTTATGCCATATATCAGTTTCATTTGTCAGAATTAATTTGAAAAGCAGGGAAAAGTGACAAAATTGTCTTTCCAGGAGAGTAGTTTCAAATACATTCACAGCATCCAGCTCTGATTTACATGTTAGCCCATATTTCTGGATGGGATTGACTTATGTTTTATATGGTTTTTCATTGGTTGAAATTTCTTTTCATTTTATGGATAAACAATCAAAATATACTCGATATTATGTTAGAGTTCAAAATAAATCTTTAGATTGCTCAGAAAGATAGTGGCATGAGTCTTGTGTATCTGATCATCAAAGGCACAAATCCACCTGCAGCATTCTTTAGTACATCCATAGAAATGACAGCGGTTTGAATGATTATAGGGCACATTTATCAACTTAGCTCTGATGGTGCAGAATTAAGGTTTCCAAACAACTTTCAGGTAGTTTTTGGCAGTTGATAAATGCAAAACTGTTTTGATTACAAGGTTAGAAATGCAAAAAAAAAAAAAAAAAAAAGTGCAATCGCGGACACATTTGAGCCAGAAAGGCGTTTCTATAGAGTTGATAAACGCAAAGTAATTTTGAAATGCATTTACAGCTCAGACCTGCCCACGCCAACTATTGCCAAAGTACATTTCTGTTCCTCGGGTCAAACTGGGCGATGGAACTACACAGTGACAAGTCTACCAATTGACTCATAATTTTAGAAACACAATCTGAAAGGTGTTCGCTAATGCATTTTGATAGGGGGTATTAAAACACATTTCAAGTATGGGAACATTGATAAATCGGCCAAAACCAGTCGGAACTCCAGCTCTTGAACCCTCTTGGTTGTACCAAGATAAATCTTCTACCTTATCATGGCACCCAAGTCCTCGATACACATATCAGAGACTGAATTGACCCAAAGAGACTGAATTGACCCAAATGTTGGCACTTTGTAATTGTCGTAGATGTAAGAAGATGGCACAGGAACCTGCAAAAGGGGCATAGTTTTGCAGAAAATAAGTCCATGTCTTGTTGAAGACTACATAATTACTAGCTGCATTGAAGTAACTCCCACACTTGACATACGTCTGACTGTTGCGCACAACAATCTATACTGTTGTCAGTAAAGGTAGACAAAATATCGCTGTGTAGTTGTTTTGCTACTTTTCATTTTGCAAGCACTGAAAGATGTGGTACTAAGGATTTCATACTTGATCTCTCATTCTATCTCACCCAGATGCTTGATTTCAGGTCAATGAAGATGACTAACAAAACAAGACATAACTTGGTAATAACTGTTGTAATGGAACTTATGTATGCAGCATTTGTACTTTTCCATGTGGGGCAACTTTAGAGATGAAAATTACCCTGTTTAGGCCATCTACTGCTCAGAAGAAGGTTTAGATACATCACCAAACAATGCCTTAACTTGCCCTATGCTAGGCAACCTGTTGCCAAACACTGTCAACCTCTTGCAGGGGGTGAAAACTTTCTTCATCTGGAACAGCCTACCATGGATGGGTGGTCTTTAGAAGTATGCTTTCACTAGATCATATTGAGTGACTGATGATTTGATGATTGTGGCTTATGTGCAGTGAAAGTTACATATAGAAGCATATGACATTTGTAGAGTATAACAGAGGTTCTTACACCTGACTGTGACAATGCACCTAGTTTTTCATATTTCTCTTTGCTGTTAAAATCCTTCGCCGTGCACAACCCAACTTTGCTCCCTGCCTGTTCAATCAGAGTGTGAATATTTACTTGTCTGCCCCACCCCTACTCTGGCTACTGATCCTGTGACCCTCCAGTGCAGCGAGGTGTCTGTCGTAGTAGGCGGATGCAGTAGGTGACAAGCTTTCCGCACCGAGGTGCCAAACTATGTCTACTTGAGCCTCCTTTTCGTGGGGTCAGAGATGTCATGCTTCTTTGGGGTGAGCTGAAGATTGCCTGTGACTTGTATCTAGCCTTCTCCCCAGGCCTCGTGCAGCACCACTCAATGCATTCAACAATCTGCACTTTTCTCTATAGGTTGCAGGAAGTTGTTCACATCCTCAAAATGCTAACACCCTGTATTCTGCCAAATGGTATTACTTGAAGACACGGCCGTCAGCTGGAAGTCGATTAATGCCTCCATTCGCACTTCATTTATGTAGACAATTCACCAATTTAGAACAGGGTTCTTTCACTTTCCCTAACGAAAAAAACAAACAAACAAACAGGAACATACTGCTGAACTGCAAAGTTAAAGATTCTAAGGATTCAAGTCTCTTTGCCTTCTTGGCCTAAACTGTAATGTATTTCAATGTAGAATTATCATAGTGTCTTTGAATCATAATTTTGATGAAACTTCACATATATAAAACACCAAAAGTTCCTGTTGACAGCTGTTTAACATATTAACCAATTTTCCCATGATGCTATCAAATGATTAGGTGGTACTCCTCAGTGCGAGACATTTAATTTAGTGTGTTATGTCAGTTGTTTACTAAAACAGTATACTCTGCCCCATCTCAATAGCCATCATATGTGCACATTAATATTTTAATGATAATGATAACAATGAATAACACTTTAATAGCGCTTAATACTACAATGATAATGATAATACATTTTTTTTTCGTGTATGTGTTTGTGTGTGTGGTAGTCAACATTAATACTCTGAAATAATCATTAAAAGTATGTACTCAAAGAATGTGCCAAGTTTCATGATAACCTGAAATTCCCTTCATAGTGGTTGCTTTGGTTTTTAAGAATCTCTCTTTGTTTACAGTATAGAAAGTCAGAACACTCCAGTAGACCATAAGGTTATGATTTTCTGCCACATTATTTCAATTGGTCAAAAGATCTACCTGTAATGACTTTTATTAACCATTTCAATGACAGACTTGTTCAAAGGATTTTATCTGTGTGTTGAAGGCAATAAAATAATCGATCAAGCTGCTTGGGTTAATTTTGAGTTATCACTCCTTGTGTTTTGTATGATGATTCATTTTTGGATTTTGACATTGTGTATCATTGGTAGACAAAATGCGTGTCTTCTCTTTGCAGTAAAGACAGAATCAGTGGATTCGCATTGAAATGATAATGAAGTTGGAATAATAACAATATGGGAATTGTCCTCCTTATTCTGATCCTATATGTGGAGGGTTTTAAGTAATCAAGAGGTATCTATAGTGTGAATATGGATATAGGTGCCTACCTGGAAATTATTCAGAATTTCAGTGCATCATTGCATTTGGGTGACAAGTATTAAAAAGAAGAATGAATGCAAACTGGATTATTATGACATGAACATTTAACAGAGAGACCATTATTTTCATCTTGATGCATTCGGTAGTGTGTGCTCCTCCAATTCACTTTGATTAATCATGATAAAGTGATCGGGGAGGGAGAGCCTCAAAACAAGCAGAATATCGCTTTTAAGTTCTTAGGCTATGTGTGCATGTACGTTGAGTGAATATATACGGAGCATGAATTCCATTTTTGTCGAGACCAAGCAGATTGATTTCCTTCTTGAAGACGTCATTCACAACCAAGTTGGCTTATCGCAGAGTTCCCATTGATAGATGGGGAGAGTATGGTTTATGGATGATACCATTTATATGCTTCTTGTTAAATCACATAGTACCGTCCGGACTGTGAAGCCATCAATGAATATAAATTGGACGGCAGTCTCTATGAAGAATAAGCTCTGCCGCTGTTAACAATTCATGAGTGGAGATTTAGGGTATATTCTGAGAGTGCTACAGAGGAGCTTCCTTGTAGAATATATGTTAAAGGTTTTGTCAGATAGGAAATTACATGCAAATCTGCTCCTGATATCGAGAAAGTGAATGCCAGGCAAAATCATTTCTTCGTCAGTGGCAGCCTATTCATAGTCGGTATGATAGTCAGGGGTACAGTGCATCTGTTCTTGTGTGTTGGATCTGGACAGTCACAAATACGATTCCTATCCTAATTCATTTCACTGCATTCTATTATAAGTGTTAAAAATTCATGAGATTTATACTATTGGAAGCAAGTTTTAAACTCTGTACAATTCTGTAAAAGCCGAAAAGTTTGCTTACTCAAATACACACGTGTAGAATTTATGCTAATGGTTAAGTCATATTCTATTCAATCTTGGGCATAATTATTACATCCTTGATTTTTACAATGTGATGCTGACCATTCTTTTCATCTAGAGTGAATATATGAATGAATATCAGATAAGTAGTCATCCTGCTGTATTTGGGTTTAGCACATGTCTCTTTCCTATTAATATTGCAAGATTTGAATCACCTGAACTGGCCCCCTCCCCACCCTCCTCCCCTGGTATAAAGTTCTTTATACCTCCATGCTTTACATTGTATCCTGAGTATCATAAGTCTCCCTGTTTAATGTGAATCTTAACCACCAAGTTGAATGCCACGCACTCTGTGCTGATTGAGGATACCCCTCTCCCCACCCCACCCCCTGTTTCCTTTTTGGAATCAGTCACTCCATAAATCACATTTTCCAATTTGGGATTGTTGTTGGTGTGGGTCAGGCTACCATGTTTGTTTCAAAAATGAGATTTTGTTTACAAAGTCAACAACACACTGTCTGGCAGAGAGAAGTTTATCCCACTCTGACTGGCTGGAAAACTGAATAATGACTTTTCCCCCTGCTGTGTTTGTGAAATCATACACACTGGCCCCATACTTGTCCTGTACCGGGCTTGCCGATTTGACAGCCATTGTTGCCTGCTCATGTACTGAATAGTCTCTTGATTCTGGACTGTAAATGTCTCAACCCGACCACAAATTGTTCCTCAACCTGATCTCTACCCCTTGTGGCTGATGCAGCCTTCCCAGTAAGAATTCATGTGGTTTCAATCTGAATGTCTTTGGGATATTTGCAAGGCTGGGGTCAATACCAGCTGATTATGAGAAAGCATAATGGACTGGTAATGCAGATTTATGGTTTTCCTTCATAAGCTTTGACACGCTCATTCCTCCGGTGCAACTTGCGTGCATCTCAGCTCTCTTGTTGCTCCTCTGTTCATTCATCTTGTCACAATTTCAAAAACATTACTTTTCCATCTCTCTAGTTATCGCACTCATATACTCACACATACATTCCTAACAAACTGACATACAGACACTTTTTCACACCCAAACTTCAGGTATTTTGCCATCTGGGAACTGTTATACTGTGATAATGCTATTGTTTATTAATATAAGCAGTATAAACTCACATTCCGTCTTTGAAGTTGATTTGCAACATCTGTGCTTTTCTTTCATAAATATTTGCCAGTTGACTCTTAGCTATAGTAGTCTGTCATACTCTATCAAAGCTGTCTGTGCCTTTCACAATTGTAACCACCATTATGATAACCTTGACAGCATAAGGCATAGGTAATGTTCCTTGCTTGTCATTTCTTTTTTTTTTTTTGGGGGGTCTAATTAGGCTAAGCATGTGTACCTGTAGAGATAGATGACTGTTCTGATCTGAAATGCCAGACAGATTGTGCTAAAAATTTCATGTCCTGTGTGCTTTGCTCCGCTGTGCTTTAAACTCCCAGATTAGCCCTGTTGACTCACCTGGCAGCGTGTTGAGCCACATTAGACCCATTCACACTTGCAATGAAATACCGTGGTATTTTACAGTGTGAACACAACAAATACCCTGTGAAATACCCCGCGAAATCCCTCTTGAAAAATGCTGTGGTATTTAGGAAGGTCTTTCAAAATTCGCTCAAAATGTGCACGCAAGCTTTGAGTGTTAATTGTGTCACAAATTACCACCCATCACACTGCAGTATATTTCTCTCATTACCTGATGCACTACTAGTTTGTCTTCTCCACGTAGGAGAAATACAAGGTATGCGTGTGTGCAGAGAATTATGTGCCGTTGGGCCAGAAGTATCACACTATTTCGTGAATGAAGTTGGTACTAACTGAAATACTGTGGTATCTACTGTATATGCCATATATCTAGCGAGCATAAATTTTCGCAAATAGGGACTTCCCAACAATTTGGCAAGTGGTTAAATTCGCGATCGTGGAGACTCTAGTACGGAGAACTGTATACGTGTGCATCACATTCATTTTGGGATCAGATTCATTATTTTTGTGTGTCTTCGATTTTTGCGAATAGCACCTGACTCGCAAAATTTGTGAAAATAAAAACCTCGCAAAATATTCGCTGTATACAGCATTACTGCATGGTATCTTGCTAATGAAAATGGTGGCAACAGATTACCGTGGTGTATGATACCATGGTAATTATAATGTGAATGCACCAAGTGATGCACCATTGCTTGTCAAGGTCTAAAACATCACTCTTAGCATATAAATTCAAACACTGATGGTTTTTACAAGTTGATGGATATGGGTGTAAATTTTTTCTGTAAATCATTTGTGAAGATCATGATTGAAGAAGCACTCATAAAATCTGTAAATGTTTCTGATGTATTTTAGAAATCTTGTCAATGTAGTCATCATGCTGTTGTCTTCAAGAAACACCACTAATGATACAACTATGGCATGTCTCACATTTGATATGAAATTCTAGATAATACCTGCATAGAGATAATGAACTTATTGACAATGCTTTTCATCTTTATGTCAAAATATGGCACAAATGTTAATGGTACCATTGTGCTTGCGTGATTTCCAAACATTAAAGGATATTCAATTTCAAGGCAGCTGAAATCCCCCCCCCCAACTACTGCCCTTAACTTTAAAGACTAGAGAGGATTGTAGACAACCACCCTCACTCTGACCTTAACTGTTATGTTCTTCTATACCTTCAAGTAGAGTAAAATGTATCAAGTAACATTTAAATTGTAGGTAATGTTTCATGGATTTATAACCCAAATACCTGAATATTAGAAGCCAGTGGAACCAATATTATTCCCTTAAAAAGCAATAAAATGACACAAGAATTGATAGTCATTTAAAACATTGTGCCCCACATACCGGGCACATATTTCGCGGCATGAATCTTTTGTGAATCGCTAAAGGCATTCGGTGCATTGTATTGACAAAAACTTTTGCATGCATTTTGCGAAAGTTTCATGCATGTGAAAATGTCTGTTTTCACAGTAATTGTAAGATTCATGTAGTTGTGTTGCTCTTATGTATGGTTGAAATTCTTGTCTTGTGATGACTTCAAGTTTAATGGAGATTTACAAGGTCTACTATGGTAGTAGATATAAACAAATACAAGACAACTTTGTAAGTATGCATTGTAGTGACCTATGCTATGTGTATCATCTCTGGGGTGTGAAAAAGTTACCTTTGCAGCTTGAAAAGGGAAAATACTTATTTCTCATTCTGTTGATTAGGTTCTCCATCATGCATTGTACTATCCACATATTGTATACAAAATTTTCCTGTTGGCGAAATTGGCACATTAGGAATTGAGACCAATTTACAGCCTGACATCATATCATGTACCGTAAAGCAAGACATTTTCATGGCATGAGATTTTGGCGAATTGGAGCCGATGGCCTTTGCAGCATAAAATTTCTGCGAATTGTCACTGGCATTTAGTGCATATAGTGTAGACAAGAACTTTCGCTTGCATTTTGATTTCGGGAATCTTGGCTCTTGCAAAATTTGTGAAATTAAAATGCATGTGAACATTTCTGGTCTTACAGTGTACAGATATATGCAAACTCTTCTCTCATATTCTCGTTTCTGTAGAGTATCTTATTCCAATGCAGTTATGTGTTACTACATTGATAGTTGAATAGGAATGAGCTATGGTTAATACTGAAAAAAAAAAAATACATGCAGGCAAATTCTGTTATAGCAAACAAGGATACACAAAGATAATTGTTATTGTGAGTACCTTTTCCGTGTTGTGGCCTTTTTAAAATACATGTCTATGGCACAAGTCACTCAGTATGATCTAATTTTGGAAACTGATAATGAGATTTTGTTAGTACGAGAAGATACGTTTAGAAAATTCATCAGTTACCTTATTTGTTTAATGCATATTAAAAAGAGTGAAAATCGGCAAAATGATTGACTTCTAAATATGCACTGCAAAGGAGATACAATCGGGCACATATCGTGTACACGCGACGGGCACAAACTTCTCGACACTCAACACTTCTCAACACTTTCGTGAGTAGTTAAATTCTTGATTGCCGAGTACAGTCCGGAACGGAAAATGTATGTTGGCATGTCACATTCACGTCGGGATCAGAGTTAATATTTTCACATATTTTTGAATTCGTGAATAGCACCTAACTCACGAAATTTGCGAAAATAAAACCTTGTGAAATATTCAGCATAACAGTACTATTCACGTGAAACAATAATGTATACAAAACTATGCTCTTACCTGCATGTGAGGCCTAATGTGTTGCAATCATCTGTAGTGACTGTAATCATAACCATTTGTATTTCATGTAGCAACCAAAGGCATCCAAGATGTTGTTAAAAACACCAAATAATATCTGAGTTTCTTGTGGAAATAACAGGAGGTTTGCCTGTGCAATCGAAGGATTCTCTCAATTCAGTATCATGTGTTTTTATGAGTTTCGTGTGTACAATTCATTCAATGAAAGAGATACATGGCTCTTATATATTTGAACCCATCCTTACAATTCCACAAAGTGAAATCGAGCAATCAACATTCATAATCTGTTCCATCGCAACTAGTAGTGCAGATCTGAACTAGCATTCATTGTGAAAATGATTCTATTATTTTGCCTCCCTGTGACATCATATAACATTGGAAGTACATGATGTTTGTTTGTCATTAGTCTTATTCTCTGTATTCATATTTTGTATGAGCTTAATCCAATGTTCTGGTTTACATGACCTGAACTGTAGGGATGTTGATCCAAGCCCCCATTTTTCTGTGCCTATCTTGGTGCCCCCCAACACCCCATCAGCTCCCAGGGGTGGCATTACCTGGTCTGGAGATTTACAAAATGATTGCAGTCTATGAAGTGATAGTCAGTCAGCCCAGGATCTTCTCTTCCTTGTTGATGATGTATTGAGGGTAGGTGGAGCTGTAGCTGATTGTTAAGCCCCTGTGAGGAAGGGATCACTACTTTCTCCTCTGGGTAGGTTGTAGTGTATCAAAAAAGTGATTTTTAAAGCTGACTGAAGGGAACAGAAGGGATTATCCATTTTAGCGCACTGTCCCTGTAGTTTATCTATAGACACCAAACATGCTTCATACCCTAAGGGAGGGATTTTTTAAAAGTGTGAACACATCTGAGGAAGTGAAAACATAAGATCAAGAGTGTGGTTGAGCTACTCATTTTCATCCTTTTCATATCTCTACATGTGTTAGAAGGAAATCCAGCAGATAGAGAGTGTTGCGATGAATGCAAAATGGTGCTAAAATGATATATGAGTAAAAACGAATGGGATTTAGTAGGTACCTTTATGATATGAAATTCATTAAGATTCTCGAATCAGCACTTTGATGCATTTGAGGTGTTTTTTTCTTGCAGCTGCAATCAGAAAAATGAAAAATATGTTGAATTCTCTTTGTATTTTCTGTATATTGTTGTCCTGCGGTGATGTCACGAACTATTGTAGTTTTCTCATCCAGTGATGGTGAGACAGGAACTTTAAACATTCATAAATTTTGAATGGATTGTCTTCCTAAAACTTCACTAATGTGTTTTCCTGATATTGCTGCACTCGCTCAATCCACTTATATATGGGGGAATAATTCCACACTGTAGTCTGTAGCCGTAGATATTGATCTTTCTGTTATGAATGCATGAATACATCACAGATATTTTGTAGTATTCATTTGAATTCCTGCCATCCCTCGATTTGGGTTAATCACTGGAAAGGCGTCACTTGAAAATATTTTGCCAATGAAGCCATGCTTGGTTTTACCTATTTGGTTTGCATTTTGAAAAGCAGATGTTGTTCTTGTGCCATAAATGGAATTTGAATTGTGTAACTGCCCTCTTAGATAATTCTTAGGGTAAGGTCAAAGTCATTATTGGTGGTACATGTTGGGTGAGGGTGGGGGAGAAGGGGACTTCTAAATACATGTTAGAGTCTTGTGGAGAGCCACCCTCTTTAAAGGGGAAATCCAGTCCAAATATCAGTTTGTCTGATAAGAAAGAGTAAAATATTACGAGTTCAACGGTACAATTTTGATCAAAATTGGGTGAAAAATAAGGAAGTTATGACATTTCAAATTTTTGCTCATTTTTCAGGAAACAGTTCTTGAACAGTCAATATGAATATGCAAATGGCAAAGTGAGCATGTCATTCCCTCACAGCTTGCCATATAGTTTATACATAAGATTTTGAATTTCCCAGTTTTTCATTCAAATACGGTAGTAATGCCCGAGGCTCAAATCCTGATATATCGAACTGATCACTATTCTGAAGTTGTTTAACCAAGAATAACATCACGTTTCAGATTTCAATGACAAAAACATTGAATTTTCATCATTTTTTTTTTTTTGTACACGATCAATGGAAAATTGTGAGGGTATGACATGGTTAGCTCACTCATTTGCATATATCCACTGTACAAGAACTATTTTGCAGAAATTAGCAAAACTTTAAAATCTCATAACATCCTTCTTTTTCGTCCAATTTCGGTTAAATTTTTATCGTTGAACTTGTAAGATTTTACTCTTTTTTATCTGACTAACTTATATTTGGACTAGATTTCCCCTTTAATAGTTTGACATATTAGGGTGTGTAGGAATACCATTCACACGAGAATTTATCAATGGCCATTACTTGGTGGAAGGAAGTCACTTGTAAAAGATCAAATAGAAATGCACAGAGTACCTGAATTTTGTTTACAGTGTCTCTTGACTTGTAACGTGCTAACCAAACAAAAACAAAACACAAGAAACTAGAAAGGGGATTTTCTATTAAATGATTATGCCTCAAATGGAAATTATATAGCTGCTAGAGCTGTGTAGATTAGCTCTCACTGAGCAAGAGCAATGGACAAGAGACAATGTAAGTGAAATGTGAATTTTATGAACATGACTATGTGGACATTTTGTATCAAAGGGGATGGCTAGTAACCAATCAGTGGGAATCAGTGGGAATACTGGGGGATGATTGTTCTAATCCTTGTGGGATTCATTTAAGAGTACATTATATATCTACTGTTGTGTAAAAATTATTTGCTTCAGAACAGTCTCTCAAGTAATGTGCAGATTAATGCCCCGTCACTGACCAGGCACGCTAACCTGGAAACATTAAACTGCACATTACTTGAATATGAGACCATTCTGAAGCAAATGATTTTCACACAACAGTAGATATATAATGTACTCTTAAATGAATCCCACAAGGATTGGAACAATCATCCTCCAGCATTCCCACTGATTCCCACTGATCAGTTACTAGCCATCCCCTTTAAAGTCATTTAATGTGAGGTTTAATAAAACATTTGGAAAAAGTTCCAGTGACAAAATCTGTTTGATTTTATGTGCTGAAGTATGACATGCTGGTCACCCTACATCTCATAAATAGCGATGGCAGAGACACTTAAGGTGTTCACACATCAAAGAGCGTGATTGTTGTTATGTTTCTGAAACACTTTTCTAAATGTGTTCAGAATTGCTTTGCGTTAAACTCACATGCAGAATGTAGTCATTTTCATGGGCCGCTCACTGCAGAAGACATTACCACACACAGTGGCTGTGTCACATAAACCATGGCCTGTCAATCAAACACAGCTATCAATGTGCTCACATTTATGAAGGCATGCATATTGTGTGCATGCATCATTGCAGAGTGTTTGCAAGGTCAAGCTAGACGCCACCTTTTTGATAGTGCTGTGGAGGGCAAACTGTGCATGTTATAAAAGTGCGTTATAGAAGCGTACCAAGAATTAGAGCAAAACACCATTGGAAAACACCTTGAGATAATGATTTGGCCATGCATGATTTGAGAAGTGTTATGTATTTGGGAGAAACAAAATTTAAGCTGCATTCAGACATGAAACAATAAATTACTGGATTGGCATGAGACATGTTAAAACCTTTTTTTGTAGCATGTTAATTACAAAGTATCAAAGCCCTCTGTAGTATGCATTGGTTTTACATCCATAGTATGTATGCACTTTGAGCACTCTATAGAGTGGATTTAGTGCAATATAAATTCATATTATTATTATTATTGTTTTTGTTGTTGTTGTTGTTATTATTGTTATTATTATTATTATTATTATTATTATTATTATTATTATTATCATCATTATTATCATTATTATTATTATTATTATTATTATTATTATCAATCCTTCCGTACAACCCAAACCCTTCCCCCTGTTTTGTGTGTGTGTGTGTGTGTGCATTTCTTTCTCTTTTCCCTTCTCCTCTTTTCTTCTGTCCTTCCCTCTCCTATCTCTCCCTACTCTCTCCTTCTCGCTCTTCTTTCCCTCCCCTTCTCTCAATTTGAATACCTCTGTCAGCATGCTACTGGACTGGTGCTTGCTGGCATGCAGGCAAACAGTAAACTTGAAAAAGGCGCAATGTTTGTTCGAGTGTCCAAAACCATTTCCCTTCCCAAACTTTGTGCCCACCAAGAGTTCCCTTCACCCGCAGATCAAACATGAGCCCTAACCGCTCAGGCTAACTACTAGTCCAGAGAACCATTCAGTGTATTAAGATGAGTTTCTTTACTGGTATGGGATGTAGGGCACCTCCTCTGCCTTTGAATTTGTGTGTCACGCCACATTACAAGATGAAAAAGGAAAAAAAAAAGAAGAGAGAAATCTGTTCATAATATACCTTTGAGGGGAAACAGAATGAATGGTAACAGGGATATTAGAGAAGTAGTCAGGCAAGCAATCTAGAGAACTTGTCAACATAGGCCCCATGTCAACATATTGTATGTACTTTGAGCCAAACTACTGCCGTTCTCATTGCAAAAGTTTTAAAATTTGGGTCGCGATTAGGGGGCATGTCTTTTTGGTTCAGCATTCTCATTGTAATAAACTTTGTAACTTTTTGGGTTGTGATTATTTGTGAAGAGCTGACTTGCACATGTACACGAATGGTATGCTTACTATGCCATAATTACAAATCGATATGCAGTGGTGCACCATAGCTCTTGGAAATAGCAAGGAGCAACAGCATGGTGCATTTTGGGATATTAAAAAAAAAAAAAAAATCAGAATTGCGATTTGCATTGCGACCCATATCTCACGAAATAATGCATTATTTCTGTTCACACTGTAAACATTTTAATTTGGATCACAATCCTGATTGTGACCTGAAATAAAGCTTTATCTTAAATACAAGGAGAATGTTGCTATTACATTTTGTTTTTCATTCGTGTGGAGCAAACATATTTGAATTGTTGATTTATGTTTATTTGCAAACATTTGTGAGTAATAAACAAAATTGCATCACAAGAGCATTGATAGATTTTATTTTATTTGATCTTTATCTCTGATGATTTCTAAACCATTTTTTAGTTTTTGTTGAGAGCAAATATATTGTCCAAATCCAGACATTCATTCGTAAAAATCTCTTGCTTATGTTTTTATATTGATTTAAAACTGATACAAAATTCAGTCTTTCCTTAATGTTGGGAGGTAAGTTTAATTCGTTTTTCTGAAATGAGAGATTTTTCAGATATGTTTCATAGATCCAGTAATATTAGGGTTTTTTTTTTATCATTCAAACAAAATTTCATGGAAATATGTGCCTGTCAAACATCTTGAGCTTGACATCAGAGCAAAGTAACATTAATTTTATCATTTTTTAAAAGTCAGTATGTCATATATAGAATGCTAGCTGCTTAGTGTATGGTACCAGGCTGCATTTAGATTTGTAGCTCACCCTGTCTTGTCTGTAGCCATTTCAGTACTATAGTCTCACTTCAGGTCATAAATTATGCTGTCACACAGCAGTTGAAAATGTCACATCAAAATTGTAAATGACGGCATTGAATTCAATGGCATTTAGCAATAAATCCAGACAAAACTTTCCTAACTTAGTTCATTGTCCATTCTGTGCAAATGGGGGCTGCGCCACTCCTACAAGAACAAAAGCATCTGACCGTGGTATTATTTCCTGGTGCAGAATGGGACATTTGCTAAAATCAATAGGCAGGCGGAAAGCGATTGAATATGCACACACTACACAACGGCAAGTGCATTTCTCCACATTGAACAAACATTATGCGTCGCGTCCACGGCGTCATTATATTACCCATTCAGGCTGGCCTTGAGTTACCTACATATGCTGGCTATATAGCCCCATTTCCACTCTGCAGTGAATGCAGTGTACAGTGGGCATTTGAGTGTGTGTTTTCTGATCTGTCTCTCTTTACTATCTGTCCATCTATGTATTTTCTGTGTATTTTTCTATCCTCCATGTACCTATCTGTCTATCTACGTACAAAATGCAGAAATGTGTACTACTACTACAGTAGTCTATGTGTGTGTGTGTGTGTGTTTGTGTGTGTATTTATGTGTGCATGGTTTTTCAATCAGTGCTAGTAGAAAACATAATGTGTTTTTCTTTTTTTTTTTTGTCTCTAACCTTCATTTTGTCTTTTCTGCTATTTGTGATGGTAACCGGTAATGGTGTTCAGGTCAGTGTAAATAGATAGGGAAAACATGTTGGTAAAGAGAAGAGACTGATGACCTGTTCTCCTCCCTTCACTCTAAAGTACAATGGTCCCTGATTCTACAATGCCAGGGTATTCGTCTCCTTCTGTGTATGCTTGTTATAATGCCATTATGGCTCCTTACAATGTGCCCGCAAGGCCCTGGCCATGTTTGTGCTCAGTCCCTCTCTTTCCATTTTTTTCCCAATTTTTTTTTTCCCCATCTGAAGAAGAGTTATCAATGTACTCAGTCTCCTTCTTTTATGATGCCAGGCAGACTCCGGGGCGAAGTGCATTTGCAAAGATAGGTCTTGAAGACCAGCAGAATGGTAAATATATATGTGAGCCCTCTTTTTTTTTTCCATCTCTTTCTCTGACTGCCATTTAGCATGACAAGACATTTGACGCAATTTCCCCAAGAATGGCTAGAAATCATGGTATTCTTCTGTAAATGTGATTGCCAAACAGTGAGGGAAGAGCTAGAAGCAGTGGCTGTTATGAAGAAGTACAGCAAAAGGAGAGGGAGAGAGGGAAAAAAGGTGCACCAGTGCGTTATCTGATTATCAGACCTTAGGAAGAAACACAGACAGATTATTTGCTCTCTCTCAATCTCTCTTTCTGCAGAGGAACGCAAGACCCTGATAGAAAAGTACCAATGCAACGAGCAGAACTCAGATCATGAGGTTCATTGTGCTCGCGTCTCCACTGCAATTGTGCTCTGTCTGCGTTTGTGCATTTTCTGCTTTTCAAATGTCATTTCCCTCTCTTTATCTCGGCCTCTCGCTCCTCGTTCTCTGCCTTCTGTAGATCCTTTCCTCCTCCTCCTCCTCCTCCTTCCTCTCCGCGTTTCTCGTCCACACTCTCTTGAACCTTGTCTCTCTCTCCCCAGCCGGTCTCTCCCCCCCCGCCCTCCCAAAGGAGCTGTCAACTGCACAAAAACTCAGCGGTACTCCTTTACATTCATGTGCCGGACTGGTGTGAAAATCACGTGTGCTGAACAATGACCCTGTATGTTGAAACCAAACCGATTTCCCTGATGTGCTAATCAATGGTTTAACACAGCTTGAAGGAGGCGAGCGCTCACAGCAGGGGACTTGAACACACTCGTATGTGAGATGGAGAAATTTATAGGCACTCATCTATTCACTGTATTCGCATCTGCATATATAGAGCTTTTCTATGGTGATATTAAATAAAAAATAGTACATTGACTTATTTTGCTATTTATTCTTTCCTCCTGTGTTCATTTCCCATTGAAAGCAGTGTATCCCTCTACGCACCCCCTTTTGATGTCATAATCCAATCAGTGAACAAGAGTAGAGGAACAAGATTAGGAATAGTGAAAGCATACAGCTGTGAGTTTTTTGTTGTTGTTTTTTTTTGTTTTGTTTTGTTTTTCTGCTGTGCTATCTGCTGCCAAAGCAAGATTAAAACCAGTTCAGGGTTAACAACCTTCATGGTGGCGATAGAGCAATGAAAGTAATTCATTTGCTGTCGTAGGTGCACAAAAACTATTTGAATACATGGTTCGGTCGGGGCATACGAGCTGTGGTCATATGTTGGTGGAATAACCATTGCATGTGCGCAGTGAGCAGGTATAATTTATTAATATGTGCTCTATATAGAAGTTAGGTTCACAGGACGTTTCTTATCTTGCAAATTAACTTGAACTTCTAAACTTTGATGATTAGCTTGTAGTTTGAACTACAATGCACATGGCCATGCAACACCCAATCTGTAAGATTAAACTTTAGAGAGAGTCTCACTTGATGATTAAACCACAAAACCAGAAGAAATACATACACACAGCACTAGCGCTGAACCTGAAATTAACGATGATACAGCAGAATGCAACACACGCTGGCGGCTGATCCGGAAGCTAAGGGAGGAATAGCGTTCATAGAGAACTCACGCTGACTTTCAAGTTTGTTGATTATCATGTCCACACGCTACACTACTCGGCGGCTGGTGGATAGAGCATAAATCCTAAGATGTCTTATGGTTCTAATCATCAACTAATCATTAAGATTGCTATCCTTCAAGTTTGTCTACATGATGCTAAACTACAAGCTAATCATTGAAGTCTAAAACTTCAAGTTCATCTTTGAGATCAGAAACGTAGTGCGAACCTAACTAGAGTCTTTGGAAATCATAGAAAGTTTGTGATGGATTTATGAATCATCTTTAGATCTTAAAGGGGTGGTATAGCATTGGTGGAAAAGAACATTGGACTTTTGACTTTTTTGCGAGATATCTAGAAACCACTTGTAAACTAGTACAAAGCATACCATTCTGAGAGGAATTCAAAGCTTATTTGATGAAAATTGATTTTAAAATGGTTGAGACATCTGAAAACAATGTAAAACAAAGTGATTGTAATGAAAGGTAGGTCCCACCTTCTATTAGAATTGTTCTTTTTGGGGTATCTCAGCCATTTCAAAACCAATTTCCATCAAATAAACATTGAATTCCTTTTGGAATTATATGCTCTTTTATATTGCATAAAAGATTTCTCGTTATCTCACCCAAAAATGTTAGAAAAATGAAGCTCGGTCTCAACCAAAACTGTACTGGTTACACAATTCCCTCATTGAATAGCAGTGTAGAGCAGTACGGATGACATCTACTATCAGCTTATTTAAAGGACAAGTTCACCTTCATAAACATAAGGATTGAGAGAATGCAGCAATATTAGTAGAACACATCAGTGAAAGTTTGAGGAAAATTGGACAATCGATGCAAAAGTTATGAATTTTTGAAATTTTTGTGTTGGAACTGCTGGACAAGGAGACTACTACAGCTTGTGATGTCATATGAGTACAACAGTATAAAGAAAATGTAAAGAAAATTCAACATATTTTCATTTTTTTCGCATAATAAAAGAGCATCTGGCTTGCCTTTTTTTAAAGGTAGGGGGAATGATATTACCCATAACATATGTCGGTAACAAGTCAAGGGAATGTGTACTTTTTTCAAAAGATGAAATTTTGTGAAATTCTCTTTATATTTCCCTTATATTGTTGTACGCATGTGACATTGGACACTGCAGTAGTCTTATCATCCAGCGGTTACTGCACAAAAACTTCAAAAATTCATAACTTTTGAACGGATTGTCCAATTTTCCTCAAACTTTCATTGATGTGTTCTACTAATATTGCTACATTTTCTCAATCCTTATGTTTATGAAGGTGAACTTGTCCTTTAAACAAATAGTAATAAAAAAAAGCTCAGGTTGGCTTCCTTAAAAGTGTTTACCTTATTTGGCCTGTCAATTCCACTATGTCTACTCTGTATTTAATAAATCTGCCCCTGTTAAATATAATTTAATGTTAGTTCATTTGAAGAAGTCATTTTGTGTGTGTGTGTGTGTGTGTGTGAGAAAACCATTGTTATCTTCCCTGACACACACGAGAAAGGATATTTTAAAAGGACTGTACAGTTCTGGTTGAGGTGAGGATTTAGCTTTTAACGTTTTGCGAGATATTCAGAAACCACTCTATGAGATGTCAAAGAGCATGCAATTTTAAGGGATATCAAAAGTTTATTTGATGAAAATCGGTTTTGAAGTGGCTGAGATATCCAAAAACAAGGTGAAACAAAGAGATCCTAATAAAAGGCGTGGCCTGTCGCCTTTTATCATTATCACTTTTTTTTTTATATCTCAGCCATTTGAAAACCAATTTTCATCAAATGAATGTTGAATCCTACTTAAAATAACATGCTCTTTCATATTTCATGAGAGGCTTTTCATTTCCTCACTTAGGAATGTTAGAAACCTGAATCCCCACCTCAACCAATACTGTACAGTCCCTTTAACCTTTGGCACACAAGGTGGTTTTATCAATAGTGATCCTGTAGAATTTTGATAAAATTGTCTCCGTGCACTCGTCATACATTTACAGTCAGTAGTGATAATCTATAATTTAAGTTCTATTAAAATTCTATTTCGTAACAATAGTAATAACAGTGACATTGAAAATGATATTTTCCACCAACTTATTTTGGCTTGAGTGGTCATTTCCGCCATCAAAAGTGACAAAGTTCAGTTGTTTTATCGAGATGCTAAGTGGCATTGCATTGCATCGATAGCTGTAGCAAAGATATACTCAATTGTACAGTACAGCAGGGCATGTGATATCTAACACCCAGAATTACCCATCACCTGTCATGCATTTCATATTTTATAAATATGCAATGAAAATCAACCTTTATGGTCCCTCTGTAACAGATGGTTATGTTAGTTTGTACTGAGTAGATTTGCTCGTGCTGCATTGTATTTCTCTCGCTTCTTGCGCACATGATATCTATACTGGTATGTTTCTTGCCAGTAATGCATATTGCACTCATTTGCTGTCCTTGAGCACACCTATTACCTTTATTCAGAAAGGGGAATCAGAAAGAAAACCACATTGAAAAAGAAAAATGAATTAGCACTGTTAGCAAGAATTTTAAGGTCTTTTTCCTATGAAATTTGAGTATATATGTCCATTTTGGCACGGTTTACCATAGGTCACTATACCAGCCATGATACATTCTGCTTATTTTCTTCTTCTTTTCCTGAGATAGTGGAATATTACCAAGAATTAATTAATTATTTTTTTTCTGAGAATGTTTTACATATATGTTATGCATCTTCTATTACAGAATATTTGGCATCTATGCTGGTATGTTTCCTGCCAGTAATGCATGTTGCACTCGTTTCCTGTCCTTGAGGGCACATTGTATCACTATTATTTAGAAAGGGGAATGGGAAAGTACACTATACATTAAAGTTTTTGCTAATTCTTTTTTTTTTTAAGTCTTTTTTCGTATGAAATTTGAGTATGTATGTCCCTTTTAGCACGGTTTACCAAAGGTCACTATACCAGCTATGATACATTTTGCTTATTTTCTTCTTTTTTTTTTTTCTTGAGAAAGTGGAATATTACCAGGAATTGATTATTTTTGCTCAGAATGTTCTACACAGTGAGTACAGGCAACTCCCATTATAAACATAACAAAGTCCTGGGGACCAGCAGTTTTGTTTCATTATGATATTGAAATGTGAGTATAACTGAGTTTGTTGTAATGGGAGCATCCTGTGTAGGATAGTATTAATTCTTCTCTCCATGGGAAAAAAAGATATTATGTGTACGTATATGATTTTTTTTTTTTTTTTTTTTTAAATATGCACACATGAAATACCAACAATACGACAACACTCTGTCAGGAGTTGCTAAAACTTTACTGAATTGTTAATGGAAACAGGTTAGTTTTCAAACCTGATACGGTTGTATGAGAGATAATATGATATGAGAGAAAATGAAAGGAGAGTCACAATTAACCGAGTACATTTTTTACCATGCGGAGTTTTGTGTTTCAAATATTGAACATGGTGGTCTGCATTGTAAAGATAGATGTAGTGAATTTAATGCAACTCTTGTCTGTGTTGATCGTTTGCTGACCTTGACATATTGCCTTCATTTCAAATCAGCTCCTACAATGCATGTATACCCTCTCCCAAATTTTGCGTCAATATGAATTAGATGGTGTGCTTTAGCGATCTGAATTTGGAGCTGCCATGAGTTCAAGACTTTGTGTGTCGTAGAGTTGACATGCTTGTCTTGGTGCAAGTGCTAGTGATTACTGCAACGTTGTGCAAAGATTTGGCTGTGTACATGTAGCTCCTTCGTTTTAGTGGTGTTCAGAATCAGATCTTTAATATCCTATAATGTAAAACATTTCCCCCATGAAACTTTCGTGAATTGGAGCCTACGGCTTTTTTAACTGCGTGAGGCGTTCATGAATTGCCACTGGCATGCAATGCATTAGGTAGGGGGAAAACCCCCCAAAAACTTTCATGTGCACTTTACCTTGCAAAAGTGTCATGCACCCAAATATTTCTGGTTTTACAGTTTAATGGAACATCTTACAGTGGAATATACCAGGAGCTATGGGGTGGTCAGAAGGGGATTATGGAGGGGAATCTAAAACTTTCCTTGAATTTCAGTAGAAATAGTGTAGAAACACCTTGGTTGTGTGCACGTCAAGTTTGTCACAGGCGCATCAGTCTGCAGTACATGCTGCATATATTCAGCCCAGTGACACAGTGTCACTACAAGTCAATAGTTGCCTACAGCAAGTCTCCAGGAATGCTAATAAGAGTGTTTTAGAAAGCCAACAGCAAAACAACGTTCAAGTCACAGGTCGCTCTTGGCAAGTTTGCACGAATGCTCAACCTGATTCGTGTCATGGGCCGCACAATGGTGCTCATGGCACATTTTTCTTGGCATGTTGAGTGCGATTGTTACAGATTACACATTTTTTCGATACTTTTTCACTGATTCCTCAAATTCCGTTCGTTGTATTTGAAATGAACGATGTTCAGTGCATGTTTACTGTAATAGTGGATGTGAATAATAAAAAAAAAATGTCTTTGGTCTTCTTCTTCTTCTTCTTTCGTGTGAGAGATAGTAGTATCAGGCTATTTCTTGAAGCCGGGCGAGCCAGTTGGCTTGGGCATCGTTTGGACTTGTCAGGTCGGTCATCCCATCAGGGGGTTGAAGAACAGGGCAGTTGTAAATGACGTGGTCTGCTGTCTGCTCGTCTGCTCGTCTTTGGTCTATTATGATACTTATGACTGAGTTATGTTTCAAATGGCAATGAGTGACAGCTTTCAAATCATGCATCATTGAATCTTTCTTGCAAATAATACAACTTCAGTGGTTTTCTTATTCATATGTTTTAAAAGAATAGTGCATATGGTAATGATGATGACTTGTTTGTTCATATTTTGTTGCACAGTAGTAAACAATCAAAGATAAGATGGCTGCACCATTTGGGTGTGATGCAAGCAGCAAGCCAAAGCAGGTCAAATTGTGTGAATAGGTCATATACCTATTATTGACACACCTATCAATCATATATCTTTTGGTTCTCTTTTTCTTCAGATTTTGGGTTGTCAAGAACAATGTATCAGTAGCTCCATAGATGTCAAGGAATACATTATCATTGCTTTAGTTTTTCTGAACACCTCCTTGTGTGTGTGTGTGTGTGTGTGTGTGTTTGTGTGTGAGTGTCAAGATGGCCTCACAGAATAGTTTGTATAGACAAGGATTACCTTATGCGTCCAGGCGTTTTATTGCACATTGCTTTCTGCAATGAAACATTTTGTGTATGATTGCCTATGATTTATGATGAAATAAACCATGGATTCTAAAAGAGTCAAGATTATACTATTGACATTGAAGAAACAAATGTTTAGATGGTGTTGCAAAGTCATGGAGATAAAAGTATGAATACTTATTGAACAGAAGGACATTGAGTTTTATCTTATTTCATTTCATTGTGAGTACATCATTCTATATAAATAAATGGATTTCTAACTGATATCAAAATTATATAATACACAAACTGGCCTTTTATGTTTACAGTTGTGATTGAAAGAAACAAACACTTCCTTTTTTTTAATTATTATTATTATTTTTTTTTTTTAAGCTCAGAAATTAATTTCCTTCAGTGTATGACCAGAGAGCACTCACAATGTATTGGGGACACTGACTGTCTTTATTATGTCATTGAACTTCACCCTGTCAGAATACTCAATATGAAATGATCTTTAGGCATAAGGAGAAGGGTTTAACCTTTTTTTGTAGACATTGTAAGTAAAGTATAGTCAAATGCAATTTTAGTGCACATTTTGGTGTTTTGCTGTATTTTTTCTGATTCGGAACAAACTTACGTCGTTCCATGAGAATCAACCAAAGCTCTTTCAAAGATGAAGATTTTAAGTGTTGTAGCTATATGCCAACAAAGGTGCAATTTTGGTGTTTCTTTTTCCATAGCAAACCCATATTTGGAGACTATATTAGAAGTGTAAACAGAGTGCCACAAAAATGGGAAGCATTGAGCAGCAGAAAAAAAGAAAAGAAATGCAGGTGGAAATGTGAATCCAGTTCTTCTTTGAAAACATAGTTTGCATCAGCTTTGTATAGTGATGTTTATTGTTTGCATTTACAGGAAATGGGGAAAAAATCATCATTAACAATATCACCTTTGTGTTTCTCTCTAAACTGTGTCCCTGAAAAGAGGGGGAGATTGCTGAGAAGAATATATGGAATGGCTTGTTGAAAAAAGAAAGGGGGGGGGGGCGGTAGAGAGGGGTAGATTAAAAAGCAGAAAGGGCGGGCAAGAGAAAATGGTTGCATTCCGCTTCCATAACCCTGCCCAGCATGAGCCCTGTTTGAGGGTGTGCGTCTTGGCCATGGGAGAATTATTGGAAGTGGCAGTCCCGCACAAACCAAGCCCATTGCTATGCCCAGCTGTGCATGTGAGACGACTGGAAAAGAATAACATCTTTTTTTTTCTTCTTCTTCTTCTTCGAGAAGAGAAAGAAAGGGAAAAACTATAATGAAATTGGAGTTAGAGGTTCAATGGACGGACATATCAAAGATCATATACCGCACACAGGGAAAGGGAGAGGGCAGGACCTAAGGAGGGGACTGAAGGAATTAGGAACCTCCCAGTAGGTTTTTTAAGTTTGAATATTTATAGGGTATAAGTGCGTTTCCTGAGCAAATCTATATCCGGAGAGAATGTAGAAACTATAACAACTACTGAAAATTTCACAGTTTGGTAATTTTTTGTGCAATTCAAGCAACCATAAACTAGCGCAAAAATGAAAGCACGCAATTATTTGTGCTTTCCGTGCATTTCAGTATATAATGCCTTCCACGTAATAAAAAAAAAAAACACACACATAAATTTATTCCTTCCTGGCTGAACAAGAAACATTGCTCACACGAAAATATACACTTTTACAGAATACTTTTTGTATTGGTCAGATACAAAAAAAAAAACCCAGCAATTAGTCCATCGATCAAATCATAGACCTAGTTTTCCTGTAGACAAGTTATAAATTTGGTGAAGTTTGGACAATGTCAGGCCCCCACTATCAGTTCCATAAGTGTCGTCACAAATGATGGATCCTTTCATATTGTAAATATAATTATGAATAAGAAATTATAGATATATTTGAATACAGTTTGTACTTCGATCATATGCAGATTTTTGTTTTTAATCTGACAATGCAATGTTTAGAATATGTTGATTTCCTGTTTTATTATTGAAATGGATAAAATTCATATGTCACCTTGAATCACATACAAGTAGTTAGCATTTCTAAAATCAAGAAGTTCTAACTTTCACTCCAGACGTGTTGTTGTTGTTGTGGTTGTTCAAAAGACTGTTCCCATTCAGATGGGATCACAAGACACAATAATAATGTGACTTATTTCATTCCTGCACTCCTGATCTGGTAGCTGAACACATCAGAAACATTTTACAGTGACTATCTAACTTTAATGCACCAATGCTTGTCCTGCTGAGAAAATGCAAAAATAACCTCCCAAATTGCTGATATGAATTGAAGAATCTGAAAGTACAGATTTATATTTTGATCTTGTAATTTTGTTGCATCTTGATACTTTGAAATATTTTTGAATATGAAATTGGTGTTAAACCTTAGATCTCAATACAAGATATTGATACCTCCAGAATTTTCAGCTGTTAACGCTACAGCCTTCCTCAGCAGAATTTCAATACAGATGAGCTTCTTCTTTGATATTAAAAAAAAAAAATGTATGAAAGAGATGTATCATAACTTTTTTTAATGGTTATGGCCCCAAGGATTTCTTTGATATATTTTACAAATGCATTCAGTGACAAATACAAATCATATCCTAATTTTTGTTTAGCCTGGTGCTAAACATCTGTGCATCTAGTTTTTTCACTGTCAAACGTTTTGTCATCAAGTACCGACTGCATTTATGTTATAATAATAATAATAATAAAAAATATATATTATTTGAAAAAAAAAATCACACTAATTAATGATACTGTTGAATGTCAGATGTTTGTAATGAAGTATAATTCATTTAAATGACTTTCAGGGGACACAAAATTCAAAGAGGAATATAAGAAAGAAGATAAGAGCTTATTTAATATTCACTCAGCCCAAAATACTGCAAAAATTATGCTGTAGTAAACACAGGCCAGACAGATGCTCAATGTTGACAGCACAGGCAAAGTTTCATTACCGAATGTGAGTTCCAATAACATCCACTCAAAATATATCAACAATGTTTCGTTTACGCCCTGGGGGCTTTTATAGGCAGCCCGGGAGAAGAACGAGCACATTTTGACTAGCTCTAAGTTGATTTGTAATGTGAAATTATTTTTCTTCCTCTTGTGCGTATATATAATTTCGCATTGTTGTGATAAGAAAAAAGGGAAGAAGTATGTTCTCCATTTTGCCAAGGGGCTTTGATGTGGATGTGAATGTAATAAAAAAACTTGTGCTTTCTTGTATGAAGAGGATATATTTTGTTACATGTTTCATGTGTAAGAAAGAAAGAGGCCCAAAGTGTTCATATACGCTCTCAATATTTTTCTTGATCACAAAAAATGATCCTCCCTGGATATGTTGACTGCCCATAGCTGTTTGTGTATGTATGAGTGTGTGTGTATAGTTTTGTCTTTGTGTGTCATTGTCCTCCTGTAGTCTGCAAAACACATTATGAAACATTGATTGTGCCTACACAAGAGGATGAACATTGTTTGTTTGTTTGTTTTTTTAAGTATGAGTGTAAGGAAATTTATTTCAATATTAGTTAATGAATGGCATTTATCGCACTGTATGATTATGATGACTCTTTTTATTACATTGTATGTGCCAATGAACTGAGCAGGAGTGGGAGATATCCTTCTATCACCACCAAAGAAATGGGCAAAAATCTAATAAGAGAGAGAGAGAGAGAAGAGAATGAGGAAAACTTGATTTGTGCACAAAAATTAAAAGAAGTGGTTAAGAGTAACTAAACCAAAAAGGTTGAGAAGGAACTTGAAGTTCCTACCAGAAACAATGGTAAAGAGGGAAGATTTCTACCTAGAACGGGAAATGCGAGAGAATATTGAGTGAGAGGCTGAAAAGGAGGTCTAAAAGGAATGTAAAGCTGGAGAGAAATGGTGCAGGGATTAGGGAAAGACTGAAATAAAGTGAGGAAGACGTAGAGAAAGAGAGGGAGGGAATCAGTTTGTGCACTTCTCTGGCCTGTGTTGTCGGTTTTTGTGTCAAAAGTTTCCATAACCGCAGGCAAAAAGTCGGCAGGTGGCCCCAATAGCTGGGCCCGAAATCAGCCGTGCGTAAACAAACGTGTTACTGTATGGACCGTAGTCCAAACTTTCTAAGCCTGATTCTGGTGCATTCTTCTAGCACAAATGTATACAAAGTGCATGCTATAAACACATTTGTATTGTGGATGAAACCCGCTATGAAAGCAAACCAGATTGAAAAATGCTTTGTAGTTCAAAAGTGAGTGGTAATTTGGATATTTAGGAAAAAGGAAATACAACGAGACAAACAAATGCACACACACACATAAACACACACACATACATATACACAAACACAACAAAAGGCACAAGTGCCTACCTCTTCTACTTGTATTCTCTGTTTCAGTGAAGAAGACATTGGATTGGGGTTGTACTCCTGTGACCAAACTCTCCTTGCTTGTCATTGAGACTTCTTTGGCAATACTCTTGAAGAAGTGAACATGCTTTGCATAGATAGAATTAGCATCGGCTGAGAATTGTGTCAAATTCATGCATTAAACATGTTCATAGGCTATTGGTTTACAAATCTAGGGTGTGAAAATAGCCGTTAGGATATGCCAAGAGGGTTTGAATTGCACTGAACTTGGAATGTTGTGCCCTCACTCTTGAATAAGGGTCTCCTCAAGACTGCGCGTTGGAAGTTGCAAGTGTCGGGAAACGTGTTGATATGAATATGATCTCATAAACCTTCTCTTCAACACTTCTGTGCCTTCTGATTAGCAATGAATTATATTGAATATAAGTCCTTATTGCATTCCATTTGCAAGGTATTAAAGGCCATGGGAGCCAGAAGTCAAATGTAGCCTAGACTGCTATGCCTAGAAGCATTATCTTGGTCTATTGCTCATAATGAAGAGATAGCATAATTATTACAAGTGTACTGGGACTGTGACGATTGGAACAAGCCCATAGACTGGCTGCCCCTAGGGAAAAGTTGATAGATCAATGACAAGATTTTTTGTCTATCTCCGTGTGTATGATGACATTCTTTTGCTTCATGTTATGTCTCTAAGTTCTGTGTACTTATTTTTTTTTTTTCATACCTATCCCCCCCCCCCCATAATTTGAGTAAGAACAGTGATATACAAATGTACATTTTGCAAAAAACTATATAATCCATATTGTTGCTTTCTGCATTAAAGTTTTGTGTACAAGTGGCAAAAGTAATTACACCTAATGTGTATTCAGTGCACTCCCTGTCAAATGTGTAAATTAAATGGATAGATCAATAAGATATGTTCTTACAGTCAGCAGGTAGAATGTGTATTTAAGCCATCAGGTAACACGAATTATTTTATTGCCTAATGAATCACACTGACATGATGACCACTGATTACACTTATCATTGTTGTAGTATCGTAATGAATTCATAGAAATCATGCAAAGCTTTGAAAACAAGCATGTCAGACAAGATGTCAGACAAGATGTGATCATATGGGGCAAAGCTTAATATTATGAAAAAATTGAACATGCACAATGTTTGTGGGTGATTTGCAGAAAATGAGATGCAAATAGTGAGATCATGATAATGAAACAGCATTTACGCAGTGCCATTTATCTGTAGAAACATTCATCTCTAGGCGTCTGGCTCCTTTAATGTGTCATACATCATTCACAAAGTTGCTGGAAAAGCTAGGTCTTCAGTTCAGATTTGAAGGAACAGGAAGATATGATGAAAAAGCAAGAAAGGGAGGGGGAGGAGTAGATGAGAGAGAGAGAGAGGCTCTTATTTTTCTGATTGATGTTTACTGCAAAAGATGGGTCAGCTTGCGCATATATATTTCCCAATACCAGTGAGTGCACCCAGGAGAATAACAGTGTCTGTTATAATCCTCAGCAATGATGTAGTGCATTAGTAGCATTAGCTCTGAAAGGTATATCTCCCTGTCAATTTCTCTCATTCCTAGATATCAGACCCCCCCCCCCCTCCCTCAATTGATTCCAATGTTCACAGTTAGCTGGAATGTAAAAAAAAAAAAAAAAATGAATAAAATGATGGAAAAAATATCCTAAACCACTGTCACTCTGTAGAAATGTTTAAGTGTAAGCTGCCTTTCTTGACAAATTAGTGATGTCATGCTTGTCATCTTCAGTAATTCAAGTGGGACCATTTGTTTGTGTATATTTTTGGTGTCACAATTTCCAAATTGATGGCTGTGGGTTACATACAGAGAGAGAGGGGGGAAAAAAAAAGATGCCGGGAGATTTATTCATATAATGTACAAGTGGTTGTATACAATGCATTGTATAGGATAATGCCTCATGGAGAAAAAAGCTTGGAAATGAAAGAATGCGGGAGACACATGCAGGAAATTGTACGAAAAACATCTATCCATGGCAGGCTGCCTAGCTGCTGCCTGTCATGTTTGTAGGTCAGTAACAAAGAAATAGAACTGATTAGTATTGTCATTATTACAGGCTGCGCCTCTCTGGAGGAAAAAAGCTAATTCACCAATGCATGTTGTGTGTTTTGTGGGTGAGAGACTGGGGGCTGTTACTCTCCCAGTCGTATCTTGATGCCTGGATATACAGCCACCATCCCCTTCCCCCCCCCCCCCCCCTCCTCCTCCATTTCTTTCACAATAAAATTCAACAGATGCATTGCATGGGAGTAAAAATGACTTTGTGAGAAGATGTCTGTGCAACAAGTGTGAGTCTTTCTTACACTTTCCCTCTTGCAAAGTAGAACCTTCCCAGACAAGTTTCTTGTTTGGTTCAGTTTGAATTAGTGTCTAGTACATTATACCCAGAGGTTTCTAGTTGGTAAAACACTGTATTAGAATAATTTGATATGGCAGGTAAGAGTGTATTCTTTGTTTCATATCACTTTGAATATTTAATGGTTATTGAAATATTCATACAAATTTTATTTTTGACAGAAATTGAAATGTCTTTGCATATCTGTGTTCTTTTTATGAGAGTAATGCATAAAATGCTCAATTGATGATTAAAATTGATGCTTTTTTGTTTGTAAACCATTACTGCGCTTTGTTTGCCAATCAGCATGCACGCAAGAGTGCTTTCTTCACTGATTGTGATAATGATAATAATAATGGTAATGGTAATAAAAATACTCATTATTATTATTATTATTATTATTATTATTATTATTAGTAGTAGTAGTAGTAGTAGTAGTAGTAGTAGTAGTAGTAGTAGTAGTAGTATCATTATTGTTATTATTATTATTATTATTATTATTATTATTATTATTATTATTATTATAAAGATAATAATAATGACAATAATAAGTTCTTAGAACACATAATACCATAGGATAGTCTCTATGTGTGTACACATGAAAACAAAATCATTCCTATGTTTGGAACTAATGTTAAAAAAACTAATTGTTAATGACTAGAGATTAATTAATCACCCTATACCATAATCCCCATTGTGTCACCATGGACGTCCTGTTGGAGTAACGGTCATTGCTGCACCTGAGTGGGCTTGCTCCTCTAACATCTAGGTCAAGTTTTGAAGGGTTATTGAATGCTGATGAGAAAGCATGGTAAGTTCAGTTTCATGCCTGGGATCTTGAAAGGTTAAAGGAGAGACTTTTAAACTGTGTTTTAAAGGTGCATGGTCCCGGTGTTTTAGTCAAATGCGTACGCGGGCGCACGGCGCAGGTTTCCTATAGAGACCTACGCTATCGAATCCTCTTTAGCGCTTACGCTTTGGCCCACTTCCCCGAGTCCGAAGAAGTCCGATTCACTGTAGTCAGTGGTCGGATCACAGTTCAGCTCGTGATTCGGCTGAGGGGATGACAGCTTTATAGCAAACTTCTTTTGTGATGTCGTAATAACAAGCTCATATGCATGCACCCCGGCATTATTACAGACTGCGCAATGCGCAGAGAAGACAACAAAGGCAGCGTTACTTAGCAACACCTACGCACTTTACTCTTGAGGACAGCTCAACTTCGGTAATCTTCGTATCAATGCTAACGGTGATCGGCAGTATCATCAACAGCGCCCTCTACACTACCGGGACTATGTCCCTTAAAGTGCAACAGATTGCTGGAAATGTTAGCAGCATCAGACTGTGAATCAACCATATAATGTATGGTTCCCAAAATGAGTTATCTCTTGTCCCTTGTAGAGAGCTCATTTTTCAAAAACTCTACCCAGATGCACCCATTGAAAGTAGAAGTCACTGAAAACTTTGTTGCATCATCTGAGATTATTATTTTTGAAGTGTTGTTGCTACTTGATATCACAGGAATTACTGTAGAGAATGCTGCACTTACATCCGCACTTTGTATTGGTTAATAGTCCTGACCTGAATGATGATAGAAAAGCGTGACTGTTATGGATAGTTATATCAATATAAACTGACTCATACGTCTACAGATACTGTACCTGCCATGTGATCCTTAAGCATCATGCATCAAAATTACAGTTCTTGTGTATGCAAGACTCTACTTCTCCTTTTAAATGAATAAACTCAGGAGTTTGACTTGAAATGCTTCATAGTAGCTGTACTTGATTTTGTAGAGAATGCCAATATGTCCCTGATGTTAAGTGAGTGACGGACTAATCTTCAGAAGATGTGAACATAATGAGGCAAACTATGTGCGCTAAGCCTCCCACACTGTCAGCCTGATGGAGGTAATTAGTAAGCTGTGTAAACAAATATGGACAACTGTTCATGCAAAATGCAATGAGTCCACTCATGCAAAGCAGAAGATGTGTCCGAGTTCTTGGCTTTTGTTCACACATGAACCCAAAAGTAGGGGAAGAAGTGCTCGCCATCTGCCCTTCATCATCGTCATCAATGTCATAGTTATATATATGTCATCGTTATCGTTTACGACTAGGGCTATTTATATTAGCTGTCCTTCATAGTACTGCTACAACTGAGACCTGTTCAATGTACATTCATGTCACACAGCCCTATAAATTTCACACTTCATCTGAGTAGATTTAGAAAAATACTTATTTGCTGGCAGTAGTCAGTAAATTTTAAGGTATCACCACTGATAAAATGTGCATCTTTTTGTGGACTGGAGGACGGGCAAAGGACATCTTGTACAGTGTACCTTTGAAGTTAAGAAAGTCCAAGGCATTCTTGATGTTTTCTTATTCCTGAGTCATGACGCCATTCGTAGGTTTTCATGATTCAAACGAAAGGATGTTATGTGCTGGGAAAGTGGTGAGAAATCACATTTTGTGAGAGTAATATAGCTAAAAGATTATCTGCAATATAGGTGTTTACTACACTCGGTAATGATTGAATTAAAGGATATATGTTAAGTTGTGTTTACCCTCTTTGGAAAGGTATCCTATAAGACAGCTTATGCTGGATCAAAACAGAGCTTTGAGAAATGTTTACCAAGAAGAAGAAAGGCAGGGCATCCTTCTAGAGTGATCACAGTTAGAGTACTGGTACTTCTAAGTCATACTACTTGTAAATTGTTTCACAATGTGAATGTTATATTAAGTGTAACTGTAACATGACTGATGTGGATTGTCTGAGATCAAGAGTTGCTCCACATCTCCAAATCTTCTCTAAACTTAATGCCACAGTGATATCCTTTACCTTTCTATTTGTCTCAAAGCCTATTTTGATACACTACTCTTAGGTGTGAAGTTGACAGGCTCATCTCATGAAATTTGAATTCATAGATTACAGATGCTGACTTGCATGTACCTGTACTTTATCAGTGAAATTCTGACCTGCATTGAAAAGAAAACCCGCTCAATGTTACCTGCACTATAGATACCAGTATATGACATACAAGCCCTGTATTATGTCATATTTTAGAAGGCATCCCAGGTATGTACGCAGTGGGCAAGTGCATTTGTCGCTGGCCTTCTGTGCAGTTAATGCTGGTGTTGGGCTTGAACAAACAGACTTCCAGTGCCGCACACTGTGGATCTCACCTCCGGTCGGTCGGGGTAGGGGAAGAATGGTAGGTGGGGTACCTTAGCCGACATTGAGGCAAGAGGAAGGGTGTTAATGTATGGAACATTGTGATGGGGGAGGCCTGGCTTCTGAACCCAAAGGCTATAGCTAGATGCACGCAATCTGTCTGGTATAACCATTGACATTGATAAGTCAAAGCTAAGTGCGTCACAGCAGCAAGAACTAGTACCACGACCTTGGATAGGCAGTCATGGCAAATGTTAGGACACTGAAAGACTCATTTGTGGGAGACATAATGAATATAGGCTCAAGTGGTGTAAAGCCTAGACCTTGCTGTTGTGTATGATAGGGAGATGTTCACATTGGCATTAGATTGTTACATAATCTCACTCTTATCACATTCATTAGTATGTGAACTGCAAGCACTTGACTTAGGAAGGTCATTGATGTGGTGTGCATGCACACAAATTCTATCTCACTTTTCTAATATGCAGATAAAAACTTCATGTGAAAAATCATACGGTGCAAAATTTTTTATATTTTTTATATTTTTTTTTTTTTAGTTAAAGCAGGGCTTAAGATTGCCTAATGGCCTAAGGTCACTAATTATGAAGGTTGGACCACCAAACTTAAAAAAGCATATCTTTTGGTGGCTTGATTAGGCAACTATAAGATTAAAAATAGATTACCTTGGGTGCTATGTTTCCTGTCATTTAGCCCCACTGCACGTCTTTTCGGGGCATCAGCATTTCAGCTTTAATGGTTTTAGTGGCCTGAACTAGCCACCGTAAAAAAAAAAAGTTAGTGTCAAAGCCTTGGTTAAAGGGACTTTCTATATGAAACCATGAAAATACAAGGTATGGTTCGCATTCTATACTACACACAACATACTCCTTGTCCCTGTGCTACATACCATTTGAGGGAGGCAAAAGGCCAGCTGTTGCACTAATAAAAGAAGTGCATACATTTCGTGTATGATGGGGGTGGAAGGAGGTGGGGGAACATTAAGTACAAGGTCCAAAGAATGTCTGTGCCATTCTGTAGGAACAAGAAACAACATCGTTTGATAAAGGGCAAGTCAGATGAATGTCTTCTTTGGAGAGTTTATAGAAGAAGTGTAGCAATATGTTCTATTACAAGAAGGCATATTCTGTAAATTTCTTCCTTTAATATTCATGTCTGCACTCTGCTGGTTTGTAAAAATTCTCTGTAATTGAAGAATTGTATATTATACTTAAACTTTGATTTATCATGAGTTATCCTCTTTCGAATTTTCTCTAAAATTCCACCAAAGTTTACAAAACCAGGCAGTTGGAGTCAATATCATTTAAGTAAAGTAGCATCTCTATTTCACGTGTTTTTGAGTGTGCTCAGAAAAAAAGAACTACCAGAAAACAAAGGAGGGGCATAATTGGGCAAGGGATAAACATTAGCTTACACTGCCAGATCATTCTGTTATTAGTTGCAACAGGTATAGAGTGCAGTTTTGACCCACAATTGATAATCTTCTTCTAGGTGGTGAGCTGTGCTTAAAAATCTAAATCTTTCTCTATCTGTTTGTCTATCTGTGTGTGTCTGTCAGTCTGTTTGATGTCTAACAGAAAGGAGTAAGGCTGTGGTGCTACACATGATTCATTTGCATCCCAGAGAAAAAGGATTAGATCATTTGTAAAAGGCACCATTGCTGACAAGGCCAAACTATGAGTCCAATGAATTTGTTCGCCATTTATGAAAATCACAAGAAAGATCATATCTCGAGTTACTATTTATGAAAGTTTTCGAAAGGCTTGAGTTCAATCTATTATGATTTCGCTTTATTCAGCTCACTTGATGCAGCTTTATCACATGTGTCAAGATGGCTTATAGTTTGAATGACATGTAAATGACTTTATGAACTGGGACAGAGATTCAAAAGCATCTATCAAATGATCTTTACATGGTTCAACTGAAAATAGTAGATGTCTTAGTGTTTTGCCACTTTCATCACAGACAATCCCCTGTAGTGTAATTTTGGAAATTCAGTAAATCTTGGCTTAGCAGTGAGTGCTAGGTAGAGTGAAGGATGAGTAGAGAGATATGCGAGGATCTTAACGAAGAAAAAAAAAAAAGAATTAAAGAGGAGACTAAGATTTCAAGATCTTGTCATTCAGAAGTAAGTCCTCTTCAGGATTTCAAGTGTTTATCTTTTGACATGAGTTTAGAGAGTTCCTACAAAGCGCTCTTAGAAGATGAACTGTTTGGGAGAAAAAGGAGGACATTACAGCTGTTTATAGTGTTCACACCATATTCAAGCTCGAAATGCCAGAAGTGAAATTTGTAGGGGCGCACAAATTTAGAGGAAAGGAAGGACATGGTAAAAGAGAGAGAATGAGAAAAAGAAAGAAAAAAAAAAAGCAGACGAGTCTAAAAACTCTCGGGACTCACATGTCTACCGACTGCCCAAAGTGAAGAGGAGAAAGGAAAATCTTTGCATATTGATAACGTCACTGTCTCTGCAGCTCTACCTCCCTGCCTCTTACCCGTCCTCTGCCTAGTCTCCGCCAGACAGGCTTTTATCCGCAGTGGAGAAGTATGCTGACCTAATTTGATAGGTGCCTAGCTTTCCAGACTAGGCTCGGGGTCCTCTACATCTGTGTCACGGGCACAGCAAAAATAGTTTTTGCACATGTCACGCTTAGTCTACCTTTTCAGACCAATGATTCGAGTCATCTGTGCCAGGGACGGATCAAAATCGTTTTTGCACCTGTCAAGTTTTGTCTTACATTTTCAGACCAGTGATTTTCACCTTCTTAGCTGTTGTAGCCATAGACAGTCATTCTATATTATTGTTATGCCACCCAATAACTGCCATTATGAAGGAAGGACGACAAATGTTTGTGTGTGTTTATGCAAAGGTGTATCGGAGCATGTGGTTTGTAGCTTTGTAGTGGAAAATGATACCTTCACCTCGGGTGAATGTGAATCTATAGAACCTGTTTCCCCGATATAAAGCCACCTTGTGCACCGTGTCTATATTCACCCAGGAGACCTTCAAATGCCAGGAAACTTGTATTCTCACCTACATTGTGCTGCATGTTGTGTATGGGAACAATTTGTGAATGCCTGGAATGCTTGTATATCATGGCGACACTTATGCATTGGTGAAATGGTAGACAAAATAAGGATGTGTGAATGATAAGTAATGCCTGCAAAAGTAATGATCATTTTTGTATCTTCTGCCATAATCATAGTGAAAATCTGACTATTGATGGTGTGATATATGAGTGTTGTGCCCTGCTGTTGAAAATATGACATTTCCTATGAATTCCATGTGCCTAAACATGACATATGACATCAGAATAACATTCTCACTTGGCAGTGAGATAGAAATCTCTGCTACATGTTTTCACTTATCAGTGTCTTTCTAGCCACCATGAAAAAAAACCCCAAAAAACAACCATCTACATTGTAATTATATGATCAGAAGAATCCTGTTGCATAAAACTAAGATAAATTTACAATTAATGGTAACTACCACAGCAACACACTATTCCACAGCCAATCAAAGCCACGGAATCACTGATGGTTACCACTGATTGCAGAGTTACCATTAATTGTCAGGTTACCATATGGTATACTTTAAAACAAGGAATGTTCAGGTGCACTTTAATTTTGCGAATTCCGCGCGAGCCAAGATTCGCGAAATTAAAATGCATGCAAAAGTTCTTGTTTACACTATATGCATTGAATGTTATGGGCAACTCGCGAAACTTTCATCTTACAAAAAAAGGCTGTTGGCTCCAATTTGCAAAAATTTCATGTTTTACAGTATTTAGTTTTATACAAAGGGGCCCTGGTGTCTTGATTCATTTTGTCATAAATTTGTTATCATAGTATGTTCAATTCATAATGACATGTTTTCAGTGCATCATAAAAAAGACTCTCCTGCGTGTTTACAAAATAAATGAGGTAATTTTCATGGCAAGGTTCTTGGAATGCTTTCCACTAGTTATGGAAGACAGGAACTTAATACTGCTTATGATACTTTATTATGTTAATAATTATGCAAATGAAGGGTTTTAGTCAACCAGTAAGTCCTTGGCTTTGTTTGCTCATTTTATTTCCTTCTCTAGGATGACAATATTACCTATTTTGCACAAATGTGTGGTATTGGAATCTTGCACAAAAATGCTGTAGTAGGCCATCCCACATTTTGTAAATTAGAGGGCAGTATTGATGAATGGAATGAATGTTGCACACAACCTTTTGTTGTCCGTTAAACAGTGTATTATAGTTATATTTTGTGTCATTACAATGTAACAATTTCATTTGATTGGTCTGAATAAAGGCTATAAAAAGCATAAAAAAAAGAGGCAAGAAAGTCTAATTACTGTGTTAGTATGATCCTTTTGAAGAGACAGGTCTTGATCAGAATGCTCAAGTCTAATAAGTCTTTCTCCATGTCTCTCTATTTAAAATCCTCTTTTGAATACAATCATACACTATAATGCATTTAAGCAAATGAAAGAAAATACAGAATTTTACTGATTCAAAGAATGACAGTAAATTTAGACATATTTTACCTTAAACGATATTAATAGAAAACTTTCCTTTTGGGAAATTCATTGCATTTAATCCTGAAGTCATATGTATATATGTGAATGTATGAATGTTGAAGTCCCCCCTTTCTCTAGTGTTTGGCTTCGTAATTTGTATTTAAACATGTGCATGTGTGTGTATGTGTATGTTTGAATATTATTAGAGCAGGGCAAAAAATATATTGACACTGTGATTGGAAAAGAAAATAAGGAAAAAGATATCTTCTCCATTGTATGCAGGATTTTGAAGGATATGTTACGTGTTTTGACATTTTATTGTGTTATTCAGAACAAAATTATCAGATCTGCGAAGAATGTCAGCTTACTCCCGATTCCCCTTTGAAAAGTCAAGAGCCCCGCATTTTATTTGAGACATTAACAGTGCGCTGGAATTTGCATTGGCCCTGGCGCTGGTTGCCTGAGGAAGGGATATTACTATGAGAGCGTTTGGCTCATCAAATATGTAATACAGTTATGATCTCATCTACACTGTCCCAGTGTAATGAGCTGGGCTGTCAGGGCCACATCAAGGTTGCATTTTCTGACTTTCCCAAGTCAAGTTGAATCAGTGTATCTAAATATATCAACCTGAAACCACCAAGCTGCTATCCACTGTGAAATAAGACTGCATGAAAACCAGCCATGTATTTTCTGTCAGGCATAGCTATGCAGTAATTAGAGTGTGTACATGCCTTTTTTCTTCTTTTTTTTTGGGAAAAAAAAAATGCAACAGCTACGCACCAACTGCCCTGTCGCTCGTGGTGTCACCTTTCTACGTCATGTTGATGTAGCACCGCTTTTAAACGGATGTTCAGGGCTCGCTAATGACATGCACCCTGTCGCAAAATAGCAACCTCATTTCCATATCTAGATACAGGGGGGAAATCTCACCGTGGAGAGTTTCTGTGCGAGAGATGACGCGTAGCTACAGATATATTACCCTACAAAGACAGGAATGAGATGACTGAGTGGAAGAAATGTTCCGTCTTAATGACGAACGCGCCGAAATATGACTGTGTGGAGAAAGTCAGTCATGTAGAAAAGTTGGTGGTTTCTCCCTACAAGAGGCACTCACAGTGTTTAAGTGACCACAGCAGGCAATGTGACAGTCACAGGCAATAGGAAAGAGAGTGTGAAATAAAGGACACGAGATGGAGAACATGGTTAGTGGCTAGCACTCAAAAGTGGATCAGTGAATATAAGCCAGGTGTGCCTCAATACACACACAATGTGTCAGACTCATGATATGATATAAACCTGATCATATACTAATATACCACACTCACTTTGCCAGCTCTTGAATAATATAAGTTGAATTGTGCAGCCTTGCATGCATCAATGAGAAACTCTTCAGAGAGTGCTGTTTGGACTGTGCAGTGAGTTAGGACTGTTGCTAAGCTGTGCACTCAGTAAAAAGAACGAGGTTCCTAAGCAGTACATACCAAATTACAATACATGGTTACTCTACTGAATGTAAGCAAGCTTTATGCTGATAGTATAATACTTGTTGTCACAGTGCGTACAGTGTCACTTGAAATACATCATCATAGAGTTATATTTGTTTTTATCATGGGTTGTTTGATTTATCATAGACCTCTTATTACCAGCATCTCAAAGTATTCCATCACCATGGCATCTTGATAAAGTAAAAAAAAAAAGCAAAACAAAACAAACTTAAATACAGTTGTTTGTTTAGTTAAAAGATGTAAAGTTTTATATTTCTTTGAAAGTATCAAGTATGGTATCTTAAATGCCTCTGTAAATTTTCTAAGTCTTAAGGTGTTTTGAAATGTGAAATTCTAAGATTATTGTAGGGCAGGGTATGTTGTCTTATGAATTGACAAACTGCATTTGAATTCATCATTTTCTACATGCGCAGATGCATCCAATCTTCATTGTTGATATTTCAAAAAGTGAGAGTATTTTGTGACTGATTTGGGTTATTTTTGATAAGGCTTTTGGAAATAAATTCAACAAATAATATATCAATGGAATCTTTAAGTCTGGAAAACAAATAATTGCATGTTGTCACAGCCAGTTTCATTGATACATCAGAGATTCTGCAAGACATCTAAGTGGCATAGGCTAGAATACTTTGTTTGTTTGATGCACAGTTCCCCCCCCCCCTCAAAAAACATATTGATACAAAAAGTGGAGCTAATCCCCTTCCTCCTAGTGTTATGTCTGTAAAACTTACTATGTACATTTATTACAATCTACAGCGTGTTTAAATGTGTTTCTTCATGCTGAAGTTTATTAACATGATATCAATGTAGTTTCTGTAAACCAGAAATTTTCATGTGCATAAAATCTTTTGCGAATTTCATGAGGAGCCAAAGTTTGTGAAAATAAAATGTGTGCAAAGTTTTTTTGTTTTTGTTTTTGTCTTTTTTCTACGCAATGCATTGCATGCCAGTGGCAATTTGTGAAAATTTCATGCCGCAAAAAAGCTTGTTGGCTCCAGTTCATGAAAGTTTCATGCCATGAATGTTTCTGGTTTTACTATCGTGCATACTGCTCTGCATTTAAACCGATACAACATGCTATATAGACCAGGATTCACAAAGAGAGTTTAAGTCTAGTGCATGGATTAAGTTTTGATTGCATAGATGTGTGTAACACATTGCTTCTGCCAGTGTACATCCAAAAAGTCTGTCGGGTGAGAATGATAAGGGCGTTAAGTTGCCACTAAACCCATAGTGTTCAAGACAGCTCAACGCCCTTCTCATTCTCAACCGACAAAATAATGAATGCATGCTGAGGCATATATGTCCAAGGTATACCTATTTTGCACCTGTTTTAGCCCGTGAACTAAATTCTAAACCAGGGATTTGATGCTTGTGAATTTGGGCTCCAGGGTCTGCAAGGAGTTTTCTTGCCTTTGCCCAAAAATGAGAGAAGGAAACATTAACACATAAGGAAACATATTCCATCAAAGAACTCCAGCATTCACTTCCTGAGGTCACGTCTCAACTCCTTCCTGAGGTCACACCAAGTATTAAAGTCAAGATCCTATCAAAATATAGCAGTCATTTTCTTGTGAGATAAGAGGTAGAATGCTGGGGTGTTTATAATGCTGAATAGAAGGATTTTATGGGCAGTTTGGTCTCTACTCCATTCATTGGGGCCCAGCTTGGAACTCGCCTTTTCGACAGTTCATCTTCTCTGCAATATAATTTTGCAGTTAAGTAATGGAAATAACACTCTTCAATGGCAGAGTCGTCACACATTGTAAAAAAAAAAAAAAAATGAATAAATACACACATGCTTATATCAAATAAATAAATCAAATCAAATCAAAATATAAGACATATGAATACTCTTGAGTGTCTTTCAAGTCTCTGGATAGAACAATTTCACATGCAACCAGAATTTTGTCTTGCTCATTTGTGACACTGCTGTAGCATGCAGAATTCCCCCCTCCCCACGCTTCAGCCAGGTGGGTAGAGTGAATGTCTACATATCCAGTGATTTTTGCGATTCTAGCCTCATTCATTTCACACCACTCACCAGTCATCAAACCTCGTAGGGAGCTTAATGCCTGATCAGCTGGATCGTTAGTTTCATCACTACTGTGCTTTTCTTCCACTATTTGACATAAAAGCTTCTTTAGAAACCAAGTTAGCATATTCCATTATATATTCAATTAAAGACACGCGAAAATATTGACTATGATCTCGATGTGAATGTGACATACGCGTGTACACTTCTCCGTTCAGTACAGGACTCCACGATCGATAATTTAACCACTCGCGAAATCCCTGGGAATTCCCGATTCGCGAAAATTTAGACTCGCGAAATATATGGCGTATACAGTAAAGCATTCATTAACCTTTGAATCTATATACTTTAAATCAACTTTGGATCATGACTGGAAACATGGAAACTCATTTGGTCTAGTAACTAATCATTGTGTTGTCAGATTTATCATAAAAACTATGATGGTAACTTCACATTTAGAAGCATTTTTTTCCTTTTTTTAATAGCAAAAACAAGAGTAACAGGCACTTGCATCTTCATATAAACTACATGGTGGTCTAAGATGCAGAAAGCCATCTTAGAATAGGGGCATTTTTATTTGTATTACACACACACGCATGATAAATAATAAATGACTGGCTTTACTGGTGAGTGCAGTATACATGTATTTTCTGTTTAGAACACAGCTAGTTTGTGACATAAATTAGTGAAAGTTGAGTTTAAAAGAAATGCCGAAAAGATGGCATATCCCTGACATATTAGAACTATCAATATGATCATTCTGTTACAATTTAACACAACACAAGTTGTTCAATGATGAATTCCAATGTACTAGTCATCTGATTGCATACTGTGAAGACTAAGTGGCTCAGCTCCTATGGAAACTCACATGTATGCCTAAACTTGCCCAGGAAGAAGTTACCCCTCTCTCACAATGGATAGAGGTCGTCAACTTGTACACTGCTGGAGGCAGATGATGAGTTAGCTGACCCAGTTTTCTGGAGAAGTTCACGGTTGGACTCTGTCTCAGCGCTAGCTTTGTTCATCCACTCCATTGATTACGAGTCATTAACCTGATAATGGCTTTGCTTCCATTCTCCCTCCCTTCGCCAGCCATTCCTTCGCTTCCTGGGCTGCCTGAATGGTCTGAATGTCAAGGAATTCATCCATATTGATGGCATTGTTGTGCTGCATAATTTGAAGGGAAAATGGAGGGACTTGAATTTGCACAGCTCTTGGCATTAATGTTCAAAAAAAGAAGAAAGAAAAAAAAAAACACCCAACAAACATGACTGCAAGATCAGCCAACATCATCAGTATACAATGTGTTGTTGAATGGGATGATGTGTTGGTGAGTTTTGCCATTCCAGCAAATGGGAGATTTAAAAAACTCACACATTGTACCTGTGTGAATAATTCCTGCAACTTGTAGAAATGCAGTCACATCCCTTTCAAATCCCTTCTGGAGTAAGTTGCTTTATGATATACTGTTCCATGAAAGCATTGCTGTAGAAAAAATATGTGAATGCTCCTGTTTTGCATTTAGTCAAAGTAGATGGCAATGTCATATAGAATGCATTATTTGTGTCAAGGAACTGAGAATGTTGCTTAAAGAGTTGACGTGATTAAAAGGCTGTGTTTCAGGATTTTATGTGGGCTTATTGAAATGATAATCCCCCCCCCCCCAACAAACGAAATAAACATCAGTGAGAAAGTGGTGACCCCAACTAAATTTCTATTGGGCTGCATTTATCAACCTTCCCATGTTTGAAATGCACTTCACTATCCCCACTATCAAAATGCCTTTGCGAATGCCTTTGGATCAAGTTTCTTGTAGTTGTTGCATTTGTCAACTCAATTGCGTGTTGATTAGGAGGCCTAGTCTCTGTACAGCTCCACTGCGCAGATTGAGGAGCTGAGATGTGTATTTAGCAGTGGTTGCCATGGGCAGGTCAGAGCTATAAATGCATATAAATTTCAAAATGACTTTGCGTTTATCAACTCTATAGATACATGTTTCCGGCTCAAACGCATTTGTGATTGCACTTTTATTCGCATTTCAGAAGTATGTTTCTAACCCCATATTCAAAACAGCTTTGCGTTTATCAACTGTCCCAAACTCCATAAAAGTTGCAACTGATTTACAAATTGCCTTTAATACATTGACGTAAATAGCACTGAATTTATTAATGTTTTAGTGGTAGCCATGATAAAAGAAATCATGGGACGTACATACTCAAGCAGGATTCAAACCCACGAACCTTTTTTTATCATGGCTACTACTAAAACATTGATCAATTCAGTGCTTATTTACATCGATGTAGGGCAATTTGCCAATCAGTTGCAATGAAAACATCTTGATGGAAGAATTTTATTAATGTGAATCCACGAAAGTTGTTTTGAAACCTTAATTCTATGCCAGAAGTGAGTTCATAAATGCTCCCTTGGTCAGCTGAAAAAGATATGTCTGCATCCCACACAAGCAGCCATGGTTCTATATGGCCTGGAAGAAGGTTGGGTAGAGAGATCTCCTCATGTATGCATTGAACTTGAAATATTACCCATTGTATGTTCTCAAGAGAAACATACATATTACATTATTCTCCTCCTAAGGATATATCTCAGACATAGCACATTCTCCTTGCCTGGAGTCGTTGCCCTCGTGCATTTTCAAGAAAAAAAAAAAACCCAACAAAACAAAAACATGTTTGGGTCATTTTTTTGCACAAGGCAAACTACTTTTAAAAGAGAGAGCATTGCCATGTGCCAAAAAACAAAAACAAAAGACAAAAACAAAAACAGAACAATACAAAACAAATCCAACAAAGACAAACTATCATTATAGTTTTTATGATTATCTATTTTTACAGCTCTTTTGTATGTAGGTATCAGATCATAAACTTATACCCAATTGCTCATGACTTCAATGGAAGGTAAAGATCTATAAATCACTCATCCAAGTTTAACTAACCGGTATACTGATCATGCTGGGTGATCATCAGTGCTTTCTATCGAAACCTCATTCTGTATTTTAAAAATGTTCCTTTAGTTTTCATGTGTAGATGCATATTTGAATACAGTGAATTGGCTATGTCTGATATACTAGTACTTCTAGCATGTTAATTCCATTATTAGAAAAACGTTCTGCAATTTGGTAGGAATTGACAATGATCCCCTTATTAACGAATAAGAAAAATGATATCTGGCAAATATCTTAAAGCATTGCTAAAGCTAGTTTTTATGAAGGAACCGGAGTTACAGCTCATTAAAAACAAACAAACAAACAAAACACACTGACAACCCCGAAACACCTACCTGGTATCTTTATGCCATTACATATATCTGTATGCAGACAAAAAAAGAAAGAAAGAAAGAAATGAAATCTTGATGAGGACGCTCCATCTGTGTGTGTGTGTGTGTCTGTCTGTCTGACTGTCCCTTACTATCTGTGTCTGTCTGTCTGTCTGTCTCTTTCTCTCTGTTTCTCTCCTGCAATGTTATTACAGGTTTTCGAGAGGATTTGGGTAATTGTATTATAGGACCAAATTGTGAATTTCCTGTGTACTGTCATGTTTGATTGAGTGTGTTTAGGCTTACTTACAAGCCAGTGATTGGGCAGTGGTGCAACATTATCAAAACCATGTGGTAACTATGCCATACACATTTGCTATCAAGTGGCATGATAAAAAGAAAGCTATTCTCCTCAAATTTTTTTTTTTATCCCCCCCCCCCAACTGGCTATATCAGCTAGTTCTTTGATGAATCTTTCTTTGTTTAAATTCAATGGACCTGTATCGATTTGGTCATCTTATGAATATGAATTAAAATTTGAATGCACTCAATAAACACACAATGAAACAGAAATACACTAACATTAAAGGGTGTGTACAGTTCTGGTTGAGGTGAGGATTTAGCTTTTAACGTTTTGCGAGATATTCAGAAACCACTCTATGAGATGTCAAAGAGCATGCAATTCTAAGGGGTATCAAAAGTTTATTTGATGAAAATCAGTTTTGAAATGGCTGAGATATTCAAAAACAAGGTGAAACAAAGAGATCCTAATAAAAGACGTGGCCTGTCGCCTTTTATTATTATCACTTTTTTGGATATCTCAGCCATTTGAAAACCTATTTTCATCAAATAAACGTTGAATCCTTTTTAAAATTACATGCTCTTTCATATTTCATAAGAGGTTTCTCATTATCTCACTTAGGAATGTTCAAAATATAAATCCTCACCTCAACCAGTACTGTACAGTCCCTTTAATACTCATGCAAATGCAAATACATCATGCATGAAAACTAGAACACAAACACAGCATGCATACTCAAACACTCCCTTCTCCCACAGATGTATTTACCTTGTATTTGACAGGCAGAAATAAAATCCTCAAGGTATGCAGGCGCATGGATAACCTGGCTTTAGCTACTTCATGCAGTTACTGCTTTCATTTGGAAAAAAAAAGCAACCACAGACACTCCATCAAATTGTTTATTTAGAGATCAGAAACTTCTCCACCTACTCAAACCTCTGTATTTTGTCATAGTAAATAATATATTCATCAAGTTGTCATCCATACATTGTGCCTTCCATGAGCAGTTGTCCTTATGGCCTTGTATACTTAACAAGAACAGCATGTGAAATCGCCAGAAGACTACTGTATAAGCTGTTATTTTTGCGTACAAGTATTTTTGCGATTGAGGAGGTGGTCACAGACATTTTTGCGATATGTTGTTCTTGCGAATTGACAACGACACTATCCAAAATGCACTATTATCTGAGCACATGCCATCATTTTTTACATGGTGATTAATTCACAATCCAGTTGTGATTCGCGAAATTAGTGAAAAGTAAACCCTCGCAAAAATAACAGCTAACACAGTAATAGCTTAAAAAGATAACTGATGGCTTCCCCAATATGATTTTTTGATATTACACCCAATTTGCTCTTATGTCCCACTGACCCAAATTGTGTTCAGTGGGTTCTCACCACCTAATACTTTAGGGGGGGGGGGGAATGTATGTCACTAGTCTGTTAAGGTCATGAAATATGAGAATATATACCAACATCATACTTATGTTTTAGAAAAATAGAAAAAAAAAAGATTGAAAAAAAAAAAAGCTGAATACACTTGAAATCCAATTCCTTTCCTCAAAGTTTAGTTGGGCTTTGAAAAAAAAAGTTGAATATAGTGTATTTTATTGGAATTATATAGGATCTCCCCATTTGTGAATGTAGAGAAAACTTTATCCCATCTGAGCTGTATTTTTTTATAATGAGGTCAAAAGGCTCCATCTTATGGTACTTTACAGTTTAAGCAGGAATTGTGTTGAATATGTATTTATAAAGATGATAGTAAGTTTCTCTGTCAATGAGCATTTATGACCTTTTGACTCTTCCTTAGGCTTGATTTTTGCTCGGCCATTATGACATTTGCACATTTTTCCTCAATCCAAAATTACTTATGTCTGCTTTGTATTTTGTTAACAATCCTGAAAACACAGTTGTGTTTCAGTGTATTGAATTGCACATGGAGAATTGTTGCAAAGGTTTGTGTTTGAAGTTAATAGAAACCGCCTTTGCACTAACTATAGGATATTTAAAGAAAGCTACATTTTTGAGAAATATTTGATTAAACTTGATTATTTGGAACGGTTAGCATTATGTAGATTTAGATGTGGAAATCACAGTTAACCTGTTAGTGAAGGACGTTATCTCCCTAATCAACAAGTTAAATCCTGCACCTTGTGTAAAATGAATGATCCAGGTGACGAGTTTAATTTTTTGTTTAAATGTCCATTCTTTGAAACGGATCGCAAAGTTTTAATTAAGACCTATTATGCTCGCCGACCGAATGTCTTGAAAATGAAGCAGCTTTTTAATTCTAAGAACATAAGAGTTTTAAAGAAATTGTCACGTTTCTGTCAGATCATAATGGCCAGATTTTGATGTCTCGTCATTACTTTTCTTTTACATTGTACATGTATATATTGTAAGATACTACTGCCACTGTTTGCCATTAAAGGTCCAGTTTACCTTTGGGAGCAGCGATTTCAAAAATGTTCAAGATATCACATTTGTTGCATATGTGTAGGTCTGTTGTATCATAAAAATCATACCATATGAAATATTTGCAATAAAACCTAAAATATAAGGAGATATCAGGGTTTTTCTCAGTAAACCGTAACTGTACACGGTTTAGTCTTGAAACATTTTTATCATAACTATTGTTCACATTTTGTGTATTTAACAACACTTGACATCGATTATACTGATTCAAATTTTGACAGTGGTTGTTTCTATCCCTAACTCACATTTTAGAACTATTTTAAAGCAATAATGCTTTCATCTGCAAATGGTAAATTATGCCTTTAAGTACCGATTGTCTTACTTATTCGATCTTTTTTTTTTGTTAACTGTCGTTGTTTGCTTTATGAAGTTCATTATATGTATATAGTATATACAGTGAAACCCCGTTATAACGAGGTTCGTGGGACCGGCGATATTACCTCATTATAACCGGTACCTCGTTATAACCGTACGCATCAAAAACAAAGAAAAACATAAGCACGACGTCATATACCCATCAATCAAACTAAAGAACATCCTTTGCGTTGTTTTTACACAATTATGGGTCATTATTATTGAGAGAATTAAGGGAAATTATTTGTGAATTGATAACAAAAAGACGGACAAAAGTAGGGGTTTAAAATGCCTTTGATTCTTGATTTTTCTTCTGAAAATCCCTTCGCATTATAGTTCACATTATGTTCTTGACAAGTAGGCCTATACAGTATTATATTCGTGATTCTTTCTACACCTATCTCTTCCTCTTGTATTGAACCATTCTGAAAGTATATTTTTTCGTTTGTGAACAACAGCGTAGAATGATTAATGAACAAAAACAGATTGTATAAAATGCGTTTGTTAAGTTTTTCTAAACACCAGCGCAAATAGAGTAACATACATGCGTTGTTTACCGTAACTTTCGAGGAATTTTACGCTTTTGGTTTCCAGCGGGAATGCTATGATTTCATGAATCATTTCGGCTGTAATCTTATCCAATGTATACGATCGTTGCGCCCGAAGGGATTAAAAACGCGTTCTTTATTTTCTCCCGAAAATCTCTTCGCGTTTTCTACAGCCGTTTTGGAAAAATATGCGACAAGAAAGTTGGAAGGTTGTGATTCTTTTTACGCAAAACTGTACCTCGTAGCGCATTCTGAAAGAAAGAAAAATTTCCGTTGTGAAATGCAGTATTGAATGATAATGAACAAACCCAAATCTATTCAAAACGTTGAATGCGTTTGTCTTTTTCTGAACGCCGACTCAAGTAGATCAATACGCGTTATTCAACTATTTTTACGCTGTTTTCACTCGGCGGGATCACGGTGATTTAATTAATCATTTCGGCTTTAATTATACACATTCATATTTACATTATCATTTGTTAAATGATAATGAACAAACCCAGATCTATTCAAATCGTTGAATGCGTTTGTTTCTTTTTCTGAACGCCGACTCAAGTAGATTAAAATGCGCTATTCAATCATGTTTTACGCTACTGTTCTCTGGCGGGATCGCGTTGATTACATTAATCATTTCGGCTTTTTTTAATACATTCATATTTACATTATTTTGCTAAATGTTAATGAGCAAACCCAGATTTATTCAAACCGTTGAATGCGTTAGTTTCTTTTTCTGAACGCCGACTCAAGTAGATCAACATGCGTTATTCAATCATTTTTACGCTACTGTCATCTGGCGGGATCGCGCAGTTGATATATATTTAATTATTTCGGCTTTAATTATACACATTCATATTTACATTATCATTGGTTAAATGATAATGAATAAACCCAGATTTATTGAAACCGTTGAATGCGTTAGTTTCTTTTTCTGAACACCGACTCAAGTAGATTGACATGCGTTACTCAACTTTTTTACGCTATACTGACACCCGGCGGGATGGCGATGATTTCATTGATTATTTCGGCTTTAATCATACACACTCATATTTACTAACTAGCAAAACACGCCATTCAGAACAAAAAATGGAAAGGATATAATGATGAGTTCAAGTACACACGCATTCCATATGTCCATTTTTGGTCACGAGTATCGCTACATGAAAAGTTTTTGAATGCATTTTTTCCCCTCTCTCTTGTTGTGGTGTGGTCTGATCGACCTATCACGCACGCGTATCTCGCGAAAAAGGAAAATAAAATGATAATATTCAATAACTTAGTCGGAACATCGGAAGGTATTGCTGTGTCTCAAAGCGTGGGTTAGAAGAAAACATGGAAGGAACGGTACTCTGCTAAACGGGAAAGAGATATGGATAGCGTGAATTCGGATTTCAATGTTTCGTTTGTCGCGTGTTTGAAAGCGGCAAGTTAAGAAATGGAACCTCGTTATATCCGATCAAATTGCTTATGTTTTTCTTTATCATGATGCACCGAAATTGTCCTCGTTATAACCGGAATCTCGTTATAACCGAACTCGTTATAACCGATTCGTTCTGCCATAGGCTTACACGCAAAGGAAAACGGGACCGACGCGATCACCTCGTTATAAGCGGTTCCTCGTTATATCCGAACTCGTTATAACGGGGTTTCACTGTATATGCTTTCTGTATTACATCTTTATTTATGGCTTTGTTTAGCCATAAAACATTTACTTGTTTGTTATTCTTCCATGCCCCCTGGCGGGGCCGTTCAAGAATAAAATTCATTGTCATTGTCATTGTCATTGTCATTGTTTGATGTCGGCAGGGCTATCAAGTAGTAAGTTCAGATAATATGCAGTATGTTTTGTTTTGTTTTTTTTTGTTTTTTTAGTCTCAAAAACATTCTTTTTTTTTTCCCTAAAAGAAAACACAGTTTTCTGAAACTTTATGTTCCACACCTAGTGTGTGCAATTTTCCCATTTTTGAAAATCTAAATAAAACTTTCACTTAAAATTATTTGTATTGTGCATCAGTAGGTTTTTCATCTGCAGTATATGGCAGCCCTGTGAGAGGGTTTGTAATACTTTGACATTTCTGGAGATTGTAGTAGAATATTTTCCAGAGAATCAGAAGAAAAAAGGTAGACACAAAAATATGAAGTAGATGCCTGTAGATCCAGATAGAAAACAAAAATATAGATAGACAGAGAAGAACTTAGCAGTTTTGTGAAAGACACAGTCTGCAACAGCCTTGTCTGCATTTTGCAGAGGTGCCAACTGTTCTTTATTTTCATTTTTCAGTATTTCATACCATTTTTTTCACCAAAAATACTGCAAGTTTCATAAAAAATATATGTTTTTTCCCCAAAATTTCATTATTACACATTTCTATTGTAGGAGAGGTTAAGATACTATTTTCCACCAAAAATATACCCTTTCAGCCCTCAGAGTGCCGCGTTGCTGTTTATGAGGCTGGCACCCCCTTATTTCTTTGGATCAGTGCAGTGGTATCTGTGTGGAAAGTTAAATGCAATTGGAGGGGCAAGAAATAGCACTACACACAAGTAGCTGTGAGTACTGTTGTTGCCATGACAAGAAATATAAGGAAAAGGAGTTAGAGAAAGAAGAAAACAACAGACACGGAAGCTATTGTGTTGCTGATTTCCTTTGGTGTGACCCAGTTCTTAATTCCCGACACTGTCGACCTGTAGACCCCATTGCTTTACTCCTTAAAGGGTGTGTACAGTTCTGGTCGAGGTGAGGATTTAAAACGTTTTGCGAGATATTCAGAAACCACTCTATGAGATGTCAAAGAGCATGCAGTTCTAAGGGGTATCAAAAGTTTATTCGATGAAAATTGGTTTTGAAATGGCTGAGATATCCAAAAACAGGGTGAAACAAAGAGATCCTAATAAAGTTGTGGCATGTCGCCTTTAATTATTAGCACTTTTTGGGGTATCTCAGCCATTTGAAAACCAATTTTCATCAAATAAATGTTGAATTCTTTTTAAAATTACATGCTCTTTCATGTTTCATAAGAGGCTTTTCATTATCTCACTTAGAAATGTTCAAAACATGAATCCCCACCTCAACCAGTACTGTACAGTCCCTTTAAAGCATAGCAGCTATTCTAACCCACTGTGTGCCCAAACCTACCCTCATTTTATACTCTGATCCAGCATGCAAACAGAGAAACAGAGATGGAGAGGGAGAGAAAAAAAAAGAAGAGATGGAGACATAGGGAAAAAAAGAGAGATTGGTAGAGAGAAAGTGAAGAGAATTAAAAAGAGAATTGGAGAGATTTAGATGGGGGAAGAGAAAAAGGATGTAACTGAAATACATACTCTATGTGATAACATTCTGGTGAGTGTAGCTGAATGTCATATACCATTATAGAAAGTGATATTGTATCACTTTCACAGCAGAGATGCATGCATTTTTCAAAACATCGTAGCAAAACCGAGATATTGCACCCATAGTCGATGATATATCTGGAACAAATTGGGCTGTGTTTATCTATAACTGAAGAGAGAGAATCATGTTGCAGGTTAAAGTTGTACAGTCTAAATGATGACAGCAAAAAAATAAATAAAGAAAGAAAGAAAAGAAATCATTATATCCCACAATGCACGGTGTGCATTGCTACTTGTTATTTACCAGCCGTAGCGCGCAGCGGTGTATTGAATTGGCATATTATGTGTAGTCTTGGTACGCAGTTAGAATACCTTTTTATATGTTTGTGCAGATCAGCTCATAGCTAGAGGTCGTGATCCAAGTTTTGATATTCTTAACGTTGAAAACGATGAATTAAAAAGACGGAAGCCTTGACTGTGACCCAAATGTCAAAATTTACAATGAAAAAGTATTCTGTGTTAGACACTTATGCTGCTATAGTCCATTGCTGATTGATAGTTCCTAGATCAAAGTCATTGACAAAGACAGGCACAGTCATGCTCTCTTGACCCTGTTGTACAGAAGTTGAGATCAAATATGAATCTCTTAATACCAGGTTCTGATTGGCTGATACCTGACTTATTTTTGATTACATCTTTTCATGCAACAGGACCCAGATGTATTAACCATACAATGTATATGATTTTGAAACCCACCTATAAATTTTACAATTTTATATGAAATATTGTATTACATTAACCAAACTGTGATGAATTATTTGACTTCAATACATACATTCTTCATAATCTCAGTATTTAATTTTTGTACCACCACTGTGAGTTTTAGTGTTGAGAATACTGATAAAGAGATTTGAAAAAAAGGACAAAGAAAATGTAGAGATTAAAAAAAAAAAAACCCAAAATCAAATGATTGTAGCATAGAAGTGTGCCTGTCCCGATATTCAAGATCCATATTTTGAACAGAGAATCGAAGAAAACATCTTGCATAACATGGAACTATTCAACATTTATAAGACCTGTGAAGACATCATCAATTTATAGTTCTCTGTCAGCTTCTGTATCAATCCACTTTGTCACCCCCCCCCCAAAAAAAAAAAGCAAATACACACCCACTGCAAGAAATTATCAAGAAATACCTATAAAAGCAACAGATTTCCTAATCTACATCTGAGGCAAAACACTAATGGTTGCATGCACATATGGTATGCGTACACACACACACACACACACACACACACACACCCAAACACACCCACTCACTTATGAATGCACGTAAATAGAGATGTGGCTGTCAAAACACGTGAGACAGTGACAGCCACAGAGTTAGATTACAGGACTTTAAAGCCTGAGTCGAGCACTGATAGCATAGCTTTCTTTCGGGAAAGTTACCGTGAGTGAAAGAAATGGGGTACATTTGTCATTGCTATTCCATGCCATATTCAGGTTGACTTTAGTGGAAACAAACCCAAATATACTATTTGGAATGAGTAAATGCAGCAATATTAGTAGAACACATCACTTAAGTATGAGGAAAATTGGACAATCCATTCAAAAGTTGTTAATGTTTTAAGTTTCAATACCACCATTACTGAATAAGAAGACTGCAGTTATTTGTTATGTCACACATGGACAACAATATTCAATTTAATAGTTAATTTCCATCAAAGAAAAAAAAAAAACATAATTCAAAGCAGTACAAGTTGTCCATTTCCTTTCATTCATTTTAAAAGATACAATATGTAGTATATGTATGAATGATATTATAGCAAAAAAAAAAAGAACAATGCACACTTTGTCATTGTAACTAAAAAAAAAAGTAATCATAATGACTGAAAAAAAAGAGTGTTCCACTAAAAAAGCCAAGCTTATAGGACGTGGAACACTGGAATGAAAGCAACAGCAGCACCAATTTACCAATAAAATATATTCATATCAAATTCATCTATATACCACTGTACATTTAATCATTGATACAGTATATGATGCTGATAATACAAGCATACTATAAACAATACTATTATTTATGATAAATAAAGAAAGTATAAAGAGAATTCAACATTTTAATTTTTCTAGCATAATGAAAAAGCTCTTGGCTTACTTCTCTCAGAAGACGGAGGGAAAGATATTACCCTCAACATATGTCAGTAACAAGTGGAAGAATTGTGTACTTTTCATAAAATACAAAGTATATAATCTATGTTTTCTTTTTATTGGTGTCCTGCTGTGACATCACAAATGGTTGTAGTTTTCTTATAAATCCAGCAATTGTGGCAGCAAAACTTTAAAGATTCATTTTTTTAAAAAAGGATTGTTGGATTTCCCTCAAACTTCACTGATTTGTTGTACTAATATTTCTGCATTTGTTCATTCAATCTGCATGTACACGTATATATTTGGGTCTCATTCCACTTTAGATAAAATGAAATGAAATTGGACAGACAGACTAATAAAAGCTTCGTCAAAATCAGTCATCAAATCTGGTACTGTAAAAGTGGATATTTTCGTGTGAGTAATTCTTTGCTCTTGGCAGGTTGAGATGAGTTTCAAGTGTTTTTAATTCCTCGTAATCAAGACATGAACTACTGGAACATGTAGCGAGCAAAAATATTTGCATGCTTTTATTTTCGCGCTGGTTTCTGGTTGCGTGAAATCCCCAAAAATGTCAACAATGTGAAAATGTCTACTTTTTCTTTTTTTAAGAACTCTTTATATTTTGATGAGAATGTTGTGGATTCATCATGATGATTTCATTTGTAGAGTGGAGAAATGAAGCAAACTGAAACTGGAAAAAAGATATGAAATTGATATGCAATCTTAAGTAAAGTTCTGTTGTATGTGTTTGCAACTCTATATGCAAGTCAACTTGTCACAAGTGTTTCACTGTAAGAATGTGATAGACTCTTTGAGCTCCCTGTATTGCCACTCTGATGCATCTATATCTCAGTCTGTCTTTCTGACTCTCTTCCATGGATCTCTCATGGATGAGAATTACTCTTTCTGTCATCTAAAGAAAAGCCAGTAATCACCATCTGCTGGAATGGTAGAAATCATGTCTTGCTAATGCTAGTTTGTGGTAAGAATGGAGAGAGAACCTGTTGTGGTTGGTAGGGTCACTCATCCAGAGCCCTGCTAATTTGCCCGGCCTCGTGAGCTACTTCGTCTGAACGTGATGTGTCAGCCACACATTCCTTCCCCACATAATTGCGCCCCTGGCCCGGGCACACACCATGAGCTGCATGCACTTGAGAGCACAAGTAAGGCCTGCGCATCTACGGGGGCTTGCGCAGCAGCGTACGGCGCAGTTGTTTTGGAGGCCTGCGTGGCCGAGACTAGCCCAGAGGAATTGCTTTGCTGCCTGCTGGCCCTGTGAGAGAAACTGTTATGGTTTTAGTGTGTAGGGCGAGCTCATCCCAGCCCAGTCCTTTTCTTGGACTGCAGCCAACACCTGCGAAATCGTGTCTCCTCCAATCACTTCGGCAACACTGAGGCAGACTGCGGGGTACGCCATGCTTACTGGCAGACCGTCCGTAACTCTACAGCTCTCTTAGCTCAGTATTCTTTACTGAAAGAATCAAGTAATGAAAAAAAAAGAAATAGGGAGAAATGATTTTCTTAAAGCAGAGAAAGGGAGCCGTGGTGCAGTGTTTACCTGCAGTGTTGACGCAGAAACGTGCTTATTGCTGTGGGGGGAAGGTGAGACGGTAACCTGTGGGCCCCGTCTCCGCCAGGCTAGGCGGAGAAGGAGTGGGAAGTTAATTTCAAATGATGTTGTGTTATCCAATATTGACCATTTAATCAATCCACGTCAATCATTGTGATTGAATAGTGTGGTGCTGATGGGGGTTTTTCACTGGGGAGGGATGAGATATAGGAGAGATGTATCTTGTGGTTTCCTCTTCACAGCTTATAATCAGCTTTGAACTATCACTGTGTAGACACCAAGAGTAAATCACCAGCCCACCAACCAGCCTATGGTAGAGATTTGTGAAATCCATTCTTTCCATAGCAAACTGCCCTTTGTGTGCTATGAATGTATGAAAATGAAAATTCCTAATTTTCATTCATTTTATGTGTTTTGACATAAGCAGTTATACAATACCTACATATTCAGGAAGATATGCCATGTGTGTTTGTATCAGACTTATATTTGAAGGGAACTCTCGTATGAAGCGCTTGCTCATAGGTGTACTAAGGAGCCCACACACATACACATGTACCACAAGTGCATACTGTCAACTATACCTGTGTATACATCGATAAACATGGATATATAGATAGACAGATACACACACATAACGCATAGGCACTGAAAAGTGTCAGCAGACATTTTATGATAATGTCAGTAGCTCATCATACTTGTATGAACCCCTAATGAGAGTGCAATGGCAATGGCTGTCAAGAGGCAACACATACAGTTGAAGGTCAACCGATGAATTCGCCTGCCCTGAGCACTATAGATGCTATGGTAAAAAATTTGGAGGAAGTTGTTCCTCCGTGATGCTCATGTCAAGGTGGTACATTGAGTATGAATGATTCTTATACTTTTCTTCAAAAGAAAAAGAAAAAAAAACAAACACTATCAAATAAGACAGGTGATCAAAATTTGGGTGTTGTGTGACAAATAGCAGACAATTATTAATTCATTTGAAAGGGTACTGAATAATGCAAGGCAAGATATTATTATGGCGTGAATTTTTTACAAATTGGAGCTGGCGATCTTTTCCGTGGCATGAAATTTTTGCAAATTGCCACTGTCATCCCAATGCATTACAGTGTTGACAAGAACTTTTGCTTGCATTTTGATTTTGCAAATCTTGGCTTTTGAAAAATTATGCACATGATAATTTCTTGTTTTACAGGACATATACCTATGTCTATTTCTTCTATGGGCACCCCATGGCAACTTGCACATAGATCCATCACCTCAAATTGTTAGCTCCTTCAATAATCAAGTTATTCCCCATTCTCTTATAGATATTACAATCTTATTTAGTTATCAAAATATTGGGTAAAACTTTGTGCATGGTCCAATGAATCTTGATGAGTTGAGAGCTAATTTGTCAAAGTCCCTCTAGAAGGAAAAATAAGAATTACATGTACCAGGGTAGTTATAAAGTCTGGTGTTAGAGTAACTGTTGTGATGTGATTGCTTGATCATTTATAATGGTGCTCTAGGGTAATTATTATCATTTTTATTGGTATCTAGCAAAATATTAAGTGAAACAGGCTACTCTGTGACATAGAGAATGCTACTGTGTGCAATTGCTCCTCTCCCTTGTTTTGTAATGTTTTAATGGGGTGGGGGGGATTGACGAAGACCACTGGATGTATTCTTTTGAAAGTATGACAAGGAGGAACCTGTAAGGAGGAAGGCAGAATTTACCCATGTGTGGAGAATTCCACAGATGTATCAACTTTCCTGTGAATATGCCTCATTTGGAGAGATTTCACACCCCTTCTCATCCTGCTCTCCTGCACCGCATTAAAGGCGGCAGCCTTCTTGGGCAAACATTGGCCGGGGCGTTCGTTAGAACAGAAACCGGCTTCAACAGGCTCATAGTAATCATATGACAAATCACCCAGTAAGCTTCCTCTAAAACCAGCAGAAACACATGTCTGCACTTCACTGAGAAGACACATGTCAACTCACACGCACACTATCTCTTACTTCAAGGAGATCATTTCATAATCGTGCCTCTGCCACTTATCGTTGCTTGAGGCGTGACCTTGAAGGGTGACTGTCTGTATGTCTGTTATTAATTGTTTCTTGTTCACACCCTGACTGGAGAACTTCACAAAGTATCTCGAGCAAACTTAGTGTATTTGTCATTAGACTGTAAACAGGAAGAGCGCGTGGATTGGTTGAAAGTGTCAAAGCTCAGTGTTAGGTGTCAAGATCAAAGGCTGCTATCTGAATTTTGAATCACAAAATCAAAAGCCTTCAATGAAAGTCTAATAGACATGATAGAAGGACAGCCTTTGAAGAATATAATTCACTAAGATGATTTGGCATAAATTCTGGTGATCATTTCAAGGTTGTGAACTTGATTTTTGACTTATTTCTACATTGCCTCGAAATAAATGAAAAAACAACATGTTTATTAAACTGACGCAAATATGAACTACCAGTACAATAGTCTTATTCTTTTTCAGTGTGTGATTTTGGCAGAGATTTTATACAGGGCAAATATCTTAGTCAATGTATGAACCTTTTTTTTTTCTTTTGTAAGGTAACTTCAAAATTCAGTCAAAATGGCTCAGGTATAGGTTGTGACAAGCTGAAATCAAGATAGTCATTAAAATGTGTGAAATATCATGGGTCAGAGGTAAAAGCTCTATACAGTACACCATGTTGTGTGTGAGATAAAGCTAGGAGCATACATGTAATATAATTCAATCAATCTGGCAAGTAGATAAATCATGACAGGTAATTACCTCTGATTATGCACATGGGGGATTGCTGTTCGAAATAATAATAATAATAATAATACATTACATTTGTAATGCGCTTAATACAATGTTTCTAAGCGCACAGGGAAAAGACGAAAGGATGTGTCTCTAAGAAAAATATGAAGCTTTATCAGAGATTTTAACTTGTAACTTACAAAGTAATACAAGAACTAAAAGTGATATGGGGAGAGATCATGCACATCAGGAGATGTACTGGCTTATAAGAAGGGGGATGGATTTCACTGTGTAACTGTTCATGCAATGGCATCAATTTTCCCTTTTTTCTTGTTTTCTTACACTGAACATGATGGTTGTTAACATTGTTAAAGTTAATCCTGTCGTCACCACTCTCTGGTAGTTTTATCGCTGATGAAAAGAATTCCTCCTTGTGACTGTGTGACAAGAGGTTCCATGACATTTGCTCCTGAGGCAAATTGCTCCCATGAAATAACTGCACGCTAGGCCAAACATAAAACTTACCCATAAACATAACCCTAACACTAAGCCTAATCCTCACACCAAAACCTTCTCACACCCCTAACCCTAACCCTAAGTCCTTAGAGTAAATAAGACCGGAGCAATTGTCGCAGGGGCAAATGTTGTGTCACCATGACAAGAATACCATGCACACCAAGTTCTATTTTACACTGTGCCTTTTGTGTGAACATATAACTGTACCATGACATACACCAAAGACATTAAACAATACAAGATCACACTGTATTTGCTGGAAGCCTGGTTGCTATCAGTCCTTGTACTGAGCAAACTGGTAGATATTTTATCTCATGATGATAAAGAGAAAATATACATCAATACCAAGTTACTGAACCTCTGCCCAGTGCCTGACTTCTTAATACTCGTCTCCTTTGGTGAAGATATAAATGGAATAATTTGTATGAACCACAGAACGTCATTTCGTGGTTCTATACCAATGGATTCATTAAACCTATTGAAACAATGCAATTGTGATATGTGAGAGACATACTGCCAATGCCAAACTTGGAAAATGGCAACTAGAGGAAAGAAGAAAAGATTAATGATATTTGATAGGTGTAATGGCAAGACCAATGGTTACCAAACATATCCCTCCTTGACCATTTGAAGCGAGGTAAACAATAAACCATTCAAATTTTATAAAAATTGATCAAGCTTTCCAAGATGTTATCCCACACACATACACACACACGTCTGCACACACACACACACATACACCAAGAAACAGATACCACACATTAAATAGAGGGTAATTTTGGCTCTGACTTGGAAAGCGTACCAACGTATACTGTAGATGGAGTTGTATGCATCTCGTAAGTGATAGAGAAAATATACTGAACCCATACCTCATGACATTTTATGACAATGCTGAAGTGCATCATGGTTTTAAGGGTAATATGTCACAAAACGAACACTTTGATCTCAATGACAGCTGTAAGATGCCTAGGCACCCCAGGGAATAATGAGCAAGTAATGATGGTAATAATTGTTGTTCTCTACAGTTTGTATATTGTCTTTTCACATCATGGGGATCAAAGTGCATTTGATACATTTTCATATCCACTTGTCTGATGAAGAAGCAACATTAGCACCATTTGACTCCTCTGTTTAAAAGCATTTGTCATCTGCAAAGTAAATATTGTGTGATGGTCATATTTCAATGCAATATCATAGTGTCTTCTCTTGTATTAGACTGTGTTCTCATTTTTGGAAACATAAGAATATCAAAATTATGCATTAAAAAATGTTTGAGACATGAAATTTCTCACCATTCTTGATATGAAATGTGCTATTGCCAAGTTTTCTGCCTTGCTTTGTTTTAATGATGTGTTTTTATTTCTCTCTTTCTTTTTCATGCTGTCTCCACCATTCACCTTCACTGCTTCTTTCTCCAATGCAGGTAAGTGGATTGCACATTGATATAAGATGATATAATATAAGACAAATACACATGCAGAACCCGCTCTCAAGAAAGAAAAGAAGAAAAAGAAACCAAACATAGAATGCTTTTAGTCATAAATCTGAATCGATTATAGAAAACATTTTTCAGTTTCAGGGAGGGAAAGCATGCTTTTTATGGTGTATGTGCTTGAATGACCGAAAAGAAATGAAATGAAGCATATTAGATCATAGCCATTGTACTGGAAAGAAGTGATTTACTTCATTTATTTAAGGACCATTACTTTTTTATACACAAGCCAGAGGAAATCTGAAATGGGCAGGCATACAAGTCTGCTGTGCTCGCCAACCAAAAACAACTGTGAGTTTTGCCGATTGTAGAGTACCTGAAGATGAATATATACTGAGTGTATGAGAAGTCTGCATCCTTGTGTCAATTCTGATATTTGTGTCTATATAGAGGCTTGTACTTTCCTGTATAAGTTAATAAAGTAGGGGATGTGTAGAAAACAACAACAACACTATAGATGATTAACCTGTTGAAGACTAGTCCTGAGTGTACTTGAGCAGGTGTGTTTGGGAAACGTGTGTTAAATAGCAAATATCAGCTTGTCCTCAACGGGTTGAAAAGTCAATGGACAGACTGATCCGTTTGCAAAGGTAGAAGAAATGTGCTCTATGTATACATATGTGTGTGTGTTTGTTTGTTTGTGTGTGTGTAAGTGGGGAAATAGGTGGGGATAGTTAGGGTTATAGGTAGATGTAGTTAGGTTAGAGTAGAGTAATGGTTAGCGGGGAAATAGGTGGGGATGGTTAGGGTTAGGTAGATGTAGTTAGGCAATGGTAGAATAATGGTTAAGGGGTCAGGCAGGAATATGGTTTGTTTGATGATATACACATATGGTTATTTTGTGCTTGTACGGAGGGGGGGGGGGGAGGGGTGGTCGATAGGTTAGATAGAAGAAAAAAAATGATGAGTTTTGTTCGGTTAAGTAAAGAATGCTTTTTTTTATATGTTTTAGGAACTGCTGTATTCTCAAGAGAGTGTAAGAGAATTTATATAATGAAGTGGATATTGAGCAATCTGATCAAGTTGATCAAGATTTTTCTTTCCCTTATAAGAGTTACACTTTATCTGATATATTTATGTATATAGTGTGTGCTCTGCCAAAAAAAAGAAAGAAAAAAAAAGAAGGAAGTTAAGTGAAAAAGTGATTGAGTAGCACACATTTCTTAGTCGGTGTGTGAGTGATAAGGCACATTCGGATTGGCTTGATTAGGCTGATCAAAATAGCTTTTTCTGAGAATTATGCAGATTTTTATGTCATTTCTCTTATAAAACAGGGTATGATTTGGTAAAAAGAATCAAATATATCATACTGTATGTTTGAAAAATGATTTAGCAGCACAAGATAGAAGAATACAGCTGCTTTCTTTTTTTTTTTGTTGGTGGACGTATTAATTTTATTGTTAATATGGATTTCACATTGAATGAAACTCAAATAAAAGAATATTATAAAAAAAAAGGCTGATCTCTTTCTTCATTCATCAGATGAAGCCAACGTTGATCCATCCATTCATTCCATGACCAAATAATAGTTCCTTGATGGTACATGTACAGATCATATTCATCTGTCTTTTCATATATAAATACTTCTTGTAACCACCTTAGGTAGAAGTATGGATGGCCAAATGTTTGTTTTTATTTTTGAAGTCATACATTTTTTTTTCATTATTCTATGGGCAATGTCAACTTAGTATCCTAGTGGAAGGGGGGGGGGGGTATTGTGGGGTTAATTGGCTTGCCTGATGTGTTTTCAGAAATCCCAGGTTAACATGAGTTGTAAGATTTGTATGAACTTGGTCACTTAGCAACATTTGATAGGAATTAAAACAGAAATACTGTAATAAGAAATGCCCATTCAAAAGATCTATGTCTTGTTCCTTGAAGGGCTGGTTAAAAGTTATCTAATAGCAGTGGGAGATGAGTAGCCATAGGCTTGGCAGGGACGAACTGAGAAACAGAAATTTCAAGCAGATTAAAAGGAGTGCACTGAAATGAAAACAGACTTATAGTGGCTTCTTGATATCCACAATTCTCTCTCAATGTTTTTGTGGCATATGTTTGTTATCTCATTGCCAAATTGCAAGCAATTCTCTAGTGCATTTTTTTTTTTCATTTTTTCCCCCCACTGTTCAGGCAGCATTATCACAAGGATGTAAAACTCCAGCGATGGTTTCTTTGCGTTCCTAGGTTGGTGAAACGCCAGACCCTGGAGGTGCTTTCCACCGAATTAGCCTGTGACCAGGCGCATGCAAATGCATGGAGATCTAAGTCGCGCTAATGTCAAGCAGGCGAAAAACATTCAAATACTTGCAAAGTAGGTCACTGTATTAGGGGCTTGAGCTCGGCAGGGTTCTCCGAAAGTCAGTCTTCTAATTCATCAGCACAGAAAGCAATGCAAGTCCCTTTCATCTGCTGGTGTGAGTTTCACCCTGAGCACCGGGTGCTTCTGTAATCTCTTTTCTGCTATCTCTTTTGTGATCCTGCTTTCATCCATCTGTCTCCATTTCTTTTCTAAGGTTTTCTTCTCAAACTTGCTCATCCCCCATATGTCTCTATCCCCCTCTCCTCTCTCCTTCTCTCTCTCTTCGACTCTCATTCATTCAATTTCTTACTCCAGTTTCTCCCCTGCATTATTTACGATTTTTGGATGACTCTTTTTTTTTTTTCCCGGTCTTTTCTTGTCTGATTATCCTGACCTTGTTTACCCTGGGAACTTTAGAGTTGGCTGTTTTTCTTATGATGATGATGATGATGATGATGATGATGATGATGATGATGATAATGATAATGATAGTGGTAATGATTATGATGATGATGATGGTAATGATAATGATGATGATGATGATGATTGTAATGATAGTGATAGTGATGATGATGATGATAATGATGATGATGTTGTTAATGATGAGTAACAGTATCATCAATGGCATTGCTATTTTTATTCAATAACATCTCTTGCTTCCTATGACTATTGCGGCCCCAGCAGCACCAGCATCAGAATAATGTGGATGTTCATAATTTACAATTCTGTAAGAATGATTATCATTATCAGCATCATCCTCATCATCACCACCACTATAAGTATCATCGGTTATAAACTTAGTGTATTGCTCAGGTAAGCTCCTGTGTGATATCTTTGGTTTACATCTAGTATTTGTGATGATTAGGTAATATATTATTTGTCTGCCCAAAAAGTTGGAATTGTCCATATTTTCATCATTTTTTTCATAAATAATTTTATGCATGAATTAATCTTCATTTAATAGATAGGAATAATTCTCAGAGAAAGAATATTAAGAGTAACTCATATTCCCATGTGTTGCCACCTAGGGAGCTCATGCTGGTACCTTGGCAACAACAATAATAACAACAAAAACCCAACAAGCAAATAAAAGCGAAAACTGAAGCCAGCAACACCATAATTAAAATAATAATTTGTGAAAGTCTTTTTCTTCTGAAGCAGAACTGCTAGGCAGTTTTCATGTTTGAAGAAAAATATATATATATCGTCGCTGGGGCGACAAAACCTTGTATCTACAAAATGTCAAATGTTCAGGAGAGCCAAAAAACATGGCGGCCAAAGCACCATAGCGAATGGGAGAGCCTTTCCTTTAACATGCTGTAGTGGCTTCCTAAGACAGTTAGGATTTGGACAGGACATCACTAACCCAATTATTTGACCATTAATCCAAAAAAGTCATTTTCACCAAAATTTCAGATACAAGGTCTTGTCACCCCAGCGACGATATATATATGTAAGGCCAGGGTCCCGTTTTATCAAAAGATATAATCGATTATAAATTTCCTTACCACACAGGCTGCCATAGACTTATGATAGAAATCAACTATATAATCAATTTTAAGAAGTGGCAACATCAATGGGATAACTGATTTAATTCTAAGCCCTCTGTATACTATATGATCCAATTGGTTGCATGACTGTGGAAACAAGCTGGGTTATAGACAAGTTGCGCAACTCGACACTTCACACTTGATTTGTGATCAAGACTACACAGCTAGGCTTACGACTGCGCTGGTGTCAGCCCGTATACTGTAGCGTGATTGGCTGAAAGTCCATGTCTGGCCATGAAAATTTGTCGTGCCAAATCTCCACGACTGGCATGCGATCCAGTCTATGATATATTATTGCAATGAGAAATGGTAAAAATCATTTTTTTGTATTATTGTCATTACTAAGTTGTTCATTTTATTTTTCTTGGTTTGATGTTGTTGTTGTTATTGCTGGTTTTGTTTTAGGCACAGAAGCGCCATTCTCAATCTAGAGAGGTGTATGGTTTAGAGCCATATGAAGACATGTGAATGTCAGAGACAGGATTTGTGGTCTGCTCTGCGAGGGTGTTTCATTGGTCTCATAAGTGATTGCTTATAAATGTTTTTTGCTGATGTTTTTCTGTGACAATGCAGCCGCTGATTGCTTACCTTTCATATCAAATGTCTTGTGGTGGTCAGTCGGCTTGTGACAAGACTTTAGCAGTGAATAAGACTTCAGTGATCTGTGCTCACAGTAATCTGTGCTCACAGAAATATGTGTAATATATTTACTCGGCATTTACACATGTACACATGTACAACTCGTGGCAAGCTTGTCTGATGCACATTTGAAAATCTAAGTAGCCCAAGTAGTCTGGCAGATGGATGTATTACAGAATCATCATTGGTTTACTCCGGCAATATTGGTTGCCATTCAGTGGCTAGTCTATCATTCCAGCCATTATAAAAAAAAAAAAAAAAAAAAAAAAACACCAACAAAACCTTATCCAGGCAATTACCCCCAGAGGGCAATTACCCCCCGGCCAAATACTGGTTAGTGGTAAGGTTAGAGTAAAGATTAGGGTTTGGGTTAGGTTTAGGGTTAGGAGTTTGGAATAGGGTTAGGGTTAGGTTCAGGATTAGGATTAGGATTAGGGCCAGGGAAAGGGTGCGGGGTAATTGCCCAGGGGGTAATTGCCCTAGACCCTTCAAAGAAACACAAATAACCACAAACTTTTTTGCTTGAGAGCAAGGTCCCTTGTAACAGCCCATTGCTTTCTTTCCTCATCTTGATAAGAAATCCATTTTCCTTTCCTTAAATTTCTTTTACTTCTACTCTCTCTCTCTCTCTTACTGCATCACTTCAGTTATTTTGTTGTTGTTTTTAATTGTATGAACTGACTGCCTCCCTTACATTTTATCAAAGCCAGCAATTTTGGTCCTGAGGGAAAAAAAAAAGAGAGATATGTATATTTAGATTAGGAAGCCAAACAAAATCGGTCTCATTTTCCCCTACCTTGTTATTTCATTCTTAGTACTCGATTAGATACAAACAAAATCTGTCTAACAGATTTAGTTCATGCTGGCTGTTGCCTGTTTGCACCTATAGTCTTTCAGCATTCTGTGTTAGATTGTTTGAAAAAGAATAGGGTGTAGTGATTTGCTAGACAGCTCTTACATCTCCTAATGACTGTACTTCTCTTGTTGTGTGTGATTGTATGTGCGTGGTGATTACTGATTGAATTAATACATCGATCAATCATTTCATGCAAACAGCTTTGTTTTCTTTTATCGAACTTGCCGTTTCAAAGGATCCCAATACAGTACAGGATCACTCACAGTAATTTGCCAAGAATTTGAGAATTTTTAAAGTGGTGATTATGTTGTATAGTGTAATATGGGTATGTCTGTTTACACACATTAATGTATCTGAAAGAAACTGTTCAAGAATGGAACTGGTTTATTGCATGATGAATTAGATAGGAGACATGGCAAGGTGATATCATTTATCCTGTAGTGATGCCTGACCTGTAAGCTGATCAAACCATTTGTGTGTGTTTCCTGTATTTTTTTCCAAGTTGTAGTATGATAAACATTGACAAGTAAGTGCCTTTAATAAGAGACTTTACCCCTTAAAAAATGAGTATGATGTTGAAGTGGTGGATTAGTGAAACCTGGCCAGAGTCGGACAGATTGTTATAATGCTTGTTATGCAACATGGCTTCCCATGGGTTAGATATATCCTCTTGGTCAAGAGACCATGCTTTGGCCTATTAAAAAAAAAAAAAAAAAAAAAAAAAAAAAAAAAAAAAAAAAAAAAAAAAAAACTTTGACATATATGTGAAATATCTCTTTTTTTTGGCCAGTGCAAGATAGTAGACATTCAGAAATTATGTCTACCTTCATAGCAGTATTGTAATAACTATTTCTTATTGAGCGCTTATACAGAACCTGATCAAAGCGTTGTACAATCAACATATGACATTCACAAAATATAGAAACAACATAATTACAATTGAAACAGTTCAGTCTTGAGTTTCTTTCTTAACATTACTTCTGATTATATTCAGGTCATCTGTCAAGTGAGTTGTAGTGTTAAATGCCTGTAGATAATTTTGCACTGTCTGCCAGGTTGATTATTGTCTGTTTAGGTACTCAACGGTTCTTTTGTTAAATTTTGACAGCTACAAGTGTATGTTGCATTTTTATTAAATTAGGTTTTGTAGGTTTTTCTGTAAGAAAATGACCTAGTGCTCGCATGTTCACCTAAAAGTCATAGTATTATCACTCTCAATGCTTAGTATAAATTATCACATTTTAGGCCATTGTGCCGCCCTCTCATCTTGAAAATATTGACAGTGCGCGTGAACGTGATAAGTTGAACATCTGCACCAAATTTGAGTGATTGGCAGAAAACTGTGACTGTTGCATGTGAGGGGCCTTGGGCCGTGTTCATGCGAATTTCGTAGCCAGAATCACAAACATGAATCATGATTCAAAACGGCGTTTCAAATCACGGTCTCAGCGGAAGAGCGTTCATGCGGGCTTTCGCAACGCTGATTCTGGCTCAGCTCATCCTTTGCCATTGCGCAGCGCACTGCGCAGTTTGACCTTGTCTACGTCTCTGCAACTCGAGCCAGACGTCCTTATTCCAACTGTACAGGCCTTTACGTTTTTATTTCGGTGAATACTTTCCGATAAGCTGTGGCATTCAGGCTCTGCCCACAGATCGAGGAATAATCCTAATTCTTCGTCTCTCCAATTGTTTCCCTTGGTAGACACAGCGCTGCAACCAGTACTTTTATCAACTCAATCGGAGAGTAATTACATGTATTATTATATTAAACAGTTAACGTTAGATACGAGTTAGATATATGTTTAACGTTAGATATATATAATCGGTGTATGGCGTTGATGTAAACAAACAAGCGCAAGTATGGTACCAAAACACGCGATTCATAAGACGTACACAAGCGCGCGAACAGAACTAGAACCTGTGGGATACCCCATGAGACACGCATGCGCACAGCGCACAATGACGTCATAGAATCATGATTGAAATCACGGTTGCGTTCATGCGGTTTCTGCGATGGTGATTCCGGCAGAATCATGATTCAAAACGTCCTTTTTTCCGCGTTTCAGATCGGCGTTTTGAAACGCGTTTAAATGGAAAAATCACATGAATGCAAGGCAACTAAACACGTTTAGCGACTAAACGTGTTTAGAAACGCAATTCTAGTTTCGTATGAATGCAGCCTTAATCAGAGGACCTGACAGGACCAAAATTATGACAGCTTGCTGGGATTTAAGCATAGAGAGAGATTGATTGGGGGGGGGGGGAAGGAAGGGAGTAAACTGACAAGGTTTTTGTTTATTTCATCCTGTTATATAAAGATATAACAACATATTTATGTTCAATCATTTTACCAGCAGAGTGCAGTCACTAACATATGGTAGGCAGGCAAAAGGCACAAATTACCAAGTTCTGTTACAGATATGAAATGGCCCAACTAGGCGACCTATAGATATGGGAATGATTGACTTTCAGCAAATTCTTGCAAGTATTGGAAATCTGTGTTGGCAACAAATGAAGCTCAGCTATATGTTCACACTGAAACTAAGTAATCGTGCTTTCATTTTTGTAGTACCAGTCAATTCTACATGATAGACAAATAGCAGTCTCTGTGGGTGTAGATGCATACATAGGTGATGGCTCCCTCATTGTACTGCCTGTCAGCATCAGTATGTTGACAAATTAGACTTAACTCAACATTTGCATACTGATGCCTGCACGTTCGCTGTGGTCCTTTGGAATGCTTTTATTCATTTCCACCGATGATTTTTCTTCCTCAGCTTTTTTTTTTGACTGTGCATGATTGTGATCACCCTCCGTGTCCATTCATCATTTCAGAAGCTGTTTTCCTATTCACTAAGTGTGATTTGACTTTCATCTTGCCAGGCAAATGTCTTTTGCCAGCATCCCTCACTGAAATGAATATTTTTCTTAACTTCTTTTTGTGCATCATGCCATGACAGGGATGTTGGTCTTGTTATGAAAATGATACCTTGCCACTATGAATACATAATCTCTGAGGATTATGTTCATGGGCTTGCAGTTAATGGATCACCACGCATTATTCCTACCCCAGTTTTGGCATCAATTATGCATGAAGTTGATGTGCCGTGGTGGTGAGAATTTACTCTCTGCATTTTCCCCCATCACCCCCCTCCCCTCTGCGACATTACTATCTGAACGCTATTCATGAGATCTGCTGGTTTTCGCTCAACCTGCACATGCACAGAGTGTGATCCCTTTACCCACAAAACTGTCCACTGCCGCGGTTGGTGTACACAGTGGGTAGATCATGCCAGTCTCTTTCCCCAGTCACTTCGACAGCAGACGGATTTTCCACATGTCAGTATGACAACATGTGCCGAGGTAATTTGGTGTCGATTTGCAGGGCACACAGGGCCGAGAGAGGAAAGCCCCAAATCCTGCGGTACCTTCAATTTCAAAAGAGCCGTGGCCACATACAGCATCCAATGTCTACATAGCTTTCTTTTCATAAACTTCAGACATGCCACCTATAAATTTACTGTAAATTTCACTCTATTTGTCACAGAAAAAGATAAGGAAGACAAACAAGAATGACTGCTGTCCTTGCCATATTATGTCAGGTTATTTCAACAAAAGTTGCCTGCATTTTAAAAATGAGAATAAAAAAAAATCTGCCTAGTGCAGTAATGTTGCCTGGCCTCGGGGAAAAAAGCAACGAACGAAAGAAAAAAAATATAGGTCACAGTGCAGACGTGATGTATGCTAAAGCACTGATGTATGCTGAAACATTTTTATTGCTGTTGTTTTGGCAGTGGTAGTGTCGCCCATCTCAAAACTACCCACTTTTTCACCAGATTTTACTGCAGTTCATGAACTTCACTGATCCACACGTAACCTTTTCCAAGTCCGTCCTTCTTGTAGTGGTACAACATGAATCTTAATTCACTTTACAGCTACTCCATCTCTAAGTTCGTGTCCAATTTTATGACCTTGCATTGATTTTCTTCCTGTAAGTTCCCTTTGCTTCCCCAGGTAAAAAAAAAAAAAAAAAGTGAAGTTGATCATTACATAGACTACAAGACTGAAAAAGAGGCAAGAATTGAATAGGACTGAAACCCAGCAGCATGAATGAGTCGGGAAAGATACAGAGGACATTTGGGGGGAGGGGGACAGATCATTCTCATAGCGCACTGCTCATTGTATGCGCAGAGGAAATATTAAAGAATCGCATAAACAAATTCAAACGTGATCAGTTCCTGTTGCTTAAAAAATTGGTGCATATATATAAGTATTTTTTAGATTGAAGATTCAAGTCTGAGTTTTTTTTTTTTTTGATCTATAGACACATCGAGCATCCATAACTTGATATATTACTAATTTATTCAAAATTTAAATGATTTAGTTTTTGTGCCATTCCTTTCATCATAAGGGATATTATACAACCTCCAAGCAAGAATTACACAGCAGAATATGCAAGGTATCAGACCAGAAGAGAGAGAGAAAATGCAACACAGTTTGACGCAGGGAAGCCAGCTGGAATCTCCACTAGAAATATTCGAGTATTTGCAAGTCGCTATTACCCCAGGCTGAGGCGTAAGTGCCCGTGTGTACCCACATTTGCACCTAAGCTTGTGTGTGTTTGTGTGTGTGCATCTGGCTAGCAAAGCATGAATGGATGGATACATTGATGGTGTATGGTGAGCATATAGGTCATCTCCAAGCTCTTGACACATTTCTCTTCCTTGGAGCTCTTCTTATGCAGGAGTACACAGTCATCTGTGGATGGATGTTGGTCACAAAGCAGCAGCATTGGATCTCACCTTTATACTGTACACACCATATATCTAGAGAGTTTACATATATGTTTGTTTTTTCCTGAATCTGGACTTCCTGACATTTTTGCGAGTGGTTAACTTTGTGACAGTGAAATACAGCAATAGATAAAGAAATGTGACATTCATGCACATCACGTTCATGTCAGGATCTGAGTTAATATGTTTTTGCATGTTATTAGATTTGCAATCAAATTGTACCCAACTTGCAAAATTTGCAAAAATATACAGCTGCATGAAATATATGGCATATACGTACTACCTCAGAAATGGAACAACTTCAATTTTTCTCTCTTTTTAGCATAATGCTTTCTGTAGAACCAGAAATATACTCCCAATAAAACTGTATTTTAGGTTACTAGGCCTCCTTCAATTTGTGTATGTATGTATGTGTGTCAATGTGTGTGTGTGTGTGTGTGTGTGTGTGTGTGTGTGTGTGTGTGTGTGTGTGTGAGCATGTGTTTGTAGTAATTTGGCAATGATTGACAGATGATGTTGCTGGTAGAATCTTGGTTTGGAAGGTTTTTCTAGGTATTTCCAAATCTGTAGAAATATAGTAGAAATGTTATTATAAAATATAGGGAAATACATATTTAGATATTCTTTTGGCCTCATAAATGATTATCAGGGTATTATGAATTAATACAAGTAAGCATGCATTTGCAAAGCATATACACCTGTAGTTCCTTTAAGTTGATGTATCAGTAGCACATACATGATAGCCATGCAAATACTCTTTTCCTTAAAGCAATGTGTTTCATAATGAACAAAGACATGTAGACATGCAGACCCGAAAGCATGCATGCATACATAATAATCATACACAAGCACCATTCAAATTCAAGCATGGCAAATTCTAGCAAGGAGATCATGTCGTATCTTTAGAAGGTATGCCTGCCTGAAAAGCAATAAGAGAAAGAGAGGGGGGAAAATGCATTGCTTCCATACTTTGTCACACATTGTAGCCCAAGCTTGAAGTGCACACAAGCTTTGGCCTTCTTTTCTGGACTCCTTTTTCACCGTTCAAGTTCAGTATGTGAGCTGTGGGAGCCAGTGAAGTAGTGTGTTGCCTGATTTGTGTGTTATTGCATATTCTGGCCTTCATGCATTTTAATGTTTTTGATATCATGATATGACAACACGAAAATTAAACCCTCGCAAAAATAACTGCCTATATAGTATATCCACGAGCATCCACTGCTATAAGATACTTCTACAACAGAGGACCAGGCCTGCAGATTGCTGCTTTGTGATTGGTGCATTCGAGAGAGGTGTGACTGTATGTTCTCATATTGATATATCATATGTATCTTATATATTCACATACATGTTGTATGATAATACAAGAACTCTACTTATCTGAATGGCCTTAGTGAAAACCAGTCATCATCAAGAACATCTTGTTGAAAGAATTACGTTGCCAGTTGGTGTTGCTTTAGTTTGGTTGTATGAATGTTTAAACCTCGGATTTATATAATGTGTGTCCATGTATCAGGCCAACTTCCAGCTGGTCTTATCATGAATACCATTTCCTCATATGTCACATGATGTGCAGCATTTGTGTTTCACTTATTTTACCTTTTTGTGTTGAACATTCATATCACAGATGTTTCAGATTCGATCATGTTATTCCCCAGTGATAGTGGATGTCCGTTGAACAGATGACTAGGAAATGAATGAAAGAATTTGGCCCCGATTATCTCTCCAAGTCAATTTTCAAACCATAAACCCTCCACCTGCTAAAACTGGTACATCATGTGTATAGTCCACACAGATTTCATACTTTTATGGTATTGTTATACTTGTAAAGTATAGGTCTTTGCTTTTGTTTTTGTAATGCTTTGAGCACTGTGAATAGCAAAGCCATTGTATTTTTCTCAAATGATTGGCAAAGTCTTGATCCTACAACGATGTAATAGTGGCTTTTAATCATTTATTTCACTAATAATATTTTTCCACTACTAAATTATATTCATTTCTGGTCAGTTTCCTTCTGTGTGCATTTATTAATTATCTATTGTTTAACACTACACAATTTTAGATGCATAATGTCCCAAAGGCAGTGTCTTTTCTCGTCTGTTATGATGTATTCTATAATCTCCTATGTATTGATCAAAATTCCTGCAGCATGAACTTAAGTGAGTGATTTCAGCCACATTCGCACACAGGAGTTATTGGTTTTGCATCATGATACAAAAATTAATTGTATTTGCACCCTTCACGCAAGATACTCAGGACGAATGATCAAAATGTTTATTCAAAGAATCAACAGTTACCAAAACGTTATCCTAGGCACACAAGTTTGCATTGTGGGATTAAAAGACTTGACTTTTTACTGTTCACACACCTAACTCAGGAAATTATCACAATGTTTCAAGAAAATAAAAATCAAGTGGGATTAATGTCTTGCATCACTATTTGGATTTCAAGACAGATCTCTTCCCCCCCCCCCCATATATTAACAGTTTCCTCATCACATTGCAAAACTGGAGTTTCAACAGTGTTGATTTAGGTGTGTGTAAACAACACTGGTGATACCATTATAGCATGCTATTTCTGTTTTGCCATTTTTTATACAACTGCCTTGGATTGAAAATCGTGCAGAGAATGATAAGTAGGAAAAGAGTTTAGACAGTGAGTCAACTGATATTTGGAAGCTCTGTGGGTTTTGGCACAGCATCACCTGTGGAGTGTGTTTGAAACATTTTATCACAGTCACCTTGATGTGCTATGTTTACATCTATTCCATGTCCTGTGCATAATATGTATTTACCTTGGCCTAGTTTACTTCCTATTTCTGGAATACCAACCGGATTATCTCTCAGGGCAAGCCACTTGCTAATTGCCACAAAACACTACCCAACATTTTTGTTTATATCCCTTCTCTCTCTAAAATAATATCCAGTTCCAATGAGGTAGCTATCTTCCACACACTACCCCAGATCCAACTAAACATACAGTCTAGTGATGCAGTTTGGATCGTGTTATACTTTGCCCACCGGTAGCATAAAGTGTATAACCCTATATGTGTGTTCCTCTGTGAAGGATGCAGAAATCAATTCCTTGATGGTGATGCCAATTTTTGATGCATTCAAATAAAGTAACTGAAAGCAAAACAAAATGTTGGAATGTGTTTTTCTAGTTCTTCCCCTCTTCCATCTCCATAAATTATACAAAATCTCGTATTTCAATGTGTCATCCACAAGTGGAAATTATGTGATTATCTATATTACTGTACGAGCTGAAATTTTCGCGGTGGTTTTATTTTCGCGAATTTCGCGAATCGCCTTCGAACCGCGAAAATAACAACACGCAATTAACTAAGTTCAGTTAGATCCTCGTAACCGCAAAATAAACAACACACAAAAATGTCCTCCAAGTAGCAATTCGCGAAAATATCTGTACGCGAAAATTTCAGCTCGTACAGTAGTATGCACTTGGTAAATAGGCTCCTTCCAGTTAGCCACCATATTTTATGTAAATGTACTGTCATTAAGAAATTGCAGGTTGTCACCATTCACTTCAAATGTTCCTTTATTATCAAAATGAATATCTAATGTTCATAAAATCTCCTTCCCCTAATGTACCGCTCTTCTTTACTGTGGTATATAAATGCATAAAAACTGAAGATCCTATTCTGAACATTTTTGAAAGTGAAGTCTCAGTGTGTAATTGGTGATGTAATTCTTGGGTCTGGTTAGAATAGACTAGGTGCAGACTGTGACCTTATCTAAGGTCAGCTCAAACTGTCTAGTTGATTAATGGATGTGTACCATCTATTCAAGTGAACTAAATGTTGGGCAAACATATAGATTCCTTCTTAATGAGCTTGACAAACTGGACAAGGGAGATACTACCTGAGTAGTCTATGTATAGAGACTCTCTTGGGATTGTTTGCTGCGTGGTATTTAGTCACTGCCCAGCAGGAGGTGGTTTGCCCAAGACCAAGACTGCCATAGCTTGAGGCCAAGCAGTCAGCATGCCTGATAGGTCACTGCATTGCTGTAGTCTTCTACTATTGGGACCGTCAGGAGAAAGGTTTGTGCAGTGTGTAGGGTGTTGACACTTTACAACAGGGATATGGTTCCTTGAGAGTGACCATAGAAAAGTCACGTTGTGGGGTAATGTATCACAAGGAACAGGTACTTTGGTCAGCTCTGAAATCTTGAGTGGGTATGTGATCTATTCTTGTAGGCCTATACAGTAAGCTAAGACATATTGGCGATAATGCCATATATGCCTATACATGTACCATATATCCAGAATCTTGAAGGAATCTGTTATACTTCGCAATTAGCCCTACTATATCAACTCACTGAACAAAAATGTATTCCTCTGCACATCCACTACTGTAAAACCAGAAATAATTTGTGGCATCAAATTTTTGTGACGCTGAGCCAACCGCCTTTGCTGCAGCACGGAATTTTTTGGGAATTGCCACTGACATTCAATGCAAAGTTGTAGACAATAACTCTGTATGTGCATTTTATTTTCACAAATATTGGTTCCTCAGGAAATTCACAAAAAGTTCTTGATTTAATGCCATATAAGCCTATAGGCTACATGTACCATATATCCAGAATCTTGAAGGAATCTGTTGTACTTTGCAATTAGCCCTACTATATCAACTCACTGAACAAAATGTATTCCTCTGCACATCCACTACTGTAAAACCAGAAACAATTTGTGGCATGAAATTTTTGTGACGCTGAGCCAACCGCCTTTGCTGCAGCACGGAATTTTTTGGGACTTGCCACTGATATTCAATGCAAAGTTGTAGACAATCCACAAAAAGTTCTTGATTTACACTCTACCACTAATGGTAAAAAAAGAAGAAGAAACTCCCACAGTGTTGCTTCTCTCAAGCATCTGTTTCCCTTGGACCCATGCCAATTGTTTTTTATTATGTTTCACTTGAAAATATTACACACCTGGCTATGATTCTTAGCCTGTACAACAAGTTCTTGACTATTGACTTTGTAATTCCATGCTTCTAAAGTACAACACATCCCCATATTTTCCACCATTCCAAATACCAGCAACTTGACTTGTATTTGCGATCTCTGAATGTTGTTAGTAAGAAGGTTACTGCCTTTAATAGATGTTGCAAATAGTCACAAAGTACCTGGGTCTGTGTTTTCAGGGACAGTCATTACAATCATCAGGGGCTTTGTGGCAGGGTGCTGGCATAAAGATAACATGCACACAACCTTGCTCATTCTCAAACACATTTGTCCCTGCTGAATACACAAGGTCAAACACTTTTTATGCCAGTCTGTGTTTTGTGAGATTAAAGGCCTACTTCCTCATTCCATTTTAAAGCTACATTGACCTATATGCCGTTTAAAGGTACTGTTTGCCATTTGCAGATGAAACAAAAACCCAGCTCTAACGCTTCAAAATAGTTTTAAAATGTGAGTTAGGGATAGAAACAACCAGTGTAAAAAAAAAGTCAATCAGTATAATCAATGATAAGTATTGTTTGATATACAGAATGTGAACAATAGTTATAATAAAATTGTTTCTAGACTAAACTGTCTACAGTTATGGTTTAGTGAGAAAAGTAGCTATATTTCCTTGTGTTTTAGGCTTTACTGCAAAATTTTTATATGGTAGGATGTTTTGTGATACAACTGACCTACTTATATTCATCAACTGGGATAACTCGAACATTTTTAAAATCACTGCTCCCAGTGGTAAACAGTACCTTTAAGATCAGTTAGTCCTGCATTATTTTCAATATAATGTAGTAGGACCCATGTCGAAATAGAATAAAATCAGTGGTTGAAGAAAATTTTTATAGATTCTTCTTATTGTGACTAGTCTTTTTGCAGACCTGTCTTTAGAACATAAAGGTAATGAAGTGAGACTGAATTGTAGACTAGCTTTATGGTGACATTGATATCAATTACAAATGAAATTATGCCACTTCAGTTGAGGGAAATGTGTTAATAAGCAGCTTGCTCCCAACTGGAGTTACCGTAAATTGACAGGAGGGTGTCTGGCAGAAGTGAAACCCACACGAACCCGGCACTGGGTGTATGCGAATTTCCTCTTCTGCATTTCGCCAAAGTGTAGACCTAGTGAGTTACCAATACCCAGTGCTTTACCTGGAATAGCACTGAATGTCGTAACAGGTAGTGCTAAGGATGTGCTGCGTCAATAGGAGGTTCATTGCATAGTGAAAAAAGGAAGACATAGGCATCTCATGGAACCTGCACTCATCATAATTTCTTGTGCATTCTATGTATATTGACATAACATACAATTCCTTTAAAAAAAAAACACACAATCAAATACTTGAAGGAATATGATAGCTCAGCTGTCTATTGTGGCATACTGTATACACCATATATTTCGCGAGTGGTTAAATTCGCGATCGTGGAGTCCTGTACTGAACGGAGAAGAGTACACGTGTAGGCCTACGTCACAATCATATCGCTGATCAGAGTCAATATTTTCGCAAGTCTTTAATTTCGCGAATAGCACCTGACTTGCAAAATTCACGAAAATAAAAGCTTCACGAAATATTCGGCATATACAGTACTTGTATGCAAGTATTCTGATGTTGCTCGCTATTGGTATGATATGATGTGAGGTATTTTAGCTTTATGGGGTGGCATATTTTGGTTGAGATGGGGATCCAACTTTTAACCGTTTGTGAGATAATTATAAATCACTGATATGACATGTTAAGGAACACACAATTCTAAGAGGAATTCAAAGTTCATTTGACGAAGATCAGTTTTGAGATGGCTGAGATATCCAAAAACAGAGTAAAACAAACTGGCCCTTGAGAATAAAAGGTAGGCCCTACCTTTTATTAGGACCACTGTGTTTTTGGATATCTCAGTCATTTCAAAACCAATTTTCATCAAATAAACTTTGTATTCCTCTTAGAATTGTATGCTTTTCAATATTTCATATAAGTGGTTTCTAATTATCTCATAACAAGTTAAAAACCTCAATCCCCATTTCAACCAAAACTATATCACCCCTTTAAAGTAAAATCTAAAAAAGATTGTTGTAATATATCTCCTAGTATTAAAAGCTATGATAGATAAACCTCTCTTTCCCTCTGACGAACACCTGCATGAAGTCGAGACAAAGTGAGCTGTTCTGTAATTTCCTTTCCAGCTCAGCCCTGCAAAATCCAAATATTCCTGTGTGTGTATACATGCTGGTATGTGCAATGTGTCTTGCGTGTATGTTTGAATTGGGCATTATTCTAGTTAGTATCTTTCTTCGTAGGTAATAGCTTTTAATGTTGTAATAACAGTACCCGTGTTTTCTTTGTAGTCTTTAAGGTCTACTCATCATATTAACAAGAAGAGATAACAGCATGATTCTGTGTAATTTTTGTGCACGTACTGTGGTATGTAGTGTAATGGAATGCGTTTCCTCTCCTCCTGTGCACACTGTAAACTTACCCAACACATGAAGTAACTGATTCCAATTACATGCACTTACGGAGTGAGGCATCCCATTGTTTGTGTAATGTAGACTCTAGCTTGGTCGAATGATATGATCATATAATGTTAGGGGTGTATGAGGGCTGTGCCTGGAGCCAACACAGCAGGGGATCCTCTCACCCCTCCTTTTCTTTTTAATCAGGTGACATGGAACAGGTGGTAGCCCCCCTGATATTCCGCAGGGACCAACGTTTCACACCCCTCCTGCCAACCCCACGCTGCCTCCTCGAGCGCTTGGCTCACCATCGCCATTGCCTGAGAGCAAGCACAAACTCTTTCCCTAGCTCTGAGATAACTTCAATAGGCATAGATGGGACTGCATAGGTGTGATGAGGAATAATTGGATTCTGGCAGTTTGAGAACCAGGGTAGCTGCCCTCTCGTGAAGTTCATGGTTATTTGCCTCTTTCGAATTCCATCAATAATACCAATTGCTACATTTTTTTTGTCCCTACCTTTTATATGCACTCCACTAGTCAAGTTAAAATAACCAATATTGCAAGAGGGTGGAGCTTGTCACTCTCTTTCGTGTGAATGTTAGTAGATAAGTACTACTAGACCAGCAGGTCTGATATCTTGAACATTTCTCATAAATGTCAGATATTAAATGATGTTAGAATGTGTGCATATATGTTATTAGATAATCACCGTCAAGGGTGTGTAGTCATTGTTCTTTATGGCGCTCCATTAATTACTGACAAGCTCCTGGCTGGCTTTTGTGTAGTAATTCAGACATAGAGAAGGATGTCTTGCAAGGTAAAATATATTTTTGAAGGCATAAAGCAAAAATCAAACAAGTTAAAGAGTCTAGTGCACTTTGACGAATACCAAGCGTTATGGAAAGTTTAATGAGAGCAGGTCATGAGATAGTATCCCCAATTACAGAAAAAGAATGTTTGGAGACACATCACTTACAATGTAACTTTATTTGTGGAGCCCTTTTGAAATATATGCATACTCACATATGCCAGCGCAATGTTCGCAAACCCTTGATGTATAGTCCTGATGTGTGATACATCCCTTTTATGCCAGTAATTCCATGAATTTCCGATGAAGATCACATATGCTCTGGAGATCCTTATAAAGTGGTATTGTATGTGGCAGTAAATTTACAGTGAACTTCCGCAGTGTAGATGGAAATTGTGCAGAACATGATATGCATTTGCTCCTCCAAGTACTTACTCTAATTATGGTATGTGTTTAATAGAATAATTGCAGATATAAGAGGGTGACATGTATTTTTAAAGAGATTGTCCAGGATAGTAGTAGCTGTGAGGAATTCAGTGAGCATCTCAAACACTTTGAAGATTCACTGTAGTCCAGCATGAAACTGTCTGAACATTTTCTTGTTTTAGGTTGAACCAAGCAAAACCCCGGCACAAGTACATACATGCCAATGCTAACTTATGAAGTTTAGCAGTAAAAATCTCCCCATTGTTTCTTGTATTTGTTTTAAGGGCAGATTGCTTCTTAGCCTGAAAATTCTGAAGCAAATACTCTTGTGTATCATATTTTTGTGAAACATTAGTAATCTTTTCATCAATAGACATTTTCCCCACATATTTCCTCAAGATACGTGAGGCATAATTTGTTTTTGCATAACTTGCAGAACAAAGGTGGAGCTGCATCTTTCATAAGAAAATGAATAAATTATGATAATCATTTTTTTTTTGTTTTTTGTATGTGTAATTGTTTGCTGGTGTGCATATCTGACATGAGGATTTTTTTGACAGTTCCACCATCAGGTGATAAAGCTGATGTCTTCGGGATCCACATTTGAATGCCATACACGATGGCTTACTGACATTCTAACTTTTCCTATCTACTCCCTTGATGATTGTTAGAATTATACTGAAGCTCTTAGATATCTGTCGTAAATATTTTTGCTATCCTCACCCTGGAACCACTCTCCGTTTGAGGTGAATTCCTCTTTAAGGAAGATGGAGTGGAGGAGGGACAGGAAGAGGAGAGGAGGCAGATGCTGTGAGGGAAGCGGGAGTGGAGTAGAGATCAGAGAGAGAACACTGAGGAGGAGGAGGAGGAGGAGGGATCAAACACAAGCAATGCAATGAAGAAGGAAAGGGGGGATAAAAGCAAAGGAAAAAGAAGAGAAAAGATAATACCCTGTCATCATGGGGAAGAGATTTATGTCTAGCTGCGTGCTGGGGTGACAAGAGGGGGCACTTTTTTTTTTAATGTATAATGCAACATAGTGACATAAGAGGTCTACTCAGCCATCCCCCTTTCACATCGATTGTCGCTTACTATCATCACAGCCTACTTTCTCTATCTCTCTTCTGCCCCCACCGGTCCCTAGCCACCATGGCCCCTCACAGGCCCTCATTCTCACAGGACGAGAACAGGTGACACCTGAAGAAAAGAAAAAAAAAACAGAAAGAGTGAAATCAAGAGATGTAAATCACTGTGAATTTCTGTCTTCTCGGTCCTTTGCCAAGCTCCCTTTGCCAAGGCCAAGGAGAAAGAAGGTCATAGCAAGTGGGGACAAAGTTCAAGAGTTGACCTTCAGTGGAGGGTTAGCAGTGAAGGTCAACGAGTCTAACTAGGCCAATGAACAAGACAAAGAGAATGAGACAAAGTTGTTTTTCAGTGATGATGTCATAACTGAGGTAACATTATTGTGGAAATATTTGAGTGGCACGATTTAAGGTTGCTATCATGATGATCATATTCTTATCATTGTTATTGTAAATTTGGGATTTTTTTTTTTGAGAGGAGAGTTTTGTTTGTTCAAAAATTTATATTAACTGTTCTTGTAGGACTAGACGTAGATAATTTAGAAAGACAAGGTCAAACTACGATAAGCTGTCAACATCATCATTGCAAAATTATTGTTTAATCAATATTCCTTGTGGAAAACTGAGTATTGTTTTTTTTTTTTTTCATTTGGAGAATTATGATCATCTCCCTCAGAAAGTGTCTCATCAGTCATCAAGTTTATCCCTGTTGACTGTGATTTAGGGACCCCAAAGTAGCTTGTCATAATCAGTGATAATTAGAGAGGTTTAGACCTTCCTGCTTTCCCCATGAAGGGCTTCTTGGTCATAAATTATTCCTGTCCAGCAGGCTGCCTTGAACTTGTGGCAACCCTTCCCTCTAGCTTCAGCCTTTCTCCACATCCAGGGCTGGGAGGGAGGTTGGATTTTTGATGACAACCAAAACTGAGGAAAGGCCGGTAGCTTCCCTTCCAAATTTCTCGAGGAAGAGTTCAGGGAAGTGGCTGTTCGATTTTGTTTCCCTATTTATTTTAGCCTGATGCGGAGGGCAGCAGTTTGCTCATGTACAGACAGACAGGTCAAGACAGATAGACATGCACACACACACACACATACATACATACATAACCACAAACAGACACACAAACATATTATTTTACAGCAGAGAAAAAAATTGTTTGTTTGTTTGTTCGTTTGTTTGTAATTTAAAGCATCCCCACCACACAGGGCAAATACAGAAACAATTTTTCAGATTTGAGTTTCGAACATCATGCATCTTATAGATATATAAGTTGTGACATTCTGTGAGCGTTTGCAGTGTTGCAGGATATGGCTAGATAATTTGCTTATGATTCTGTTGCTCATTCTGTGGGCCTGCGTCAGGCAGCGCGAGATGGAGACAGATAGAAGAGATATGGCTTGGTAGTGATTCCCCGCAACTGGAGTCTGAAAAACTGGGCTAAATTGATTGTTGCCCTCCGTTCAAAGGATCAAATTTTCATCAGGATTGTTTGCGCTCGGGAACAGATTCGAGCAGAAGCCCAGCCATACTGTAGGTATATTCAAACACAACACTGAGAAAAAGTTGGAACAAATACACCCATGTTGTTTCCTCAGGCAACTTAGCATGAGCATGATGTCAGGGATACCGCACACAATTCTCAAATATAAACCCAGCTTTGGGCTTTAAAACTGAAACCCAAATGTGATGCTAGTCAGTAATGTTGCCAATACATTGTTGTTGTTATTTTATTCATCTTTTTTTTTTTTTTTTTAACAGCAGTCAACCCTGTCTTTCATTCTCTCTGACCAGACAGTTATAAAGCATTTAATTCATCTTTCAAATGAGGCAGCAAGTAGTTCTTGGTCAAGAGCATCCATTCATTCAAGGTAAAGCATAGTTTTCAAACAACTGCAGAAACTGTCAATTTTTGTTCTAAAAGGGAGTCATATGCAAAAGAAATGTTTGAAATAATGCTGTAGTAACACAATTTCAGTTGAGTAACAACAAAAATGCAAAATGTTACCTAAAAAGGCATACCAGGGCCCTATTTCATAAAAGACTGATATGATAGCAACTCTTGCTGGAATGCCAGTTGTCATGGTAATGACAAGAATCCAGCTTTTTGATTAGCTGTTGCCATTGGAAATGGCCATTCCAGTAAGAGTTGCTACCCTTACATCTTTTGTGAAATGGGGCCCAGAAGTATTGTAATCTTGGAGCATTCCCGAACCTGGTTGGTCTGTGATGTTTACGAATCAATTACATTGATTACAATATATTGAGCCATAGCAGAATTAATCACACGATAGTGAATAGCGTACGCAACTTGTTAGCTGCGTGCCACTCAATACACGTTTCAATCTTCATGTACTAGTTACGTTCTATATGTACCCACTATTGAATGGGGAGGGCCCTTCAGGAATAAAAGTTGGGTATACCAACTTTTAGTATTTCACATTTGAGATCTCAAAATACTCTAAAACAGTTCACTATCCTGACAAATTGTACCATCCAGACATGTTTGTGGGTGGAGCCATTAGATAGATAGCAAGCATATTCCAAATGGTGGAATTTGAATGTTGAGCCATTCTGAGAACTACGTTTTAGCTTTAAAACCTATTACGATAATGAAGAGATGTCCTTGGGACGCGTACATGTATGTCTGAAATAGAGGGATACGGAGCGAGAGTTGTTCCTCTAAACAATGAGCCAGCTCTCTACCTGTAAAGCTCTTCCTATGAGCTGTGTTATTTCCCGTCTGTTTAAATCATTCATGCGAATGCTGACCTACCTCCGTTGCATGTGGGTCAACAATTTTGGAGCTGGCTATAATTGGTACCAACCATTGTGGGCATGCGTGGTGAGCACTGCAGTGTGTTGCAGGCAACTACAGCTACAACAGAAAAGCCTCTCCGGTTAGCTGCACCTTTCATGCGTGGCTATGGAAGTAAGTCACCTGACAAAAATGTGAACTTTTCTACATTCAGGGCTCATGCACTCTCCATATCTATCGTTCTTGGCCAACTTTGTGTGAAGTCAGAGCGACTGGACCCCAGATGTGAAAGTTTTCTGGCAATGATATGGCTGAGATTCCTAACAGTGAACCTGCGGTTGCTCCGATGAAAAATCAAATTAAAACCAAACAAACATCAGTAGTGCTTTGAGTGTGAATGCATCTATGAATGTGAGTATGTATTCATTGAGAGGGTAGAGGGAAATAAACCTGGTAAAAAGAGAGCTGTTGGTCATGTTCACACCTATCGAGAAGCATAATTGCAATGCTGAATTACAAACATGATTGGAATTACAATCCGAGTTATCACGGTCAGACAACTGAGGAAGGCCTCGTGGATTCTGCGGTTTTGAATTTTAGAGTGAGGAGGGGATGTGTGGCTTCATCCCAAGTTCCCATCAGTCACTCTTGAGCAGTAAGTAGCGCGAACTTTGACTGCAGTGTGAGCACTTGAGGAGTGCAGATTTTCTGCGGACGTGGTTGAAAGGTCACCATAAGCTCCGCCCCCAAAATACATGATTTCGAGGTCAGTCCATTCACACAGTTGTTTCGTTCTGTAATTCTGGCAAATCGTGATTGGAAAACACCTACAGACCGGCATTTAACACACGATTGGAATTACGACTCAAATCACTCTCTGCGATTCCAGTTTTCATTCACACGGCAAGAGTGCTTAAATTGAATTAGAATTTTCGTGGTGCGTCATTACAATCGTGTTTCAAGTTAAGCACTCTTGGTACGTGTGAAAACTAGGATTTAAATGTATGAAAAAGACATGATATACTATTTCTGTCATCTTGCAGTATTAAGCTTGTGAAAACATGAGTGACTTTTGGAGACAAAAACTTTGATGAAGGAAAAAAATACTGAAATTGTTGGTTATATTTTCTGACGTGAGGAAATACAAATGAACTTTGTTTATGCTGTCTGAACTTCTAACATCTGAGAGTGTTATATAAGTAGCTTTTGGAATTCAGTCATTGTCCAGGATGTTTATGACATTCACTTACAGATGGTTGGCTTACTTTTTGTCCATTAGATCACTCCATACAAATTATGTTGCCTTGATGTGTCATTCAGCTCAATGCTTTGATATTTCCCCTCAAAATATTCTCATGATGAAAAATCTTGCAGTTGCATTATGAAGGATAGTAGAGAAGAGAGACAAAAACAAGATAGAGCAATTAAAAAAAAACAGAATTTATTTCCCTGAAAATCTTACTTCAAGAGTGCACATGCAAAAGTGTAATACACTCTTTTTTTTTTTTGCAAGCATATCAACTGTGGAGTTCATACAGTGAAGAAAAGCCGAGGGAGATAGGATATAAAAGAAAGCAGGCAAACAAAAGACATGATAGGAAATTGATTTCCACGCATGTCTTGCAAGAGCCCCGAAGCACAAATGCACATTGCCATTGCATGTGATGCAGACAAACACACATACACACACACAGACACATGCAAATCATTGTATGCGACAAATTTATGTTTACTAGCATAATCGCTCCTTGTAGAGAAGCTCATGTGCAACATTGATACTCCACCCCACCCGCCACCCTATGTGTGAAAACCTAACTCGATTTCCGGCGCGCAGTTCCTGATTTTTCCCCAGCGAGCTCAGAATGGAAATAATCTTCACACTCTGGATCGGAAGATGACTGCAGGAAGAGAAGGGAAAAAATGATGATGATCGCATCGTCATAACGATGACAGTCTTGAGATGAGAAACAGAGCGGGCTCCCCGCATCCGATCCCAATTCAGCTCGAGTTTGTTGCAAAGGCAATTCCAGAGGTCGACTGGTTTGCCTTCCGCACATTCAGAGGTAATTTCTGGTGTGTGGATGATCATCGCCCGAGAGTCTGCCGGCAGTGTCATGATAAGAACGAGACTTGGCACTTTTGGATCATGCAGGGACTGGATTCAGTTTAGTCAGGAACATCCCACATTGCATGTGTTGATTCATGTTTGAGTGTAAACGCTGCCTGTGAGATAAATGTTTATATGGCACTCTTTGAATTAGGGCACTAGATAAGGAGGGGAGATGGGGGGGGGGGTGGTCACATTTGGTATACTGCCAAGTATGTTGTCATAATTGAAAATATGCAAATTTTAGTGTACTTTACATGTGAGCATTTCCAATTTTTACCGGATAATACGTTTGCTTTAACATAATCAATAGAGGTCATATATCCCTTTTGCAAACAACACAACATTTTGCAGGGATTGAGAATGATTAAGAACAAAAAGAAATGCATCTACTTTTTTGAAAACCTTTCTAAAAACAAAACGAAAAGTTATGTCTAAATTTCAATAGTGTTTATGTAGTGGGTTAAGTTATAAAGAGCACAGTTACATCAGAGTCCCTTGAAATATTCTACCAGTGTGGCTGCTGCCTTTATGGGCCAACATTTGATGTGTGCCATAGGAAAACCTCCAATAGTAATGATTATAACAATATTTAGGTCTTTGAAATGCATAATATTATAAGTAGAATAAAATTCATTCAATGCTTATGTTATTCTTTAATACATTCATTCATGTATGCATTTATTGACTTCATTTTTATATCAGTATGTATACATTCATGTTTTTATTAAATAATTCATTATTTATAGATTGGATTATTAATTCATTTATTTGGCATTGTTTAAGGGAATTCAACAACTTTGCTGCATTGTAAGAAAAGCAGTTGTGTAGGCTTTGACATGGCGGAGACAATGTGTATAGGAAGCAGGACCCTTGTGGATGTAGATGGTGATTCACCCTTTGCCACAGCTCACCTGCACAATGGCAAAGAAAATGTTTTATCAACAAACTGGTGTGTAAGCCATCAAACAACTTTTTCTGTGATTCAGCAGGCACCTGCAGATGAACAGAGTGTTGTGTGCGAATTTTGCGACTGGAGATCCGTGACAATGAACTCTGATTTCCCAGCTTCCGACTCGATGACTTATGGCAAGATGTCGAGGTCACACGTAGTATTGTAAAGGCATGGGTATTTGCTACAGTGTCATCACGCCCAAGTGTGGGATCACTTGTGACATATTTATCCTCATTACCGAGTGGAGGAATTAAAGCCGACATGTCATGTTGCAGGCTAGATGGAACGTAATATGGGGGGTGATTTCGAACCAGGTTGCTGACATATCCCTCCGGCAGTTTTGGAGCGTCAAACAAACAATGAAACAATTCTGGATGCACTGTGTCGGTGTGCAGTATTCTGGAATTCCCTCATGAAATGCCTTTTACACTTATGTTAACCAAAATATTGTACATACTGCTAGTGCTTGAAACATAGGTATTGCCATGATATTCAGACAAACAGTGTTTTGTTGATCCATGTAGTACACCTCTGTAATAGTTCTGATATTCTATAAAACACAAGTAGAGAATGATTGCAATTGGTAACGATGTCCTATCATGTATGAACTACAGCTTGCACACCCACCACAAAAACACACCGACGTACGCAACTGCATTTACTTGCCTCTGTTTTGGGTGCTCCATTCTAGTTTGTGCGGGAGGTAATATTAGAAACAGTTGACCCTGTGAACGCGCATTTCTGCCAGAAGAGCTACCCTTTCAAGATTGACGTAATGCAATTGATGGCAGTGCCCAAAGCTGCGATGTGGATGTAATATACATAATGCGCCATTGAACATATTTCGTCTTTTTTTTTCTTTTTTGGTCTATGTGTGTGTGTGTGTGGGGGGGGGGTGTAGAGCTGATTGAAGTTTGATGCGTATTGGTCTCATTGCAGATGAGTTCATGTAATTTCAGGATGCATAGCTGCTGCTGCTTTCAACTATTTACTGCTGCATATTTCAATGCCGTCAGTCAAATGAAAGGTGTTACAAGTATCTATGTCCTCAGAAAAGCAAGCAAAAACATTTTAGCATGCAGTCTCCATTTGTTGTTCACTCATTATGTATAGCGGTCTATTTCATTCTGCTTCGTTTTGAGTGACTCTTAGGAATATATAACTGCTTGTTTTTACACTACAGTAAACAAACAAAAACTCTGCTCTAGATTTATGTAAGTTACAATGTTGAAATGAGGTCTAGGGAAGAGACTGCATTCACAAACTTAGTACGTGCTAAACCAATGCAAGTAACTGATAAGATCAAACATAGCAGACTTTGGGGTCATCACATCTTTAAAATGAAGACATTCTTTCACCCCATCTTTTTCAATAGGAGCAAGTATCATGATAATGTAAGAGGGATAACATGGAAACGAAGCTCTACACAGTACTGTATAAGCTGTTATTTTCGCGAGGATTTAATTTTTGCAAATTATGCGAATCACAGTTGGATAGCAGATTTAACAGCACATGAACATGTTGCCATGCACTTGGGAAACAATGTATTTACAATAGCAATATCAGTTTGGGAAAACAGCATCTTCCAAAAATGTCTGAGACCTCATCTGTGAAAAATATCTGTACGCAAAAATAACAGCTTATACAGTATGTTATCATGGTGACTTTCTTGATGTGGACATTCTCGGGTAAAGATGCATTTGTTATGGCTTAAGTTCATCCCCGCTTGTGATTTTTTTTTTTTTTTTTTTTTTGGGTGACGATTGTAGAATGTGATAAATAAAATTATTATGACAAATAGCTTGAAGAGGTCTTAAGACATCAAATGATGATAAAAATATTCAACGACAGATTCTTATATCACATCACTGAGTGGGCAAGCAGCTCAGATCTTCAGTTTCTTCCATGATACTCCACTTCCAAATAACACAGAGTTTGCACCAGTTTGTTTTTTTTTTTTAATTAATATTATTTTTTTTTTTAGTAGAACGACTGTTTAGAGATTCATAGCATAAATATCCTTGAGATTATGTCCAGCAAAAATTTCCCGCCCCGGAGTGGGGATTTTCTCACTTGTCCAAATTGTTGCGTAGTACGGGCACGATTTGAGAATACTCCTCGGGGTAATGTGTACCCCAGCAACCCACCACTGGCCTGAATAGCAGTCAAAGCACTCGCTATTGGATAACAGCTAGACGTGCACGCTAATGTCTTCCCGCGAATGTTGGGAATTTTCCGCGGTTTGGAGGAGCTCGGAGAGAGGGGATGTGAGAAGATATATGGTCACTCTTCTTGAAAACGATCTTTTGGAATACGTGCCACCTGCAGTACCAATGCAGCTCTCTCTACTGAGGAAGTGGTAATGAAGCAGGTTGCTTTAGGAACTCTACTAGCACACGTGAACTGTATGTCCCCCCAAAATTACAATGGTCCCCATGATGATGATTTTAAAAAATAGTGCAACTATCCAAATAGCAATTTCAGTGTATGAAACTATAACTTATTACTTACATCTTACAGAAAACCCCCATCCAATTTGCTTCAGTGGTCGAAGAGAAATGAGGATTTTTGTGGAGCATGTCAGGAATCCCTTCCCTCCAAGTTTTGTCCATTGTGTTCACACATTAATATGCAGTTCCAAGTGCTAAACTTGGAAGAGTCAGACTCATGACATGCTTTACAACTATCTACATTTTCTCTGTGACCACTAAACCAAATTGAAATGTAAGGTATGATGTTCATATTTAGACCCTGAAATAGCATTCAGACAGTTTTATCTTACTGGAAGTTATCAATGGGAAAATCCAATCATTCTTTCTTTTTTTTTTTGGGGGGGGGGGGGACACACTGTATGTAGAATGTCGTGTCTATTCACTAGATTGGTTTTACAGTAGAGGAAAATCTTGTTTGACTCTAAGGCCCGAATTCACGAAGGTGGTACAAACGAAACCATGGTTTAAACCATGGACAAAAACCATGGAGCGCCAGGTGTCGCACGGAATACTTCGTTACGAAATTGGTCATTTCGTCGACAAAATGACCGTTTTGTTATCGAAATTATCATTCGTAGACGAAATGTTCATTCAGTTACAAAATGTTGTCATTTTGTTACAAAATAATCATTTCATCGACGAAATGACCAATTTTGTAACGAAATATTCCATGCGACACTTGGCGTTCCATGGTTTTTGTCCATGGTTTAAACCATGGTTTCATTTGTACCACCTTTGTGAATTCGGGCCTAAAGGTTTAAAACAAACCTGAATTGCCTAACCTATGCCTGCTTGGTCATTTGTGACAACATTTTGTTTCAGTGGCAACATGAACGAGGCTTGGGATTTCACATTACCACTGACTTGGCATTTCAGTTTGAAGCAGTGAAAATAGTCGCCTCTTCAAGGACCTGTGGGTCACCCATGAATTTATATGATATCCTGTGAAACATATCAGCAGTTCTGTGTCAGTGGTCTTTTCTTTTACAACAAGCATTTGATTGCAAATTACTTTTGCTTAAGAGATAATTAACCACATGAATCCCCTTTCTGTCTCATGGAGATGCTGTATACACGATATATTTCGCGAGGTTTTTATTTTAACAAATTTCGCGAGTTGGTTGCTACTCATGAATTCAATGATACATGAAATTATTTACTCTAATCTTGATGTGAATATGAAGTGCACGTGTACATTTCTCCGTTCATTACTGTACTCCACGATTGCGAATTCAACCACTTGCGAAATTGTCGGAAAGTCCCAATTCCTGAAAAATTAGACCCGCTTAGTATATGGCGTATACAGTAGTTAGTCATGTGAAAGGAAAATTTATGTGACATGAGGAGGGCTACAATTGGTCTTTGTCATCAGTACGCTCAGTCTCTGCATGACCACCTCAGTCTGATGTCTCATTCATCATTCATGCCACCATTTTCCCCTTTTGCAATATTAATTGAAAGTGGTATCGCGTGAAATACGAGCTACGATTCTCTTTGTTGACAATTTTTGCGCCTGATTGAAAAGAGCATGGGCATTACAGAATTTATAAAAAGAATGTATCAACTAGTACAATTGGTCCATGTAACTCTGAATTATGATACTTTTTTAATCCCCCCCCCCAAAAAAAAAATATTATGAGCATGTGTGACACTGATGATTATATGCATTGCATACATATTAAAAATTTATGAGATTCAATTTCTGCGCAATTTTAATTTGTCATTTCTCATGACCCTTGGTACTTTTGTTGTTATTTTGATTATAACAATCTTTTCTAAAGGCTGTGAAGCATAGCTAGCATATGTCTAAGCTCAGTTCAAGGCTGAAATGAATAGAGCATCCATGTTACATTTATGATGATTTGTTAGCTTCATTGTGTTGAAAGCATTTATTTGATATGCAGAGGAAGTGTGTGAAAAGGCATGGAATGAGTCGTGGTGAATAGTTTAACCCTTGTGGTGGGGTACTCTAGTAATTAGTTATTTGCCCACTGAGCTGATTGAAAATGTTTCATTGATATTAATCAGTATATGCCTCTTTCACATACTATTCTGAAAATGACTTGTAGGTATGGTAATCTGCATCTGTAAGCCAATATAATTATATAGTTCCCATTTTTTTTTAACTTGTGCAGGAAATGCTAATTCTGTTCTATGACAATATTGATTCCAGCACATACCAGCATTAATTTCTTAATTTGTAGGGCATGAAATTCAGTAATTCATGTGATTCTTTGCCTACTTTCATCAATTGTAACATGTGTACCCATTTTTTATACTGGTCCGACCTGTCTGTTGGACCAGTAGGTACCCAGTTTTTCCATTCTTTTTTTCTGGTTCATTCCTGAAAATGTTACTGGTCCAACGGTGATTTTTACTGGTCCTGGACTGTCGGACCAGTGCCAGTGTGCAGCCTTGGCTTGGTATAGAACAGTATTTCAGAATTTTTTATTCTGTGTTGACGTATTGGATTTGTTGTTGTTGTTTTTTAATGTGGTGAGCTATAGTATTTTTTTTTTTTAGGCGGTGTGGATTGTTTTTAAAGTGTGTGCACAGTTCTGGTTGAGGTGAGGATTTAGCTTTTAACGTTTTGCGAGACTTCAGAAACCACTCTATGAGATGTCAAAGAGCATGCAATTCTAAGGGGTATCAAAAGTTTATTTGATGAAAATTGGTTTTGAAATGGCTGAGATATCCAAAAACAAGGTCAAACAAAGAGATCCTAACAAAAGGTGTGGCCTGTCGCCTTTTATTATTATCACTTTTTTTGATATCTCAGCCATTTGAAAACCAATTTTCATCAAATAAACGTTGAATTCTTCTTAAAATTACATGCTCTTTCATATTTCATAAGAGGTTTTTCATTATCTCACTTAGGAATGTTATAAACCTGAATCCCCACCTCAACCAGTATTGTACAGTCCCTTTAAAGTGTATGTGAATAGAAAGAGAAGGAGATGGAGAGAGGATAGGAGGAGGAGAAGGAGGAGGAGGAGGAGGAGGAGAAGATGAAAAGTCCACTTTCAGATGATAGATGTATAGTCAATCTCCACTTGACTGAACTGAAAAATTTTACTTGGCCACTGTGCCTGTTGGTGTGTGACAGATTCAGTGGCTCTTCAAGCCATCAGCTTTATGTGGTTAAGACTTTTCCTCTTTAGCTCTTCTTTGAGGGAATGCAACTGGAACAAGGTGTGACCTGTTGCCCAATACAGCCGCATTATCCTCTCCAGTGCTTGAAACTGTAATGAACAAGTGAGATGGAGTTTCCACTAGGCTTGATATGATACCTGAGAATTGACATAATAAACGATTGTTATCCAATTATCCCAAATCATGTGGTTTCTGCTACTGTTTATTCACATTGATTCAGAGCTCTGCAGAAAACATCTGCCTACTTTCTGCCGCTAAATTGCATTTCCCCTTCCCTTACCTCGCGTGTGCCTTTTCTTGCGATTCGCCATAGATTTTTCCCCTATTATTACCATCGGGCCTGTGGCTCTTTTACTTTACTTTGCACAGAAAAAGGAAAGCAAAACAGAACTCACCTAATTGAATAACGCCCCTCTGGAACCAAAACCGCACCGCCTGGTTGCAAATGAAAATGTGGTCTGTCTCCGCAGATTGTGTGGCTTTATCCCAGCGAGGAGACTCTTGCGCTAGAGTGGCTGTTTTATGCTTTACAAAGAGCCCAAACTTTGGAGGTGGGTCTCCAAAATTTTGTGGTAAAACTGTGATTGAAATTAAACAGTTCCTCAACTTTAGATGGCAAGTAAAGGAAATGTGTCACTTAGCACAGCTTTGACATGCAGGCAACCTGCCCTTGACCTAAAAGAACTTAAGTGTAGTAGCACACAGGGTAGGATGCAAGTGTATTTTGTTTTTCCTATTTAGACTTCTTGCCTTACTTTTGATATTTTTTTTTCCAAATATGACTTTTGATATATATTTTTTCCAAATATGACTTTTGATGTATATTTTGTCCAAACGTGAAAACAAAAAAGGAAAAGGCAGAGCAGTGTAGCGATGAAAGTTTCTGAAGTCTCAGTGACAATCATAGAAATGAAACTGCACTTCCGACTGCTGGAAATCAGTTTCATGGTACAATATGTTTAGAGATATACTGTATTACTATGTGCAGTATATTTCACAAATACTGTGGGTTGACTGATAGTCAAAACTAAGAATTCCCCCAAATATTGCCTGCTGTAGTACTTGCTGATTTTATAATGTATCTAAGGTGTGAAATTGCTTATTTTCCTCATAAAAAGGGATCATATTTTTGTTTTCAAACCATTATGGTTCTCAATTGCAAATTCAAGCACATGCAAAATTGCCTTGCAAGTCCCACTTTGCAAAATATTCTCATGAAATGTATGTAGCATATAGCGAAAATGTATTTCAAGATATGCAGTATTATTTCAAGCCTGTGTATATAACCCACAAGCTTGTGAATATGAGATGGAGTCTTGATATCTTCACTTGGGTGGCACAGTGTGTAGATATCCGACTTTGTGCTATAGTGCTTGATTGACACCGTCAGCTTACCCCAACCTGATGTAAGTGGGGTCGTATCAAGGAGGTACCAAGAAGGTGTGATATCTCTTTGGTCGTACTCGGAGAAGCTAAACCTGTGTTGTCCCCTTCCCATGTCCCACAACAATTCACCCCCTTCTAACGATGAATCATTTGATTTATTGCTGAATCTGAATAATTGCATCAAGAAAGAGTCTATTAAACTTGAAGTCCAAAGTTTTGAAAGGAGAAGTAACAGAAATTTATTCAGAGAAAGAGCGAGGGCTTGATTAGCTTGCTTAACTCAAACATATGATTATATATAAATGTGATAGAATAAAGCCATGGTGCAATGCTATGTGACATCTTTGATAATAAGCCATTTAGATACTTTCTTTTTATTGAAATTTAACAATATATTGCTAAATTATCTTTGTAAAAAAAAATTTGATTAAATATTTCTGCTCACACCTGCTGTTGGGTATAAAACAAAGTATCAGGAAGTGTACTATAAAGTTTGCATTTGAATATTTTAGTGCCGTACAGTTTACTAGAAAAGGGACATATATATGTTACATGCATTGTAACATTATGTTCATCCCTTAAAGACCACTCCATCTCAGAGACTTGTATCAAGGGTGTTGTTAGTCAGAAGTGACTAGTTTCTACAGAGATGCCAAGTTTTCAGGCCAAAGCCTGAATTCAGGCCTTGTGAAAGTATCAAAGTTCGGGCTCTTTTCGTGTGCAAAGTGGCTTCATGTAGATGTATTACAGGCCCTCTCTTTAGAGTCATTCTGTCTGGCATCCCTGCTTCTAGAATCAATGCCTAATTCATGCTAATTTTCTTCCAAGCCACGTTCCCGTAGCCCGCCTCCCCCCCCCCCCCAGTCAAGTGTCAAGTGCAGGCTGCCCTTGATACAATTCAAAGCAAAGCTTTCATGAGTGCATTCATTACTCTTTTATAGAGCTAGAGAACAATGCTGCCGTGATTTGAAAAAGGGGTATTTACCAGTGGTGTCAATGGATACATCCCTGATAAATGGACAGAGGTAGGGAACCATGAAGGATATGAAAATATTTGGATTTCACATAATGATAAATCGCCCATGCCCTCTGCCGTTGTGGAAAAGCGAATGGATTGCGTGAGAAGCGGCAAATCAAAACATTCTATGTTTCCGAGTCTGCGATTTCTGAAGGTCAGGTTGGTCCCTGCACAATGATGACAAACTTCACAAGATTTTCTGGGCACACATGTGCACCAGTGAGTAAAGTAACACTTGGGATGTTTTCATGAGTACGTAATAATTACTACATCCTTTCATTTCTTATGAAATGAAGTAGTAGATTAAAGTTCTGGATGCAAGATGTCAGTTCAGCATGAAACCCTTGGCTCAAGACTAGAAATAATGCTGTAGGTGTGACAGCATCTTATGTTTCTAAATCCAGGATATTATGGACATACCGTGTGTGTAAACTAAATGAGAAGAACTATTTTTGGAGAGCATTTGTGAATGTAATGATGCAATCAGCTGTTTGGCAAGGCATCTGTCATAGTCTTCAGTTTTAATGGCTGCTCTTCTTGTGTTTGGCCGCAAAGGATTTTCTCCTGGTGCATTCTATTGTAATGTAGTCCTTACATCTTCATTAGATATGGCAGTATTATAGAATGCTTAAATAGGGAATATGTAGAAAAAAAAAATTGATCTCTCCTACTTGTTTTTCTGTTAATCAGAAAATCTCGCAACTACCAGTTGTTATTCTTCATAGTGGAAGAATGAAAACTTGGCAAAACTTTAATATTCAGCTCTTCTATGGAGGGGCATGCACTGGCAGGTATAGCTAACCCTGCACATGATGAATCAGCAAACTCCACTGATCTGTTATCTTGTTTTTGTCATTATAAACTACTTGATGAAGATGTTATGTATTTAAACTTTTGGCGCACAGTGTAAGAACTTCTTGTGAGTAAGGAGATAGATGATTTTTTTTTTTTTGATTTTTAATTTCCAGTAGGCTGACCAATTACATGCTGTTGTAACTTTCTGCTTGCTCAGGATCTCGAGTGTAGCCCAGCAGTAGGCTCCCCTAAGGATACCAACTGAGTTGTCTCTGTAGATATTTTTGCAACAAAGTGCATTGCCAAGATCCAGATATTGTGTTTTGACAGTCATTAGCTTTCCTTCCACAAAGGCTGAGTTATAGCCCAAACCTGTGTTCTCACGTTATTCATGGGAATAGGGACACAGGGCATACAGACAGTGCATCAGTTGTTCAAAACACACCCCAGCATCCACCTCATTTTCAGGCAGGCCTAATGTAGCATGAAATTTGCTTCTCTTCCTAACTGCGGCGATCACTTCATCTCTGATACTGACAAGAACTATATTACCCTGCACAATGTTGGCATAAAGAAATTGAATCATGGAAAAATCAACTGTTTTTGTATGGGTTTATTCTTTTCTTGAAGAGGGCGATCATTCAACTTACAGACGAGGAACCCAACCATCAGTATGCATGTCAGGTCAGACATGGGATGGAATTGGTTTCCAGATATTCATCTCTATCCCCGCTTCTATTCACTTCTGTTCAGATTATTGCTTCCACAACTCATTGAGTATGTGGGTAAATGGTCCAAACATGAATCTTACTCCACGGAATAATGGGGAAAATATATTGTGTTTTCTTTTTTGGGGGTGGGGGGGGGGGGATGGCGGTGGGGGATCTTGTAGTCTGAATGAGTTCCGATTGGGACTCGTGAAGGAGAATGCGCAAAATGAGTAACTGGTGGAAGCTTGTCGATTAGTTCCATGTTTAGGTGTGCTGCTGTGTGTGTGTTTGTACCCTGTACAAGGACTGTATTTCTATTTGTTGTTTTTTTTGTTTTTGTTTTTTTTAGTACTGTAGTGTGTCATGCATCTGTCTGATTCCCCTTGATTTTTCTCCTCATTGTTAGGCATGAAAGTACCATGTTGATGTGTGTTGATGCCATGCAGACGCTTAGAGGGGATGATAATACGTACCAGTAACTGCTGTGGGAAATACAATGGAATCAATACTGCAAGGTTATGTGTATTTCAAGGGCATCCCTTGCATGACATGAGTAGTCAAGTTAACATGTGGGAGAGCCTGGCCTGCAAAAGACATCAACATTTGTGGTTACTTTCTGCAGTGTGCAGACATTTGTGGTCAATTAGTGTATTGGAGCAGGAATAGCGGCATCAGAATTTGCGTTGCTAAATTTTCACAAGAGTGGTTTGGTAATTAGAGAATATTGATGTGTTAATTAATGGTTTCTTTTTTTCTTTTTTTTTTAACAGAGGCTCGCACACACATGCACACAAACAGACAGACAGACGCACATACACACACACAATCACAAGAGAGCGTCGTCCACTCCTTGTTTCATGCCAAACTCTAATGTCACAAGGAAGTATGTTCTGTTATGTGAATATTAGAGTTGAGGTCTTAAACAGCAATTAACTCATTACAGGCATGTAATGATGTGGTTTGCCATGACTTGACATTCGAATTCCAGCCCTATCCCTGAGTAGTTGGGTCTTCATCAGCTGGAGCTTGAAGAATAGCCAGCTATTTCTGATCCAAAGAATTCGCCCGATCAGATAGCCCGCTAATTTTGCAATGAAGACCGAAATAGCCGGCTGTTCCTATCGGAAAGTACGCCAAAGAAATCTTGGACTTATTTGCAGAATAGCCAGCTAAGTTGCAGAATAGCGGGCTAATCTTAACGCGTCTTCATCAGCATGAGCTTAAATATCGGCACTGCATGCGTTTCGCACCACACAGGAATGTAGGCAGTCGGGTGGGAGGGTGTTAGCATTGAGCTTATAAACCTGACTGTGCCTGAAGCTCGACCTGGTGAAGACGAGATTGTACATTTCAGCTGACTTCGGGCTTATTTCTCTGATCCCCCATTAGCGAGCTATTCTTCAAGCTCAAGCTGATAAAAACCCACCTAGTTAGACCTCAAAAGAGGTGAGACTAACATCTCTGTAACTACTAACTGGATGGGCTTGTGGCCTACATTAATTTCGTTCACACTGACCAAATAATGGGATTTTCATCACAATCCAGATACCGAGATTTTTTTACAGCCGTTCAGATGGGCACAAAAATCATGCTAATTGCCAATTGCAATAATTTGTTGACCAAACTGAGCATGCCCAAGATCTACTGGAATAGTGACCCTTGACCTTGTGTTTGAACACGGTCATGATGTGTGTCTTTAATGAATGGATGAAAAAATCTCCAGATTTTTTTTTTCTCCACTGTTCACGCAGTTCTTGTGGTGCGAATTGTATCATGCTGTTTCTGAAATAATTGCAAGATTTTGTGGGATTTTTATCACGATGTTGATTGTGCTATTTGATCAGATTTTTATGTATACGCAGGCACAAATCTTGATTTTTTTTTTTATTGTGATGCAAATCTTGAGATTTGTTTCCTACTAGTTCATGTCAGTGTGAATCATGCTAGTGTTCACATCTCATTTTTCACAAGTGGACTAGCACCACAAGTCATGAGGACCCTCCAGACCTTACTCAAAGAGTGGGTTGACCAGCACTGTAAAGTACGACGACGAGGCCAAGCTATGAGGTGCTTACGCAACAAACCAGTAGTCTGGGATTACCAGGCCTCATGTGCTTCTGCCATCTGGTGACTTATAATCCAGCCACATTGCAATGAATATTCATATCTCATTGAGCTGCATGTCTATGAATAATTATCTCAGCCAGCACTCTGTGTGCACACACACACACACACACACACACACACACACACACACACGCACACACACACACATGTAAGTCATAGAGCCCCCAGATGTACAGGGCTAAGATGACGGTGCCCAAGTGAAGAAAGATTAGCTCCTGTAAGCAGAGGATTAAAGACCAGCATATGAATATAATATTATTCATTACCTAGAATAAAAAGAACAAATGAATAAATGTATTGATGGGACTGAACAGTGGAAAAGATATCACAAGAAATCAAGTTGAGAAATTCTTACTGTTTGTCTTTTCAGTTATAAAGGTATAAAGAATTAAAAACATTACAGTTAACCCCCCCCCCCAAAACAAACAAACAAACAAACAAACAAACAAACAAACCAACTTGCAGGTAGTTGGGATAAGGATTTCACAAATGGATATGTCATGGGCAGATGCTGCTACTTTTGGCCAGAATTCAGCAAAAATGAAAACGAGGACACCTTGCAAGCTTCAGTCCTTGTTATTTGGTAGTTTTAAATCCTTAGACAGGAAGAGAAGTATGATTCTGTGTCAGTGATAGGTGATGATGAAAATGGAGGGGGCCTTGATGTAACACCCTGTCCTTGATTCAATCATGAAGCTCCTTGATTCAATCAGGGTGATTATAGTATTCAGTGTTTGACAATTTTTTAATGGCAAGTTAATCGTTTGCGCAGGGCAGAAGGTCAAGCTGTGCTGCATGCAGAAAGTTAAGACAAATTTAATTTTACTGCACTGTTTGACTGTCACTTCTTTGCCGAGCTTTGGAAAGCACATTTGACCTTACAGATCTCACATCTTACTTTAAAGGGATCGTATAGTTTGGTTGAGACCTAATTTCAGGTTTCTAACATTTTCTTGGTGAGATAATGAGAAACCTCTTACAAAATATGAAAGAGCATGTAATTCCATGAGGAATTCAACATTTATTTGATGAAAATTGGTTTTGAAATGGCTGAGATATCCAAAACAGAGCGATTCTACTAAGTGTGGGACCCACACTTTATTACGATCGCTTTGTTTTACTTTGTTTTTGGATGTTTCAGTCGTTCCAAACCCGATTTTCATCAAATAAACTTTGAATTCCTCTTAAAATGGTATGCTCTGTACTATTGTATAAGTGTGTTCTTGGTATCTCGCAAAAAGTTAAAAGTCCAATTCTCATCTCCACCAATACTGTACCATCCCTTTAATTGAATTCTCAGAAAAACTTCTTTTTCAGTGAGAGTGAGGGGAAAATGCTCCAATAGAAAAACAGTATCATGGCATCATGGCACTTTTCTATTTACAGATTCTTCTTCCTTTTTGTGAGCCATAGTTTTGTTATCTTTTAGGCATCATTTTTTTTCCCCTCAACTCAGAATTTTGATCATGCAGTTTTGTTTTCATTTGCTTACCATGTTGTCATGTGTTTCCTTGCATCAGACCTTGATGTAAGCATTGTGTGACATTAATACTTTATCTTTAGGCTATTTCCATAATTTTCCTTATTTGGTCTTTTTTTGTGGTAAAGATAAGTTTTTATACAGTACAGTTGAACCTCTCGTATCCGGACAAGTCGGAACCGGGGCTCATCCGGATAAGGGATTTGGCCGGATACGGGAGACTCAATGCTTTATACATGTACATATACATACACATGTACTGATGTAGCCCGTTGTAGTACCACATGTAGTAATGTGTATACTGCAACCTTTTCATTGTTACACTCAGTACACAGACCCCAAAATAGAGGTGTATGTTAATGTTGGAAGTAATATGTAATTCATGTGTGTTTGTGTAGGAGTTCTCAAGGAATTGGGAATCCCCCTTTCCTCCCGTAATCATTAAAAAAAAAAAAAAAAAAATCACGGCGAGATTGCGTCCGTATAATAGAGAGATCCGGATAAAGGGAGGCCGGATAAGAGAGGTTCAACTGTACTATAACTGTGTGATAGTGACATAGAGACTGAAAGATTCTCTCCAGTGTGAACAAGAACGGTACACATGAAATGCAAATCTGTTTGTTTGGTTGTAGTCAGGAATGTGAAATACATGTATCACGCTATACAGCGGGACACAGCCCCAGATGTTCACAATGCATAAACTATGCAACGTGTGCAGCGTAGCCAGTGACACAGAAAAACGGTGAGAAATTCGTCATACTGTGCAGATATTATGGGCAAGGAGTGGAGTGGTTCCCCAACCATTTCTGCAACAAACACAAAAAGAGTTCCATGTTGTTGTTGTCTTTGAACCGCAGCATAGTGTAATTAGTCTTCATTGTTCCACTGCTGGTGCGCCAGATGACTCTATTCAACTGGGGCAGTCAGCTGCATACAACCATCCAGAATGAAAAATCATTCAGTCTATAGCCAGTGACCTTGGCCATTTGAAGTGCATTTCATTCAGTCTTTTAGGGTTCATGGAGCATTAAACAATAAGATCGTTCAAGCTATGAAATGACAAATGTGCTCAATAATCTAAACGACTATGATGCAGAATGATCGCTTAGAAACCAAGCTCGTCTGTTACATTTCTTTTCTCTTGCTTTGATTGTGTGTGTGTGTGTTTTCAAAATCAAACCTGTAGGCATGTCAAGAAAATGTGGGTATATAAAAATGTATTTGTAGTGTCCTCATGGATGTGATTTTGAAATCTAATCCATCATTCGATCAATCCATCATTCGTTCCATCCATCATTCGTTCCATCCATCTATCAGTCAGGCAATCATTTAATCATCAGTATCATCATTACGTGATCACATGTGCTCTTTGGAAGTGTCATCCATCATGGTAATCACCATCACTTTGTCAAGGATTTCCCTTTGAAATTCATTTTCTTCATGATATGCCTCGAAGTGGAATTCTTTTCATGTTCATATGGAGCATAAACAAGATCTCTGATCAGAGCAAATTGTAGTACAACTAATGCAGATCACCTTTTTCTTATGAAATGTGTGTGTGTGTGTGTGCACTTACCCATGGTGTAAAACGAGGACACACACACAAACTTTACATTTAAACCGAGGACACACAGAGAACCGAGGACGTCCTCGCTTCACAGACCATTCTAAACGGTCTGCTTTTGCATGTAGGGGTACATGCTTGTAGGTCCTTGATTAGCATTATTGTAATAAGTCCTCGGTTAGATGGTAATATACGAATGAGTCCTCAGTTGACAAAAGTCCTACTTACACACAGGTCCTCGGTTATGTGGTAAAATTCTTGTGGGTAAAACAGGTCCTTGGTTTCCACCATAGACGCGTGTGTGTGTGTGTGTGTGTGTGTGTGTGTGTGTGTGTGCGTGTGTGCTTGTATGTGTGCATGTGTGCAATTGGCCATGCAAAAGTGAAAACTTTCAAGGTTGTTTTAGATAAATTGTTCTTTCCTTTTTTAAAAATTTATTCTATGATTGACACATAAGTGAACGTATATGTATGGATCATGTGTTCAAAAGAAAAGGGTAGAATGAATGACTGAAAATTCTTTGAGACATGCATGAATTGTCAACCCCTAGTTTCATAAAGTCAGCTTTATTTGTGTCACTTTCATACTTGACAGAAATGACAAAATATTAGCTTAAGAAATAAGAAACAATTTCCACTGTGTTGATACACCTATTTTCTTCACATCTTTTGTTTGAAATAATGTTTTAGATGTCCTTAATTTTTTTCTTAAACTGTGTATATTACTGCAGTTATATAATTTTCTCTCATTTAATACACGAGTGTAAAAATGCATGTGTGTTACAGCAGAACTGATTTTTAGAGTCACCATTTGGATACTTCTTGTTGATAGAAACGGGTATCTATAATGCATATTTTGTTTTGTTTGCAAACTGGTGTGTGTGTGTGTGTGTGGGGGGGGGGGTCATGTGTGTATTCTAATACCTCAGAAGTAAATACAAAATGAGTTGTTGAGATATTAGCCCCCTCTTAGTTATCAGTAGGCCTAGAGAGAAATAGAAAAAACAAATCTAAGGAGAGAAAACAGGAAAGAGTTTAAAAAGAATAAAAGGGAAACAATTTTCTGGTTTGTTGGGTCAAAGTCAGGCATTTTGACACCGTATACATTTGAGTAGTTTAGCCCCAGGAAATGGACCTTGTGTGTTGTCATGATATCACCACACACAGCAGCTTCTCTGCATATATCCCCCCCCCCCCCCCCCCCCGAGAACCATCAACACGCTGCCTACACCGCGTCAGTCAAAAAAAAAAACACACACAAAACACAAAACAACAAAAAAGAGAAGAAAAGAAAAAAGGGAAATAATCAACATGAATATGATGAGTAATAACATTGTACACAAAATGCTTGCAGATTCTCTCTGATTCTAATTTCATGATTATTTACAATTTACTGCACTAAGTAGCATACAGGTGGGAAGATGAGTGATAAAAAATCTGAAACAGAGAAGTCAGTCGGAACAGTCATATTCTGTTTGCCATTTCCAAGATGACAAAACCCAGAAATAATGTTGAGAGTCATGCTGGTACATGTATATTCAGGACGAGTGATGGATCAGTGTCGTCTAGTTTTTAAGCCATTTCTGGCCAGGTAATTCTTTCTGTGGAATGTGTGTAAGAAATCCTGCAAGAAGAAGAAGTTTCTGAAGTGTGAGATGGAGGGTTGCCTGCTTGTGATGAGCCTGTGCCCCGTAATGTTGACATCGACATTTTCCTCCCCAAAGACTCAACCCTGACTCACTGTACGGGTCAGAGTCCAAATTCCGTAAAAAGTGTGATAACCAGGTTTAGAGTTCCTAATCACCCCGTTCCCATTTATGGTCCCCACAATATAGCCGGGGCAGCCAAGTTTATGGACCCCTCTACAGATCCGTGGCATTTTAAGAGCCGGGTGTTGTGATTTGTCCCGAAAGTTGAATGATTAGTTTTGTTTGTCTGTTGATGCAATATAATGGTCGAAGGAGACAATTCCTAAACTGTGGAGGATTTCATCGCCTCATTTTCCTCAGTGGCGATGTCATATATTTGGCCATTTACGTCCCCTTCATAACCCTTATCAGACACATACATCATACCCATCGTCTCACAAGTGAGTTATTACACTGCTGTCATGAGTAATCCCATCATTGTCAGCCAGGGTGGTACGGTGGAAAACAAAAATTCTTTGTGTGGTACTGTGTGATTTGTGCATTCTCACTTTAATGCCAAGTAGGCATGGATTCATACATGCATCGACAGGAACCATTCTTGGACAGGACAAAACTATGAATTGTAGAAGAGGTGCCATTTTCCATCCCATCAGCATCATTAAGAGGGAGAAGAAAAGAGCCAAGAAAGGGGCTTGAAGCCTTTGCCCTACATGCAGGGTTGGAGGCAAGAAGCAGGACACATCTCTCGTCATGTGTGTAAAAAAGTCTTATGTAACAGTGCTTAGATTTTGGAGATTTGGATTTTGGATTGCTGCTAAATTTGATAGCTTTTGAAAGTACACTGTAATGAAGCAAGCTGGACTCAAAATTAAAGTAAAGAAGGCAGTTGCACTCTGGCAGTGAAGACTTCCCTTGATGTACAGCTCCCTCTGTTGCTTTGTTTAGGAAAGATGTCATTTGATGTCAAATTATAGATAGAATTACCATTTAGCTGCATCAACATATGATTTCATATGACTTTGGTTTCTAGACAAACTACATGTCGTTTATACCATTCATCTGCCCTTAAAGGCTTAAAGAGGAATTCCAGACCAGTAACAAGTTAATCTGAAAAGAAAGAATGAGATTTTACAACCACAACAGAGAAAATTTTAGCAAAATGTTGTTAAAAAGGAAAGATGTTTTGAAATTTGGAAGATTTTTTAATTTCTTGCAAAACAGATCTTGAGCAGTTGATATGAATATCAAATGAGTGAATTGGTGATGTCATGACTTGTTTCATTTTTTTTTTTTGGGGGGGGGGGGGGACACATAGTAGGCATCAAAACAAGTACTAATGTGCATGACCTATACAGTATGTGGGAGTATAGATGAATAACTGTAAGTATGGTTGTTTTGTTTGTTTGTTTGTTTTTTTTTACTGGCTCATGTAATGAAGAGTGAATGGGATTCTGTTCTGTTCTGTTTTTATATTATTTTTGGGTTTTTTTTATCAGTGTCACAAAATGTACCATACTGAGTTCTGTCTTCTCAATTCTTAAGACACATAAAAGACTGCTAAGAATACCATTTGTTTGTAGTCATGGAATGACAAGAAGGTATGCACAAGGTGCACTGTAGTATGGAGGACAAATGCATACCTGTTAATTAAGTTCACGTGGGTAAAACCTATATCCTGTCTATCAGCTCCAGATATGAACTTACTGCACTGAGTTTATGGGTGACCTTTTGGTAAATGTGACACTTGTGTGTGAAGAAAACAAAATTGTAAAATCTCAGGCTTTTTTTCTTGTATTAGTAGTGATTCTACTTGAATTCAATACCATACTTAATTTGACAATATTAAATAATGTAAAAATAAAATGAAACAGAAAGACTTTTAAAAGTTTCATCAAGATTAGACATTAAAGGCATAATTTACCATTTGCAGATGAAGCAAAAACCCAACATTAGTGCATTAGAATAGTTCTAGAATTTAAGTTTGGGATAGAAAAAACCACTGTAAAATTTGAATCTGTATGGTTGATGTTAAGTGTTGTTAAATACACAAAATGTGAACAATAGTTATAATAAAATGTTTCCAGACTAAACCATCTACAGTTACGGTTTATTGAGAAGAACACTGATATCTCCTTATATGTTAGGCTTTATTGTGAAAATCTTATATGTTAGGATGCTTTGTGATACAACAGACCTACACATATGCATCAAATGTGATATCTTGAACATTTTTGAAATCACTGCTCCCAAAGGTAAAGTGGACCTTTAAATAAGTCGTAGTTTTTTAAACGTTTCCTACATTGTGCGTTTTCACTGAATAGTGATAAAGGATCTACATCACAATAATATGCTGAGCCGAGGTAATGATATGAATTCACAGCTTCTCCCATTACTGTGTGAAGAAAAACAAATCATCTGAAATCAAATGCTGTAAAAGATGTATGTTTTATGTGGATTTTATATCAACAATATGAATTTGATTAAAAGAGTGTGTGGTGGTGGTGCGGGGGTGGGGGAGGGGAGTCATTTAAGACAAGTTAGGCCATAACATTTTCTTGTGTGCATTGTATTATGTTCCTATTTCTGATATAAATTTTTAAAATCAGGTAGAGTTTAAAAGTTCCTTAGGGCTGTTAGTCTAGGCAAAATTATAATGATACACTTATATTTCTGTTAGTGTTATTTTATTCTGTTATTGAAGCAAGCATGAATAAGGAATTTGGCTTTCATTTTAGGGATGTCCTCCAGTGATATGATAGCATAATTTAACAAGGTGAAATCCATTTTGAAAGGAACATCTGTTGATTTTTTTTTAAATCATTATTTTATTTGCCAATAGATCTCACTTGGCGTTTCCTTCCTCATCTTGTATTGTATGCCATGAACATTTCTAGCTTTACAATATTTAGTGTGTTAGTGTGTCTGTTACAATCTTCCTCATGCTCAATAATCTGAACTCTGCAAAATCTCCATCACTGCCCGTTTCCTCTATTTCTTTATCTGTCTGTAGCTCCTTCTGTCTTTCCTTTGAGTCACTCATCTCTTTTCACTATTGTCCCTCTTTTCCTCTCTTTCTTTCTTTGTACTATCTCTTCTTATCCCTCTCTTTCTCATCCATTCCCTTCTTTCTCCCCTCCCCCTCCCTCTCTGTCTTTTCCTTTTTCTCACCTTCTCTCCTGCCCACTCTACCGAGAAGCCGAGTCTGTCATGATTGAGTAAGATGCAGTGATGAAAATCTCCTGTTTCATCTCGGGGTCTCGTTTATGTCAACAGTTGCATTTTTAGGGATGTTCTCCAGAGGAGTGATTGACATTTACCACCGCCCTTCGCCACCTTCCGTGGCACTGTATCTTTTTCTGCCTAGACTCACGGAATAGACTCTTGTTATGTACCTCTCGCCTACACCGCTGCCATCAAACCATTTACATTGACTCATACAGCTTGCTTTATGGTACTGAGGATCGTATGTATGAATGATAATCATACCGATCATTATTGCTGCTATGATTAACATTGATATGATTATCACTGTCAGGAAATCTCATGAAGATTGCTTGAACTGTATTACTTGAAGCAAGAGAATTTTGTCTGTCTGCATCATCTTCTGTAGTATTTTTGGAGAAGAAAACATTCATAAAGTGTTTATCGTTTGAGCAACTGCTACTGCAAAAGAAAGGCAATCTGAATGTTATCATCTATCTCGACATTCTCTCTCTCCCTCTCTGTCTCGATCTACTGTTTCTATTTCTTTCTATCTATCTATCTATCTATCTATCTGTCTGTCTATCTATCTATCTATCTATCTATCTGTCTATCTATCTATCTATTGATCTATCTATCTATCTGTCTATCTATCTATCTATATATCTATCTATCTATCTATCTATCTATCTGTCTATCTATCTATCTATCTATTAATCCAGACAAAAAGTGTGAACAATTTTATGTAACTGAAAGGTAGATGGTAAATCCTTGAAGTAATGGGCATTAAGCCATGGCAATGAGAGTATATTGGGTATGTGTCTTTGAGAATACTGGTAAGCCCTCTAACTACTTGTAGTACTCCTACACATGTACTTGCTTCACCTGATTCAGCTAATGCTCCTATTTACATTCTGTTCTCTCTCTCTCTTTTTTTTTTAATCCATAGACGATTTAAGTCAACCAATAAAATGTGCAAGGACTTTAATGACTAATGAGAATCAATTTTTAAAGAGATTTTTATTACCTAAGTCAAGCAATGATAACAAGCATTGTCATTATCTTCATTTTTATGATTGTAGGGCATGGCAGTTTTTTCCCCCTTTGGTATGAGTATCAACAGGATGATGATGATGATGATGATAACGATGATTAGAATTCTAATCATCATTGGTATCAATATTGATCATTAGTATGATTACCTTGAATATAGCTGCCAGTGAAATGAGACCTCAATTGACCAAGAGTAGAGCTTAAAGTGACACAAGAGGATAGCAGAGTTAATAGCAAAACATTGAATAATTGATAATGTTGACCAGATATTCGCCCAAGGACTGTAAACTGTATCATTCTATTCCTAATTTGCTGCAGTGTACAAGTTAAAAACAGAAGTGCCATTGACCTGAACAAGTGGCCTTGCATGTTGCTCTGAAGGCTGCAAGTTCCTGGCCAGAGCCATCCCCTGGCCACTCGAGATCCGGGGCCAAGTCTGCGGAAGCAGACCATTAGTCGCAGGACGGACACCCCCAGTCATCTCATCTTGGACAAATTCCACTCCTTTCTCAAGTACAACAGTCCTCTCTCTCTCGGCCTTTTCCCCTTGCACTTGCGGAGCCGAGCCATCAATTTTGCGCAGCAGACACTTGCGGCTTCATTGACACATTTATGGTCGTAGGTTGCAGTTTACAGTGATGGGGTGATATATACCACTTGCCACTTGCCCCCTTATCAACAGAACATTAAAGATCTCCCACACATTTCTTCTGTGCACTCTATGGCGAAGAAAGGAAGAGAGGTGGGATGGATGAGGCATGTAAGTAGACACTTACCCAGAGTGGATGGCACGATGACCTGCTCTTGCAGCATGCAGGAGTCAGACTGGGATCTTGGCAGAGTATGCCAAAAGTGAATACACTTTTTCTCCTTCATCCTGCTGGTATGAGGCCCTGTTTCAACCATGAAATCTTGTGATATTGCCTCTTTGTCACTTGCTGTCTTTCCCCATAAAAGTTAAGTACTCTCTAATGAATGTAGCTGCAAGTGATTTCCACCACACCCCATAAAAAGTTAGTATTATATAAGACAAGAAGAAACAACAGAATGTAAAACATAACAAAAATTAAGCATTACTAAAGCCAGGAATGTACAAAAACCATCATTAAAAGGCATTAGGAGAAACAAAATATATATGAGGCTCAAGGCAACCCTGCTCATTTTTTTTCTTGTTACTTCTTAGGAACATGTCCTTGTCATTTTATTTCTAACTGGGATTCCAGTTATGTTGGAGGTCATTCCCTTTTGTACTAGAAGAAGGAAGTCAGTGCAATTAAATTATTGGCACATGATTTATGAGGTCATTTCAGAGCATGGAGATAATGTACAGGTACCTCACTTAACCCTATATGTGGCCAGGCATTTAGCTTAACCCATTGAGGACGGGCTGATTTTGCTACAACACGCATTTCCCGTAGACACCTGTCTTAGTATACTCTTGACTCATCCTCAGTGGGTTAACTTGCCTAGCTGTTTTAATCAGCATTTTGTAATCCATCCAAACTTGACCTTGTTTTATAGTTTGCTATCAGGTGTAGCAATATACCTCAGTCCAACAGAAAGACCATGGTGACATAATAAACATTAGGGGGATTAGGTAATCTCTATTCATTGACAAGTAGTTTCCAGATTTCGGTGCCAATCCCCTAAAAAAAGAGCACTCCAGCTTGCATGCCAATTGGTGAGCAAAGCGCAGTAAGGGTTGATATCCAGGAAGAATGGGGGGGGGGGGGGAGGAGGAGGGTTCTGGGTCTCACTGCAACGAAATTAATCAAACAGCAACATCTCTTCGATGAGAAATTGAGCAAAATTAGACTTATATTGTAATTGATAAGAATGTGAATGCCAGTGACGTATCAAACATGGCATTCTTTGGCGCATTGAAAGAGTTGTTTCGGGCCGGATACCTCAAAGCCAAATTATGACTCATGTCTTTAATTAAAAAGTCATTAATTCTACATTTGTCGTGTGATGCTCCATCTCTGGTAGTTTGCTATTAAACTTTATGAAGGATCTTGCAAGCGATTACATGTCGCATTCTTCATTGAGCATTTGAGTGGATTCAGTGTTCCGTCATAATTCCTGCTAAAGTAAATGAGGAATACTCAGCAAAAATATCACTGTAATGCAACCAAAATTTTCTCTTTTAAGTTGTCTGTGGTAATGAATGTTAAAGTGAATTGATAAAAGAGAATCAGTTGTTAACTGATTTTGTTTGTTAACTACTTGTGTTGTTTTATAGCTTTTGTTAAAAAGTATGTAGGCCTATGTGTGTGTGGGGGGGGGGGGGGAGAGGGGGATTAACTGTCTCTCCTTTACCCACATAACTTTGCCAGCCATGAGGAGTTCGAAATATTGTTATAATGTGATTCCCATAAAAGTTTGCCATGGCTAATGTTATTCTACACTCATATGATTGTACATATAAGAGCTTATAACTCTGTGTAGAGAACATTTTGGAAATCTTGTGGAGGTTTAGTGAAGTTTAGTGAGTTTGTTATCTTCTGTGCAAAAGATATCCTGCATTGATTTCTAAAGCTTCCGTAAATACAAGTAAAATTTGTTGTGCATCAAAAAAGTAAAAAAATAAAAATGAAAAAATAAGGAAATTGGTTTACTTTTAGTTGGTAGGGCGCGATCTGTATTGAACACAATTGTTTGGTTTTTTTAAATTCCCTTTTGATAATGGATGTATATTTATTCTTTATAAAGAGAAAGCTTTATTTGGATGGTACAATATGTACATTTGATGAGCCATTTCTAAGAGCGTGTGTGTTCCTTTAATATCAACCGTGTCCTCATGGAACAACAATATATGACTGAAGGCGTTAGTGGCATGCATGCCTGTAATCTGGAGTATTAAGCGTCCTACTGTGTTCGCGATGAGGAAGTCCGCGTCACGGTACTTGAACGAGGAGTGCTACTTGAAGAGAGCCTCGGCGGAATTAATGACTGTGTCATTAGCTTCGGTGATGAAATGCATTGTCTCTTTTCCAGTTGGGGAAGGCCGGAGAATGAATGATGGATCGGTTTTAGATGCTGTCATTCAAAACTGAGAGGCAGGGAGGAAGGAAGAGGAGGGGGGTAGGGGGAGGGGGAAGGAGGGGTAGCTCTGGGCCGAATGGGATGTTAAGGTATGATGATACTGTTTTGTGGCTGCTCACTCCCAGTGTTTAGTGGAACATAAACTGCCTCGGAGGGTTGTTACTCCCTAAGCTGTGAACTTGCTGAGGTCACCTCAGGGGGAAACAAGCCTGCCCCTTATGCCTCCTCTTCTAAAGGATGTTCTGAAGGGGAGGGGAGGAAAAAAAAACTTCCTCTAAATGTTGAGCCCGTGCCCTGTGGATATTTTACCCAGCAATTATCCATAGGAGAAGCCTATGTTTGATTTATGCACCTCTGGGTAAACTGAATTTGTCAATCAGTCATATAAAGGCTTCCCTGAGTTGCCCTTCGCCGTTTCTCAGTGGCCTGGCTGGCGGCTGCCTTTCGGCATTGTCATGACTACACAGAGAATGCAGGTGAACACACAAGCAACCCTGAACGGCAGAATATGTGCAGAATTTGTACCTAGAATATTAGTCTGTTGGAATTGCATATTGGTATTATGCAAACAAGTACCAGTGTTAAAAGCTTTTGTTTGATAAGTCGTGATGTGAGTGAGAAATATAACAGGTTTTGGAACTGAAGTAGTGTCGGAGTACAAAGGAAATCATCTACTTTTATTCTTATATAATTACAAAGCCATTTGTGCACATACCTGTTCCATGCTTTATAATACTGTAAAACGAGGAATGTTCGCGTGCATTTTGATTTCGCTAGCGCCAAGATTCGCGAAATTAAAATGCACTCGAAAGTTCTTGTCTACACTGTATGCATTGAATGCCAGTGGCAGTTCGCGAGAATTTCATGCCGCAAAAAAGGCTGTCACCTCCAATTCGCGAAAAATTCATGTGGCGAATATATCATGTTTTACAGTGACCAAAGTACTATTATACACACTGAGATGAAATAGCACCTGTTACACTCACTTCCTCCCAGACTTTTTGTCTTGGAGAGGGTGTGATGGACTGCAACCATTATGGGATGGTTTAAGGATCACGCGAATCTGGAGCCTGTAGCCGAGTCTACATTGATGCTTATGGATCTAGTCAAAGATCATTCAGTACTAGATGGACAACAGAACTTATTCCTAAGTGTCTGTACTCGTCAGTGGTGTGGAAAGTTTTCATATGCAGGTTGTCAAAGGGGATATCAGAAAGAGTATGATCTTGTATGAAAACTTAAATTGTTTCCATACATGTACCTTAACATACATTTCGTACAGTACCCTTTGAGGTTTGTCACCTACAATTGGTTGTATGTCACATTCTTGATTTTTAGAAACTCTCACCACCACTGATGGCATTTCTTCCCATAAATTCCTGCTGTATACAAATAATGAACGAAAGTGTCTGTAGTGGGTTCTCTGTTAAGATTGACTAAACCTCAGATGTAATTCAACTTGCTTGAATTGGTGATACACTACACTTTAGGCCCATTCACACATTCACAAATAATCACAATAATTTGTATCACAATTTGAATTGCAATGCAAAACAAACAAACACACGAAACAAAAAACTATTTTTTTTTAATTTGTGTGGATATGATTATCATGACAATTAGTGATATTTAAATTCCAATCTGTGCACCACTAAGAGTAAGATGTTTCACAAATAGTCATGATTTTTTTCTGAAGTTACAGTTGTATGCAGTGCAAAATATGTAGGCCTACCAAGGAGGTATATACCTCCTTGGGCCTACCAATGGTGTGCAAAGTCATACTGTTTGTTTGTTTGTTTGTTGTTTTTTTTTAATAGCCTGTAATTAGTGTTGGACAAAGTCAGGTCAAACTTCATGACTCAAGTATGTGCAGTTTGGTCTTGTTCATACCGATGTTATATGGGTTGCAATTTTCTTTGTGAACTGGTGGATGCAATACATATCACTGTTTGTTTTGTTTTTTTATTGTGTTCGTGTGAACAGGAGTGCAAACAAAAATTCAAATTGAATCATTTTTTTTTTCAGAGCGTCCTTTTATATCTCCTTCATTTACACACCCATTTTTTTTTTTAATGTCTATCCACATTAACTCTGAAAAACAATTTGAGCTATCTTCTGCTACAGATCCATGTACCTTATGGCATCATGGAATGTCTCATGTTGAACTGGGGGGGGGGGGGTGTGACAGTATTGCATGTATTGATTAAAAGAAAAATAGATAAATGGTCCCTTCAAAGAATCTGCCCACATTTAATAATTTACATTGTTCATGCAGCACATGCCAGCACCTACTCAATGCGAATGTGCATTGATATAAAAGTGTGTACAAATCTGCCATATTTGCACAGCGGTGGTTCAATGGCACAGCCATACATGTATGTACCAGTAGAGTTTGATTGATTGCGCTGCTAATGAGCATGTAGAATGTGTCCAGATGGTTTTAAAGATGAATGTTGTGGGGGATGATATAACCACCCTGTTTAAGACCATCCCAAGCATACCACATTTGCAGACAATAAATAATATACAGAGGATTGATTGTCTGATTAATGTTATGCTAGATGATTAAACAGAATTTTGTTTTTGTATAAATATGGTAAAAAGTGTTAATTTGTGGAAGGTGATCTGATGCAAATAAGTATGTAAGTGGATTATTTAGATAAGGAAGAAATGAATACAGCTGGACGTCATTCAGTAAAAAAAAAAAAAAGATGAAGGATAGAAGAAATACATCATATTATCATGAACAAAGAGCATCTGAGTTTCAAGGTCAGTAAAAATGATATGGGCTGTTTTGATAGACAGTCATGTACAAAGCTGCTATGGAAACTTGAACTGAAGGTGTGCATTTGTTAGATACATTGATGAACCTGTGTTGTATAACTGGTGACAATTTGCTTATGTCAGGAACAGTCAAACGCATGTCAGGAACAGTCAAATGCAAGTCAGAGAAATGTGAAACAGAAACTCACGATAGTAGATCATTTGTTCTATTGAGCCATAGACAGAACATTCTGGGAATGTTCTTTCATTGTAAAGCATTTTTGTACTAACAAAATGACAACTACCTCTGAATGCGATATGAATTCTGATTTGATATGATATCGTATTTTATGTTTCAAGTGAAGTTATCAGTGACGATATTAAAGTGCATGTTTCTTGAGGCTTACATTTTGCCTAGTTTTGTTCTAATCCTCTGAGGATTATTGCAGAGAGTGTATCAGGAGCAATGGCTCATTCATAGCAAGGCCACTCACGGACTGAAAGGCCCCTGAATGTGATTATTCGGTCTTTCTCATTAGCATTTGCCTTTTTATTCTTTGAAGAGTAATTAGCTGGCCAGGATCAATATTTGCATTGTGATATCAGAGGCAGAAAATAAGCATTGCTCCGTTGAATCTGTGAAGTGTTTGCGGATGGCAGTTTATGGTTTGAATGTAATGAGAAGGGAAAGCAAAAGAGGTTGGTTTATGATACTTCTCATTAAAAGCACTTGATGGACCTTGGTAGATTCTTTAGTAGTGATAAGACTGCTATTAAGAGATTCTAAAGTAGCAGTGGTTTTGTCTCAATATAACATTGAACTCTCGATCACTTGAGGCACCCCCGCAACTGTCAAAGACAGTGCGATACATGTACAGTGAACTATGACATCCTGCCCACGTTTCTCACTATTTTTTTTTTTTTTACTCCAGTAGCCTCACATCCACACATACCAAAAGGCTCAATTTTTGAAAATGGATTTTTGCGATGTGATACAAAAACCATGAATTCATGTATATGTGGATACATACACACACAAAAAAATTAACTACAGTTGAACCTCTATTATCCGGCCTCCCTTTATCCGGATCTCTCTATTATCCGGACGCAATCTCGCCGTGATTTTTTTATCTTTTTTTAAGAATTACGGGAGGAAAGGGGGATTCCCAACTCCTTGAGAACTCGTACACAAACACACATGAATTACATATACTTGACACATTTCTTAATAATTATTTAGGTAAATCATCCCAAGAATTTATAAAAGAAAATGATTTCATTCTTGCAAACACGAACCTCTATTTTGGGGTCTGTTACTGAGTGTAACAATGAAAAGGTTGCAGTATACACATTACTACATGTGGTGCTACAATGGGCTACATCAGTACATGTGTATGTATATGTACATGTATAAAGCATTGAGTCTCCCGTATCCGGCCAAATCCCTTATCCGGATGAGCCCCGGTCCCGACTTGTCCGGATACGAGAGGTTCAACTGTATTGCAATCATCATTGTAATGCAAAAATCTTTCCAGCCTTATTTAAAGAAGAAAAAAATTGTGATAATTTGCTGCAGTGTATGTGTGAATACCACACAGAGACTTTATCTATTTTGTTAATCCCATAATGCAACTCACCGTCATAGGTCTGCACACTGAGATGCACAAGGTCACATTCTAAATTTTAGATCAAAGATAATTTGTTCTGCACAACTTGTGTGATTGGTGGTAATTATCCTGTTTCCCATAGACTGTATGAGTATACTCAGGACTAATGGGTTAAAAGTAATTTTTGCATTGTGATACAAAAAGCAATAAATCAGTGTGGGTGAATGCGACTTGTCTTCTTTGACCTTAGACTCCCTTTACTGTGGTAACTGTTCCTCATACCTTTAACCAGTTGAAGACGAGTCCCGAGAATACTCGGGCATGTGCCTATAGGAAATGTGTGTTATAGCAAAATCAGTCCGTCCTCAACGGGTTAAGAGTCAATTCATTCTGGGAACATTCATGCAGTTTCGTAATGAGGTAACTGATTTAAATGAGATCAGCGCATGATAGGCTCTTCAAGTTTTACACCGCACATTTCATGAGCATAGAAGCAGAAACACTGCTCTGTTGAACATACTATCAGTCTGTGCCTCAGAGGAGATAGCGGGATGTACTGTATATACTGAAATTTTTGTGGTAGTTTTATTGTGGGGAATTTTAGTGAATAGACTCTTGATGGCAAGAATTACAACTTTTGAAAGTATTTACGAAAATGAAAGCAAACATTTGTCCCGACGACAAGCACAGTCCCATGACAGCACAATTAGTATTGCTATATTATCAAGTGACTACCATAGGTTTTCCCATCCATTTCGCACTTTTATCATTCAATTTCGTCCCGAGAAGCAGGTGGAACGCAAATCCTAACTTCAATTTCGTCAATCGTCATTGTAATTTGTTTTTCGTCAAACATTTTCGAAGATATAGCATTCAGAATCGTGAATTGTCATTCAAATTCGTCCCTCCCGCTGATGGATCGCAGAATGTGAAGATCAAATTCGTCTTTGTTCACATATTTTTCATGAATTTTTCATTCAAATTAGTCAGATGTTGTCGATTCTTTTATTTTGATGGTGAACCAACTTTAAGCCGACATATTTTTAGTTTCTCTCGTAAACTGTATCGTTACACATTATTCCCTAAGCATTTGCTCTAACAATACACAACTTAAAAACAAGACTGCCAACGAAAATGATTGAAAGATAAACGACAGTCAAAAGTCATAACCCAGGACAGTATGTCAGGTCACATTTTGAACTTTAACTCTTAATGTTCAGGTTTTTGCATCATAATGCATGAAGCAAAGTTTAAATTTTTGTACCCTGGAAAGCAGGAAACATAATTATGTTATCCTTTTTTTGACATTAAACAGGCGACAATTCTACACTTAAATTTTGTCTTAAATCATGTTAGCTAGAAATCGTTTGTCAGTGTTTTCGTTTGCGAGACGGTATACATATGTTTGTATCAGTGTGTACTCGGATTGCTTGTGTGTGTGTCTGTATCTGTGGTTCTGTGTGTGTGTTGGGGGGGGGGGCACTTCTGTGTATGTTAACTCTTGCATGTAAAATGTGAACGGTTACAGAAAAAAAAAAAACAATACATGAATGACTGGAAAATCACACCGGGTAGAGATATGAGACGAATATGAATGAAAATTTAACGAAAATGATTGACAAAAGACGAAATCGATCCTGCTGTTTTGAGTGCTGCGAGTGAGACTGACGAATTTGATCTGTAAATGACGAAAATGTATGCCAAATGACTAAATTGAATGGACTTTATTTGAAAATGAATGACGAAAGACGAATTTGAAAGTAAGATTGGCCTACTCCAGACATTCCGCGACGAAATTGAAGTAAAAATTTGTGAAATTGAATGAAAAAAGTTTGAAAATGAATGGGAAAACCTATATTAGTAGATCCCCAATGCTATGCTATTGGGCCCTCTGCGTAAATCCTTGGAATACGCAAACACTATTTTTTTCTGAATGATTTGATCTCATTTCAAGCAACGTATCAACAAAACAGTTTGTTTGAGAATTCACACTTCCTTCTGAAAGTTTGTGTTATCTTATTTTGCATGTGTGTGTGTGTGTGTGTGTGTGTGTGCAATTATCATGAATATAAGAAGACCACAAATATGTGAGATTAAGAACTCAAGAAAAGTGTTTATCTACTGCCATTCACAAAAATATGTGCTCGCGAAAATATCATCGCTTACCTTTTGTGTTTGAAGACAGATGACCATTTAATAAGCAAATTAACAGCAGTGAGAAAATGCTTCTTATCATTCTCAATTCAAAATACCATGATTTTAAAAAATTTTCAGATAATGTTTGAGCTTTTTTGTCATGCAGCAATGGAACATTGCACTGTTATGGCACAGGATTATGTATTATTGTTTGTTTGGTGGTTTGTTTGTTTTTTTTGTTGTTGTTGTTGTTGTTGTTTTCTCTTTGTTGCTGCTGCTGCAGTAATGTTCTTGCACAATTGGATCAGCAGCCTGCTGCCCACAACTATGGCTGTGACGCAAACAGTAGCCTGGCTGGCCTGACTGCATGTTTCATGTGTGGCCGCAGGGAGGACAATGAATGTCCAGTGAACATCACATGACATGGCTCACTTTTCCTCCTGCAGTGATTGTTCTTATCCTCACCACAAATCATTGCAGCAAAGCTGCATGCAAAGTTTTTATTGAGAGAAATGTTGCGCTGACCTGGCCGGGAAATTCTCTAGCGATCTGTTGAGTGGCTCGTGGGGCGCAGTTGCCTAGCAACTTGCACAAAAAGTGTTGGGATATTTCAAATGTAGCAATTATTCTCTGTCAGTTTGAATGGCCCTGCTGTCATTATTCTTCTGCCTAAGGCACTATCTGTGCAGGTTATTTGTCTCCGTAGTGCCTCATTGTCCATATGTCTATGCGTGCAGTATTGCCACGTACTTAAGAGTTTAATCACCTTTTTGAAATGGTATGATACGACAAGCTCAATGTTAGCAATGGTATTAAGCAAACTGAAGCGATGGCCCTGAGAATTAAAGGGATGGTATAGTGTTGGTTGAGATGAGGGCTCACCTTTTAACTTTTTGTGAGATATTTAGAAACAATTTTGTCAATTTTTAACAGAGTAAACAATTCTAAGAGGAATTCAAAGTTTATTTGATGAAAATCAGTGTTAAGATTGCGGAGATGTACAAAAACAAAGTAAAACAAAGCGATCCTAATAGAATGTGGAACCCACCTTTTATTAGGATTGCTTTGTTTTGGATATTTCATCCATTTCAAAACTAATTGTCATCAAGGGGGGGGGGGGTACTATTGCTCTTGCTGTGTGAACTCAACTGCTTTTTTTATGGTCACTCAATATGGCATACATTTTGCAAGCATAATATATGTCACAAATGAAGATTTGTAGGTCAGTTTTGTGTGTGGACAAATTTTCAGCAGAGAACTGCTGCACTTTAAAGGGGAAATTTACCACAAAAATTAGTTTGTGGGAATAGAAACAGAAGAATTAGGACGGGACAATGGAAATATGAACAAATTCTGAGGAAAACTGAGAAAGTTATGATCAGTCAAACACAAGTTGGCAATGCAGTGATGTCATACGTCAGCTCACCCCCATTTGCGCTGTACTATAAATTAAGAAATTTTCATTTTCCCACCAACTAAATTTCCAGTCGTACAGCACCCTTGATACAGTCATCTTGTAAATATCTTTCTATACAACTCCTGCATGCAAAAAAGGACAAAAAATATTTCATAATCAATAAATAAAAAAGAGATATTTTATGGAATTTTATGCACAGGGCAAATGAAAGGTGAGCTCACATGCTACATCACAGAGATACTAATTTGTAACATAACATTTACTGTCCCATTCCCTTCATTTTTCTGCTTCTATTCAAACAAATTGCTCTTTACAATGGTCCTTCCCATTTATGAGAAACAAAATAATACTGTGCCTTTAAATTCATTCAAAAGAAGCACAGTTTGTGGTTTCTCACCACTTGGCATTGATGACAGTCAAAGGGAGGAAAAATTTCAGCTCTTTGTTAAGTTTGTTGATATAAGTAGACTGGCAAAATCTGCCAAAAAAAGGAGAAAAAAAGAAGAAGAAGGAAATGCCACTATGGTGTATTCTCTGTGATTAACAGTAACTTTGATATCTATTGTACATATAGTATTATAATATATTTTACGTCAGCATATATTCTGACATTCATATCAAAAGGCAGTAGCTGTAAAAACTCCTAGCCATTTGCAATGACAGTGTCATGTAGTGATTGTTATCTGTAATATTATCCTGTGACTTTGGTTTTCAATCTTAAGATATTATCTAGACCTGAACAGATAGGGAAGTACAACTTATGCCCACTTCTGAATATATGTAACTAGTGGTCAAAGTTATCATCGGCATTCGGTTTTGATAATGTGATCCTCGTTGAAGATATATGATACTGTTAGCCACATGCCATCCACTTTAACTGTGGTACTCTTTCAGCTCAGTGTTAGTACCATTAGGAAAAAAGAACGTGCGCATGCAACTCTCTGTTGGAAACGGAAGGTAAAAGAGGGAAAAAGGTTTTTGCAGAGTTTTACATCCAAGTGTCTGAGTTTGATTACCCAGCGGACGCCTGATTTTTGTTGCTCGGGGCAACAGGGCTACTGCTGTGCATTTCTTTCCTCTTGAATTCCAGCCCCCCTTTTTTTTTTTTCGTCGACTGGCGATGTATCATTGGAGCTAGCATCAATATTACATGGAAATTCAAGCCCAGAAGCTGGTCAAACGCATGACATTGATGAAGTCTATGAATGTTTCATAATCTCGGATAATATGCTCCTTGAAGAAAGTGTAATCCATACGATTAAAGTGACATGGCACACTTTATCTCGGGTTGCTACCATATCTGAAATCTCGGGTTCAGTCACTCACATGTGTGCTAGTGCTTCATATTTTCTCTTAAACCTAGTGGTACAACTAACCCGTTGAAGACGACTCCCAAGAATACTCGGGCAGGTGTCTATGGGAAATGCGTGTTATAGCAAAATCAGTCCGTCCTCAACGGATTAAAGATTGTCATTACTTTTTGACAAGATTTCATAACCAAAACCTGTCGTTACAATTTTTTGAAATTTTGCTCTCTGTTGTTGTTGTTGTTTTTTTTTTTTTTTCTTTTTTCATGGATGGGGGGAAGCTGTGCACAAGGAGTCTTAGTAAACATTAAGCACTGTGATTTAACTCTAAAAATATGCTCCTGAGTGAATCTAAACGGATTAGAATTGATGTTGAATCTCCCTAGGCATTGCTGCAGCAAAATTGAATAAAACGATGCATTGTGGATTTAGTCTTTGTAATGTCGTTGAACGACAAACCCGAAAACAATTTCTCCCTAGATATGATTGCTTTGCCCTGTTGTTATTGTTTTGATTTTTTTTTTTTCTGAGCATGAACCAAATTTATGCTTGTGAATGCAATACTGCAATTTTTCAGTGGGGAAAAACCAGCAATTCTTTCTGACGTGAATGTTGATGGTACAGAAAATGTTAATCGTCGTGATGAGTGGATGAAGGGAGGGTAGGACAGGAGTAGCCGATGTGCCTGGTGTGCAGCGATTCATACTCAAACCATGGATTTTTTTTTTTTCAGATGTCCATTCTGCTAAAGACAATAAAACCAAATAGCAAGTCATGCAGATTGAAATTAGGACATTGGAAAGTCAAAAGTAGGGGAAAAAAAAGACAAGGATATCATCTCGTATTGAAATTAATGCTTCTTCATCTTCTGGGTAAATGAAAACCTAGGGAAATTTCTACTTAAAAAAATGTTAAGTTTTGTAAATTTTCATTTTTAAATATTTTCTTTGAAGAACTTCTTAAAATGTATTGTAGTAGCCATCATATTCTTTCTCCAGGCCCAATATAGAGTGTCTTTTACAGTGGACATGTGGACTGTAGAATACTTTGTGAGATGCTTGGAAGAAAAAGAAACAGCGAGGGAAGCCTAAGGTAAAGAAAGAGATTAATATACAGAAAAAAGTTTACTTGCAGGGAAATGAATTGTAGGAAAAAAAATAGAAATCATAATTGTTCAAAAGAAGTGATAAGCAAATAGATTGGAAATGAAAATATACTTCAGTACATCAAAGTCACTGGAGAAATGTAAGCGGTACAGGTATGGAGGGTAACATGAGAAATAGCAGTATGTGGGGTCTGCCAGGAGAATAGACCGGAGTAGGGTAAAAGACAGTGAATAGTTTGTAGATAAGACATGAAGGATAGTCATGATATGATATGATAGTCGAGATTGGAGGGGGGGGGGGGGGGGGGTAAAGAGAGGGTGGTAGGTGTAGAGAGGGAGAGGGAGAGAGAGTGAGGTCAAGTTGGTATTCCACACATTCCTGTGGATTCTTCCAGGTGTGCTGTGGGGAGAAAACAATCGCGACCCTTGACCCCTGCCTCCTGCGCTCTGTTATCTGATGCCAATTTGCAGAGCAGCGTGACCCCGGCGACGGCAAGCATCTCGCTGCCCCAATATTTCTTGCGTGGCAACTTGCTTACCCGTATATGTGGGGGGTTGTATGTCTCCAGTATTGTGTTTAATAGACCAGGTAGAAATGTATGATAGTGATATAGCCAGTCACTTTTTGTGATCATGAAGGCATTAGTTTTATCTTTCATGCCTTGATTACTGGTATTGTTAAGTCACTGGGATTTCTTATTCCTAGCTACACTTCATAACATGGTCAAATTCCCCACACTTTTTTAGGGGTTGTGGACTGTTATTTCTTCAATGCCAATGGGCTAGAAAATGCCTTCCACCTCAATCCAAAAAGTGATTTGAATGATACAGTCATTGTAGTGACATGACAATAAATGCAAAAATGTTGTCCTTACACCCTGCAACTTCACTCTGTGCAGCCAGTATGGGCCAACATTTCAGCCATCATACCATCTCAAGTTGGACATCCGCTCATTCCTTTGCATTCAGATGCAACTGTTGATTGTACATTAACCATTATCAACCAACACATCATATTGATGTCACTCAATTAGCCAGTTGTCATTATATTCCTATGCTTGAAATGTTACATGATGTATCAATGATTCCTTGATTTTCCACTATGTCTATGGAGTTATATGATACAGTTGAACCTCTCTGATCCGGCCTCCCTTTATCTGGATCTCTCTATTATACGGACGCAATCTCGCTGTGATTTTTTTTTTTTTAATAATTACGGGAGGAAAGGGGGATTCCCAACTGCTTGAGAACTCCTACACAAACACACATGAATTACATATTACTTCCAACATTAACATACACCTCTATTTTGGGGTCTGTTACTGAGTGTAACAATGAAAAGTTGCAGTATACACATTACTACATGTGGTACTACAATGGGCTACATCAGTACATGTGTATGTATATGTACATGTATAAAGCATTGAGTCTCCCGTATCCGGCCAAATCCCTTATCCGGATGAGCCCCGGTCCCGACTTGTCCGGATACGAGAGGTTCAACTGTACTTGTATTAACATAGACTTCAGTGATGTGGCTGCATGTGGTATAGCTATTATTTTACTCATAATATAATGAAATATTGGCAATAAACATCTCAGTTTTTGTAGTTGGAGGCTAAACCTCACAATGGAAGGTGATGACATGAGAGCATCATACATGTACTCTTCAGTAAAAAGAATTGAGTGAGATTTGATCATTCATGAGAAAATTTGTGCCCTGAATGCCTACATCATTTTGCCATGCAGGCAACTCACACAGCCATTACTGTAAAACACAATATTTTCGCAGCATGAAATTTTCGCGAATTGCCTCTAACATTAAGTGCATAATCATTATAATGTAGACAAGAACTTTTGTGTGCATTTTAATTTTGCAAATCTTGGCTCTCGCAAAATTCGCGAAATTAAAATGCATGTGAACATTCCTCTTTTTACAGTATGCTGATGGAATTTTTCTTGCTAAAGATTCTTCTCTGGTTATTGTGGAAGGCAGAGACAATATTTGAATATTCCAGGAGGGAAGTTACTTTCTGAGCAGAAGATAATCCATCTGAATGTTGTATTCTAGTTGTAAAAGATTTCTTTTGGAATCATGTAGAATTTGTAGGGGGGGGGGTATCTGAGAAAGTGTTCTTTGTGTTAGTGACACTGTATGCTCAAAGCACGTGCACAGTTACACTCTTTGTACACGCAAGCAGTAGCATAGTCACGTGACCCATATAGCTCTTTGCTTTTGAAGCTATGATAAATGACTCATTGACATTAAAATGACCATAGCTTATTCATTGATTGATTTTGCCCAGAGTTTCATCGATCTCTTCCTTTCATTCTGTTACTTGTGATATCGAAATTACTTTTTCCCCCAGCAGATAAACTCGTTTCTAATGGAGGTTTCTGCCCCAAAGGTCAACAAAAAAGTGAGAGTCCGGGAGTCTGTGGGTTTACTGAACACCATCTTATCGAGCTGAAGTCATTAGTTTCGTGGTCCCTGTAAAAATCTTATTAAACTACAGCCATTTGTGTCAAGTCCTTGTGAAACTTTCAGCCACTTTGCGTTCATCAACTCAGTCCACACTCAATGCAACATATGGCAGTATTTCACTTTTCAATGTTGTCATGTAGGCATTGAATGTTGCCGGCACTGGCATCACTCCCTTTAATATTGGTTAAGACCATCACCATCCTCATTCATCGCCATAGGATGTCAGACTGTGTATAAATTTTTGCAACAGTCTCTCCGAGACCAGCTTGCATCCCCCTCCCCCATACTCCCACATAATCAAAGAGCTTGTCATCCCCCTCCCCATTCTCCTGGCTATTTTCTCTAACCCATCATACTTGAACATTCCTTGACATGTGTGTTAGGCCAATATCACACCTCAATCAGTGATATGTATGGATCTACCATGGAGCTACCATGGTAGCTCCATGGATCTACTATCAGCATTAGTTGTTTTTCACATGTGCAATTGTCAAGTCTATCTCTTTCACCTACAACAAAATGGGTGTTGGATAACATGTTGTCCATTGTTCAGCAGTGCCAAGGGGACTTCAAACAAAGATAATCACTTCCTTCAGACTTTTAAAAGGGACTGTTTTATAAACTTCAAGACGCAATAAACTTTGTAGGATATTATGAAGTAAAAATCATGTTGTAACATGGGGGAGTGTGACATCTGCATAGTGAAGTAGTGAGATTTGCTACACAATGAAAATTGCAGCAGGCTCATCACCCCTAAAGGTATATGTGCCATGGAAAAAAAAAAATGTTTTGTCTGTTCACTTGTTTATATACTAGCTCACATGAGTCAAATGGTGGATTTTGACCAAAGTTGTCTGGAATCATGAAGGGGGAAGGGCATACATTCCATTTTTCACGATCCTCTTTACCCCATCTCATCTAATTTTACTGTAATGTTTACAACTGTGTTGCTTACAAGTATTGTGTTGCTCTGACTAGAAAGTAAAAAAGAAAGTCTCCAGATGGTATTTGGCCCCATTCAGAAAGCTACACTTACAACCAAATGAACAACATTTATGATTTGTCAATCCCATAACCCTGTTTCTATGTGCTATGTCCAATCAGTGTTTGCTGTCACTGCCGCTCCCACACTGTCACGCATCCCTGCCACTGTGCTGAGTCCCCGCCACCGCCAGTCTACCGGTCTCAAGTCACCAGCGGTGTAAATTGCACCCTCCTTTCTAGTCTTGAGAATCGACCCCCTGTGGTGCGCCACCCAGTTCACCTGTTCCCTCTCCCAAGTGCAAGGCAGTAAATTTCATTCCCCATTCAGTGTGATCGTAAGTCACTGTTTGGTCCTCCCTATGACATTCAATTTCGATAGCTGTTCTTATGACATCTGGGGTCCCCTCTCTTGGGTTGAGGGAGGAGGTGTGGGGGGGGGGGAAGGGAGGAGAATGTATCCTATCATCTCGGAGGAGAGTGATTTAGAAGTTGCAATACTCCAAGCTGGATGGGGTTGCCATGGCAACGGATATCAGCAGGAAGTGAGTGTTCGCACCAAGTTGCAAAGCTTTGTGCGCTTGAGGGAGCCTTTCACATTATCATTCCCTTTTGGACAGCCTTCGCTGATAGTGGTGCTGCCCTACGCCCTCGCAGGCTGGGTTGGTGTCAATAGTTTCTAAATCCATCTAGCAAATGAAAATTTGATCATAAAGAAAAATATGAAAAGAAAAACTTACCTTTGTGAAGATAAAGCTAACAAAAACTGATAGAAATGTGGGAGTGAGCAATAATCTCCTCCAAAGATTAGACTAAAATCGACCAAATCTGTGAATAGGTTGTCTGTGTTTATATGTCAGTAAACCAGCAAGTGTCAAAAGCTGGCATAGCTATCTGACTCCCACAAAAACTAATGCTTATCTTCTTCTGTGCATTTGAAGACAGGGTCTTAAACCATTTCAAAATTTTAAACTGGTGTTGAGAAGCACCTGTGTGTCTTGCATTGGAAAATGTCTTAGGTATGTTGTCATTTATGTGATGCATTTTAATTTGTGAGCAGATGCTACAATTCAGCCTCTTCTTGTTTAGTGTCTTCATTCCTTGTTTGGAAAATCACATTTATGTGAATATTCTTGCACATTATCTAATGGTAATAGCCTGGTACTGGCACTACCCCCCTGCCCCCCCCCCCCCACGCAAAAAAAAAGAAAAAAAAAGAATGTGGCAGTACTTTAGCCCTTGTGTGAGATGAAGATTTACCTCTGAAGTCGAGTTGGAAGTGATAGCAGCATTGAAGTAATCTACTTGAATATACTTGAAATGTATCTCATGGAAACCATCTTTTGTCAAGATACAAATGATATCTAATTGATTTCCTGACTCTCAAAGCATTGTAAATATTGGACATTTTCTTTCTAAATATGAAAATTGCATCACATAAAGATGAACAAATGCCTACAATCAGAAATCTTTTGCAAAAGTTGACATGACACAATGGACTTCTTTGCTACTGTTTACATCCAGTGAATACTTCCCTCTTTGCCATTTTGATGATTTGCTATTTATAAAGTGTTGCAGATGCTACTACCAGTGACACCTATTTGAACAATGTAGTGCAAGCGAAGACAGGCAAACATTGAGACGATGTAATCAATTCAGAATTGAAACAAAGAGAATTTACACAATGCGCTCACTTTACAGGAAGACCAAGGGACATCAATCTTTAGAGGAGAGTATCAGGTTAAAATCCATAAAATTTGTGTATTTCCTCCAAAGTTTGCTGACATATCAGAGTATTTTATCCCCAGTAAGTGAAAGAGTAGAATGTCAGGAATGCTGCAGTCTCTGAACCCAGACTTTTATTGAAAAGATTTTAGAAGACAGACAATATTTTGAACAGTACAGTGGTATTAACCCGTTGAGGACAAGTCCCGAGTATACTCGGGCAGATGTCTATGGGAAATGCGTGTTGTAGCAAAATCAGTCCATCCTCAACAGGTTAAAGGACTGTTACTCTTGTACAATTTTTACATTCTGTTTATATGTTTATCACTATTGGATAGGGGTGAATTTTTCTTTTAAAAGAGAAACAATACCAAGAAAGGAGAAAATAAAACTAAAAATATTTTGAGATGAAACTGTTATCATGTCATAATGAGGAATGTGTCCATTTATCACTTTTTTGTCTGTCTTTTTGTCAAATTGGACAGCAGTTTTAGAAAAACTTGGAGCTCCACTCTTCTGGCACTATAGTTTCATGTATCCCTTGGCCTGTGCAAATACTCCGCACATGCGCTTGTAAAAGATGCACATTGGGTGCCCCAAAAACGATTTTCCTGTGAGTAACGCCCTTATGGCTCTCAGTTGACACCAAGGCAAAATTCTCACCATAGTGAAGACAGGGTTAGCCCCAAGTGCACAGCCAGTGATGGGTGTGATCATGTGCCCATGGATTTCAAGTAGGTCCTTGAGGCTGTGTCTATTTCACGCCCAGAGAACCTGATTTTCTTCTATCCCCGCATAGGGCAGGTGCAATACATGCAGATTAAATGTGTTTCCTCCCAACTTCCAGCTACTGCAACAGTCAAAATTAAAAAATAAAAAAAAAGAAGAAAGAGAAATGAGGGGGGGGGGGGAGACAGGGAAAGAAAAAGGAAGGAAAAAACTGATACCGATTTCCTTTGCTCTGCGAAAGAAGATTGAGTTTTCAGCTTCAGCAGTTGTGGCAGTCATAGGGGAGGTACTTGTGCTCTCCAGGACCATAATGAAACTGACAAAGAATTGATTTTGAGTGGATTGAGCCAGGCTGAAGTGAGAGGATACTTTCCTCACATATGATTACTGCCAGTTCATTCTGCCGTACATCAATGTATGTGGAGGTGTTAGCAGAGACGCAGGGAAAAGTTTTAGGAGGGATAGTGTCAGAGATGAAAGAATGAGAAATAAATGGAAACAGGCCGCAGAGATTGACAGATGGAAAGACTCAGGCAAACTACCAGACGATAGGTTAGCACAAATAGGGGGAGGGAGTCCTGCAGTTTGAAATGTGGCAAAAGTGTTAACATTTGCAAACAAGTCTTTTGGACCTGAGAGCTTGGATGGAGGTGGAAGCAGAATGTGAGGTAAAACACCTCAAGAACCAGAAGATCCCAGGCCACAGACCTGAACCTTCCCTCCCTGTATATATTTGAGTAACTAGATAGGTTTCCCACCATTACCATTTGAAACAAATCGCCAGTGGGAAATTGATGTAGCAGTGTGTGAAACTGGGGAAATTATTGCATATCGGTGGTAAAGGCTTAATAAGAGGCATGTCAACTTCTAAAATGAGACATGAAATCATCGTATTAAGTATTGTAATGGAATAGCTGCTCTATGCAAAGAATGTATGAAATAATGTGACTGCAGAGCAAACCAGAGGGGATTATGGTATATGAAACAAATCAAACAGAGATAAAAACCCAACACAAGCAAGATGTGTCTAGTACTCTTGTCAATATCATCAAGTGCGACCATTTCAACAAAAGTTCAAATGTGCGGCTGGTAAACAATTTGTTTGAGACATTAAAGTTTCAAATCTAAGGGTAAATGAAATTGAGATTATGCCATGAAGAAAATATATCATCACACAGAATGGCAGATTGGTATTAACCCGTTGAGGACGGACTGATTTTGCTACAACACGCATTTCCCATAGACCCCTGCCCGAGTATACTCGGGACTCGTCCTCAACGGGTTAATGTCATCAAAAAAAAAACCCCAACAAACAAACAAACACACACAAATGTTCACCCATCAAGTCAAAAAACAAACAAACAAACAAACAAACAAACAAACAAACCCCAACACATTTCTGTGGTTACATGCTGTAACTTTCCATCATAATAGGTTAGATATTAGGTAGGATAGTAACGTCCCTTTTATGTGAGATTTTTTTTCGTTTAATGTGTGTGTAAATTCTGTGTAATTTGGTGGTTTAATACTGTTTATTTCAGTTGCAGAGTTACCACAAGTCACTAAATTGCTGAATTTGAAAGTAATCCGTATATTGGCATTGAATGTTAGATTCAAGTGTTTCTGTCTCAAAACAAACAAACGAACAAAAAACAAACAAACTTGTTTTGTTGTTCCATCTAATTTTTCTCCAGTATATTTTCATGTCATTTCATTTATCTGCCATATGCAAAATTATGCAAAATTATTACAACAAAGTTATGGTAATGTATGGTATGGGACAAGCATTCAGTGTTGCCAATATGATGAAGAGAAGAAGATAACCTGTGCAGCTAAATTACCCCAGGGCTTGATGGGTTAAGATAGCAATAGATACCACACCCCCAAAGATGTGAGTTTATCTACAATTATGATTGCATGACAGAATCCTGATGGACCACATTATCAAATGTTTGCATATTCATGTTAAACTCTACAAGGAAACATAATAGCCATCAAGATGAGCTGTACAATACATAGAGCCTACTGACGTTCATGAATGAAATCAGAAAAAAAGTTGAAAGAAAGATATTACCATGTCTATGAAGCTACACCACGATGCAACCTTGCATATTTAGCCATGGACAAAGGAGCCATTGTGTGCTGAAATACAATATTGTATGCCGTATATTGCCTATCTGCATAAGATGCAATCCCAACTGAGCACAATATCCATGTTGTATTGTGACTTCATTTCTCAAATGGAGGAAGCATAAAAGGAAAGACAACAGACTGTTGCTTACTCAAGTTTCACAATGACCTATAATCACTGTGTATGGCTGGAAGCCTCGCGGAGCACGAGACAGAAACGCTCATTTAGCCGCCTCCGCTCCTGCTCAGGTAAAACAAGTCGTTTAATTGCAGATTGGCATTATAGAGAGAGCAGAAATGGAGGGAGGAAAGAAAAAAAAAAAGAAACTGCCCTAGAAATGATGAATGTCTTTTCAAGTATTGCAACCAAGAAATGACCCACTTTTTTCCCAAAGAGAAAAGGCTTTTTCCTCGTCTTCTCTTTTTTTTTCCCTCTAATTTTCATTGAATTAAGTCATCACGCTGGAAAAAAAAAACAACAACAAGTAATGCTGGAGATCCATATCAGCAAAATTGATGTGGCTTTTGTGGATGCAAATTGGGTGAAAGAGGAGGATGCGTTCACACTGATGAGATTCTGTGCAGAGCCTCCTCCACACTTGTCACGTAGTATCCCATTTGCACATGTGTACAGAGCTGTACAGATCTCAACCAATGCATAGGGATTAGTCTGTGTTATCGACTACTAAATAGACACAGTTCATTCCACCTATATATTTTTTTTTTCTAGTGGTAATCTGAAGGATTTGTGTGTGTGTGTGTGTGTGTGTGTGTGTGTGTGATTGTGCTCAGTATTAATACTAGTAAAAAAAAATGACTGATGACGAAGTGATAATAATGTAAGTGGGAATGATGAGGATATCATAAATACTCTTAAGCATGTATGTAAAACCATACCCATATAAACATATGATGTGCCCTTGTTTACATTAGTAGCAGTAGTCATAATTTTGACTTTACTTGATTTTTCATTTTAATGAGCATGTTTGCAATATTTTGCACTCAAGTGTCCTCTTTCTTTTGATATGAATGAAAACACTTCAACCTTTTGTGTGACTTTTGAGTGCCAATTGGGAAAGAAACCCCCTTTATTGTATGCTCTGTTCAAAGTCCATGGCTCAGAAAGGGTTTTAAACATGATATCCATCCTAGCTAGTAGGCTTGGTAATAGAAGGCCAACACAAAACATTGACTATCGTTGGTTACTTTCTACTTTGTAACTTGAAGCAGTTCACAATCCATTTTGAAGTTTGTTAACGCAAAGTTTTTGTGTAGAATTACATGATTTTTAATAGTTTTACCTAAAAAAAAAAAACACAAAAAACCTCATATGTATATATGCAGGGTTCATGTCATGGAAGAAGTAGCAACTGGATGCATGGATCATTAATGTTGTCAGGTAATTTTCTTGTCTGATTTCTTGGATGTGAAAGGGGCCTCAAACAGATGGGATTTAGAGTGTGAACAATCAGAAGGTGAGGTGTGGTCACAGAGGATGGGTAGTCGGGTGGGTCCAATACAGAGTGACCACTAAGCTCCTTGTGATAAAAAACTATGGTTGATATTCAGCTGATGTAGGATTGCACAGAGATATGATGAGGGGCTTGACTTATGGAACTGTCTAACTATTCCATTGTTCGTTTAGCCACATGTTCTTGTCTAACCACATGTCATTCATTGTCCAGGTTCAGATGTTACAGAGTGTTAATCCATTGATTGCCTCATTTTGATCCTCTATAATGGTATTGTCTGTCTGCAAAATGGTAGTCCCCACATTTTCAGCGTCTAAGTTTGTGTGAAAACACCAATTAAAAAGAAACATTAGGGAAGAAATCAATTGTGTGGAGTTGTGGAATAATTCATAATTTGGTGGCAGAGGAAGGTGTTGTCTTTGTGAGCCGGCTGCTGTCAGTCAAGTTTGATAATGTCTGTTTCAACTGATGTGTGTGGCTGGTCCTCACGTGCTTGGTCTATGTGAACTTTGCTGGACTTTCTCGTCTCACGATTGTGAATAATGCATGAAACATTCTTAGTTCATCTTAGCCAATTTCCCGTTTCCGGAATTCTTACCGCTTGATCTCACCTGAAGGGTGAGAAAAGATCGCTGCAATTTGCATCGAAAGAAGGAGAGACGGGGAGAGAGTAAATGCATGCAAGTCACGATATATATGCTGCCACAATCGTTACAAAAGGCACAAGGACCAGAGAAAGTACATTAACTGCTTGTGCAGGGCACTGACATTGGTAGTCATCAAAAGAACGGTAATGAGCAGAAGGAGAGAGGGAGCGAGAGTGAAGAAAAGGAATAGAGACGATGAAAAGGTCGAGGGAAGAAGAATAGAAAAATAGCTGCATTTCATGTTGCATTCGAGCATGTGCATCATGAAGAGACATGCTCTGTATAGCAGTGGGTAAGAACTGAATGCATGCATTAGGGCTGCGCTGCTAGCTAGCTATGCCAAGGTGCAGTGACTGTTGTTTGTGACATTTGCTCACAGAGGTGAATGCTCTAGCAAATTTGTCTCCCCTAGAAGTCATTCATGTGCGATTTCGTGAGCGTTTCCCTCCAGACGAGGAATAGAGATTGTGCGATCACGTGTAAGTACGTTAAAACATTTTCTTCTTACTTTTCTATTGCCCTTCCCTTTCTATGTTGGAGAGCTTTTGTTGGTGGCAGGCAGTGGCCATATGCATACTCCTATTAACTGAATAATGGTAGTTTCTATAACTGTGTTTCGAGCTTAAATATGTACATGTTTGCATCCACTCGCTCGCGAGCTCGTAGCTCTCTCCCGGAACGTGATTGATGCGCGGCAAATACGATTGCTATGATGTGCGCCAAATGTGGCGTGAATGGAGGGTTTGGCTTTTTTTCTCCCCCTCCCTGGCTGTTCTCTCCCCTACACTGAAGGGTGATTACTGGCAGAAGGGGTTGAACGAACTGGGGCTAGTGCCCGCCCCCCAACTCACTATGGCGCCAGGATTAGGAGAGAAATGCACTCTTGGATAGAACCGAGGAGTGGCCTCCTGCTGTTCCCTTGCCCAAACCAGAAAAGGTAGATGAGGAAAATGACGACCAACGGGGAAAGAAGATAGAATAGAGAGAAAGAAGAAGAAGAGGAAGAAAAAAAATGTGAACTTCTCTCTCCCGATTACTGATTCCTTATTCATAAGCCACTCATGCTTGCAGGAATCGACTCCTCGTCAGCCACATGAACATGTGTGAGCTTGACTGGGCAGGCTTATGGATCCCATAGATGGGCACTGGGAGGGGGCAGAAAAAAGAATTACAGGTGCGTGTGCGCCTAAAGCATGCCGTTTACGTAGGCTTATTAAACTGGTTATGAACATGAAACAAGGCCACTCACATACAGACTTGGGCTTCCTGTTCAAGGTAAAGTGGGCTTCAGTTCCCCTCAAGTTAAAAGCATCTGCACCCACTTTGACTTTCAGATACATGTTGTTCCAGAAGTGTCTGTCTTGATGAACCTGTAGTCTCTCTCCAGACTTTTTGCAGGTATTGTAATATTCTACTCTGATCGTGAATGCACAGTGCGAAGCCTTCTTACCATATGCAAAAATGTTGCAAGGCACAACTGAAGACTTTGCCTTTGCACAGAATGGAAAGTATCCCTATCATAGCTACTGAAACTTTATTCCATATATGTCTTTTCATTGTCAATAGTGGTAATATTCTTAGTAGTGTAATTTCAGCCATGTGCTATAACTGTTATTGTTTTGTTACTTTAAAGTAATATCAATATTGACCTTGAAAGAATGTTTTTACAAGTGGTTGATAAATTGATCCATCCAAGAGGAGACGTAAAAGACATGTTGTGTGAACTCGTGAATGTAGTAGAGTACCATCATGAGAAGATGTGAACTGAGGGATGCTGATGTGTCTCAACATTGCATGAAGCCTGTCGTGGTGTAAGAACTCGCCGGTTGCTGATCATGAGTTGTTTTTTTTTTTAATCCTGTGCACCAAGTCACATGACCAGCTGTCACACACTCGGTTGCTGCTGTGACATCTTTTAGAAAACATAGTGTATCGATCTAAAGCTCAGTAACTCTTTGCCAGCCAACTTTTGTTTTTCTGCGGTACATTCAAAAGGAGAAAAAAATATGTCTAGGTTGCCCAGGGCATGAATACATATTTTCTGCGGCAGGATCCCCGGCCCATGGCACAATTACCTTTTTGTGCATGGCCTGTAAATATCACATTTGCATATCCTTCAATTTTTCTGATCTTGCCCCATCTTTCTTCCTATAAGTTATACGAACAAGCCGTATTGCCTAGTACTTTTTGCATGTAAGCTCAATCTTGTCGACTAAAAATGTCTTCTTTCATTTCTTGAAAGAAGAAATAGTAACTAGAAATTTTAAGCCAGAAGACCATTTGTTGCAGTAATTTGTCAGCAAGTCATATCAGTGAAAGTTAACTTTTTTGTGCAATTACTGACACTGACAAACAAACAAACACACACACACACACACACACACACACACACATGCACGCATGCACACACAAACACGCACATGCATACACAAACAAAGCTGTGCATGTTAGCGAAAAGGAAGTGAGATGGCAGGGTAGAGGTGATGTGATATGAGGATAATCGTAGCTCTGAATTGCAGGGGATCTTGAAGGGAGAATATCTGCGGCGTAGCAGACAGACAGCTAGCCAACCCACATTCTTCTTGAACCCTTGCCTCATTCTGAATTCAGCCGACAAGCCATGTGAATAAACCTGGTTACTCAGCAGTATACATAGGCAAGTGTGAAAAGGAAAGAAACCGAGTCAGTATACAAATAAATAAGAATGGCGGAGGAAAGAAATGAAAGTGCATCAACACTGTTTTGGGAAGTGAGAGAAAAGAAATGAAAATCAAAAAGTCCAGACAAAGGACTGTGGGAATAAATAGATGTATGCCTGATACTCCAAGAAAAACTGATTGTGGTTTTACGATTGTATGGTGACTGCACACGGGCAAAGCTATTTCGTTCCCTCATTCACTTCCTTTTCTTGAGATTGCTTATCTGAGTATGTGTCCGCATGTATGTCTGCCTGCCTGCCCGTGCACACGCATGCGTTTCCTTGTACCCCCGGTTGCAGAAAGCCAAACAGTTTGCCTCCAAATCTGTTTCAAAACTGTCCAGGGGAGCGTGAAGAAATTCGCCCAGAAGTGACAGAGGGGGGAGAGAGGGAGGAAGAGGGAGGAAGCTAGGTCTGTGGTGGGTAAGGTCATGCACCTCTGCATAGTGCAAGAGCAGAGGGGCACGGCTGGTGGTCGAAGTGTGGCAGGGGTCAGCAGGCAACTCTGGGAGGGCTTACTACAGTAGCAGACCTTGCCTATTTCCACGGCCTACCACCAGTGGTGCAGATATGATGGCATCAGTAGAAACTGTTCAAAAAGCTTCAGCGGAACTATTATCCCAACTTTCTGTCATAATCGGTGTCAGGTTTATACAGTTCACCGGCTTTCCTCTTTTTTTTTTCATCTATATTCTGACTTGGTTGGAGAACCGTTGGTTGAATATGGAACATACAACCAAATTAAGTCTCTCAAAAATGTTTGTTATTTGAATTCCATTTCAAGTCGATTATGTTCTTAGCAATTGTTCATCCCACCCTTGTTTGTCATACTTGCAGTAGCTTCTTCTGCTTTGATATCAAGCTCACTTGTGATTACCAGAACACTGTGAAGCATTACACTTGATCCACCATTCAAGTTTTCATTTCTTCATAAAATTTTTATCATCTTCATCATTTCCATGTTCTCATCTCAGAAAGCACCCACACACAAGAAGACAAAGACATGCACATATGACCACACCCACACAGACTAACTTACATTTTTTGTAGATAAAAGCAACAGTATTTACCCCATGAAGGAAAAAAAGAAACAATATTTTGCAGTTTTTGTGAAATAAAGTTATCCTCATTAAGTTATTTCGGTCTCTTATCTAAGGGCTGTGCATCAATAAGGTGATCTGTACAGCCAACAATGATAATCTGATTACAATAATAGTACCATGTCATTCTGTGGCATGTGGGTACAACTTTGGAACTGCTCATCAGCAACAAAAAGCCACAGAAAAAAAAAAAGTGTCTTAGATTCTCATTGCAAAAACCTCATAGAATTTTAGGTGTGGTCTAAAATCAGACGGATGCTGTTGCAATTCTCAAGCGTCACGTGAGCAAGACTTTGTGACGAAACCATGGCAAGAACTCGAGCTAGAGGCTGTTAAACTTTGATATATTTTTCCGTCCAGTCTTCATTTGTTCTCGGTATTCACACATAAAGGCTTCTGATGCTCTAGAGTCCACCAATACATTGCAGGAGGGGGGGGGGGGGGTGGGAAAGCGATGAAAGAAAGCCGGTGAAAGAGTCTAGTGTGCTACAGTCAAGACAGGAAGAAATATTACGTCCACACATGATTCTACGCGGTTCAGTCATTCAATTGCATCTTTGTGTCCATTCTCATGCTCTCCAGAGTCTATGAAGTGAAGTCACAGGAAGGGAGGAAACGATTGACAATGACCTAGACAAGAAAAGAGAGAGAAAAATAACCTACTCATGTTGATTTCCAAGAATTTCTTCAGTTGTTTATTTTCATCAAAATTTCCTCTTTCAAAAATTGTGATATTTGTACGTCAGATTCCTTTTTAAGTACAGTAAAGTCGATACTAGTAATCTTATAGTCCATTTATCTTGTTTTCTGATAACCTTGCATTCCCAGGTTATTCCCCTGTACCTTCTTCCACCTGTTGTTGAGTTGTGTAGTTACACAGAGAAAAAAAAAAATTGGATGCTGCTTGACGGTGCATTCTGCTGTTTCCTGTAGCAAGCAATATTGTGTCGGATGTTTTCTTGATATAGACAGTTGATTTTACCTTTAAAAAATCCTGATTTATAGGTGAAATACGTCTGCACTTTGCAAAGAGCAAGGCTGTGAGTTCACCGGATCCAGCAGCATAATTACGAAAAAGAAAATCAGCAATGAGAAAATACTATAATGTTAGATGGTTTCTGTGATGTACGACAAGGAAGCCCCTCCACTCCATCCCTTCTCCCATCATGAAGGAAAATTTGGAAAACTTAACCAGCATCGAAGTTTGGCTCATGATAATGAAGGTGAATTTAATGCCAAAATTTGAAAACAAAAGAACAATGGTGATTTGAGAGAGACAGGAATCAGAAGGAAGCAAATAAATTGTGATATTGCCTCTTGAGAGTAAGCCACACTCAGTGTGCTTCTCATCCACTTTTGGACGTAGTTTATCAAACTCCAAGACCAACATTTACAAAGAAGTTTTACTTATCCATTTCTTAGATTCAGTCCTCGAATTAAAGCAAGCTTGAAGTGGACCTACTTTGCACACGCACAGTATGTCAGTATGCGTCCATTATTGAATGTCTGTTGAGGTGTGAAGCTCATTTTTTTTTTTTTAATCCAAATTTGGCTAATTCATGGAATAAAGTTTAACTTACCTCAGTGAATTCGCGCTCAAGATATTCCTTTCAAGAACAGAGTAAACAGTCCAAGCTATGCTGTGATTACTGTGGCTGTTCCTCTAGAAATGTCAGCCGCGATCATAGCTTTCAGTGTAAGGGACACGCAACACTTTGGCTTTTAATCGGTTTGACAAGAAATATTGCCAAGACAGTAATTGTGTGTGATGTGTATATAAGTGTTTGTTTCCTTATTTGTTTGTTTGTTTCTCTGAGTGTGTGTGTGTGTGTGTGTGTGTGTGTGTTCAGTATGAATTGGATAGACATGAATTGTGTTTGTAGGAATGTATGCTGCCATATTTGATTGTATTTGACCAGAACCCTATTAGACACTTGCAGTTAAGAGTCAACAAAACACCATGTTCATGAATTTTATATACGGTAGAGGAAGAGAGTAGAAAGACGTGTGTTCTGTACAGGAAAATGATTGAAAGAATGATTAAAAGTTTATCAGTGCTTTTCTTTGTAGGAAAGATATATTGGCAGGTATAATCAAGAACGTCCATAGAGGGAGACATATATGACCGTGTGCCATTACTGTGGAGTAATGAATTTTAATGAGAATAGCATATTGTGAAATGGCATATGAAGTGATTCTGGAATCAGAACTGCACATTTACCTGCATTAGTGAGATGCTTCATAGCTTAAGCTGGGAGTTAAGAGATTTTGTATGCCACTATCCTTATTTTCCCTCTCACAAAATGATGAAAATGCAAAAGTCTTGGGGGGGGGGGGAAGAAAAAGAAATGGAAAACTGGGTGAACTCCATGGACAAAATGATAACATACATACCCTGGGGAATTGCATTAGCATAAGTCAGTGAAATCGGCTTCTCCAAATCCGTCATAAATACAGGAAAATTGATCACGTCATGAATGATGGAAAAGGCTATCTTCATTCATGCAAAATAAGGAAAAGGAGTGTATGAAATGTAGGAAGACTTTACTGTTTACCTGCTCCATTGAACTGAATGTTTAGATCTTATATTTTTTTTATAGTTATTATTACCATTTCCTGTCTGTGTGATTCAAGAGAGTAGACAAATGATAACCTGTTTATGATTTGATTTGTAGTTGTAGTTAAGTAATGTATCTATAATTTATTTGTTTATTTGTTGGTTTGTTTGTCGGTATAATTTTCCATCCAAGACAGCTGTGGGAATATATTCATAGAGCCAGATACCAAGCACAGTTTGAAGGAATGCCTTTTAAATACAGGAGACCCATGTAGTGTGTGGTACAGTACAAGCAGTCTCAAGAATACTAGTGATGGCAATTACATTGTAGTATTTGATAGCAGTATGAATCAATAATTCTAAAATTAAAAGAGATGGGACTTTGAACTCTCTTCTTTTTTTAAAATTAATGCTATGATATGAAACAGTCCTATGGTTCTCATCATTATTTCCATTCTTATTTAAGACATAACACCTGGCATTTGCAAAAATCTGATAGTCCTATGCATATATACTTAGTTATATTGCCCTCTTGCCACTACATTGCAAACGAATAGCACTGAAGATAAGAAGGGGTGCAGAAATTGTGGTTAGATTCAGATATTTAATAAGAATATAATTCCTCATCTTTTCCCAGTTTAGTATTTAGAAGTGACTGATTTAGAACTGAATGATTAGGATGTAATATCTTACAGTTTCCTTCACTTATCCTGTAACTTTCAAAAGCCACACCAGAAAACAGTCATCAAAACTGCCAAAGATGATATTTGGACTTAACCTTGAATTTCTCCGATATTGTTGGTGTAACTCAACAGGATGATTGAGACCTCTTCCTCCATTATATTGGTGCCATTTCTCAATTTCTTTCAATTTGCCTACCCTCGAAATCAAGTCGTCAAACTCTCGGTGGAGGGTAGGGAGTAGGTTTATATATATACACTATCTGAAAAAGCCTGGCAGTCATATGTGACCTCTGGTTTGGTTTTTCAAAAGGTCATGGGAAGATGGGATGGGGACAATGTGGCATCAAAACAAAGAGGCACATTCGGAGAATCGCAGCATCTTGCTTGTCCCTTTCTACCCCTCTCGCGGATTTCTCAAGTTTCTGAATCTCGAGTTTGCCGATAATCAGATTTTGCCTTTGCCCGTGTTTGTAGCGTCGGCAGGCCTTTGTGCGATGATGTTCAATCTATTTATAATGCAAGAGACTCTAGTATTTTCTTGCAGATTTTCTTCCCCCCGATTCTCCACTGGAATACAATTTTCCCGGGCTCTCTCCTCCACAGCAATAACACTGAGCTACTGAGATTAATAGCGGTATGGGGCTTGTTTCACCAACATATAAATCTCGCTGAATTTCGATACAGTTATTAGTGCCTGGCAAGTGCTTTTCCATTATGTAGATTGTGAGACCAAGTTGGTATAATGCAGTGTGATTGGGGATTGTATTTGCTTTAACAGTATCCATTATTTTCATTCCACTTGTTGCCGTACAATTTCATATCATAAACTTGCCGTTATTTGGAATAATCATCCCATATAATCTTACTGGTATTTCTATTTTGTGTCCATTTACATGCACACTTTCAAACACACAACAGGTCTTTACTAACAAGTTCCCTTAATAATGAATAAATGTCCATTATCTTACTGCCTCCAAATTCATAAGTTAACTCTGTATTTTTATTTCATTTTTGCATTGCCTTTCAGCAAAATATAATTTTCTTGATATTTACATAAAAATTAATTGTTCATAAAGAGAGAAACAAAATAAAGCATAAAGATAGAGTAAAATAACCAATTTCCTTCACATGACATTGGAAAAAAGTTATTTTACTATCACTTCATATCATAAATATGGCACACATGCAAATGATGATTTATATGCTACCATATGGATATATATTGAAAACATTGATAAAAGGGCAACATACATCACAGTGAATCCTGTTTCACTTTGTTAAAAGATTCTATAGTTGTAGTACAGCCAATGTCTTGTAATATGTTGTGATGTGCAGTACAATTCAGCAAACAACATTTTACAGTGGTAAGAAGTATTTTTCTAATTGGTTGTAGTCGTATGTCAGTCAAGACAATATACATTTAAGTGCACAAAAAACCTACAGTCTGACTTCTACTTTCATATGACTCTATCCTAAATTCACTTGGACTATGAGTAGTTGCCAGTTATTGCTCTGAAGGACGCATGCATCTCTCTTGTTGATGCATGTGATGCAGGGAATTGTGAGATAGGTCCACTGGACCCAAGTCATATGGATGATTACCCAACCAACTTACATTTTGCAATGTATCAAAACATTCCTGCTCACTTTTCTATCAGAAAGTATGTGTGCATGAGTTCAGATATTTTCAGGTGTTGCATCAATGTAAAGCACTATCAAAACTCAGATGAAGTGTTTCAAAGTTTTGAGATGTGAGGCATTGAAGTTCAAATCAGATGCAAACTTGGATGGTCTTAGAAATCAATTTCATTTCACTGCTATTGTGTAGTGTTGTTTTAGCGATTCCTTGTGTCTCATAATCTGACTGCTGATGGGATCTTTCTCTTCTTTTCCATTGCCACCGTCCCCTATCTTGCAGTTAGTATTGTTGTTAAGTTTCATGTCACACTGAATTGCTTATTATCTCACCTGTCCTGTCATTTTCACTCTACCCTTCTACTCAATCTTAATGCTGTTGTTCATAGTCACCTATCCACCCCGATGCACAGTAGTAGTCTCCCTCACGCGACGCTCACATCAAGTGTCTCGAGAGTTTACCCTACCAATATACACCACAATGAATGATACCAGGTTGACTGATGTATGAAATATGGAGACCCACAAAGCGTTTCTATCCAAGCTCGACACAGTTGTGACTGGCTTTATGTTGGTACATCGATACCATATCCGGTCTTCGCCTTCTTTTTCCCGTTTCTTGTCACTTTGTATCGCCAATGCTGTCAATTTGCCAGTTTTCTGCGTCTTTATGGAATGATTGTGAGGACCTTATAAAGGAATATGTTGAATGATGAGGACACTTGATATCTACCTGCAGAATATCATTTCCATCCATTTCTTGGTTTAATGCATTTATTAACATCCGCAAACGTATCATTTTCAGGGTTCTTGTAGATCTTATGAAGCATTGAACCATTAGATATGAGTTGATGGATTGTATCTGGCATAGTCTTTGTTTTGTCTTTTTTTCCCCCGCTATTTAAAGTATGGATTGTATGAATGCATTAAAGACATTAAAGTTGTAGACCTACTACCCAAAAAGTGTGCTAAAAGATAAAATTGTATATTTCATGTAGTATTATGTGGACCCTTACATTAGAGGAAAAATATGAGTAGTTTTTGATCTGTGTGTATATTTTTTTCTTAATTCTGCCTCATTTCTTTTCTGTTTGAAGAAAAATACAACAGAGAGAACAAGTAGCCGCCACCATGCCCTACTTTTTTTTCCTTTTTCCTTTTTTCCTTTTTTTTAATGCTGCAAATTATGACTGATATAAATGCTTTTATGGCTGTTTGTTAACACCCTATTTTTGAACATATGTACAGTGCCAGTGTCAAAAGAAGGGCTATGATTGAAGTTTCTGTTATTACAGTTATTGCTCATAATGTCTCTTTTTCAATCTTGGTAATGAGAACATGACGTCCACTAATAAAAGTTTTCTTCTCTTTCATTTCTTCCTCTTTCCATGTCACCACTTCGCTTTGGGAAACATTCATCCTGCTGTGTCCATTTCAGGTGAGAAATATACAGGTGCATATTATACAAATATCGACTGCTGCAGAGGGAGATGGTAAAACTATTTGCACCGAGGTGATTTCTCAACAGTGCTATGTCCCGAGACGAAGTCGAGGGACATGGCACTGTTGAGAAATCACCGAGGTCAAATAGTTTTACCATGGCCCGAAAGAAAGCAGTCGATATTTGTTTTATATCCCTCTCGAGCATTTTACTAGAGTGATGATGGTTCCCTTTTGGAAAATGTGCAGGTTTCCTGACGTTAAATCTAACTTTAGGCCGTAGCGTAGCAGTGCAGCAGCAGTGCATGCAGCGCGTAGCGAACGACACCGTTGGTTCCTACACACAAGTTACACTATAAAACTCCGAAAGATCGAGGAGGTCCAGGACTACGTTAGAAGTAGGTCTAAAGCGGCTTGGTTACCCACATCATCTTCAAAATCGCTTTTAGTTTATTCCTAATTCGTACCTGATCTGATATGGTGTCCTTCTGCTGCAATCATTCCTCCGTTACTTGAAAGTTGAAGCGCAGTCACTTTGTCAATAATGAGCTGAACTGCATTGATCACACAAACGAATACACACACACACACACACACCATCGCACCACAGATTTCTGTAAGCGCTGCTAGCGTAGCGCTAGCTACAAGCCACGCACAGACTGTCGCTCAAAAGTATCGCTACTACGCGCAATGCGTACATTCTTAAGTGAGAAATGTCGATATCGATCACACGATCACGATTGGGTGCAGATCGTGGATTCCCAAAAGTACTATATCCCGCTGGCTAGTAACCAATTGCACCGCATCCAGCTGCTCGTAGCTAGCTAGTAAAACTACACCATGTTCGTGCTCTGTACAATCCTATGGCAAGAAGTTTTACATGAGGGATATAAATATATATATACGTATATATTTTGATTATCATATTCTGCATCATTTTTTTTTTCATGGAAGCTCATGTAGCTTTCTTTCCTCCTTTTTTTCTCTATTCTGTTTATTTTTGATGTACTGTCTATACTATTTTATTAGTATTGGGTATTATCTTTGACAGCCTGCTGTAGGAATGATAATGATAGTGATGTTGATGATGATGAGGAGGAGGATATTGATATTGATGATTGAACGTCGCATGTAAACATGTATCAAAATATTCCACAAACATCACATTTAACTTTATCCAATGTGGAGTGTTGATAACGATACTTTTGAGGGAAAAAAGGCTTTATGCTAAGAGGCAAATGAAGCTGTATAAATCACATTCAGAATTTAGAACAAAAAAGGGTTATGAAACTTGAAGGTAACAGTCATAAATGATACCATTTAATTCACTCCTTCTGAAGTTTAGAAATGAAATTAGAAAGTAATATTTGCAAAGTAATTGATTAAAAAAGCCGACACATTTATAACTAATCAAGCACATTGTTTTCGTGATTATTTCAAAATATCAAATGCTGCTGCTGTTGTTTTTTTTTTATGTTGTTGTAGTTATCTGTATAATTTGTATGCACACATGCCACCAGCATTGTTGACATTGAATTTTGAAAATAGAGAATCACTAAATTAGCCCTGTTGATCCCAAATCCATATTTTGGGGGCTGACTGGAATGCTGACCAGGGCGTCTTTTGCATGGTTGTGATATAGTTATTATGTTTGTGTATATTCATTCAAATTTTCAACCTGCCCTCCCTTACCACTGGCGCTCTCTGCAATATTGATCATGTCCATTATTGACAGGAAAAATTTAGGCTTGGAAAGTCTGCTCTTCTTGTACAGGGAATTTTGAGATCAGAATTAGGTCGCAGGCCTTCGCCAGTAATAAGTATGAGCATACATCATGAGAAATTCCCTTTCCTTTGTCTGTGTATTCTATATGTCCTAATGCACCTGTCATTGACTTGTGTTGGGGGATTAAACCTGATTTAAAATGTTTTTTCTTGTCTTGCACTGTTGTTTTTATGGTTTTTTTCTATCCAATAATAATGATGATAAAGAATGAGGTCTTAGAGTCCACATCTTGTTTTCTTTTTCTTTCTTTCTGCTTATGAACCAATCATGCTATTTTAAGTCAAGAGAACAAGATGGTCACGGAGTTGATGTCCACTCCTGACAGTCTTTCCCAAAATTCATATTTCCATGAAAAATTCGAAGATACGAAGCATGATGTATTTTATGAAGCATTGTATTTTGTGATTGCAGTGTCATTTTGTCAAAGGGACTTGGGAAAAATGCAAGTTTAAATCGTAACAACATGGACTAATGGACTTTGGATGACAGGAAAATCATGAGTTGTCGTGTCTTTTCATTGAACTATTGGGTCGGAAATTTCCTGTTGGTAAAGATTTCACATGATGCCCTATTGACCAAGCATGAAGGTTGTTTCGGCTGTCCAGGACTTTGTGACCTTGACTTGATTTGGTAACATGCCCTAACTGCGTTTTGTGAGAGTTGATGCAGAATTGTAATGCAATGTCAAATGATAATTTTCAGTGCAAAGTACGAAGACATCATTTAGCAGCAATCTTATCTCAAAATGTTTAGGCATTGGAAGATATAAGCACATATATGACATTCACGTAGATGCCATTAAACAGTGTACTGGTCTGTTGCCGTCAAAGCACACATTACAGGCAAGGGTGTATTTGCAGGGCAAATTATTTCCAAAGTATCTTGTGTTCCCCTGGCTAAAGGTTAATGACAGAGTATAATGGACGGTGAAAATGTACGAGGAGTATGAAAGCAAAACAACAACAACCTCTTATTGCCTAGAAGACCACAGCGCGTATGCCTTCGATAGAAGTGCAGTCAACACTGAGCATGGTAAATACGCCGGCTGCAGGGTCTAGCGGGTGCACACCTGGTAGAGAGCCTCCCAGCACGAGCTAAATTCCCCCGTCTCAGGTGCTGACGCGGAACGTCATCGCCATGGAGATGGTGGCACATCCTCTGTCGGTCTCGTTAGTGATGTCAGGCCAGCCTCACAATGGGCATGACGTTGACGGCTGATCCTCCACCGTCTTCCGATCTCCCCGTAGTGTCGGTAGTGTCAGGTTGTGTGCTGCGTGATGGAATTGTTTATCCAGCGTTATTAGATCACAGAACTAGCTCCTGCACAGCCATTAATTTTCTCTCATTCTTTTTTTTTTTGTGTGTGCCATGGCATCAAAACCAGAAGTGTTTCAGTGGGACATTTACATTTGATCTCCTATCCCGACAGAATGTGGTGAAATACCTGCAGTGACCGCTGTAGATGGTGTCAGATTTGATTGCATTCAGCTTAGTCACACCAGGAGCAGGTACCACACACAGAAACAGCGAAAAGCATGCAGAGAACTGCTCTCATATTGCAGCTTCTTTTCTCCAGTTTGAGGAATAAAGTTTTCCAGCACTGGCATGAGGCTCCGTGTGCTTCACAGTGTGTATTGATTGAATATATATACTATTACTGTTCTGTTGGATATCTGTAAGATTTCACGTATATATAACTTCCTGCCTGTAAATGTAATCTTGTAGAAATAACATGTAAGCGATCAGTAGCTTGATTCCTACATTTCTTTAAAGAGTACAGAATTCAAGTTGGTTGGCATATATTGGTTGGCAGCTAGAGCGCATGAGTCAATACTGACCTACCAACAGAAACAAATAAAAAAAGCCAACAACAACATGACAAATAATGAGTAGACTTGATCTGAACAGAATTGCAGTCTAACATTTTTTTTTTCTCAGTGTTGCCAACATATTGAGTATTGTTTAGATTAGGATATTACTGTAAGTAGAAATAAGAAAGCTGTATATTCCAACAGGAAAGAGTGTCTCTATTGTATTTCCTGAAATACATGTAGGACAGTTGATAAGTGTGTACTGTTTCAACTCTATCAGGAATACTTCAGCTAACACCACTCTTGTAGGTTTTGTTTCTCTTTTGTCTCTTATCTTGATGTTTGTGAAATAGCAGTATGGCGCTATGCCAAAGACGTGGATGGAAAGTGCAAGTCCAGTCGAAACAATTCTAAATGAATGCTCATTGTTCTATCTGAAAGCAAAATATTGAACTCTGTGGATATGTTATTTTTAACTTCAAGACCTGCTGATCAATTTGAGTTCTGTGGAAACACAGGTAAGAATTGATTAGATATCAGAGTAGCTTTTCTTCAACCACAGTGATGGTCTGAACAAGAACAAACATCATGCTTCCTCAGGTGAATTATAAGAAAAACCTGTTTCTCATTTGAATGGAATGTTCCATAGAATAATTGCGAAGTATTACATCTGTGGGAATTTACACAGATAATTTACACTGTCAGTGAAATCAAATTAAATCTATGGGAATTTACACAGCACGTATCTGTAGCTTTTCATCAGGAATGCATTGTCAGTTACAGGCCTGATTCTGATGGAATGGGTTTCCTGCGCTATTTATAGAGTGAAGAAGTGTTGATGTGATAAATACATATTTTAGCCTTTGCGCAGCAAAGATCAGTAGTCAAATGGTGGAGTTGGATCATAGAGTGTCGCGGGTAATCTGATGAGTGGCAGTGTGAAAAAAAAAACTTGCCATAATTCATGAGCAGTTTCCTGAGTGTTACGTCAGCTTTGACAGTGTGTCACTTCTCGGTGGGAAACCGGTCGCCAACTTCAGGCTGGCTGCTAACTGCTGCACACAGTTCAAGCTGTAGAAGTGTGCCGATGATGTCACTGTCATATAATCCCACAACGATATCGCATTCTAATGATAATGCTTTGTTGATGGAACTCGTTACCCTAGCGTTGAATGTCAAAATATTTGATGTGCACCTGTTCGTTGGTAAAGCAAGTACAAATGTATGGGCCTCAGCTGTCATCTCTCTAGCTACTACTTTATACATGGGCAACCATACACATGTGAACAATATACACATACATCAGAATGTTAGCTGCACAGCAGTTTGAGCTATTCATATGTTGTCGTGGTAAAGATAGAGCTAAGCTTTTGTGTGCGGCCATGAAAGCATCGGATATCACATCCATTTTATCACTCGTGTTGACACATATCTTATTCCTTGATTATATCCATATAAACCAGGTTTTTAGGGCATTTTATCATGATAAATACATTACATACCGCATTATATCTCTCTTTTTTTTTTCCGGTCATTTATTGCAAGACCGATCTCATTACAAATAATTACCCCCTTTTCTCTTCTGATTTGTGTTAAGTATCCTCATGGAAGTGCAATTAAACTACTAACTTTTGTTTGATACCCACAACTAAGAAATGATTCATATTTCACGTATGAAAATTTGCTAGAGTTTACGTCCGATTTAATATCTTTGCTGGGCCCCTTCCATGAAATCATACAATTTTATATCATAGCTTTATGCAGAAACTACATGTTTGATGTTGATATTTGTTGCACATGTTTTTTTTTTTTTTTTTTTTTTTTTTTTTTTTGTAAGGGGGACCTAAGTCAGGGATGATATTACTACCAGCAAGGCAAGGCATTTCAGGGGGTGGGGGTTGGGATTGGTGGTGGGGGGACTTCATTGTACAGTAATACAAACCGATTGACCAGTGATAGACCACAGCTACGAAGTGGAGATACATGAATTGGGAAGGCTCGAAGGCAGCTGAGTGTATATGTTTGCAATTTAATATCTTTCTGCCGTGCTCCCCTATTTCTCATCCCCGCTCAATAAAGGAGATATTTGCACATGAAATGAACCAGGCTTGGACTATGCACACATTCCAATTATGGGGGTGGGACAAGACGGTTCCTGTTGTCACTTTCATGGCTAGTTATTGTCACAAAGGGAGAGGGTGGGCTGGGGGGGGGGGGGAGAAAGAACAGAGTTGAAATTAAAAGTTGGCCTTGGTTTCATCGTTTATGTTCATTTTGTCTCTCTGACTCTCTATCTATCTCTGATGTAATTATCTCTCTGTCACAGATGGAGGATTATGTGTCAGTTGATACGCACGTAATCAGCTGCTTGTAGTCCCACATATAGCCGAAGTATCAAAGGAGTTAACATCTACCCCTGATGTTCATGATCCTCCTACACCTTCGTGATGTCTCCAAGACAGCAATGGCTGTTGCCATCCATCCCTTTAACAATTAACTCCCTTTCATTTGTAAATGAAAAGGATATATCACATCACATCTGTTATCACACACAAGCCGAGCATCATTCTATCCTATATTGTACATGCCTGTAGCAGGGTATGAAGCTAAATTCCTTTGCATTCTGTGGTCATAGAATGCGAATCATATTCTTCAAGATTCGTTTTTCAAATAAAGACAACATGTGGGTTCTTTTCTTATGTTATGTTTTGTTTTTTTTTATCAGTATGACTCATTTTGATGTTGCCCATGAAATGTGATGAGTTAGACCAACTCAACCATTACTTTAAAAAAGTGGATATTTTTGCTTGAGTAACTTTTTGCACTTGGCCAAATAAGATGAAATTTGCATGTTTTTAATTCCACAGAATCAGGGCATTACTCTGTAATTACTGGAACATAAGGCGCGCAAAAAAAAAAATATTTGCGTGCTTGTATTGTAGCGCTAACTTCTGGTAGCGCAAAATGTGCAAATGTCTCCCCTTTTACTGTGTTTCAGTCTTAGAACAGCAGGCTTTGGGCTCTTAGAGGAACAAAGTCGTCCCCCTTTCCTCTCCCATCTTTTCATTTGATATGTGTGTGCCCTCAAGAAATTACAATAGGCTACAGAGCTACCAAGTCTCTGATTCTGAAGAAGGCATCCTGAAAACTTGACTGTCTGTTCATGCTCCAACAAGACAACATAAAAAGGCAACGAGATTTGGGAATTATTCTTTGCCCATGGAGGTGTGATGCGCAAATTTCATCCTGGCTGCTTTTGGAACCTCCCTGATTTTGACTTGTGAAAGAATGTTGGCAGCCTTGGTTTCTTGTAAACTGTCAGGATTTTTAAACACTATTTGTGCTGACAGCTTTCGTAAACAGCATGCAGCAGTAATCACACTTTGAAGGGAGAACCACATAATGTGTTTTACATTGTAGCAAAAAAGGAATAACTGATTTCAGCAATTTTATTTGTATTCTTGGATGAAAACATGTAGGGCAATTTGAACCATGGAGAGTTTTCTGCTCCTTCCACTGCTACATAACTGAGATGAATGAAAATTTGAAAAAGGGCAAATGCATTGGCAATGTATCATCATATCATAGTTGGTTTTGCATAGTTCATGAAGTGTCCGTTTTTGCGAAATGCTTTTTTTTTTCTCTTACCCTGTATTGCAATGTAACTCGTATGAAACAGAATTGATATGCATAAGTTTAATCTCCCAAGTTTGCATACCGGTGTTATGGATTCATCAGCAGCATGAAATGTAATATTTAGATTGTTTAGTGTTATTTCATCGAATTACGTCTCTTTTCATGTAATCTAAGTGCATTGGTCATCAGCATTTTGAGTTTTATTGATATATTATATATATATATATATATATATATCCCTTCATTTGAGAACTGATAGTACATGGTGATACCAGCGAAGTTTTTTATGTGCTTTTGATGTCTTTTATTAATTGATTGTGTACACATGATGTTCAGAAATCCAGCTTAGATCAGTCGTGGAAAGTATTTGCACTAAATCTAGTCAGTGAACTCCCTGCGAGCCCTAAGATGCTTACATCCCAGGGGAGGTTCATCGCAGCCAAGGAACCGTTCCCCTGTGCAACCAGGCCCCCCTGCTGAAGAAATGGTTTATTCACCAATGTACTTACAGTGCCATAATTCAATCAATTAGGATGCTCTGCCAATTTAAAAAGGAAATAGAGAAAAAGGGAAACAGAGAAATAGAAAATGTAGGAAAGAAGCTGCAAGAGAGAGGGAGAGAGAGAGCAAGATGGAAAGAAAACACAGAATAGTAGCAATATTGTGAAAGTTATTTCATTTGTGACATCATTTTGTAGGTCCGGTGGGATCCTTCCCCAGCGGAAATGTTCACAGACAAGTGTGACTACTGTAGCAGCCACAGGAATAAGAGGTTTATGGCATAATGCTAAGCGCATTTAATCAACTTATGCGAAGTAGGCATGGATTGGGGGGGGGGGGGGGAGGTGAGATGTGCAAGCTAAGAAAAATAAATTAAGAGGAGAATACTGTTTTGCATTGAAAAGAGAGTGTGATCAGTAATTTAAGAGAACAACACATTAACATTTAGGGGAAGAGAAATAGATTATTAGCTAACCAAGTTTTGCGAATACGGCAAAGAGAGACCAGTAAATGTGTGCCTTGCTCTGCCACAAGGCTTACCTCCTAATGTGTCGTGGGTGGAAGGGAGTTATATGGCTAACATTGGAGAAGCATTGGAAACTGCCAGGGTGTTAGGTGTAAGCACCATGGAGGCTGACAAGTAATGTACTGTCTTATGAATCGTATCACATGGCTGAAATTCTGTCAATTCATCAAGCACGCAGTTTATTGAGTGTGGCTATACAAAGCTTAAAGCAGAAAGGATCGCAATCTCTCATACAAAAGCAGTGCATTTGCTTATCTAGGAACTTACAAGTAATGGAACTCTGAAGCAGTTGAAAATTCAGATTTCTTCCCCCGAAAGTGACTAGAATGCTGTTGACCCATCTGCATTTAGGTAAAGCAACATGATGATCTATCTCTGTGTTCTTGTTGAGGTATGAATCTCTTGCTTTGAATGAAACTCAGCTAGGAGTCATCTTGAATGCTGCTGTAGTGAAGTATATTCTGGTTTATCCCATATACCATAATCAAACCTGCCTATAACGGCCATCCAAGGGAAATGACAAAAGTGGCCACTATAGGCAGGTGGCCACTATAGACAAGTCGGTGGTCATTTTGAATTTCAGTATTTGCATTGTATAATAACATAAAATACTGCATGTTATTCTTTAAAAAAAAACAGCAAATAAGTTTGCAGGAGTGGCTATAGTATGGAATTTTTGTTTTACTACTGACTTCATTATTTAAATGTTCTTTTAGCCTACTTCTGTTCTTTTGGATGGGACTCGGTAGAATTCATGCATGAATGTAAAGGCTAATGTATTCATGGCTGATTTAACAGTTCGGCTAAATTTTTGTGGCCACTATACGCAGGTACATATTCACCACAGGATACTAAATGAGTGTCCGCCGGCTGGGTTAGGCAGGTGACTGCTATACAAAGGGTCTATAATACAGCAATTTCGTGCGGGGGATTTTTTCAGTGGCTGCTATAAAGCAGGTGGCCTCTATAGATAGGTGGCCGCTAAGACAGGTTTGACTGTACAAGTGTATTATTGTGTGCATGACCCTACCACAGAATGAGATGGCAGAGAATTGGGAAGCTCCTTTTTTCCGAACCACATGTCACTGTCAAGAATTGTGCTCAATAGACAAGTTCGTAATTCCACTTTGCGCATGAGCAGAAAAAGGTCATTTGTACCAACAGGAATTTGGGTTAATCATTTCACTGAAATGAGCATCTGTGATGTGATGATTATTCATGTGATCCTTATCTGATTAGTGCTTGCCAGCACATCCACCTGATAGCAAGCCTAGCATTTGCAATATCAAAAGAAAAAGGTTGTCATTGCATTTCATACGAAACAATAAATTAGATGCCTGCTAAAATGTCAACTGACGGACTACTCTGGTCACCTGGTCTAAGCACAAGCTCATTCTTTGTTTGAACATGAATTCCACAAATTGTTATGTCGGGCAAGCTTATGCATTATACCGCTTTGGAAACGAGTGAAGTGCCTAACCAACTGAGAAAAAAGAAAGGTCATTTGTACCAAGGTGTACATGAGCTAATTACGAACTGGCTTATTCAAGGGATCTCAAGGTGATGCTACATTTACACTATGGCCACATTCGAGTGTTCAAAAGCAAACCGAACCATACTGTGCCGTACCATGCCAGATTGGGAGCATTCGAGCACTCTGTGGGGAAAGTGTACCTCATAAGTTATCTTTGGACTCGAGTCTGAGGGGTCACACGTTTTGGAGCAGCAGGGTCATTCACCTGGTGCGCTTACACTGCATACAGGCATCCAGAACAAAGAGAATCATCTCTTTGCATTATGACATGGTGCGTGTTATGCGCATTCTTATGTCAACTTCTGGATGGTACGCTTTTTGACCACTTTGTTGCATTCAAACGCTCTGTGGCATGGTACAGTATACAGTATACCTTGGGTGTGTTTGAGCGCTCCTCCAGCAGAGGTACAGTATAGTACGCTTTAAAACAGTGTTCAAATGCACCTTATGTTCCTGGTGACCTAAGCAATCACATTTAAGGCCTCCATTGCTAGCTGTTCTTTCCTGTTTTGCCATAACTTTTTTGAGGTTCTCTTGGCAAGCTAGGGTTTATGGTAGCTGTTATGTAGTGTTCATTCTTAGCAAGACCGAACAAAACTTATATACAGAGGGGACAAAATTGCCAAAATCCCATGGCGCCTTCCGTTCTGGGCAAATGGGGCTGCAGGGGCGGTCGGTAACATAGTATAGACATAGTATAAAATCTTCCCAGTTTGCACGAGGTGGATCACGACTCCTTCCCCACCCGCATACAAGGGCAAAGCAGACCTCACTGAGAACCAGGGATATCAAGGAAGCATTTCGCTATGTAACCACTTTGTGTTGTTTCTTTAAAACATGAGTTTGTACAAAGCATTGCAATATACTGCCTTGGAATAATTATTGGATTCTTCTACAAGACAGTCATGTGTTGGTCACATGCATTAAAGAGAGAAGCAGGACAGTATAATATGTAAATTAAAATCAGACGTGAAGAGAGTTAACGTTTCCATTACAGCAGGAACCAGAGTGTCATTATTGTCCAGTTCAACGACCCTACTCAGTTTACTCCTCGTCTGGTACTGGCTACTCAGCTCCTTCCTGACTTTGACGGAAGAACTGACCTCAGCTACGCTAGGCTTTCCAAACTCACTGTCTGCGTTTGGAGCTGTCTCCTTCATCTGTTTTTCGTAGGAGGAGGAGGAGGAGAGGAGAACAGTTTGGGTTTGGATCCAAAGTTATTTCTTTGACACTTTGTGCATCAGAGTAGAAAGTGGTTTCTGAATATCTGAATGTGTGCATGATCGTTTCGTCTTGGGAAGCAGAATATCATAAATGTATCATATACGTACAAACAGCATAAACTTGCTCAGAATTGCACACTAATCTGGTGGAAGGCACATCTTGCTCAAGAAATTTACTTATCATAACTAGGATCATAACTTAAAAAGAAAAACACAGACACACTTAACAACAAACAAACAAACAAACATGAAAGCACTGGCACACCTGATATATGAGTTGTTGGTGCTAAGGTTTCACTTTGCACCACAATATCCCATGGATATCTCTCAGTTTACACCCTTGATTTTGGAGAAGTGGGCTCTGGCACCCAACATTTCCTTGAGCCTTGAAAGCCCTGATCGCTCCAACAGAGCTATGCTGGCCCTGCTGTAGAGCAGGCCTAACACCACCACCATTACAACGCCAATGCGTCGGGTGTGAAACTCAATGGGAGAGTTCGTTGGTGTTCCCCTGCTTCCCCAGTGATTGGCAGAACATGAATATTCATGATACAAAACTTCATCGCCCATGGCAACAGCGAGTGGCGTGCTGTTAAATGGGTGCACATTACCGACACGCACTGGACAGCATTTCATTTGAATATGTATGTGGATGGTTCCAAACTGTAGGCAAAAGTTCTGCACCAATTTCTGAATGATCATCGGCTTGAACATGATAGTCTGAGCTTCAGACAGGGAGTGGAAACAGTCACTCTACACAACCCTGGGTAAAGAGAAAATGCTTTCGTGAATAGGATGAATGTAAAGTGTTGTGTCTAGTTTTTGGTGGTCTTAGACTACCCTTAGCCCATTTTGTTGTTGTTGTTGTTGTTTTTTATGGGTTTTTTTTTGAAAGCCTGGGATTATCTTGTAAGGGAATATGAATGTTACATTAAGATTTACTTGTTATCTTAAGAAAATTTTGTTATAATAACCGAAGGGGTGCTTGAGGGGGAGGGATTGTAGGAGAGAATCTAATTTTAGTTTAGATTGTGATATACATTTAACAATAGTAATTTCATACTACCAGTGTGACGTTTAACTGACCAGATATTATCTATGAATGTGAATTCTTCTCAGAGTGATTTTTTTTTATATTTTCAACACAGTGACACTGTCAAACTAGTTGTTAAATAAAGATATTCAAATTTATAGGTGAGTATTAAATATGTTTTAAAAAATTGCTCTCATCCAGAAAATCCTTGAGAAGTGAAATTGCTAATATTTACTTTAGCGCTGTAAGAGGAAAGGGAAAAGAAACTGGTGCAACAGTTTCCACTTCTACAGGAAATTCTTCATCAGTTTATCAACTAAATCTACCAAAGCAATGTTTTGAGTTTAAGTATTGGTCAGCTTGTTGAGTAGATGACATAGCTTCACTGAATTAAAGATGACAACCACGGAAAAATACTCACTCTATCCTTGTCAACTTGCATCAATGTTACAAATAATTGTTTAATTATGCAGATGCAGATGTTTCCTAGGCTGAAAAAAAAAGGGAGAAAATAATATTAATAATGTAGGTTCCACTCTTTTGGCAATCGGAGCATGTCCCATCCTATAGGGCTTATCATATTTTTCCCCTGCTCAAACCAGGGCACTGTCAAGCCGCAATTTGTTATCCAAACTCGGCTGCTGGAGCCATCACATGATTAGGGACATTATCCAATCGACCGTGATTCTACTTACAGACACGTAGGCTGAGAAATTCTGATTAGCGAATGGTTTCAGCAGGCAGTGACACGGAGGGGCGAGGAGAGAGAAAAACGACGGGGACAGAAATCACTCTCGCATTGTCGTGATGCCCTCGTTATTACGCGCATTCTGGTGGCGAAGCTTGTGGGAGGATGACACTTAACTTTAGAAAAAGTTTGTTTTTTTTTCTCTCTCTCTGTCTCGCAATGCTTTCTGAGCCAATCCCGGGTCTTGTTACTGCATTGTTAGAAAGAACAGAAGAAAGCGAAGAAACAAACTTTCTTTTTTCAATTTCCATTGTTTCATATAAAACTGAGTTGCGAAAGGTAAACACAAAGCAATCCACGATATGAACAACCGAAAAGTCAAATGTGTATACTACTGATAGTAAAGAAGTAATAAGCTGTGCTACTAATTGCACCTTACACATAGCCACACACGCGAATACCCTTCATCACAAACACACAAATACACACACACACACACACACACACACACACACACACACACGCACACGAGCCACCTATCTTCCAAGGTTATTACCATAACACTGTTACCATAATACACCAAGCTTTTGGCTGGAGAAAGTTCAGGAGAGATCAAATCATTAACGCTAAGGTCCATTTCATAACATATAACATTAAAAACCAGAAATCGGTATGTGCATTTTAACTTCACGAGAAATTAAGAAGCACCCCTGCCATTAAGTTTGTACAATTATATGCATTCGGGAGAATTGCAATTTATGTAAACTGTAAAAGTGGATATTTTTGCTTGAGTAACTTTTGGTGCTCGCCTGGGTACATGTAAGATGAGTTTCATGTGTTTTTAATTCTGCGGAATTAAAACATCAACTACAGAAACATAAGGCATGCAAAATATTGATGTGTTTTTCTTTTTGCGCTTGTGTCTGGTTTCATTTTTTCAGTAGTTTGATTTACAGGATACAGCCCTGTCTTCATCACAGATTTATGCATTTGTAAATGCAAGTAATGCATTGTAAACTTGGCAACTGAGTGTTTGGAAGTGGAAGAAGAGACCAATAGATGAATGCTGCATGTTCTTAATCCATCAATCGCCATTGAAGGTAACAAATCAAATCAGCATCAAAGAAGTTGAACGACTTGTGGCAGCATTCAAAGCACTTTTGTTGTTGATTGCCTTTCCAAGTGTTGAACATGGATTTGAATCATGGATAATCTGCGACAATTTCACTTTCCTCGGTCAATTTTTGGTGCCTCCAATGTGGTGCTGTTTTGAATTTGATGCTATTTTTGTTTTATTTGAAGTGTGTGTGGTGTTCTACACCAGCTTTCAGTGTGTTCAATAGAATTTATTAGTGAAATAAGAGTGTCGATTGCCCAGTGGGCATATTTTATTGTTGAGGCCTTGCCTAAAGATTTGGCTGCTGCTTTGGGTAGGGTTGCAGCATTGGGAATCATGTGCGGTGGCTGCTGGACATGTCAGGTGATGGGCCCCTCTACGCAGGGCATCTACAGTCGTAATCCTCTTGGCAAGGGAATTTTTCATCTCTTTCATGTGATGGTCCTATAAAAGCCAGTTATTGGACATGCTATGGAAAGTGGGAAAAAATGGCTCATTGTCACTCAAAAGAGAGAAAAAAAAGTGTTTATCTGCATCGATTGTTCATAGATGTAATGCATGTCATCACTCCTCACATGATGATGAGGAGTTTTATACCCAAAAACAAAAAGAAAAAGAAAAAAAAAAAGAAGAACTTGTATATGATTATGTTTCTGAAATGCATTTATAAATGTCCTCAGTATGATAGATTTGTCTCGTCACTGGCAGCTATAACTGCAAATAGCATTCTGTGTAACAGCTGTGTTATGGTCCTTTGCCTGGCAAGAAAACATTCAACCCACAACATACATGCCCATGTATATGTAAGTGCAAACGGAAGTGAAAAATAAGGTCACGCTGAGCTCGGCCACCTCAATCATGTTTAGGATGTCGAACCATTTCAGACTGCAAACACGTACCCAGAATACCGAGCTCAATTTGATTGGCAGTCACTTGCTGAACATGATTATGCAAACAGAATTTGAGAAACATGATTCAAGTTTGCTTTTAGCCTTCATGGAAATATCACTCGACAAGCATGAAACTTGTTTATAAATGTGTTAACAAATGAGTTCTCTGCAACTGATTAATCACTGAAACAGCACCAGTCATACACTTGAGACTCAGTGGACAGTTCTAGTACATTTATTTTCATGTTTCACTTGACATTTACGTAATACACATATTAAACAAACGAACAAAAAAATATACAGTAGACAAAATATCCAGTGGATTGTGACTAGAAAATGTGTCTTCATACAAGGTCTATCTAAAAGGCTGATTTTAAAACGATAACGAGTATACAAGCATGTCCAATGTTCTTTTCGTAACAAATTCAGGTGTAATCTGAAAGGACTCAACATAATGGCAGCTCTTTTTTTTTTTTCTTCACTGCCTTTGTCTTATTTCTGTGAGTGTGTTTGTTGGATGGGGGAAGGGGTTGAGTAGAAATATGGTCACAAATATTTCTAATTTTTGTGTGACATGTGTTGGTGTAGCATGGATTCTAATCCTAACCTTGCTCTTCCCCCACATTAAATGTCCTCAATGCCAGACGTGCTGTGAGATAACAGCTGGAGAAGTATGCCTGGTTCATATCTCTATAAATATTTCATCCCAACTCTATGAATTTGTGAGACTTAAGGTGAGAGCGCATCGCAAATGCATTCAACCCCCGGGCAATTTGAGAGCTGATAAGGCTATCAATTAAAAATGTGGACTATCTCATGGCAGTCTTCACAATGACCGATAAAATTGTGGATATCGCCCACAAGCCTTTTTCTTTGGCTGCCCATGCCAGCATGTTGTCATGACAAGATGGTGGTAACTTGTAGGCTTATAGAGATAGGCTCTTGAAAGATGTAATAAAACCCGAAATATTCGCGGCCTGAAACTTTCGCGTATCGGAGCTGACAGACTTTTTTGAGGCAAGGAACTTTTGCCAATTGCAGACAGTGAAAAATGACCATATGCTATACTGTACTAGTAAAACAGGAATTTGTTGAACGCACACTGTTGGTTATAAAACACCAAACTGAATGTGCAATACTAACATGATATTGTGTAGTTAAAAAGAACAACAAGAACAAACAAACAGAAACCGATGCACACTTTTAGTATACATGTGCACTGGTAATGACTTTGGAAGTGCTCAGCCTGACCTTAGCTGTACTGTGCACACGTGAATGGATAGGAATCAAGATCAATTCTATTACTTGGCAGGAATAAACTGTTCATTCCTTTTGAGCTTACCTTAAACATGTACTGGAAATAATATACTACACACTCCTATCCAGCCTAAGCCATGCCTCTGCAACAGTGTAGACCAAAACTTTATCATGCACTTTACTTTCGCGTATCTTGGCTCCCAACGAAATTCGCTCAAGTTTCATGCACTCGAGAACGTCTGGCTTTACAGTAGTAACCTTGGCAGACTTGGCCGGACTGACTGCTGTAGATGTAGGTAGGAGTGCCATGGGAGGCTACCCCTGGCGCACAAGGCTGGAGTCTGACATCTCCCTAGCTGCCCAGTCCTTCATCTTGGACTCAGTCTCAAGGTGGAATTAAAAATTGACCACACCATCCCAACATCTTTAAAAAGCTTTCAAATGTGGTGTCATATGCCCTGAGTGCTTTGCTGTGAATAAGTTAAAGCTTTGAGTAAGAGTGCAATGCTTCCCTTCCTCTCGTCATACATGTATCTCTATTCTTTCAGGATCTCTTATGTTTCCTGTTAGTTTCTCGCCTCTTTTTCTAATAGCCATGCTGGCTTCCCAGAGTTAATTGCCCTGTGATGTAGGGTTGTGTGACCATGCAGTTTTCTTAACACACGCCATTTAAGTAGTGCAGGTTTTTTTTTTTTTTTTTTGTTTTTTTTTTGCTGGCAGATACAATAATGTGTATGCACAGCTTTTTCTTGGACCCAGATGTGGGATGTTCGGACCCCCTCAGAGGGCTGAGCTGCTTAATATGATGTGGAGCCGACTCTGCGGCAAAAGATTCCCCAACGACGTTCGGGAGCAAAATCCGTGAAGGGGAAAAGGGGGGAATGATATAAACTTATATACAGCTGAAGAGCAGTATGTCCAGGATGGCGAGATAATAGATTTTTGTCCACCGCCTTCACACACGTACTGAAAGTCTGATGCTGAACTGTGCAACATCTTTGGATTCATCTTGATGGGCTATGTAGTAGCAGCTTTATTGGATTTGTTTTGAGAAAAAAAAAATGCAAGCCTTTGAGCAAATGTTAAGTTTTACATGTATGTTTGTTTGTTTTTTTTAACTAAAAAATAGTCCAAGCATTGCACATTTTAGAAATAGACAACCTTTGAGGCGTTTCAGTCAGTAGAACCAGCATTCTGAGTGGTTAGACGTGGGATTGTGTTCAAATTCTGCTGGAAAAACATTCAAATTATGAAGATTCGAACTAGGAGAAATCTGTTTTCAAAGTCGGAGGCTTGAAGGTGTATGATGGACAGGTTACAAAGCAGTTAAGCCCCGCAAATCAGAAGTCTTTCATTTTGTAATTCATGCGTAGTTGTGGTGAATATATCTTATTGGACAAACATTTTTTGAAGGGGTTTCAGAAGCTCTTGTTCTCTTTGACCATTTTTCACCTTTTTTTTTTGGTATTCTTTTTTAACTTTCATTTTGTATCTGCTTTTGTAAATATTTGTTTGTCATTCATCTGTGAAAATTCTGTATTTTTATTAAAACAAAAACAAACAAAGAGGAATGAAACTGCAAATTTTCAAAAAACTCTACTTCTCAAGAGGGTTTTTCTATTCTTTTTTCTTTCTTTTTTTTCGTTCACATACCCGTTGTTGCCTAGCAACTTTGGATGAAAAACTTGAATGCACAGAAGAAAAAGACTATGGTTTCTCCGAGTGGCAGACCATATATGTCCCTAGTGTCATGTTTTCCTGTGATCTCTGATCAGTAATATGCTACCACAGCCAAGATGTTGACGTCCAGAAAATGACCCCCATTTGGCTTTGTGGTCATGAGCAGGAATATTCTTGTTGACCATGTGCATAATAGTGTAGACCTCAACAACACATACAGGAGAAGGTGCTGGTAAAGAGAGGTTGCCATGGGAACGGTGATGGAATCCAGTAGGTTTGTTGGATGAGCAGTGCATGTGGTTGGAGTTGGGTCTGTGGCAGGAAGCATGGGTTGTAAACAATCTGGTTTGTTCATGCTCATCGAGGATGAGTGTCTTGATGATGAGCTTCTGGTGTCGCGTCCTCGCAAGCAGTGCCATGAAACCACTACGAATAAAAGGATGTATACCGTGCCGCGATGTTTGTGGAACACCCATAAGATCAGCAAGATACTCTGGATTTTCGGTTTATCGTTCCAAGTCACTACATGCTGTGAATGAACATTGAACCAGATGCAGTATGTTTCAGGCTACCCTTTAGTCCCTGTAATGTCAGTACTTGTCATGCCCTTTCCATTGTGAAGATGAATTGACATTGCAAATTAAGTCATGGAGAGAAAGGACTGTGATGCCTGGGTTCACTTAACCACTTACACATTGCTCATTTCTTTTCGAGGAACATGGTGTCAAAGTTTATCATAATCAAGCCATACTATTAAAATAAGTAACTTGTATGAATTGTACTGAATATAATACTACATATCAGTGGGTCATACTTTGGGTACTTTGTTGCCCAGTAGGTTGTTGTTGTTTTTTTTGTATGTGTGATTTTTGTAGTTTTTTTTTTTTTTAATCTCTAAAATGTCTTTACTCAGTGATCTTTCTATTTTTTTCTTTTTCTCTTTTGGGGGAGGGGGGTTGGGGAGGGAAAGGAACGCCAAAATACTTCAATTCACCTTTGGGAAATTCCTTCATTGGGATGAGATCTATTCTTGTTTCATCATCAGTGGCCAAGTCCACCATTGATTCTATCCTATGCTTTCTAGCCAGTATGCCATTGAAGAGAAGGAGAGAGAGAGAGAGAGAGAGAGAGAGAGAGGAAAAAAAATAATGCAATGGGCTCCCCATTTCCTCTAGCTCATTAGGCATGCAGTCCAATTTCTTGGTCCCCAAAATTGTTATGATGGCTGTGGAGTTGATTGCCACAGTATCTGATGGCTCCTGTGAGTGATGCAGAATGGAGGGGGATTGGGAGGGGGGGGGGGGGTGTGGAGGGGGCAGGGTTATATGTCTCTAGAACTTTTCCACACTGGAGATGAGAAGAATGTGAACTTTGAATGAAAGTACAGCTCTAGGCCAGTGTGTTTGTAAGATGGTCATAGACGTGGGAAGAACAAGAGGTGACAGTGACACGTGTTTGGAAGACATTTGTGTGGGTGACTGATGCAATGTGGCATAGCTAGATATGAGGTACAGCCGTAGATTTAGATATAGATATAGATATAGATATAGATATAGGTATAGATATAGAGATAGAGATAGAGATAGAGATAGAGATAGAGATAGAGATAGAGATAGAGATAGAGATAGAGATATTGAGATATTGAGATATTGAGATATTGAGATTGAGATTGAGATTGAGATTGAGATTGAGATTGAGATTGAGATTGAGATTGAGATTGAGATTGAGATTGAGATAAAGATATAGGTATAGAGACATATAGTTATAGATGTAGATACGCATAAATATAGATATAGTTATAGATAGAGATATAGATATAAATGTAGATATGGTTAAAGATATAGATTTAGATACAGATATAGTTATAGATATACACTGTAGTTATGGTATAGAAATGTATAGATAGAGGTGAATATAGATGTATATATATGTATATATGTATATGTATATATATATATATGTATATATATATATATATATATATATATATATATATATATATATATATATATATATATATATATATATATATATAATATGCATGTATACGTAAAAACTGTAACAAAGTATGTATAAACTTATAGTACGCTCCTCCTTTGCAAATGCTCTGTGTATGTATGGAGCACAGTCCACGTTTTGTCAAGATAGGCAAAAAGCTATCATTGTCAGTGCACCCCTGTGTCCCTTTCACTGTTCTCTAGCAACCCGTTGAGGACAAGTCCCAAGTATACTCTGGCAGATGTCTGTGGGAAATGCGTCACAAAATCTTCTTGATGGTATTGTTCAGTTCCTCATGCCAGTAATGGCATCTAGTGGTACGGCAATTTGATGTTTGATGTATTCTGCCCTCTATGGTTCCAGTATCATATATCCCTATGGATACAACTGTAGTGATGTGTGTGTTGACTTGGGACTACTGTAAGATATGGACCATCCCATGAATATATCCACCTGCTAACCACAAACACATAATATCCATGGATAGTGCTGGTTGCTGAACAGGTGCACTATAGCTTACATTTATAGAATTGCATAGTGTGAGTTGTATTGGATGCCCTTTATGACTATAAATGCACAAAATGTTGATATGAATATCTTGTAAAATGTCTGGCCACTTTTCAGGGGTTGCAATTTTTAGTTAGTGTTGTTTTTTTTTTCTTTTTCTTTTTTTAGGGACAGAGAGAGAAAGAGAGAGACTCACACACGCTCACACATGCACCCACACATAGATCTGACATTTTTTTTTTTTTTTTTTTTTTTTTTTAGTGCATGTGTGTCTGCAAAGGGTTGGGTTTTTCTTAAATTGAATAGTGAAGTAATAGTGAAGTATATTTCACTGAAATTCCCAGTAAAGCATTTGAGGTATTGCAAATGCTTCATATTTGTCGGGTTGTTTTTGATAATGTTAAAGAATGTAAGGCACTTGCTGCTATTTTAAACCTTCATCATGGCAAAACAGCATTGCATGAAATCACAGCAATAGCAGAGCCTAGATGTCGTCTTACTTTTCTTTCTCAAACATTCTCCTCGCTCGCCGTGTTCGCATGTCAGAAATGCAGATCTTGGACGAGTCGCTGCTCGCGGGAGATTATTACAAGACAGCGAAAAAATGTAGCATCAGTTCTCCGTGTGATGTTATTTCTCGTGACACATCCAAGATGTCTTCCCCTCAAATGCACCTGTGCCCGTGTACCAGATGAGGGAAACTCCAATCCACTCTGATGGCTATGTTTCCTCCTCCCATTCTATCTCCCCAAAACTGGAGGCTGCTGCTTTCTATCTTTTCCGTCTGTCCGTTTTTGGTTTTTTTTTGGTTTTTTTTAACCCCCCACTCCTTCACATTCACTTGTGAGAGCTCTGAAATCCCAAATGAAATTTTGAAATGAGAAGGGCATACATGACAGTAGAGATAGGGCAACATGGACATACGGGGGAGGGAAAAAGAAGAAGAAGAAGGAGGAGGAGGAGGAGGAAGAATAGAAAAAAAAAAGTGTGGAGAAGAATAACGATTATGAGATTGCACTGTTTGTGGAGGCTGAGTTCCTCCTTCCGTAGCTTCGTTGTGATGCTCTCTCTCCCCCCCATCCTGGTATAAGCGATCTCTCCTCTCTGTGGACAAACTCCTTTCCTGAATTTGTAGTAGCAGCAAACAGAGGAGGAGGATGCAGTCTTGATTGCCGTACCTGTTTGTTCGTTTGTCGTGATGAATACCAAGGGAGGTGACTTTTTCCACTCGTTTTTTTTTTTTTTTTTCCCCGTTGGAGGGGTGTGACGTCAGCCTCGTGCGTGACCCTGTAGCATTGCCTTAGTCTCTGCTCCAGCTGTTTTAATTGATAATTTCCACCACGATCACACCATACCCCGTATATTTTGCACATATGCTCTACGATGCAGCTTGTTAGGTTTCTTTTTTTGGGGGAGGGGGATAGGAGATGAGGGTATCAATGTTAACATAAAATGTCACTCGTGGTGATTGTGATGTGACATTTTGTGAGTAATTTGTTCGGTTACTTTATAGGCATCAGTATACATTTGTATATGAATTGCACCAATATACATAAATTGCAACAAAAGACATGCATAGACACAGAGAAAATAAGTTCATAAGTATTCATGCATAACATGGCAGTTGGAGGTCTCAAGTTTGTATAATGATTTCTTTGAAATTCAAAGCACATTAGAAAAAAGATTTGGTGTAGAATGTAAAGTGTGAACATATCTGATGAAATCGCCAATTGCTGAGGGAAATGTGAGTGATATCGTCAGAAATAGTCGCATGTGGATCAATTTTCTCAAAGTGGTGAAAACCTCAGAAACCTCTTTGGGTTCTTGTGTAGCAAGAAATGTCTTATTCATTATGTTTGTCTTAGCAGCATGCATAACAGTATACAGTACATAACGCTACATATGGATCATTCTATCAATAATGTATGTACATTGAAATGCTGGTGAATCTTGCATTTGTTGTCCACTTCCCAGTTATTCTATGCCCATAACCTGTGATTTATTTTGTTGATTTTTTAAGGGGGTGATATGTATATCAAGAAAAGTGAAGCGACATCATCTAATCATTCAAAAATATCACCATTTGTTCCTCATACATGATGAACTTTAGCATGCCTTTCTTGTTCTCTTTGAGCTACTGTCTCCAGCAATATTTTTGCAATGTACCTATGATAATGTTTATCCAATTTCCCCACCAGAAAATTGGCTATCCTACAGAGAGGTTTCAAAGATTGTGATATGCCCTGGCATGTGAGTGTGTAATCTTTCCCTGCAAAGAACTCCAGCCGTATTTGCAAGAGGAAATGGAACATTTTATCGATGACGAAAGGGCAGTGTTTTGATATGGTAAAACAGGGCTGCTAAGTGGCGCTATGACTGTCCAGGAATGGAAAAAGCATTTGTAGACGAGTGCTTAGTTGACTTTCATGGGCATGTTTGTTGCCCTTATCGGTGCTGTCGTTCTTGTGCGATGTATGCTGCCGCACTTGGGCTAAATGTCATGCGATGCGTGGGTTCCATTCTTCGGCCGACCGAGATGACTATTATAGAATGACAGTTTCACAACATAAACCGATGCCCCAGTTATGATAACGGTGCGGTTTGAGATCGTAGCGGTGGTTTTTGCAAGGCGCACATCCACTCTGTATGTTAATTATCACATGAACGCAGATGAAGGAAAATGTGTATGAATTTCATTGCCACCAATGTGTGTTGCTGTATGTAACTCTTCGGTAAGGAAAAAGGCAGAGGAGAAAGCTTGTGGTTACAACCAATACAGGAACGGCAAGATTGTATATTAGAAGAAGAAAAAAGAGAAGAAGAAAAGAGTATTGTATTACACAAAATGGATGAAAGCAATTCAAAGCATGGAGGGGTGTTTGGGAGGAGGCCTACTTTTACAATGAGTCTCTCTTGCTTGTGTGATTTAAGTTCCATTTGCTTGCACAAGGTTGCATGGCTAAATTCTATGGGAAAATGTCTCCACTAGAATGTGACCATGATTGATAATATCACATCACACCTGTGGAGAGTAAGATTTTGGCTGACTTTGACGTTTTAGGAGCACAAGAAGCCATGTTGTTTGACACGTTTCCCTGTTGGTTCAAGTTTAACTTAAGGCTGTTTTAAGATTAAATGACTGCACAGTGCAATATTATTAGGATGCATGTATTTGCATTTTTCCAGGATGTATTATATTTTTTATCTGTAAATCCATGAATTCTCAGAACTTCTATTATTTTTAGTCTGCTTATCATTTTTGTTTATATGTTTATAAGTTTCCATGGGTTATTGTAGCATGTGGCAAGTTTTATGATCATCTATATTATATTTTCTCCCAATTGAGATGTAATGTAAAGAACTGTAAAGAGCATTGTATACTGTAAAAGTGGAAATTTTTGTGTAAGTAATTTTTCGTGCTGGGCCGGGTAAGACAAATTTTGCATAATGTCTTTATTTCTGCATAATCAGGGCATTAATTGCTAAAACATATGGCATGCAAAAATATTAGCATGCTTTTATTTTCGTGCTAGTTTCTGGTTGCGCAAAATGCGCGAAAATTTCCACACCACAAAAATTCCCACTTTTACAGTAAGTGTGAATGCTATCAGCAGGTTCACAGAACATGGGATATACCAAGAATTGTATTCACATTTAAAGTGGAATATCACAATATTTCGTAATGTGAATGCAAATACACTGTAAAATACATCCCTAAAAAAAAACCCACCCAAACTTAATTTTGATTAGGGCTGTAATTCAAACTTTGCACAAAGCACACATATGCAGGATTCGAGTGTGAATTGTGACAAGAAATACCACCAATCATGCAGCAGTGTATTTCTCGCGCAATCGCACCATGCTTACCAGAAATACCAGGATATTAAGAACCATGCCAAGTGAGTTACTGCAGTATCTATTACCATGGTGTTTTGCCAATGAGAATGATGCCAACCAGTTACCGTGGTATTTGGTGCCATGGTAATTTTAATGTGAATGCACTGAATGTGAAGTTTTCTATGAGTGGAGTGCTGTAGTAGGGGGATAGTGAGTGGTGTTGGTGGACAAATGCTGGGGAAGGTCAGCAGAGGAGAGTCATAGCTCTCTGGCCCTGTGTGCAATCATCAGCGGACTCTGAGGGTCCTCCGTCACTGTCACCCTCCATTGTCTACCGCCGCCTCCTCACATGCGGCCACTTCTGACCCTATCAGCAGTTCATCCCGCCCCCGACCTGGCTCTGCTTAAAAAACACATCAAACACAATTAAGGCACTTCTTATTTTCCTCTTTATCAGCGTATTAAACTATTCCGTGGTATTTCTGGACTTAGAAGCTGCTTTCAAAAGACATTCATTCTCTAATCTGCAAGAGCAACCCGCTGCACACTTGGAAACGCAGGTCGAGTGTTGGAACAACTGAAAATGATCAAATGATAAATGAAATAACTCATGGATGGAGAGATGCCAGTTAGATTGATACATATACTCGATGTGTGGCGTGAACATTGTTTGAGTTCAGCTAACGTGAGATTGGTCTCTATGCATCTTGCTTTATCAAGTGTCCTTGGTCATCAGAGGTCAAGTCATAGGCAGCCTTGACCATCTCTTTCTGACCAGTTCCCCTTTTTGTTCACCCCAGTAAACATGCAGATGAAATTGATCAGTATAGAAATCTCCAATGCTAAGAAGTTACAAGGTTCAACATTTCAATATCATAAGTTAACAACAAAAGTGCTCAACAGTTCCAGATGTGACATACACCTGACCTGATATCAATGTTCCAGTCATGCCAGGCACATGGTCATACCCTGTTTAGAGTCCCCCAAAACATGGCAAGACCTCCGGAGGTCATGCTGTGTTTACCTCAGATGATGGGGTCTCAAAACAGGCCACAAAACACAAACCATGAGTCTGGTACCCTGTTTTGAGTACCCCTGTCTTGGAGGATCTCAGGAGGACCTCTGGAGGACATGCCAGACAAAAATGAGCATATTTTAATACTAATTCAGTTGGGGGGGGGGGGGGGGGTGAGAGAGACCCCTGTTTAGAGTCCCCTGGTTGTCAAGTGCAAGGTCGGCATACGTTTCTATGGAAACCAGGGGGCGGGTGTTTCTCCTCTGGAGAGAGGCGACAGTTTTTCATGCACACATATGTGCAACTTCCACAAACAGCGCAGTTCACCAGAAGTGTGTGCTGTGTTCACGCCGTGTTCACACTGAGACCGTTTAGAGTTCCCTCATCTGGCATGACCATGGCACAACCTCTAGAGGTTGTGCCATGTTTTGGGGGACTCTAAATGGATATGAGTGAGTCTGGTGTGAATGTCGTGCTTGACAGCCTAGCACGAGTCTAGTGCAACCTCTAGAAGTTGTGCCATGTTCATGCCAGACGAGGGGACTACCCGGCACAACCTCTAGAGTTTGTACTGGACACGTGCTAGGCTGTCTAGCACAACATTCACCCCAGACTCGCACCAGACTCACTCCAGACTTGTGCTCAATGCTTTGTGCTGTTACCGTTTAGAGTCCCAATCCTCTGGTGTGAACATGGCACAACCTCTAGAGATTGTGCCATGTTTCAGGGGACTCAAAATGGGTATAGAGTGAGTCTAGTATGAGTCTGGCGTGAATGTCTTGCTTGACAGCTGAGCACGAATCTGGCAAAACCTGTAGAGGTTGTGCCTGTGTTTACCGCAGAGGAGGGGACTCTGAGCAGTCTTGGTTTGAAAACAGCACACACTTCCAGTAATCTGTGCTGTTTGTGGCGGAGTGCACATTTATGTGCCAATAAGACCTGCATATGAAAAACTGACCACCTCTTTCAAGGAGAAATGACTGTCCACTGGTTTCCATAGAAATGAATGCCAACCTTGTGCTAGCTGACCAGTGAACTCTAAACGAGGGTCTCTCTTATCCCCCGTTGACTTAGTATTCAACAAAAAAAAAAAAATGTTCATTTTCGACTGACGTGTCCTCCTGAGATTTTCCTAGTCAGGGGACTCTAGACAGGGTATCTGACCAATTTGAAAGGAGATTGTAGACCTCTGAGGAATATTGATTGCTGAGGTCTTAAAAAGAGGAATAATTTAGATTCTGTTTCAAGTATTTAAAGTTATGATGTCACAATCAACAACTAAAAAAGATAGAATATTGATTTCTAAGTTTGCTAGGAGCAAATGGTTTCCATGTATGATGGTCTCCTTGGTGGGACTATTTTCTGGTGGAGTTTGCCAGGAAAGTGATATATTGTTTATGCCTACATGCAGTTCTGAACTGCTTGTTATGAGCAAAATTTCATGTCTATCATTGTTATTTTGCCTTTTTTGATAAGCACTCCCATGAAGAAGTGATTTTCAAATTCAAACATTGCTCTTAGAGGCATCAAGTTTTGAACTGTGTTTTGGAAGGACGGTTGTTGACTTGCTCAGAAAATCAAATGATCCATTACGTTGTTCCTCATCTGTGCATTCCAAGGCTGGTGCAATCATGCATTTGGTCTGAGGTAGCTTAGACTGATTTCCCAGATTACCGTGGAATATTCTATCATTTTCCACATTTGAACCATTTTGATGGATTTATTGCAGTAGACAGAAATGAAGGGGTCAGTGCAATATAGTGCTAACCCACACAATAGTCATTTTGAGATAATCGCTGTCGAATGTTTGGAAAGTCCATACATTGTACATTAATAAAACATGAATGCATGCATTTTTTACCATCTTATTAGTTGAATTCAAATATGATATTTTCACGGAGGTTAGAGTGAAGGATAAGGATTATGAAAATGCATGTAACTCAATTTTGACAAAAGTGTTGGTTAGCACTATATAGCACCGACCCCTTCAAATGCCTAACATGAGTATGATATGTATTTATATACACAGATGTATTCATACACACACATATTCATGTGTATCTCTTTTGGCAAGATATGCATTGAATTTGTCTCGATATTGTACTGTAGGCCTATAAAGTGTCTTGGAAATAGATTGATGAAGTTACAAATCATGAGTTCTGATTGCTTTATGATCATGTTTATTCACATCAATTTGTAAGCCATTTCATTGTTACATATTTGTGTTCATGTTTTTCAAATACAAAATCAGAAATGAAGCAAACAGTATCAAATGGTATGGCAGTTCTTACATCCATATCGTATAGAGGCTAAATATCTGGTGTATGGTTACCCTTTTCTATATTTGCTGCTCCTCGTATTGATATCAAGTTCTACATGAAGATAAAGGCATGAACAGACTTATGAAGAAGTATTGATGTCTCTAGATTTTGTTGCATTTTTCATTAATTTCTCTTTATCTTTTTGTCTTTCATGTCTTGTTGATGTGCCATCCCTTCTTTAACATCACCTCCACGCAACAAACAGGTAAGCTTTTTGAATTTATTATCATTTAGGGGCTGATTTCACATGTAATGGCTTGAAAGGTATCAGTGTGGAAGTCATGAAAGTTGTATGACAATGAAACCTATGTGATCTCACCTGATGGACTCTCTTTATGATGATACGATTCTGACACCATCAATGCAATATACATGAATTATTCCAGCTCATTACTTTTCTGAGATATCATATTGATAAACCCAGGATAGTTACTGGTCTTGAGACAGTTAGATGACACTATGAACAGTTGAACAGAATGTGCTGGGTGGAATGTTCAGCTTCTCGTCGTCAAAAGTCAACTGTACTGTGAATGGACTTGGCCATGAGACAGCAGGTGTATTTAGGAAATGCTGCCCTCATTTGTTCATTTTGCTGAAATGTGGTACCTCGGCCATGCCTCCGAAGCCTGGCAGTAATATCAGCAGCGTGGCTATATTGTTCTGCGTCGGTAGGGAACCGAGATGACCATTGTCGATTGCATCAAAAGGATGCAAATTATCGATTTTCTGAGAGGAGGCCTCATTCTCCAACAGAAGAATTGAGGTCATGTTTATGACCGCTAGAAGCAATATCTTCCAAAACATTGACTGGTTTGTCTTCAAACAGGGCGAGGCATGCAGTCCATTCACTTGGATCTAGTAATTGATACACTGGATGCCTACATTCCCCTGCTTTAATGTGAAGATCATCAGTGTATTGGGGGCAGCAGTCTATAATCATACTACAGCAAAACAAGGCAGCATTCACCTTAAAGGTCAAGTGTTTTCTTGCCAGAAGTGAGGGCAACAATATGTGTTCCCCAAGTCTAGTGTTTATGCACATGTGAGCATTACAGACGGAAGTGTAATATCATGACAAAGTACTGTTGTAGGTTATAAAGCCTGTGTTTAGACTACCCTTTGATATTCTTAAAGGGGAAGGCTAGTAACTGATCAGTGGGAATCAGTGGAAATGCTGGGAGATGATTGTTCCAATCCTTATGGGGTTCATTCAAGAGTTCATTGTATATCTATTGTTGTGTGAAAATGATTTGCTTCAGAACGGTCTCATATTCAAGTAATGTGCAGATTAATGCTCCGTCACTGACCAGGGACGCTAACCTGGAAGCATTAAACCGCACATTACTTGAATATGAGACCATTCTGAAGCAAATCATTTTCACACAACAATATATATACAATGAACTCTTGAATGAATCCCATAAGGATTGATACAATCATCTCCCAGCATTTCCACTGATTCCCACTGATCAGTTACTAGCCTTCCCCTTTAACCTGTTGCTTTCAGAGACCTGATGAATACACTGATACAGATGTGAGAGTTTGAGACTGGTAGCAAACAGGTTAAAATGATCAAGGTTAAGATGATATCAGATTTTTTAAAACATTGTTAGCCCTAGTATGATCTCTGTAATCACTGAATTATAATTGATAACTTACACACTCACTAAAATTAATTTTATGTGGAAAATTAGTGTCACTTTGATTCCTGTGTTTCAATACAAGTAAACTTCATGTTAATGTGTTTTTGAAACATTGCAGGACATTTCACATAACCAATGCCCTGACTAGCAAACATATTTCCTTGAGAAGGAAAAAAAAAAGTAGAATGTGAAGTGAAATGCATCGGATATAGCAAGAAGTATACAGAACTGTCTATTCTGGATGCAAATCAGTTTCCACAGTCCAATATATCTATTTGACTGTATGTAGATACTTCCAAGTCATACAGTTTATATAAACCTGTTGCGTACAAGAGCTGGTTGTGCCATGTATTAACCACAGCAGCTTTGAGGCAATGGGCTCACTAAGAATTCAGCTTTTGTTTTTGAATGACAGATGTTACTCTTATTTGTCCTAATCTGCATATTTCTGATGGGGAAATATTGATTAGAAGGAATGGCATGATGACCAACTGAATTATGCAGGAAGACTTTCGCACAGTATTACATGCGATTCATATGCTTGACCGTAAGCGTTACATATTGTGGCTGTTACATCTAATCACACTAGTGTATAACAAGATTTTGTGGTTTCTAGAAATTAAGCACTGTAATAGAAAAGGGCTTCAGGGCCTGTCTCCTGACCTTACTTTCGGGGTGAACACACGTGCTGTCATTGGTCTCTGTCTTAGCGCCACCAGTGGACCAACTTAATTGTGAGCGGTGCCCTGCTGTCTGCCCTCGACACAGCTGAAAACCAAGGCACCACATGCTTGTGAAAGGGGGGGGGGGGGAGGAAGCGGGAAGCATTATCGAGAGATCAAAAATAGAAAAGACTTATGAGAAACCTTTGGAGAGGAGCCCTGCCTGAAATGAAGTTTTAAGGGAGGGTGAGGTCAAATGAATGTTTTATACGAGCAGCAGGTGGTTTGTATTTTTTTTTCTCAGACATGCCAAAGTTTTCTGACGTAACCTTGATCTTGAGCGTAGGAGGGTGCTGTTCTCAGCATCTTGTCATTGGCAATTAACCCTGTGAACCCCTAAATCCTTTGAGGTGCTCGTTTAGGAGGCTTGGCCGAATGTGATGCAAGATATTCATGAGGTGAAGTGTTCTCACTGCTGTATGCTCTTCCTCTGAAAGTGTCGGAATTTCTAATTTGAATGGAAAGGTTAAAAATAAAAGGGAAAGGGGAAGGTCGATGCCTTCTTTGAGAAGGGAAGAAGGGAGATTATGGAGAAAGAAAAGTAAGTGAGTGAGATGATTAAGAGAGAGAGATGGTAGCAGGGAAGATAGAGATAGCTGAAAGAGAGAGATGGAGAGGACAGTAGGGAGATGAAGAGATAGAGAGGAAAAGAGATGAGATTAGTTCTTGTGTAATCTTTTGCCGTTTCTGGACCCCCCCCCCCCCCCAACATCCAACACCCTGACCTGGCGTCAGTATGAGTCATACATAGCTCCTGCCCACTGCCTTACCCTCATTAGGCTTGACAGTCTTGTTCGTGATTGTCCGTGCTATTGCCAATGACCCAGCGGGCCTTGCCACAACAAGGTGGCGATGACCCAACCACCGACTGTGACCTGACAACTTAAATGAATCTATCAGCAATTGACCAACAGCAGTAAAACCCTGCATGGCTGCAAAATTAGGATGGATTATTCATTGTAGTAGACTGAGTCAACTTGACTCTCCTTTCTTCAAGCATTGGAAATCTTTGTAATTTCAGTTAAATATGTATATTTTGCAGACCTTGATGAATCTCCTCATGTAGAGATGATATTGTTCTCCCTACACTGAGTACTTGTGATGCTTAAAGCTCTCTTTCTTGTTCATATCTGTATCAGGAAAGGTAATGCTGATGCCAAAAGAGTGGTTGTAAACTATGTAGGAGGTTACAACCAGAGTCTTAAAGGGTGTGTACAGTTCTGGTCGAGGTGTAGATTTAGCTTTTAACATTTTGCGAGATATTCAGAAACCACTCTATGAGATGGCAAAGAGCATGCAGTTCTAAGGGGTATCAAAAGGTTATTCGATGAAAATCGGTTTTGAAATGGCTGAGATATCCAAAAACAAGGTGAAACAAAGAGATCCTAATAAAGTTGGGGCATGTCGCCTTAACATAAGAAATCTTTTATCCACTTTTCAACGAATTTCGTCAATCTTGTTTCCAATTGAACGAACGTTACTCATTGTTATAGTAGGCAGGGCAGGTTTGAACTTTCGTAGACGTACCTTTTGTCTTATTCCTCCCTTCTTACCTCTGCGGCGTATTTTCACTCTATCGTTTGTCTCACCATCCTCGCGTAGTGGCACCCATTCCGGCAAGCCGACCGGTTTGAGTTTCGAGGCCTCAGCTGTAGCTAGTTCGAATATGAAGTTGCGTTCATATGAAATGTTTGGGGTGTGGCTCTTTTACAGTATCATCTTCAATCCCAATATTCTTACAAACTTAGTTCATAATGACACAGATGACACCAGCAAGGCATAAACTCCTTTTGAGTTTGTTCTTTGCTATTAAATGCTTGATACAATGGCATAGTATTGCTCTTGTAGAAGCATATGACAGGATCAAGGTCTGTTTTCTCTATAATTGTTGTTGTGCAGGTCATTTAAAGAAAAAGAAATTGCAAAGGTTTCTAAGTTATGGCTTGTACATGGGTAAATTTCTAATCATCTTTTCCTGTAGACCTTCAACATTAAAAGAGATAGATTTAGTCTGTGTGTGTGTGTGTGTGTGTGTGTGTGTGTGTGAGAGAGAGAGAGAGAGAGAGAGAGAGAGAAAGAGAATACATTGTAGGAAAGATAAGGGTAGAGAAGGAAAGGCAGAATTGAGGGTGAAATTGAAATGCAAGAAGATGTAATCATATATCAGACCTGTCCTTGACCCATGCAACTTCCCAACACCACATACACACATTTTCATTGGCCTTATTCCACATTCATGCTGTTGAAGCTGGTCTATACTGTATGAAACCGTCAGTCAGCCCTATCCGGGTAATGTGGTATCCTCTCAGGTATCAACTAACTGAAGAGAGAAACTTGATGCTTGCAGCTCCCAGGGCATCAAGCTAATCAGAATGCTTCCTAGTCATGTGATAAATGAGACTATTACCTTCTCTCGCCAGTAATACCTTTGTATATGTCCCATGCCACTTTTTTTTGTGTGGCTTAAGATCTACCTAAGAAAGGAGAGGGGGCAGAATCCAAACACCCACCTTGGTTTTAGATATGCTCCTCTCTTCTAACTGACACCTGTGTTAGAAAGGAATAGTCACTGAGCTCCTCATTCCACTAGATATCATTGTCTTCATTTGAGGCAGGCTTACTGATTGTTCTGTGGTACATGATTTGAAATTCTATGTTACGATTACTGTGCACAAACTGTCTTTGATAGTTAGTTTATTTTGAGGAGTGCTCTGGCAATGTTAGATCAAACAGCAATCATCCATGCACTCATATCTTGATATTGTGAACCAAGTTTATAGTATGCTTGTCTCTGTAGATACATTTTATGTTATTATTTTATTTTCATTTTTTGAAAGGCAGATACAGTATCTCTGTCAAATAAACTAAATGTCAACAAAGATATTGGCCTCAGTGAAGCTGTGCTGTAACGAGCATAGAAGGTTCTTGCTTGTATGGCTTGATGCATTGAGCAAAATGGAGGTTATTGTTGTTTGTCATGTGTTTAGTATCATATCTGACAAGTCATCTCCGTTTGCTCATTATATGGAAGCATGTCGCAATCAGCATGACCACTCCCGTATGGAAACAAATATGATCCAATCCAGTGACGTCAAATGTAACATTGTGGGCACTGAATGAAAAGTCTTTCAATTTCAATAGTTCCAGTCAATTCAATTTATTCAAAATTTTCTGCATTGAACATTTATTACAAATGAAATGCAATATTTTGTTTAAGAACAATAGAAGGCCTGCTATCTGTACATTTGAACATAGCGTAAAATTTATGAGTGCAATAAGACTGATACAATGGATTGAAAGAAAAATATCACATAGATTTTGAGCTATTCAGAATAATAGAACAAACAATGATCTGACTGAATTATATCAGAATATATTGTGGGATATGAATGCAGAAGACAGTCATAAGTAAATAGCTTGAAGATACAACAGCCTGAGGAAAAAACAAAAACAAAAAGATATAAAGCATACATTGTGTGTATGTAGTGAAAAAGAAACCAGGTTGTCTGTTATACTTACTGAAATATATATCATAATTTCAATGTCAGATTTGAGTCATTTGTTTTGTTTTTGTATTTGTAATTGTCTTTAAAGATCTTTAGAATGTAGCCCATAATAAGATTTGACAGTAATGCCCCTGAGATGACCTATTGTTAGCTATAAGTATACCCTTTCCTTTTGTTTTTCATTGTTTTGTTTTGTTTCTGTTGGACTGTTATCATTTCTCATGTTAGCGTGTGAGGGGCGAACAGGCGAGTTTGTCAAGTTTGGTTAACTGGTGTGAGGTCGGTGTGAAGTACGTGCACTCTCCCCACTGTAGCCTGTCCAGCTGTAGCCGCAATCGAGACGTCTTGTCGGCAGTTGTGTCGTTTTGCAACTTGGATAACGAAGCAAGTCGATCAGGCGACTATAGTAGTGGCACCAAAATCTGTCAGGCACTGTGTTAGGCCGGAATCGCCGGACCAGGTTGGAATGATTCAGATGCTTGTTTTGTCTGTACAGCATGGCAACCTTTACAGCTTTTACGGTACTTTTTTGTATTCTGGGAGATTCAAATATTAACTCCTACACCAATGTGAATGCCACCCTCATTTTGCCATTGCGTGCAAAAGCCGATGTATGGAAGATGTCGATCTGCGGTTTTGTGGAAGAGAAATAGATATAGATGCTGTCATAAAGTGTTTAATCCCGTTATGACAATATTTGAGGATGTTTAGATGACAGAGGAGGATAATTGCCTTTTGTTTTCATTCTTTTTACTCCTTCCTCTGTTCAGAAACCCCTGCCGACACATAATGTGTAATGGGGTAGGAATCACTCTGAGCTCGCTCAGTCGGGCAGTGGGTTACATTAGTCAGTCAATTGCAAAATCTTGCTTTAGTTGATTTTCCTTCTTCACACAGTCTTTTGTTTGAAGAGGAAAAAAAGAAGGAAAAAAGTGGGCTTTGCATCCAGGGAATGACTTGTCTCTAAAGTTTCAAAATCTCAATTCTGAAAGTATCAACGAGTTACGTAGTATTCAGATGTGGGAATGAGCCCACAAACAGCCGCCTCGCTGACAGCGAAAACATTCTTTACAGCAACTGTGCTGTAATCACCATGAGGTGTCAATCAAATACAATTCTTTAAATGTCCATTTACAAGCAGGAGTGTATACATGTTGCGTTCGTACGTCTTGGTCGAAGTGAATACTATAGGTCACGGTTAGCTCCATTTCCCCGATTGTGCTTTGAAAGGCCAACATGAGCCGATCAAACTGGATTGGAAATTACTTGTAGACATTGATTTGGCCAAGTATGATTTCAGGAATATATGTCTGTGAGAAATGTGGTTCACGTGTGCTGTTAGACTAACAAAAGAAATATGCCATAGGGAGGAAGTGAGTATAGAAAAATGTTTGCATACGAGTTCTTCACAGGTGTGAAAGCCCTCAGGGTCTCTTGCTACTTCGAGGTCATGCTGCTCTCTCATTAAGTGACGGACAATCCTTGATTTTTTTTTTTCCCGCAGAGTTTCTCCCTGGATTAACTTTATTGTCAGGAAGATTTATAAATTTTGTCCTACTCGCCAGAGATGGGGGAAATGTAACATAGTCATGCTACCACAGCACTGTTAATAGCTGCGTTTACACGTAAGCAAACAAGAGGTAATAACTAAGCAACACACAAATCTACCCACACTTATTACCGCATGCAGAATGCTAATGAAATACAATTGGGGATAAAAATGGCAGCTATCTAAAAGGTCCTGAGTTGAAGACCTTGAGTGGAGCTCAATATTCATTTAGGTGAATTTGCTAATTGCTGTCACATTTCAGGGACACGCACCACTTTCAATTCTCCCATCTGACCTTCCCCTGCACTTTTCGTAATCTCGTAGAAAAAGACAATCGGCAAACGCACGAATATACCTTGTTGTTTTTTATGACTATGTGTTACTATGAAGGCTGCCTGATTTTCTAAAGAAACATGCTTTTCATCGTGGACAATAGGCCCCATGCGTTTTGTGTCTTTCTAAGGTGAATTAACTTAACATCAGGCCTGCACTAACGAGGGTAGAACAATAAGGGGTTAACATAACCCCAATCTGCTGGTGTTTGGTGATTAGCCAGATGCATGCCGCTGTGAAAATAAATGATGTGGAGTAGGCTGATATACTATGAGACCTACACTCACAATGCTCAATGTCAAGTTTTCCTGCAACATGCATCAAGTGTAGTATACGTGCAACAATTCATGGATAGATAGATCTGCCGCTATGTTATCCTTTATTTATTTTTATTTTTTTATTTCTGCACCAATCGCTGAATGCATGAGTAGAAAACAGAAATGTCCAAGGATTCACCATAGATTGTGTTATGAAAGATTTGATATGTAAAGTATAAGATAAAACAAAAAAGGAGCTTCTGACAGAGAGAAAAATATCTCTTATGTAATGAAGAATATACAATAGATGAAGAAAGACCATGCAATAGTATACAAATAATACACAGGTGAGAGTGCATTAGTGGAGATGTAGTGTACTGGAGGGTATTCCTTACAAGGGTACATGATTCACGACATTTTGAAATCCCGAGAGTGAGCTGCATCTCCATTACCATCACAAACTTTAACCTGTTCATTATTTGTTTATAAAATGGGCCTTTTAATCATATCAGCTGGTAAGACTTTGTATTTCAGTACAATGGGGCCGCATTCCGATTGGCCGTGCAGACAACTGTGTGAATCAAAGCAATCGTTTGGGTTTGTGCTCCCCGCGCAGTCAGCTGTACCTGCGCAGAGAGCAGTCAGCAATATACCACAGGATAAGTAGGCCGTGGAGTTATGCTTTTTTGCTGCAAACTTTTTTGCACACCCATACATGTAAGTAAGAAAGTAAAGAGCGCACACGTGACTCATTTCAGTGCTTCTAATTGGCTACATTCTTTAACTCATGTTATATATATCATATATTGGATTGGACATATGTGTATATATTTGTAACCTACATTGTATAACAAGACATCCTGGGACACAACAGCAGTTCAAGCAAAATTTTCCTGTCTTATTGTGACCTTGGAATTGTGACCTTCAGTTGAATTTTATGATCTTTGTGTTTGCATAAAATCTATTTACCCACTTCAGTTTTAATGAGATAATGCTGCTGTGAAGCATTTTGATCATTCCATTGCGTGTATACCATTTCCATTTCCCCTCCTCTTTTCCTGCCCTTTGGTGATGAATGTAATACTTCCTAAAGGGATTAATGATGATAAAGCGTGTATTTTGGTATGTTTTGTTATCGCGGGATGGCCATTAATAAAGCCTAGAGTCAACATGAGTTTGGGGTGTGATCAAACATGGAATTATTCAGGGGGAAATGAGAGTGACTGGTCATGATCAAGTAGATTGTAATATTCTCTGACTTTGATATGAGTGGCTTTGGGTACCATTTCCCTGCAACGAATATTTGGTTGAATGCATGTGTGTGAGCAGAAGTAAGAGGGTAGGTCAACTGTAGATATAATTTTAATAACATTAATGGGGGTGGGGGTGGGGCAGTTCAAACACACATATCTGCCTGTGCTCGGCTGATTTTACGACACCGGGGGATTAGAGGCTATATCCGTTCCAGACAACAAATATCATATAATCTACTGCAGCTTTAAGACTTGACCATTTCTCAACCCATTGGAGACCAGTCCAAAGTATACTCGGACAGGCGTCTTTGAGAAACGTGTGTTACACCAAAATCAACTCGTCCTTAATGGGTTTAAGTGGATGATGCAACAGTATGCAAGTGCTCAGACAAGCTTTAAGCGCCTGAGACAATTGCTCAGATAAGAGTCATGATCCTATAATTAAGTCAGACATGCATTCGCAAAATGTTTGACTGCGGTTATAGATGCAGAGAGTTTTAAGGGATCGGGGAAGCTTTTGCAGTCGGGTATTTAGTGATTTACTGGCAAAAGGGGAAATCCCCTTCCACCATCTTGAAGGTATGTTCTTGCCTATGAAACTTTAGCTTGGCTTCAGCTTGGTGATATCCCAGCTATGATGCGCTTTTTCCTCTCCACCCCCAATCCTCCCCCCCCCCCACCCTCTCTCCCTCTCTTCCTCTGCCCATCTCCATCTCTCCCACTCCATCTCTCTTTCCCTCGTATCTTAGACACTGGCAACATCCGATACATTCCTGCGACAGGTGATGCCTGCAATCCTGTGTCAGGATGCACAGTGCAGGATCAGAATTACTGTTGCCATCGCAACAATCCCTTTCCTATACTATCTTCTGATTTTTGGCTTTTCAAATATTTCATCTGCTCTTATACTCTTCTTTTTTTTAGTTTTGTTTTATCGCTAGCTATTTATATCTGAGTTATAGTGAATTTCCTTTCCCACTATGTTTTCATAAAATCAATTCTGTTTTCCTGTATCCTTTTTATTACCTTTGTCTCATAGAATTACTAATTTTTCATCAGAAAGCCTTCCGTTCATTAAATACTATTCCAGTGGCTAGGATTTCTGCATTTCATCAACTTCCAATCCATAATGCCCTAAGCCAAGATTATTTATATCCCTCTGGAGTTCTCTACATCTCTCACTAGTCTCCTATCTAGCTGGAATCCCCTTCTGCATTCTCGTTCATCTTCGTTTATCATCTCAGAGTCGTCGTTAATCTCATCCCTATTTGTGAATATTGCTGTATCATCTCCTCCCTCTGTGTGTAATCTTTTCTTGGTCGCTCATGGTTTTACTTCTATTTGTGCCTTGAAGAAATTACATGAATGATTTCCAGATGAAGTTACACATTATTTAAGTCATGTTTTTATAGATTATCTGGCTCTTGCCAAGAAATTACCCCCCCCCCAAAAAAAAAAAAAAAAAAAACAGAAAGCAATATGAATTAATCACCAACTGAGGTACATGAGTATACTGTTTGTCAAGTAGAATAATTTTTTAGAATATTGACACAAATTTCATTAGCTTACTGGTAGGTATAAGAGATATGACTTGATGTGAGCAGTGTACATGATTTAAGAGGTGCCATGATCATTTCGTAACAAAATGACTACATTTTGTCAGCGAAATGATCATTTCTTTAACGAATTGGCAATTTTGTCAATGAAATGACTAATTTCGTAACAAAATAGGCCATGCAACACTTGGCGCTCCATACAAATTGTCCATAGTTTAAACCATGGACAAGATTGTACTACTTTCGAGAATTTGGGCCATTCAGTTTAAATACAGCCTGGTGTTTGTCTTTTGCCAAGTTGTTTCCATCCATGCACTTAATTTCTTTTTGATCCCGGTGCATAAATGGGTATGAGGCATTTATGCTAGGTATTCAATACAAATAAAGGTACTACAGTAGATCCTTATGGCACACCAGTGTTTGCATATAGGCAAAGAGGCTACCATTGGTCAATAGTACCATATTTCATTGTGATTATGATTATTATTGGTAATATTGTGATTGTCATTATGATCATTATTGTCATTGTCATAATCATCACTGCTGCTACTACCAGTACTACTTCAAGCATTTTAAGAAATAGTAAAAGCAGAAGTTGCTGCCTGTAATATATTATTGTCATGTTTGGGAGGTAAACTGGCTTGATTTGCATGAAATGACTTACATGTAGGCCTATATCAAATACATTTGATTGTTTTAGTCAAAAATATATTTGCGAGTGTGAGAGCAGTGTTCCCATTTTTATTTTTGTCACTTTATTTTATTTGGAGATCATCCAAGAAAGAATATTTCTTTTTGCCCTCTCCCACCTATGTTCCAAGGTCAGAAATGATTAGCAGTTGTAGTTGGTTATTATTTCCAATATGTATGATTTGATACAAATACTAATCTCTCCTTTCAAAAATAGCAACATTCGTCCCGGATACAAATTGCAAATGATCCTAATAACACTCAGTGCTCTATGCACTTCTTGGAACAGACACAAGGACAACTACGTGGATACCAGGAAACTGTTTTTATCAGAGCTTAGCAACTCTCAGTGTGATGAATACTTACATTTTTCAGCGATAAACTTTTGCTTTATAATGACCAGTCATTAGTAAAGTATAATGACCAGTCATCAGTACTTTCATGTTGCAATGGTAACCAACAAGATTTCATTGCTTATTTATTTGCAAAAATAGATAAGTTTCCACTGAATATAAAGGGGAAGTCCAGAAAATTTTCATAATTTCAAATCATGTAGTACATGAATCGACAGCTCTGTTTTTAGATTTGTGGAATTAATCGTGGTCCTTGAGCAGAGAAACCAATGCTCTAAAAACTCCAAACAAATTACACTGAACAAGGTAGCAGTTTCACCATAAAAATGCAGGAGTAGGAGCTCCCCATAAGAATACATAAGTAGGAGGGTCACATATTTCAAAAAAAAAAAACAACAACAACAACAACAACAACAACAACAACAGCAGCATGGTCACCTGTGTGGAATTTAATTTAATGAAATGAAATGAAATTTCTTTAAGATATAATTGAAATTTCTTTACCAAACATCATCAACATAGTCACGACAGTCAATAGTTGAAGTACAGTTTTGGAGAAGAAAAAAAAAGAACCGGCTATAGCATGCAGGCTAGTTGAGGCCAGTCCTTTCAATGATATAGATTATAATGTAACATATTTACAATATTTACAGAAGCAATGATATATGTACATATGTACAGGTTTTCATAGAAGATCATTTATATGTGCTTTCTTCTTTTGTTCTGCTTCCTTGAGCCCCCACTCATGCATTCTAATGGTAGAGCTGCTATGTCTTCGTCCTTGTTCATTGTGACTTGTTATAAATTTGGAAAACATTCTCATTCCTTATTTCAGGTACTATAAATTCTGAAACTCTACATTGTATTACCAATTTATAGTTGTTCAAATGTAAAAGTCTGAAAATCAGCTGGAATTCCCCTTTAAAAAGCTGATATTTGAAATTCTAGTGATGACAAGGATCTGCTTCATCATTTATAAAACAAATAATACATATAATTTTGTTAGGTCAACAGTACAATTATCCACACTGGGTATACCTTCAAAAAAGGACAAACATCCTCGACTATTGTAGCGGGCGTGTTAGACAGTTGCGAAGGTACCTTGTGGGGATAATTCTTACTAATGTTCTTCCTGCTGCTTATTTTGTATACTATTGTGACTTGAAATAACAGTTTTTGAGAGATAGATATTGGCAACAACATTCATGTGAATTATATGTCTAGCAAGCCTTTGGAACTACTCACATAGCAAAGAGATCCGATATGTAAACAGCTCACAAAGTTTAATATATTATGTGGAAGTGTTCTTTCATCTGGATGTATATACCGTAAATTAGAGTCATATCTTTTTAAGCAATTTTTTCCCCCCACATATTTAGAAACTTGTAGTTCTGAGATATTTCCAGACAAGTTCCCATGAATCTGGGTGTGTTCTTAATGGTCACCTAAATGGCTTGAATTCTCATGCTGTTAAGGAGACAGAATATAGCTTGATGTTTGATGACCCTGCACTGACAAACCACACCTCATTACTGTAAAAGTGGATATTTTCATGTGAGTTAGTTATAATGAAATTGTTTCTAGAATAAACCATCTACAGTTATGGTTTATTGAGAAAAATAGTGATATTCCCTGATATTTTAGGCTTAATTGTGAAATTGTTAAAGGGGCTGTACAGTACTGGTTGCGGTGGAGATTCATGTTTTGAGCATTCCTAATTGAGATAATGAGAAACCTCTTATGAAATATGAAAGAGCATGTAATTTTAAAAAGGATTCAATGTTTATTTGATGAAAATTGGTTTTCAAATGGCTGAGATATAAAAAAAAAGTGATAACAATAAAAGGCGACAGGCCACGCCTTTTATTATGATCTCTTTGGTTCACCATGTTTTTGGATATCTCAGCCATTTTAAAACCGATTTTCATCAAAGAAACTTTTGATACCCCATAGAATTGCATGCTCTTTGACATCTCATAGAGTAGTTTCTGAATATCTCGCAAAACGTTCAAAGCTAAATCCTCACCTCAACCAGAACTGTACACACCCTTTAATACGGTAGGATGTTTTGTGATACAACTGACCTACACATATGCATCAAATGTGATAACTCGAACATTTTTAAACTCACTGCTCCCAATGGTAAAAATTACCTTTAAGTCTTGTGCTAATTTTAGAATATAACGTCTATATAGGTGATATTAACCATGGCTACACTTTCTATGGGACAGTGAGCTAGTCACAGCTATGTGTGAAACTGTCAATGATTGTGTAATTCTATGGGTGTATACACATTCAATAGACCATAGCGGAACCAGTGCTCATACAGTAGGGAGTGGATAGCCAAATTGGTACTCAATCAGTGAACCAGTGCGATTGGGCTAGGTTTTCATATCATATTAGCTGGGCAAATAGGGTACTTTAATTTAATTAAGAAGGACATCTATTGTCAAGGCAATTTGTTTTAGTAAATTTTTTTTTCAATGTTAAAGTGAGGGATATGGATTAAAGAGCTTTGCCGTAATTTTGCCTCCTACATCTCAATAGACTAGTGAAAATTAATTGTGAAGGTTTATACTGTTGAGGTATGGTGGTATAAAATGCATAGATGATTGATAGAATTACATGATATAATTTTCTGTGTATAGTTTTCTTTCCACATATGTTACAGAGTAAAGGAATCTAATTGTTTGCTTCTTTTTTTAATTAGTTATGCAACTAACACTTCTAGTATGTATGCTCATATCAAAGACATTTATGAAACTTTTTCCTTTAATAGCTCACAGGTAAAAGATTTTGAAGAATTGTCTTTATCTTTTCTACCTAATGCTTCAATGCTATTTCTTGGCACATCCACCCATTAACTGGCAAAGGACCATTCCTGTTGTTGACACGGATGAGGAGTATGAACACTGTGGTATAGTGGTTAGAGCTCTGGGTTCTTCAGCAGGAGATCCTGGGTTCCAGCCTGGCCTGGTTCTTCCATCCTTTCAGAACTTTATGTAGCCAATATGCCTCTCATGGCCCAAGTGTATGAATGAGTGTGGTATTTTTTGCTTAGTTTTGTAACTCTATCCATTACTGTTCCTTCTCTTTTATCTATTAAATATTTTGTCTTCTGATCACTGTTGTAATAACATTCCTTGCAATCTATCATCATATTTTTCAATTGTCACATGCACCATTGGATAATTTGCATGGAAATTTTGATGATACAGTGGACTCCTGTTGTAACGAAGTCCTCAAGACTGGCAGTTTTCTTTCGGTATATCGAAATTTTGTTTTAACTGAGCAAATAAACAATAGAAATACATAGAGCACATAATGTTGCAGCCTAAATTTGTACTTCTTTGAAACCATAATTTCGTTGTAACCGTGTTCGTTATAACGAGAGTACACTGTACTTTAATATTCAGTTGATGGTGAACACGAAATGAATCTATTTAAACTTAAAAAACAAACAAACAAACAAAAAACAGACAGACAAAGCCATAATTGGTGGGCAAACAGAGCACAAAGAATCTTGAATAACAAAATTCAAAAGATGATGAAGCTCTTGATAGCCAGTGTATCATTCTGAAGAAATTGATAAATCTTTACAAGGGCCACCAAATTTATGTCAAAGACGCGAACTATTTCTTTGCTTTCAGTCATACCCACAAGGACATGAACCTCCTTGATCATTTGTGAAGGCAACATACTTCTCTGTTACATCATGCGTGAGTAATGTACTGTGAAGTAAATGGTGTGAGAATGCGATTCCATATCTTGTGCAATTCCATGAAGTATTCTAGCTTTCTTCTACCTGTGGCCCTCCCCCAACTTTTGCCATGAACTTCAGATAAGGAGATGTCGACTATTCAATCACGAGAAGCTCTTGCGGTATTTCCATGTTAAGATTACGACAGCATATACTTTAAGTTCTTGCGTAGACAACTTGTGCACATTCCATGCAGATTCCACAGATTTGCCTTTGTGGCCGTACAGTTGGGTTGGCCCGCTTATGCAGACAGATGCGATGTTTCAAGTAACTCAGAAGTTGGGACGGAAAGCGACATCATGTTTGCCGACTCTGGCTCTTCTTTCCAGCATTTCACAAAACGTAACCGTAGATGTTTTCTCTCCGAGCACAATTTGCACGCCGGGGACTGAAAACCTGCGCGGATGGCTCAAGTGGTATTTGTCCGGAATGGCTGAAGGTGGAAGGAAACAAAAATTTGCCGTTTGCCAGTGATGTTTGCCATGGCATTGTTAGCGCCAGCACTTCCTGTGCAGTGGGTGTTGCCTTGGCCCACTCTGGCCTATACTCTTATCTCTCCGTTCCCAGTGGGTTGTTTATACACTCCTGTCATAGAAAAAAGTACGCTTTTTTTTTTGGTCACTGTCCCACACAGACTCTAATCTTTCTTCCATCTACAGGCACTCATCAATATTTTTGTATCCTCCCATTCATATTTGCCTTCATAAACAACCATTCCGATTAACAGTTTGATAAATCACCTCTTAGTCGGAGAAATAGCTTACAATGCCGCATGCTGTCTGTTCATCCCAACAAAATTCCCTTGCCCCATCTAATCTTGCATGCATTTATGCCTGAAATGCCCTTCTTTCTGTATTTCACCTTTCTGACGCAGTACTTCTTTATTTTCAGTCAGCTGAGACGACCTCCCCTTTGCTGCGAGGTCTCCTCCGAAACGTCTCGTTGCAGCAGCCGGGCACCTTACGGGGGAGCATAATCACATTAGTCTTTCTTCCAGATACCTTTCAGCGTGCTGCGATGGATCCAGGCACGGGAGTAATGGCACGAAGCCCCCCCTCGCTGTGCGACTCCGCCAGATCACGTTTCTACAAATGTTTGCCCAGAGTGTCGTCTCTGGTGTCGCAGCCTCACAATGCCTGGCATCCTTTGATGAGAGTGATGGGCAAGGAGGTGGCGACACTGCGATTATGTCATCATGTGCCAGTATCACTTGCCATTCTTTACAGGCTGGGTATACAGTCACCAGCTGTCAACCATCTTGACTGGCTCTTAGTGTATCAAACTACTCTCCTCAATGCATCTCTCTCTATAAGCATTGCCTTATATTTTATATATATCTCTCCCCCCCCTTCTCTCTTTCTATCCCTTCTATTCTTCTCTCTATCTTTCTTTCTCTCGATATATATCTCTTTCTATGCCTATCTCTCTGTAGAAAGTAAGCCTGATGTGTGAAACTTGATATGACTGTCATTAAAACTGTCTGAAGTTGCCTTAAGTCTGTGAAAACAGAAACAGAAAAGGCAATTTATGCAGAGTTGCAAGAACCACTATCTTACCTCTGTATCATGAATGCTCTTGAATTATGCTCCATCTTTTTGTGTGAGGTATTCACCGATTAACTGATTTTGCTATATCATACATTTCTAATAGACACCTGCCCGAGTATACTCAGGACTAGTGGGTTGAGTATGTCTTTCATTTTTTCCAATACATCTAATTTTTACAAGCTCATATGCACACATGCACACACATTAAGAGTCTCTCAGTATTAAAGAAAGTATGAGATTGCCTGCGTGCATACCCTATGCTTAGGACTGAAAGACAAGTAAGTTTACTCTCACCTACATGTATACTGCTTCTTTGGCACAGGTGTATGGAAAATGTGAAACTTCATGCTAATGGTTTCGAGGCAGATTACAGATGAAATGCAGAGGGATATTGATGCAGAAAAAGAAACACCAAGATTCAAATCTCGCAGAAAGGGGAAAAACTGGCAATATCTGATGGAACCAACGGGGATCCCGCATATCGCTGGAGTGTTTTTCGATTCATACGCAAAAGTCAACGGTACCGAGCTCGCTCAACGTGAATGCATATGCACCCCGGTGAGGCCAGGTTTCGGTGCGATCGAAACTCTAAGAGGGGCGTGTGGCTAGGGTTGCAAACATGAATGTGAAAGGCAAGGAGCGTTTGTCAAGATTGAAATGCGTTTTCTGTCACAGTCATCTTCTTCCCTTCTTCTCTTTTTTTTTTTTTATATCTCACCATACTCATCTTCCTATCTGCAGTCTTCCACTTTCTCTCTCTCTCTCTCACTCTATCTCTCCCTCACTCTCTTTGTCACGGTCTCTTTCCTTTCGCTTTTCTCATTTTCACCTGTTGACGAGGTCTTCACGTTGGACACTTGTTAGAAAATGGGTCCTTCCCAACTCGCCCCTACTTACAGCTGATTTTGTGTTCCTCCGTAAGCTGATGGATCCTTCTTGTCTCCCCTCAGTCGAGAGGGAGAAAGATCCCTGACATTTCTCTAAAGCATTTCCATCAAAAAAAGACTGTTGGTGTTTTTTGTGTGTTTGTTTGTTTGTTTTTTAGTCTACTGCTCACAGAGTGAACTGCTTTTTTTTATCTTTGCATCTCTCGTTGTCTATCTAATGATGTTCTTCGCCCAAACAACACACCACAAACTATCGCAATCCAGTTGACTGGTATTAAAGGTCCAGTTTACCTTTGGGAGCAGTGATTTCAAAAATGTTCAAGATATCACATTTGATGCATATGTGTAGGTCTGCTGTATCATAAAACATCCTACCATATGAAATATTTGCAATGAAACCTAAAATATAAGGAGATATCAGGGTTTTTCTTCATAAACCGTAACTGTATACGGTTTAGTCTGGAAACATCTTTATTATAACTATTGTTCACATTTTGTGTATTAAACAACACTTAACATCGATTATACGGATTCAAATTTTGACAGTGGTCGTTTCTATCCCTAACTCACATTTCAGAACTATTTCAAAGCACTAATGCTGGGTTTTTGTTTCATCTGCAAATGGTAAATTATGCCTTTAACACCCCAAACGGTCCTAAAAGTATTCACTAGAATCAAGATCATACACCCGTAGTGGATATCAATATGAGTGATATCATTCACATGAGGTGGTTATTAATCGTCATCGCAAAGTAGAACTAAGATATGCACCCGCATACACACACACACACCACATAAAAAGCATACATAAATCATCTTGACTCTCCTTTACTAATTTACTCCCCAGTTGTATTGCACAAATAGATAATTCACCATAATTACTTGACAATCAAAAGATTCATTTATATATCTATAGAATTATCTTCTTGTAGGATGTGAAAAATAGGGTACTAAATCAGTAAGCATAAGAGCATGCAAAATTCTTTAGTGTATTTTGTCCATATGGACCATATGCAGGAACCAGTAATGTATCTATAGTAGTTGAAATGAAAACATGTTTAATTAATCTTAGCTGAGCACAGAAGATAAATATGATTTGTACAGCAAAAAAAAAAAAAAAAAAAAAGTCACTCATACTATACCGAATATTACGGCAAGAAGTAAAAGGTGTTGCTTTCATCATCTTGAATTTCTTTTCCTCTTAGAAAAAAAAATTGTTGGAAGTATATCAGGATTTCAACAAAAAGATATGATTGCACACTGCTCATGGTATTGTGCATTGAGTACAGTAAGATGTCTTTTAGGAAGCAACATTGGGGTTTGTGGTTTTTCAGGGAGTTTTGTTTTGCAAGAGAATAGAATGTATTCATCATCTTCTGCTGATGTGCTAGGGCCGTTTGAGAGGCAGCATGATACCACCCTGTCGTATGACAAACAGGCTGGTGCGGAAGATAGATGTAAGAGGAACTCCTCCATCTCAATGAAACAGGCTTGTGTTGTGTAGGTATTTGACAACATATAATGAGATGTTTTGTAGGGATGGCTTGACGCAGTCCTTTTCCCTCCATGTTTGATTGTGCATTTACCATAGCCTAATCCTCTCGGGTGCGTTTATTTTAACGTACGATCCCCCATCCTTGTTATATGATTTCATCTAATGCAGCACGACATTTCTGGATCATGTGACCCTTCTAAACTCCAATTAGAGGCATCAATCTTACTGGCGTGGATTTATTTATTTATCTATTCCATCACTCAAAGGAGCCCAGCGATGATGAACCCAGCCGCAGAGAGGATGTTTTGCTGCGGTTTTTGCAAGAGACGGGAGGAGAGGGTGCAGGGGTGCACCCAGAGAACTCCCTCACCACGTGGCTTGCATTTATCCTTGAAGAGTGCCTCACAAGAGAGAGGAGGAGGAGGAGGGTGGCATTTGAAGGTGAAATCTGTGATGTTTGAAGACGGTTACATCCTCCTCCTAGACGTCCAAACAAGGGGGATTAATTGCGACTTGAACTTGTCCGAATCGGCTTCTGTCGACTCTGATCCTACTTCCGTTACGAGGAATTTCTGAAGAGATATGTGTCATTTAACGATGTGAGACATCAGTCGCTGAACTCCACATTATCAACTAGCATGGCAGTCTGCTTTTGAGGTCAAGTCTTACACAAACCATGAACTTATTCTGTCCGTGAGCTTGATACAAGTGAACATGCAACAGAAATATTTGACATAGAGTACATGCATGACTTCATTATGATTATGACGATTTGTAACATTTGTTGTGACGTATACTTTGTTGAATAATGTTTAAAGCAACAGATCGAAAAGAGGCATTACTAACCACTCTTCTCAAATGCGCATCATAAATGACAAACAATTTTGTCATGAATGAATTATTCAACTTGTGATACAGACGTTTCCAATGTTATTCAAGACATATGGTTTTAGTAAATAATTTGTCCACTATCAAGCAGAGTACTTTCAGATCAAATCCTAAAATCTTATTTACAAAATAAAAAGAGAGTATAGGTATATATTGATATTTCTGTAACTTGATAGTGGGCTAAAGTTTCTGGCAATCCCGATGTTGAGATTTTCATGCATTCCTTTCTTGTGCTTTAAAGCCGTTAGGTTTGTGAGCCTGTCCCACCGCAGCTTTTTTTCTTTTTTCTTTTTTCAAGTGCATGTCCATTAGCACTGAGTTGTTTTTAAAGGTCATGTTCTTCTTCTTCCTGTGGAGGGAAAATGCGGCTTTCACATAAATTTGTGAAACAGTACCCAGAATATCACGTTTCCCCATGCATTGGGCTTGATAAACATTGAAAGTAAGTCAGGAAGAACACACTGATGTGAAAGGTAGGGGAAGCTGCAACACGGTATGCCAGTCTCATTTTGGGGGAAACTTTGTAAGAATCGTTGTCAGACATGGCTGTAGTAAGAAGACATACAGATCGTTGTCACTTTTACACAACGGAAACAAATGTACTGTGTCCCTTGTTATACAACACATACAGTCTAATCTTGGCAAGTTATCATCTGTTGTTTATGTTAACATTTTTTTTTTTTAGATATTATGAAACTTCCGTAGAAAAACAGATTGTGCTACAAAAAAATGTGAATGGCTTGAGGAGAGTCATAGTAACCAGAAGATGTTTTTAAAGTGACAATTCTATTTGCTGACCCTTTTGTGGATCTGATGTCTAATAACCGTTTCATTGTATCATTTTGGACACAGTAGCGTGATGGCCAGCAGGCACCGATATCACTGAGATACTAGATTCAGTGGCAGGTTTGTGAAAAAGAAAAGAAATACATTTCTCAGAGTGATGTTGTAAACAAAGAAAGTTTGATTTCCCCAGGGATATGATAAGAATGCTTGGAAGACATTATATCTGAGCCGTATAGGATGGATGTAAGAGACAGCATAGCAGACAAACAAATTAAAGCGGGACAATCGTATACTATTACTAGGAATGACTAATCTTCCTAAGAGCTGTTTAAGAGGTGTGATTTGGGTTTAGCTGTAAACAAAGGTTTTGAATTCACAGCCAGGGGAAAAGGCATGCATCTCGGTACATGGCAGAGAAAAATGTCCCGCCGCATGAATACCAAGTTTTATGCCACTTTGTGAATGCAGGTACTACAGGAAACAATCATGTGTGGATAACGAGATATGTTCTTCCGTTTGAATATATTATAGATTTGTATTCATGCCTCGGAAGTGAATATCTGTGAACCCCTGGCTTTATTCAGATCTACTGTGAATGCTTGTCGATGTGAGCGTAAGAGAAATAGGGAAGTCACCAAGGCAGTGCCTCCATCGCCAGTAATCAAGATAAGATGTGGAAGGGGTGACCTGCTTTTCTTGAACTTGATCTCACATCCCCAGTATCCCGCAGGAAATCCACACTGTAGAGGGGGATAAATACAGCTCATGGTTCATGTCTCACTATCGTAAATCTACCATCTCCAAGACTATCTCTCTCTGCATGTATATTTACTTATCTGTCTCTCTCAAACACACATACATACTTACACACCCACCCACACACACACACACACACACACACACAGACGATCATACATATGGTGCATGTATGTGCTAAGTCTTCCATTCCAGCCCATGGCCCTCTGTCCACAGTAGATTATTTACCACCTGATAGTTGTCTCAAAGACGGACCGTTTTACCCACGGCAGTGGGCCTCATGTGTTTCCACTAAGTCAACTGTTGCAGTTATACCATCTGACTGTGTAGGATCCAGCTAAACCGGCTCATGTTTCCAGTGCTTGTTTCAAACGTCCAAGGAAATCCAATCCAACGTAAACAGTTTTTTGTGCGTGTGTCAAAAATTAAGGAGATGTTAGATTGAAGTATCTATATATGTATGATGTGATATTAGTATTGTGTGTTCACTGAATGAACAGAAATTTGTTTTTCACTGGTAATGAATAAACAAAATATGCTACTCAAGCAGAATCATACAAACTTACAAATAATATGTACAGTTATACACACATGCATTCATATATAATTACAACTATCGTCATTACTGTTAATCATATTTTAAAACATACTATTTAAACCTATACTTACAATCTAATTACGACTGGTATTTGTTCTGCTCCAACTAAAGAGTTCTTTTTAGCCTCTCTTGACATAATCTACAGCAGAAGTTGAATAAAATAAGCATAGCAAGACTAAAACGGTAAGCACCTAAACATGACCTGGTGCACCAGCTTACAATAGTGCGACACAGTTTATTCAATACCATTGCAACTTCGTGTACTAGTCAAGGTAAGGTGCTCAATTTTAGACATTGTAATGCTTATTTTAGCTGACTTTACTGGAAATCACAACATCATAACTGCAAGCTCTTCCTACATAAAGGGAGTATTCCTCCTATCATTTTTGTTTTTCAAACAGGAAGAAGCTTTATTTGTAACCCACAGATTTATATTTTTCATAAAAATACCTGCTAATAGTGATTTATAGGACAAGGGTGAGAAAAAAAAACAGCAGCTGCTTAAATGATGGCAGTCTCTTCTTTTTCCCCACAAGGTTACTTGCGTGATAGTACAAACATTTTATTAATATCCCTTCGCAAAGCATTTAGTTATGTTGGTTTATTACTTGGTTAAAGTATACTGCATTATGTCTGCATTATACTGTATCATAAATGCAATATTATACTGTCATTTACAATTTTGTTTGTGATTAAAAATTGCAGAAATGAAATTAACAAACAAACAAACAAACAAACATATGTATAGAAACATCATGGAATCCATAGGTACTGCACACTAAAGGTGTTCTCGCGTCAGTCCGGTGTTTTGAAATAGCGCGCTACTTTCAGAATATTGAGCTTGGATTTTCAAAACCCGATGATGAAACAGCATGCTATTTGATAATGTGAATTTCAATTAGCGTGCTAATTTGAAAGCTAAGCTCCAGAAAATTTCTCAAACCATACTCAGGAAATTTCCGAAATAGTGGAATGATTTGTGAACCAGCACGCTATTTGATAATGTGAATTCACCTCAAGAAATTAGCGCAGTCCAACCCATCACGCTTAGTGTGTGTGTGACCTGATTGATTGAGGCAACCTGCACAAATTGCAGGTAATTTTTTGAAGGCCCATGCTCTACCGGTGCTGTTTGCTCATGCTCAGCCTTCGAATTAGCTCGAAAAAATGTCGGGCTTATTTTCTTTGGGCTGATATAAATAGGACATAAAATAGCACGCTTATTGAAATAGCAACAAAAAAACCAAAAAAAAAAAAACTTGAGCTTGAATTTTCATCTATTTCCAGTGCTGAAAGCTTGAGTTATGATTGGATCTCCTTCCCACAGATTGCTGGGTTTGTTATGTAATCAGTGTGATGTCATGGAGAAGGGGGGTGGGGGGTGCAATTTGGGTCATGCTTTTTCTTTACAAACTGGTGAGTTCTTCTTTTTCTTGGCCACCTGTGAATCAGAGCACAAAAAAGCATGATTTGAGTCCCGATTTGAATCATGCTTTTTTTTTTTTTGGTGTGTGTGAATGGGCCGTATGACTGTTTCAACCCGGCTGGTTGTTCTTGCAGTTGGAATGTCTTTGATTAGTCCAGCATGCTTACTGAAAGCATCAGTTTGTAGAAGTTATGAGATGGCAGGAGAGAGAGAGTGAGAGAGGGATTATGATACATGATGAATTGACATGCAGACACACATTAGCCTTCTTCCAGCCAGACTTTGCTCTAACTTTCACCGATGCCTTGCTTTCATTAAACTATTTCTGGCATGACATAGCTCACAGTGGTTTCCTATGTTTGCACCCAGACAGACTGCTCTTCTTCGACTGTTTGCTTGATATATTCCCAGGGGCATCGTGGAGGAACAGAAACATGGAAAGAGTTAATGACATAATATCAGCATTACAAGTAGAGCCCCGCCCCTTTTTTATTTTATTTTATTTTTTTCCCATTTCAACCTATCACTACCGTCTGGACGTGAGTAGCTGGCATTCATTTCATCAGACAGGATTGTAGGCTGGGAAATTTGCTTGGAGTTAAACGGGTGTGAAACAGTTCCTGTTGGCCCTATGCCCACCTCTTTTTTTCGAGGGAGGCAGAAGTATGTCGATGATGTCATCGGTGAATGCTACGGGGGTTTATACCCTGCTTCTTCATCACGAGCGATGTTTTATCAGAACTGACAAGAGATGGAGCCTACCCTCCTCCCTTTTATGTGGAGCAGAAATGAAAATTTTGGTTTTGTGATGGAGTCTATTCCATTGGTTTGTAGTGGTTTTAAAATTCTGTTGTTGATTTTTTTTTAAAAATCAGACTGCATTTGATATTGACAATATCAATGGCATAAATAACTAATGAATTGATGAGCAAGAAGATTGCCTTCTAGATAGGGAATAATCCAAGAATATTGCCACTGGGAAAGTCCTAAATGGGAGTGGAATCCTGGATGAATGGGAAAGTCAGACATGCTGCAGTGTGGTTGGATTATCACATGAATGGGTCAGTGATAGAACGACTGAATGGCCGGTGCGACCAGGGGAAATTTACTCTATATGCTGATACACTGTCATCCAAATGACACGAGGCTAGGACTGATTCATAAACATTCACGCATTCACTCACTGTCCAGTGGGTTGCATCATTCATAAACCATATTTGACACAAAAGGCTGAAGTGAATTGAAAATATGTGGCATTGCACTGCAATATGTATAATTGATGAGATGGCTTACATCCTAGGCCTGGGCCTCTCAGATATACTCAGTAATAGGTCTGTGATATTTTTTCTGAGCCATTTGATATGAACAGCAGTCATAATATACAGACATGAACTCTATGTTACCCCTCTCCTGGCCCCTGTGTGCCATACACTTCATCTCGGTACAAATATAGCTTTACATCGAACAGTGGCTAATCAAATATGACATTTCAAGGTCACCATTATGCACAAAAATTTAGGGAGAAACATATGCCTGCCTGCTAGCTTGTTTAGATCATCAGAATTTCCCATGCCAAAATGTTATTCTATCTCCCATGCCAAAGTCTCATTCTATTTCCCATAGATCAGTACTCAGTGTGTACTCCAAAAAGGAGCCAAATGTTCATACAAGGAGGTGTCACCTCCCTGGTTCATGTGAATACGGTGTGCACATATTTCACCGATCATGTATGAAAAGTAGAGGTAGGACATTGCATGTGGCTCCAAAATTTCTCTTCTCTCAAAACACATTCATTATTTTTATTGCACTTCCAGTATTTCCCTCTACATGAATATACTCAAAGGCTCCATTAGATACACAATGTGATGTCAATGTACAGCTTGATCAAGAGAGGCGTACAAGACAGCAAGAGCCAGCTGGTTATTGTGGGTGCAACAAATCTGGATGCATGTTCATCTGCCACTTGTATGTATTTGTTTTCATTTTTATTTGACAGATAATTGTTAGACAACATCGATCATCTTTAATTGAACTCAGGGTAAAAAACCAGAGATCAAATTCAATAAGACAAAAACTCTGGAAAACCACATTGCTAGTACCAATGCTACATGCATAAAAAAAGGGGGGGGGGTGACACCAAAACTGTTTGCTTGCCCATTTGGGCAAGTGTTGTTGGGTTTTGTTTTTTTCTCATTATCCCAAAACACTCGCCTGACTTTGATGTTCACTTGCCCTGGGCAATTGGGCAAGTGCTTATGTAGCACCATTGATGTGGTCAAAAGGACTTGAAGGCTCAGGAGACCAACATAGCACACTGGGAGGAACTAGCCACTAACCGCTAGAGCTGAAGAAGTACCCAGACTATATGACTGAAGATAGGAGGATCAACTGAAGAGTGCAGCAGAAGAGAAGCTGACCCACAGAAAAGAGTGCTGCTACTCGTATAGCCCAGAGACCGTATCAGGGCAATTGCCAACACTCCCCCCCCCCCCCACTAAATAATCATTAGTTATAAGGTTAGAATAAAGATTAGGGTTAGAGTTTGGGTTAGGGTTAGGATAAGGTTTAGGGTTAGGGCTAGGGTCAGGGGAAGGGTCCGGGGTATTTGTCCAGGGGGTACTTGCCCTAGAACCCAGAGACGGTCCACAAGTCTGACTTGTGTGACGACTGCCACTTGCGCATCAGTCTCTTCAGCCACAGACAGGGCTGTTCCATGACAGTCAGCTAAGATTCATATCTATGGTCTTCATGGAGGCCTACTTAGAACCAATTCTGTTACTAGATTCACAAACTTGCAACAGGTGGCCTTTGTTCTGACACTATACTCAAAGTGTTTTCAGTCAAGTTCAAGGTGATTTTTCCTATCCATGGAGCGATGTTTCATGCAGCGAACATCACTCTCAGCTAAACCTTGAAATTTCCACTTCAGTTCCCTCACATTGATCATAATAATAAATTCTATCTTTAGAAGGCCTTGTGTGAAGGGATAGATAACTGACAATAATACTTGAATATTAACATTCCAGCCATCTCCTGAATGTTACTACTTTCTTGTATAGTTTATCCCTCTCTGTATATCATGCTACACCTCGCAACCTTTGTAAAGCTTTAAGTTGATGAGGTTTTATCTCTGTGGCAGTGTCCAGTGGTCCTTTTTCTGCTCCATTTTGTCCAGGTGACAAGAGAACATCTTTTGAACTACTGTAACCTGCCACGCCCCAGAAACCACTTTTCAAAGTCTTTTTAGTCTTATCTTTTTCTCAGAGTCCCTGCGGTGCATGGTAAAACAGGAAAAGTCATAGAATTTTGATGAAGTTTTTCCAGGCCTGGAAAAGTCATGGAATATGCAGAATTATGAATGTATCATGGAACAGTCCTGGAAATTTACAAATTTGTATGTTATTTTATTTATTTATTTTTTTTTTTTGCCTTTACAAATTTTGGTTTGGTTTTGAATTACTTTTTTTTCCTGATTTATTGAATGTTACCATTTTGTTCTGATCGTTTGCTAGCATAAAATATGCAGTGAAATTCAGAGAGCCAATTTCATGATGAAAAGATGTTGACCTTGCACAAACCATTTGGTGTGCCTTCATCTGCCTTCATCCTTTGATATCTGTCGCCATACACACTGCCACTATCAGTTACATGCTCAAAAGTAGCAAAACCCATCAAATAGTTTTGAGCTACCTTTTTGACTTGCTTGTTAATGAAATGTGCCTTATACAAAATAAAAAGCTCTGATGCTTAGCATAGAAATGGCAAACACTAAAATTATCAAAATACTATCAGCACATGAACATAATATTGACATATTATGTAGCATTCTACATGACTGTGGTCCTGGAAACTATTGTCCACTGTCTCGCAGTTTTTAAAAGTCATTGAATGATCATATTTCTGTGAAGTAGATGCATTGGAGTCCACCTCTTATGGGTCACTTCCCACTTGAAGTTTCTTGTCCTATATCGCAGGCACTGGAGATTTTTTTCTAGGCTGATACCCCGTAGGAGTGTTCAGGCAAACATTGTGACAGTACCGTCTCCCCAGTTAGTGCCTGTATTGATTCCACCAGCATCGTTTAACTGTTCAAGGGCCATTGTTAAGGAGTTTTAAAAGATCATGGTTAAGAGTATGAATTATTGAAGGAAGTGTGCGCCTCATGCGCCTCATGAGTTCCTACAGTGTCAAATGATATTAGATGTTCACCTGACGTGCTTACAACTATGCACTGCCTGAGTGAGTGAACGCTAGTTAGTCTCTGCCCCCTCATTCTATCTTGGATTAAACATTAGGGCTCCATTCCTGACATTAATCCTCTCAGGAACGCCATCATAGAATCCTGTTGACATCGGTGATGCAACATTTGCTCCTTCGACAATTGCTCCGGTCTTATGTTCTCTAGGGTTAGGGTTGTGATAGAGTTTTAGGTGTAGGTTGATGCTAGGATTAGGATTAGGATTAGGGTTAAGGTTATGTCTATGAGTAGAAATAATGTTTGGCTTAGCGTGTGAATATTTTATGGGAGCAGTTGTCGCATGAGCAAATATCGTGGAACCGTATAGCAATACATTGTCATTGGACTGAAAAGGTTACTGGTAAGTGAAAAGATCTACTTGAAGACCTTGAAGCTCTGACCAGGGACCACCCATGAGCCAGCACCTTAAAAACATCTCAAATTCAATTTTTTGACAGTGCAGGGTGAAATGGGTTCCGAAGTCCGGTGTCCCGTCTGCGACCTTTCCGTCAAGCTCCCTCAAAGAGATAATGGGAAGGAAGAAGTTGGCGTAAGTTTGTCTTAGGCCACCATTCACTCGCAGACACTTAAACTTACGAAGTGCCGCTCCAGAGACCGGGAATAGATTAGCTCCACATTCGATGGAACTTCTGATGCTATATATGTCCACCCACTGAGTTGTAGCATGCATGGAAACAGGGTTTGTTTGTACTCCTTCTCATCCCACTCATAGCTGGCCATGCGCCCTATGATCTTTACTCTTTTTTCTTTACCATTTAGGTATCGTATTTGATGTGAATTGTAGACTTCCTGAAAGAAATCTGATCTGTCCTTGTTGTAGGGTGAAAGTAAGTGTTGAGGTTCCTCATCTTTCAAATGTACTTTCATGACATCGCAAGGGTTTCTTTGCACAGAAATTCTCTGAGGTGTTTTTATTTGTCTGGGGTCTATGAATATCAAATGACACCACTTGAGATTAATATTATGCTTTTTATAATTAGCATCATCACAGCAAGGTACATGTATCTCTGTGTTTTATTTCATTGGATGCTCACTTGCATATCCTGCATAGTGAACAAAGATTACAACATCCGGAAAAACAGACTTCTGTTATCTCATTTGATACAGATTGTGTTTGTCTCAGGTATCAAAACACTCATACGAATACAAATGCTAAGTTCCTTTTAATAAACGTGAAGCTGCAATCAGGTAGAGATAAACTTTTGTGGGTGAACCACTATTGTAATCTTCAAACACTCCATATATTTTACTTCTGGAGTCTCCGAAAGAGACTACATTGAGAGACCCGCTTTGCGCACGCGCAGTCATATCGCTTTTCTACGCACGAGTATTCGAACGCAGTTCCCTTATCGCAGTCGAAAATTCTGATCTTTTTTCGCATTTCGCGGTACTAACGGTTCTAGAAACCAGCAGTTAGTGGAATTTAGATTCCGCTATCTTCCTATATCGTACAACGATTATTCGGTGCTTAGCAAGGCGGCAAGCACAGCCTTTTCTAGCGGCCTCATTCCACGAAAGTCACGCGGTGGCTACGGTGATGGAGGTACAACAGCCCCAAGAACAGCTGCATCATCCGGCTAAGCCCGGCGCAGTGGCAAACACCAACGTTGTTTGCGAAGAACGTTCCCCTCCGACAGGCAAACAAGTCAAGCCGAAAAAGAAACTAGTTAAGTCGGTCACGGTTTCCGGTACTAACATGGCGGGTAAAGTGCCGCAAGCGAAGCAGGGCCCAAAGACGGCCGAAAAATCCTCGGATGTCGAGGACAGACTATCGAGACTGGAAAGTCTTCTGAGTAAAGTGGTCGACGCGCTGCCCAGTGTAAACTCCACGCCGCCGAAACCGGCATCGCGCCATTTTGTGGCGTACGATGAGGCGCACAGCGCCGGACAGTGTGAAATTCCTATGGAAACTGATTTTCAACAGTGCGGGGAGCCGCACGTGCGTGACACGGGCGAAGCCAACAGAGAAGAAGGCGAATTTGCGTCAGACGCGGCAGACGTGCTAGAAATTCCCGTTCTCGCAGCAAAATTTGCCAAGCCGGGTGATACAGGGCTACCGGTAGACGAGGACTTAGCCAGCTCTACTACTTACCTCATAAGCCACCCTCTAGAAGAAAAAGTGTTGGAAGAGATGGCATCTAAGTATCCAGCCCCGAGCAACTGTGTTTACCTCGCTACACCGAAGGTGAACGGCCCGATCTGGGATAACCTACCGCAACACACACGCAGTAGAGATGCCAAGTTACAGCGTGTGCAGAAGTCGCTGACGAAGGGCCTGAGCGCGCTAATACAGTCCTTCCCATCACCTCGGCTGACCGACACACAGCAGGACGCATTGGCGTTGCTGTGCAATGCCAATTTTGAACTCAATTCGTTGAGGAAAGAACTTATCAAGCCGGACATGGCAGCCACTTACTCTCATCTTTGCAAACCTTCCACTCCCGTCACTAAATTCCTATTCGGGGATGAATTGGGAAAGAGAATGAAAGATCTCAAAGAGGAGCAGAAAGCTGCATCAGGGGTGATGAGAAACCCAATTTCGCGGCCACAGTCTAGTACGTACCACCCGTACAGGGGAGCAGCTTTCTCCAAGCGACAATACAGAAGTGCTGGCTGGACTGCAAGTTCAGCTGCCTCAACACACAGACCAACAGCCGGCGGTAGTAGCAGGCCTTTTTTAGGTCAGCGCCCACAGTGGGGTCACAGCAAGCAGCCACCACCCCGCACAGCGAGCCGCCCCCCACAACAGGCTCCACAGCACAGGCCTCCAATGCAGCGCAAGAAATAACTACCAGCATACCCAAAGAGGTAGGTAGTTTCGATTCACATCATGGTCATACCTGCATTCCCCAATGTATTTGTACGTGTGTGCAATGTATTCCAAAGAAAGCTCCAGTGGCAGTCGGAGGTCGAGTGAGGCTTTTTTACAGGCGATGGTGCCAAATCACAGCTGATCCATTTATTTTGGCAGCAATCAGGGGTTACAAAATTGAATTTGAAGAAGCATGTATGCCCCCTAGGAGGGATAAGCCCTTCATTCAATACAAACCAAACCAGCACAATTCAGCTTGTATTGACAGAGAGATCGCAAGCTTACTGACTAAGAATGTTATCGAAGAATGTGGTCATGAAGAAGGAGAATTTCTCTCAAACATTTTCACACGACCCAAGAAAAATGGGGGTGTTCGACTAATACTTGATTTGACAGATTTGAACAAGTGTGTGAACGTACAACACTTCAAAATGGATAACATTCATACAGCTGCCCTTTTAATCTCCCCAGGAGATTTCCTAGCCTCAGTCGACCTCCGAGATGCTTACTACTCCATTCCAATTGACACTGAACACAGAAAATTCTTGAAATTTCCATGGCAAGGGAAATTTTACAGGTTCAAAGTCCTACCAAATGGGCTCAGCACAGCGCCCAGACTTTTCACCAAGCTCATGAAACCTGTTTTCACTACACTGAGAGAAATGGGGCACATAGTATTAGGCTACCTTGATGATACTCTCATTATCGGAGAGTCAATAGAACAAACAAAGGAGGCTGTACGTGCAACCACAAATCTCCTGTCTGAGCTAGGTTTCGTAGTCCATGAGGAGAAATCTATGCTAGAACCCCAACAAGAGCTCACATTCCTAGGGTTTAAGCTGCACACTGGAGATATGACTATCTCCTTGCCAGAAGAGAAAATGCAGGACATTATCACAGTCTGTTCAGACTTGCTTGACAATACTAGACCCACAATCAGGCAGGTGTCACATGTTATCGGGAAGATAATAGCTACTTTCCCTGGAGTCCAACATGGCCCTCTTTTCTACAGATGCCTAGAACGTGACAAAATTGCCGCCCTTAAAGCTAACAAAGGCCATTTTGACAGACCTATGAAGCTGTCATTAGAAGGGAAAGAAGAGCTCAAATGGTGGATTAATCATGTCTTTGAGGAGTGTGCACCAATTAAGCGTAACAGACCTACACTTGAGCTGCGTACAGACGCTAGTGGGCTTGGTTGGGGAGCCACAAATCTGTCCATTGAAACAGGAGGCAGATGGAACGATCTTGAAATGGAAAGAGCTAGAAAGAATGATATCAATTACCTGGAGACATTGGCAGCCGGGTTCGGACTGAAGTCCTTTTGCTCTTCTTTACATGATGTTCATGTCCTCCTTAGGTCAGACAACACAACAGCAGTTGCTTATTTGAATAACATGGGGGGTATTAAGTCCAAGGACTGTGACAGTGCAGCTAGAGACATCTGGAGGTGGTGCATGGAACGTAATATTTGGGTTACTGCAGCACACCTTCCAGGGAGTGAGAACACTGAGGCAGACAGCAGGTCTAGAAAGTTCAGTGACCGAAATGAATGGATGCTTAACAAGCAAGCCTTTAACAAACTAGTTTCAGTTTTTGGGCTTCCAGACATTGATCTCTTTGCGTCCAGACTAAACAACCAACTTGAGAGATATGTCACTTGGTTGCCAGATCCAAATGCAGAAGCCGTAGATGCATTTACGTTGGATTGGGGAGAACTCAAATTCTATGCCTTTCCCCCATTCTGTCTCATCCCAAGATGTCTTCAAAAAATTAGAACAGATAGAGCTGAAGGCATAATGGTAGTGCCAAATTGGCCCACACAGGCATGGTTTCCTAAGCTGAAAAGGATGTTAAAGGGTGAAGCAGTGCTAATTACAAGGAGTAGGAACCTATTAACGCAACCTGTTACGCATGAACCACATCCCTTGTATGATCGAATTGATCTTCTCTGTTGCAGGTTATGCGGCAGCCCTTCGAAAGGACAGGACTAAAGAAGGAAATTGTGGACATTTTGGCCGCTTCTTGGAGAGCCTCTACCCAGAAGCAATATTGTGTGTACATAAAGAAGTGGAAAGACTTTTGCAAGAGTAAGAAGAAAAGCCATCTTCACTCTAGTGTTCAGTTTGTTTTAGAATTTCTTAGTGAGCTTTTTCATGTCGGAGGTCTTGGATACAATGCACTCAACACAGCAAGAAGTGCGCTCGCATCATTCCTAGTTCTTGAGGATGGTGCCTCTACAGTTGGGAACAACATTTTGATATCAAGATTTATGAAGGGAGTTTTCCATCTCCGAACCCCAAGACCTCGCTATGTAGATACTTGGGATGTAAATATTGTGTTTTGCTATCTCAGAAAGCTGTCACCGGCAAATGCACTGAGCCTACAAGATCTCACCAAAAAGCTATGCATGCTCATGGCTCTCATCTCAACACAGAGAGCACAGTCGTTGCAGCTCCTGAATTTGGACAACATGATACTCAAGGGATCATCAGTTACATTTCATTTCAGCGAGCTACTGAAACAAAATAGGCCTGGAAACGCTGGCTACACACTGAGCATGAGAGCCTACCCTCCAGATCGTCGATTGTGCGTTGTCAACTACATCAAAGCCTACATACGGAGGACTGAGGAAATTCGAGGCCAAGAGCGTCGGCTCTTTATTAGTTTTCGCAGACCCCATGCGAAAGTTACGTCACAAACCATCTCCAGGTGGATCAAAGATGTTATGACAGCGGCAGGAATCGACACTTCAAAATATAAGGCTCACTCAACAAGAGCAGCTGCGACGTCAGCTGCACACAGAGCAGACTTGCCAGTTTCGTTTATCCTTGAGAAGGCAGGCTGGACGAATGAAAAGACTTTCAGAAAGTACTACAGAAAACCTTTGCTGGATGGGAGCAAGTGTCTTTCAACTGCTCTACTAAAATGACCAGGCAAGGTAAACAATTTACCGTTTTGGTAAATGACAATTCATAGTCATTTCTGTTATATTTCTTACAAATATGGCTACTGAGCTTCAAAATCTCAATGTAGTCTCTTTCGGAGACTCCAGAAGTAAAATAGAAAGATTAAATGAGAACTTACCTGTTTGAAATTTGATCTTTATTTTACGAGGGAGTTGTAGGAAGAGAATACATTCCCTCCTCTCCCTCCCAAAGTTTCAAACGTGAAGCTAAGTTCTCCATAATCTTTCAAATATCCAGCAGCCACATTTGATGCTTCGAAAAATGACTGCGCGTGCGCAAAGCGGGTCTCTCAATGTATTCTCTTCCTACAACTCCCTCGTAAAATAAAGATCAAATTTCAAACAGGTAAGTTCTCATTTAATCTTTCTATTTCATCTTCAAACTCTCCATTCATAATTTCATTGTGAAGATTCTTTTAATATTTTCATTTTCTTTCCTACCTATTCTCCAAACCATCTTCATTTATCTAATCACTTTCATGGTGTGTTTGGGATGGTGCATCAAGAAAACATGTAACACAAGGGCCATAGAGAACACTGCTGGTTTGAGCTGTAAATACACTGATGTCGACCTTGTCGTGATGGCATTTGCACATAGTTTCTACAGCTTGAAGAAGCCATGATTAATTTATTTGAAATAGCGAGCAGAATAGCCAAACAGTCTTATCACACACATACGCAAACACACACCTAGTCACAGTAACACATGGAAGAACATGCATTGCCATTCGGGAATCAAGAATATTTCTGGATTATGCCAGCAACATGACAGTATGAAAGAAGGAACGGGGGAAAAAACTGATAAGGTTTGTCCTGCAGACAGTGGAAAGCACACACCAGCTTGAGTTGCTATGAATGTTGACACAGTAATCACTCAAACTGAAGTTTTCACCATGTTCAGTTGCCTCTGATACATGATGGTAAAATTTGGGAATCATTTTCCTGTATTATGTAACCCAGGTAAAAAAATTTCCTGGAATCACATCGCAATTTGCTATGCAATTTTCATACCACTGCTACACTAGGTATTTGTGTGTGTGTGTGTGTGCAATAGTTTTCTTATATAGAAGAGTACAGGATATACCATTTGAAATATTATTCATCAGCTGAATTTCTAATACAATTTGAGCTGGAAAACTCTTCTCTGTAATGCCGGTATGAAATGCCGGTAAAAAGTACCCTCTTTGTAGATATGGTTTACTGTGTTGGGGACATATCAAGAAGCGTGACACAGGTTGCCGCGTATGTAGCCGAAAGTAAGAGATAGTGACCTCGCGCTGAAACAAGGAGCATCCACAATCATCGTGCGGTGTTGCAGTGCCCGGTGTGAACGCGGCTCAACGGGGGATTTCCAAATTGAATCGCCTACATGATCCGGAGAATCTCGTCTCCGAACGAAGACAAGATTCCTCCTCCTGATTCCATCCCAACAGTTGCTCCTCTTCCCACCCTCCGTATCTGTTGACATTGCCTTCCGCTAGTGAGTCTCCACCCAGGAGAGAAAAGGTCCACATAAAATTAAAATATGTACTTCGGCGCTCTGCGGAGAAACATGGCCACTCGACGGATGTTGTTTTAGTTCATCTGATTCAACGGGCAATGTTTTTGTTGCTATTTTTTTTCTCCGACCATGCTTTTAAAGGAAGAAATACATGAAAAGCACAGCTGAGTGGCCGTGGTGAATCAGAGGTTTTATGTTCACATGGCTAAGCCTGTATGGAATGACTGCGGAGACTCTGCAGGGAGCTGACCAGTGATTGCCCAATTTTTGGAAAGCAGGGGAAAAGAAGGGCCAAGAGAGAGAGAGAGAGAGAGAGAATGGCAATTGTCGCTACAATGATCAAAACTAACACAGTCTTGTTGTAATACATATGAAACTACTTGTTACCACACTAGCACACACTCAGTTGGTTCTTATCTCATAGCCCCTTTTTTTCTTCAGAAGACATAAGCTTCAAATTTAGTATTTCAAAAAAATACATATATTCACAGGAAGCATACTTACATGTGTATATGACTTCCTCAATGTGACTGAAATTTAGATACAGCATCAATTTCCTTATCCTGGTATCTTTTTGTGATTGTAGCTGACCAATGACTATATATACATGGATCTGACAGACTTGTTTCAAGTATATTTGTATATGAGTGGCAGACTTTATTGATTCTTTAAACACTTAATTCAAAGAATGCCTTCTCATGTATGAATAAATCCTTGATACTGCCACAGCCATTCCCTCTCTTCCATTTCTTAGAACTCTTGACTTGTGTATGATCTTACATCAATGTTGAAGGATTCCCAAATGGGCAGATGCCATCACATCACTTAGTTGTAAATTATTATCTTGATCACCCCCCCCCCCCCACCCCATCCCTTATACATCTCAAACACTTCCCCCTCAGTCCTGGTTCCTACTCCTCAGCCGCCCTATGTCTCAATTCTAATTATCCTATTTGTGCCCATCAGGCTACCTCATTCTCCGTTTTTGCTCCACACTTTACACATTTCATTGCTTGTTTATAATGCTTTCACGACACCCTCCCATAACCCGCCGCATCCCGACTGCGCGTCAAGCCGCCTTTTCTCCTCTGACATCCCTCCTACTTCAGCTTCTCTTCCTCCTCACGCTCCCTCATAAATCACCAACTCATCTATCTCCCCTCCCCCCCCCATCCTAATCCTCTGCCATCCATCATGCATCATCTACGTAGCCAGCATAAACTACCTGCGTTTGTTTGCACACACTTCACCCGTTTGTGCTGCCCGCGTATGTATAGGGTGAAGAAGTGGTCTCGCAACCTCGTCGCCGTGAAACGCATCGTCTGCGCCTCTAACCTCTCCACCCAATTATCGCTGCTTTGCAGGACGACCGACATCAACGACCATTCATCATCCCCAGAATGGCAGCATGACTGGCAATCACAAGTCACCACACTGTTTATGCCCTTTTATGCCTGCCAATCTCACTTTTTTATTTTTCCCCCTTCTTGGATAGTAGCATCATCATGTCCTTGTGACAAATGCTGTTACTAGTAAATATTTCATGTCACCTGCATGCTGTCAAAAAGCAAACTGTTTATTAATATTATATTTATGCGGCATGATGGCCAAGGAAGCTTATATTTTATATAATATAGATTACATCTTATATAACCTGCTAATCGGGTGCTCCGCTTTATCAGGTACGAAACGCTCTGCCCGACATTATCCAATTAAGTGGAGAGTACTGTATGTCCTTTGTAGGGAGGTCAGCATTAGCATATGGGAGAACAAGATAGTTGTGGTAAAATATCTTAGTGGTCCAAGATTGATAATAGGGCAGGGTCTGCTCATCTGAAAATATGTTCATTATTGCTTACCAATCTATTCACCAACTTGCTTTTAACCCATTGAGGACAGGCTGAATTCACTATAACAGGCATTTCCCATAGACACCTGCCCGAGTATACTCGGGACTCATCTTCAAGGGTTTAAGATTACTGTCTCTGATTTGGCCAGTTGTCAGGCTCTTCTGACAAGAAAAACAAAAACAAAGGAGAAGAAGAGGTTATATTTGAGAGAGACCATAGAATAATGATGACCATATAGCTTTTGAGCAGTGCTTGCCAGCTCCGTTGATACACTACCACATTTAAATAATGTTCCATGGTAATCAAGTTATTCATGTTTTGTCAGAATGCAAATTTCTGTCTTGACTGTCTCAAAGGTTTTTCTTCAACCATGGTCAGACGTTGTTCCTCAGTCAGGTTTTGCTTGACTCTGGGTATACAGGCTAAGTTTGAATGGCGTGACCTCTTAACTATTTCAGGGGGGCAGAGCTTATAGCTTGACCTTCGTTCACTAGCTCCATTAACAACCAAATGCTTGTCAGCTCAGTAGGCGCATTCACATGCAGGAGTTACAAGATTTTGCATGGCATTGCAAAAATCTGTTTTACTTGCCACTGATCAGACAGCAAAAACAAAAACAAAAACAAAATCACTATGCTGCCAATAAAGCTCTTTTAATCTCCAGGCTTTGCGTGTTTGAAAGCAAAGACCAGAGCGGTATGCCGGATACCGGAGTGTGCGGACCACGTCTGTGGTGCTGACCTAGTGTGGCAAGTTGCATTATGGGATTGGAAAAAATTAAGGATTTCCTAGCACACTGTTTGTGCACACTGTGCTGGGCAAATTATCACAAAAGTTTCAAACTAAGAAAATCAAGCTGAACCAACTTTTGCCCCCCTTGATGCTTATCACAAGAGTTTAATTTTTGTGTGTGTGTGTATGTCCACATGCAAGAATTAACACTTTTTGAATTGCATTGCTAAAATCAATTTTTAAACCCACGTATGTGAATGGGCCCTATGTTTATGGGCAATGCCTTTGTACTGCGGGCTTCATGTTTGATTGGCAGGCAACGGTGTTCATGGCACAGCTGTTCGTACTGAATATCGTTTGTAATTTGTGACCAGCGGGGACACTCATTCCAGTGTTCAGACGGTCCATAAGTCTGAACGTAATTAGCAAGTCATTTTGGAGACATGGCCACATACAAGAATTTCTTGCAGTCAGAAAGTGGACAACTTTTTGGTGGATGATGATCAGGCAATTTTTTTTGTCTTTATCTTCCATTATAAGCAGCTGTATCTCAGGAAGACTTGTTGCTCATAAAGGAATGTCATTGAGCTTGTCCAAAAAATCTTCAGGTATTTATATGTTCCTGCGATTCACAGAGATTTCTGGTTTCAAAGCTTATGAAATAATATATGTATAAAGTTTCTCTCTTGTTTACATATAAGTAGTGCCTGATTCTTCGAGTAAAGCAATGGCATATGAACTAATCTCTCAAATTGCATTAAGACAAAGAATCCCAAGGACACCAAATATTCAAGTCTTTAGACAGAATATCATGAAGAAGTCTAAACTTCTCAGATGATGTATGAAGTCACGGATGCTGTTCAAACTGTGGTATAACTTTGATGGACACCCGGGATGTTTACATGCAGGAAAGGGAGAAAAGAAAACAATTAATTTTTTGAGAAATGCCAGGTTTTTATTGTATAATGTGTATAGTAAGAGAGAGAGAGAGAAAAGAGAGAATAGAAGTTTGTATGTTTCTGTCTTTTTCTTATGTTTTATATGCTGCTGATACAATTGATTATTGGAATAATGTGACACTTCTCAAATTGTTTCTGCATCTTCTCTTTGCTATTGTGAGCATATCGAAGAGTATCAATTAAAGTTAAAAAAATGTATACATTACTCTGTCATAACAGTATCCATGTTTGTGCTGGTTGAATGGGAGAAGATTTGGAAATATAACTGTCTCGCAAATTTCTGAAGAAAAAGGATATATGGGTGAAAGTGAATGGCAAGGCGAAATAGATAGCTAGAGTCTGTATACATCTCCATTCATAGAAACGTGATATAGCTGTAAGTGAGCAGAGAGACAGCTTGTGAATGGGTGTGGGAGGAGGAGTAGGGGGAGGAGGAGGGGGGGGGGGGTCAGTTTTGCTGATGTCACTGAAGAGGACTCTGGCCGCTGACTTGACATCCACCTTAGATAAACACTCCATGCGCCCAGGCTGGATGTGGGGGAGGGGGGCTGGGAATTGCACCCCAGCTAGTGCCTTTGTCTGCCCTAATGCAATCCTGTGCCTTCTCTGTCTGTAGCCAGGCTCAACACTGCCTCCTGGAATTACAGACAATTCATATATTTGTTTCTAAAATACAAATGCATTTATTTATTGATCCTAATGTGTGAGAGCTCGAGTGATAGGTGTGTGTTATGTATTCTTACCTGTAAAAGATAAAACTTATTTGTGACTTCATATTACCAGTAGATGAGACATATCAATGGGGAACTTGTATTTGTTGAAATCACTGATGAGACTTTCTCAACTCTCAAACAAGCAATTATTTGTTTTTAATAAGTTACAAAACGGCATTCAAAGTCATGTGGTAAAATGATGCTATTCTTGTTTCAACAAGAATGATTTTTGTTGGTGCAATAACCAAGGAGAGAGCTGGCTGCTTGTTCTCAGAAGACTTTTCATGTTGTTCAAACTAGTCTGATGAATAGTTTGACCCTCGAGGTGAAGCTTCACTCCATGTTTTAAGTTGACTTCTCGAGAGAATAAAATCAAACAATCAAACAGATTGAACTGAGAAAGTTTTATTAACTCTGAGAAATGTAAGTTGTAGATAGGTACAGTTTTATGTGTCTTTGTGAAGCAAAATCAGAACATTTGGAAATTAGATAAAATGATGATATCACTAGTTCACAAGTTTCCAGTTGAACTGTTCACAGAGCACACACTTCTTGATTTCCTGCTTTTAAGGGGTAAGAAATTATATATTCTTATCATTAAATCATATTATGGCTTTAGTGAGTTGGCAGTTACACTTTTTAGGGTTTTAATCATGAGTAGTTGCTAGTAAACTTTTTCATACACAAAAAGAAAATATTTTGTTAGAATTTCCTTTTGAAAAACCAGTGGAAGAGTTAAATGTTAAGTATAATATATAATATTGTCTCACCTACATTGCACATATGCATAGTCATAGATATCGCCTCCATCCTGTCAACTTGTGAAACTGTCAAATTCTACGTTTGTGTTTTCTGTCGTAATGCAGGGAAAGTTTCACAAATATGTGTGTATAGTTTTCTGTTTTCCTTGAATAAATCAAGAGCACATAGTTGGCTTTCCATTCAAGAAGCAGCAACTTATTTGTTTTGTTTGTTTGTTTGTTTTTGCTCAAAGCTGAACACGGACTTGTGTTTTCTAATTGAATATAGTCTTCTGTGAAGGTATTATTTTGAACTTTTCTCTCTTTGATTAATGAAGCAAACACAAGGGGCTGCTATATTAGATACCATTCACTCTTATTTGTCCTGTGGACCTGGCTAGTAACACATAGTACTTGTCATTAGAGAGCTTCAGTATCAGGATCAGACTGCATCTTGCACAATGTTTGATGGTTTTGGGTTTTTTTTCCAAATTCTTCCAACAAAATAATTGCTTGAAAATGTGTTTAGCAAAACATGCAACCATAGACTTTTGACTGAAAATCTCAGGACATTGAAAAAAAAAAGGGGGGGGGGAATCCCATGCACACAAATGCAAAAGTGTACTTTTATGAGCGACACATTTCAGAGTAATCTGATACATGTTGAACACACCAGGCTGTGTATGTGTGTGTTATGTATATCTTGGTGTGTTTAGAAATGCCAACCATCACAATGCTGATGGGCAAAACATGATCAGTCAGACGTCCTTCAGTGCTAAGTGCATGTACCAGTAACGCTTGATGGATTTGAATTCTAATATATCTCAGGGTGTCATATTGATTGTGAATTTCAGACATTAACCTTGATCCCCGAAGCTTGACCTGTACTAGTTTTATCCTGAAATCAGGCTGGTAAGCATCCGTGTCACATGGGTAATGACTGTCTTACATTACAGTCTATAGTTACACCCAGACGGTGATCCTTAACTTCGAGGATAAGCTTGTCGGTAAGTATGGGGCGCCAAGTGTCGCATGGTCTTCTTCATCACGAAATTACAATTTCGTCACGGAAATTTTATTTGTTGACAATTGACAACGACAATTTCGTCAATGAAATGACAATTTGTGACAAAATTGTTATTTTTGTGACATTGTCATTTTGTGACAAAATTTTGTCATTGAAATTGTCATTCTGTTGACAAAATTCTCATTTTGTACAGAAGAGACCATGCGACGCTTGGCACCCCATACATACCTACAAGCTTATCCTCAAAGTTGGCCTATCATTGAAGTTAAGGATCACCAGCTGACGTAACTGATGAGAAACATTTCACAAGTTATCAGAAAAATTATGATCTCTGAGCATGGACATTCACTAGCTTTCTCTTCACATTAGCAGGTGACTTTCCTCATGGTCTGTCCATATTCAAAATGTCCCTAAATTTTGTGACTTTCAATTTTTTTTTTTTTTACCATAAAGTTTATAACCCAAAATCTAATTAGTTTGTCATTTAAGACTGTGTGCATCACTTGATGTTACTGTTGCATAAAAGTTGAGATCAAATATAAGTCAAAAATCAAACATAAATCTCTGAATACTTAATTCTGATTGGCTCCTACCTGACTCATGTCTGATTGCAACTTTTTCATGCAATAGGATCCTGTTAATGAGAAAGATTGGGTGCAGATCGGGAGACAATTCAAGAATATGCTACCTCTGCCACCAGACTGGTAGATACATACAATTGCTTGAGGTCAGAGCTTGAGGCAAGCTGCAGTGGTCATGGCCATGATTTCACAAAACTATTTGCTGCCCATTTTACTGCTCGTGGGCATTATCTTGCTGTGTCCCTGGCCTTAGCCTTGTGCATTTTTTTTTACAAGTCTTACCAGAGGGCTGTAAATTACAGTGTCTCTCCATATATAGTAACACATGCAGAAACATTATACAGCTTGCCAGGTGTATAATTTGCTGATGCCTGCTCTTGAACCATGTGACATGCACTTTTTTTTCCAACATAGACTTGTGACAGAGAGCATGTTCTTTACAAGCATCCAATCCAACTCTGACCAGTAGCTTTATGCCGTGGAATCATTGAAATGTCCCTGTGCGAATTACCCTCTGATGCAACGTTATCACTTGACTTCGGTGCGACCCGGCTGCGCTTCAAAAAGTGCATGCATCCCAGAGACGGGCAACCGGAGGTTGGGAATCTCGGCTCTGCAAAGGAATACTGACACAAAAATAGCTTTACTGGGAAGAGAACTGGATAGACAACTGTTGAAAAAGAGGATTTCAGCGTTATCCGCTCACACATTTCCATCATCCCCATGCCCCTCCTCTCCCAGTCAAACATATACTTCAAAGAGAATATGTGATCCTGCTAGGCCCAGCGGGTTCAGCTTTGTGACAAAGGTGTTTGTGCATGGTATTAGGGTGCCTAGCCAAATCTGTAAGCTCTCTGGTAATACTGTGCATGACAGATGAGATGATTACATTTAAAGGTTTATTGTAAGCATTTGGAAAAAAAGAAAGAAAGAAAGAAGAAATATGTTTACTATGGTGTGTGACTAAAGGCTTGGTTTTAAATTGCTAAGTGTTAGACAACTTGTCCCTACATCTCCGATGCCTTTATCATATACGTCACAAGTTGATTAGGATCGCCATTGTCTGATGGTGCTGTAGCTTAATTCTGGTGTCATGTTTAAAGGAGGTATTGTTGGTTTGGGACAGAATGAAAATAGTACCATGAAATGATACATGTGATAGGCAGTGTTGAAACATAGCTGGATTTTCTTCATCTCATTCTGTTGACATATATACAGATATCACGATGCCTTTTCTCCCTCATTGCTTCCAGCGTACCTCTTTCTCTCTACATGTTGATATCTTTATCCCTTGTCGTTTGGATTATTACTGTTTCTGTCCACATTTTCATATACCTTTTTCCTTTATCATTTGGAATGAATGCATTTCCATTCATACATTTACAGTCCTTTGTCTTTTGTAAAGGATGTCTATTACTTGAATCAGTTTGAGTGTCTTGGGGGCATCATCACCCTTAAAGATTATTTTGTTTTTAGATCAGTACCGCTCATTCTCATGAGCCTGAGCTGAAGCATTTCAGGGGAACAGTAGTTGATTGGATGGATTTCCATTTAAAGCCTGGAGAGTTGAGTTTTCTCTCCCTTCAAGTGTCATGACCATATACAAAGGCTATGTGCTAAGATCCAGCAGTAAAGAAGTCTACTGCTTGCAATATATATGACTGTTGATCATGGTCATATGTCGGACTGTTAATGATGGTCATATGTCCCAGAAGGATTTCAGATAGATAGATGTCACTGTAAGATACTGTATAAGCTGTTATTTTGGCGAGGGTTTTAATTTTTGCAAATTTCGCGAATCACCGTTGGACCGCGAATTTAACAACACATGAAAATGTCACCATACGCTAAGGTAGTGGTGCGCTTATGTAGGCCTCCGTGTCAATTCGCGAAAACAACATCTCGTGAAAATGTCCGTGACCTCCTCATTTGCAAAAATATCTGTACGCGAAAATAATAGCGTATACAGTAGAATCCCCCCCCCCCCCGAAAAAAAGGGGGGGTGAAATTGTCACAATTTCACCCAGACGAGATGTCCGTGACCTCCTCATTTGCAAAAATATCTGTACGCGAAAATAATAGCGTATACAGTAGAATCCCCCCCCCCCCCGAAAAAAAGGGGGGGGGGTGAAATTGTCACAATTTCACCCAGACGAGATGTCCAAAGCAACCTTTGTGTCTGTGAACTTTTGGAATGTAGTCGCACAAGTGCGATATCTCTAAAGAGCACTTTTGTTTTTAGTATCTTAAAAAGAGGATATAAAAAAATAAAAAAAAACTTTGCAGGCGCTAGACAATTATGTCATATGGTCTCAGAGAAAAGTTGATATCTTCTTTAGTCCTATTGATATATAAAATTACTTATTTTCTTTCTTTTTTTTTATCTTTGTGACCAGGACCCTGTTGCATAAAAGTTGAGATCAAACTTAAGTCTGTGAATACTCAATTCTGATTGGTTGATGCCTGACATATGTTTGATTTTCTTACTTAAGTTTGATTGCATCTTTATATGCAACAGGGCCCAGAACTGCAAGAGATGAGTAATCCACTACTATATCTTTTATATGCTAGTACTTTTCATGCTGCTCGATGTGTGCGGACTCCTTTAACTCCGAAAGCAGTCAGTAATTCTATCTGTTTCAGCTTGCTGTGAGAGCATCGTGCTGAGGTGTGGATCCTCAGCATTAAAAACTGTAGTGCTTTTTTTGTAGGGATTACTGCAGCCTGTGAGTGAGAGCTATGTTGTCTTTTTTTCTTCTACCTCTTCCTTGCATGTTTAGCTCCAATGGTATGCCAGTCAGGTGACATAGATGTTCTTAATCATATGCTGCGATGTAGGTCACATTTTCTCTCACCTGTGGATATCTAGTCAGCCCAATTTTTGCACATATAGACCCCGTTTATAGTAATGGTCCGGCCCCAGGCCAGCCTACATTGCAGTACTTGGTCTCGCATTTTCGTGCATTTACACTGCCTTGTCGAGCCGCACCTGGGGAGTGAAGTTTCTCTTCACATGTTCTTTTTTTCTTTTTGTTGTAGTGGCGCTCTACTTGTGTATACATGTAAACTTTTTTTCCCAGCGATCTCTACAATACAACCGAGTGGGTTTGGCCGCACATTTAGCTCCGCTTGTGTTTACATCAACAAAAAGTGGGTCTTGTGCCCGCACTGTAAAAGGGGTAACAGAGAACATGAATGAATGAAAAAGTTCAGAAACTTTTTTTTTTCTTTCTCAAAACTTTTGTAGTATGGTTCTGTAAAGCATTAGAAGTATTATATGCATCCATACTTATTTTTTGTCACATGAAAGAATATTCACCCTTAATCATGTGTTCTGAAAGGTTTGAAGGTAATGAGAGACACATTCAGTAGGGTGGTGGATGTAGCTGTCGAAAGGGATGGCATTTTCCATGGGTAGTCTGTGATGTTGGGCAAAACCGTCAGATATTAAGCCAAATTACACCACCAGTAAAAGAGAGAGAGAGGATCATTTCTACAATTCTGCTTGGACAGAGCACTGTGAGCACTCACAAGGTGCCTAGGTAGGTACAGCTTGAAAGTGAGATCAGACAAAATTCGTCATCTATCAATGTGCCATGGTGGAAACTCCCTGTGTGCCACATTATGCTAAGACACCGACATGGCCATGATTTTGGAAAACATCCTGTTTTCAAATCAATGTAACTTTTATAAATTTCTCTTACCCTGGACATGCAGTGAGCTAAGTTGTAGAGAAAATGCCAAGCTTTACTTTGATGTAAATTGTATGACGACAAATCTGTGATTGTTTTCTTTCAATTGACCAGTGGCTACATTATTGTAGAGACATGACTTTTGCACACAAAACAGTGACAAAACCCTTAAATTTACTCAAATGCAGTAGGGAACACCGCTTGATAATGACTTGCAACATAAAATGCGAGCTACATACGTCAGGTAAGGATTTGCGAGAAACGCTTTCATTGTACTGTTGCGTTTGACGATTTATCCATCGGTTTGGACGGGTTTCTGCATTTGAGCAGAATATGCAAACTTGGCACACTGTTGACCGAGTCGGGCATGTTAACATGGCACATAATGGAGCAATGGAACCCTAACCCTAAACCTAACCCTAAGCAGCCAAGGACAACTGGGTGAGCTCTAGGAGAGTCCAGTCCTCCCCAGCTGAAAGACTACATGGGATGACATTGATTCTGCTCTCTGCAAATGACATCTTGCATAATTAATCCTTCAAAAGTCAGTTATTCTTTTTCAAACCAAGTGTTCCAGCATACATGATTTCAGTCTCTAGCAGTCAGAAAAGCTCAAACATTTCGTTCTCTGTGTATCTCAATCCAAGTCCACGGGCTGAATTTGCTGCCGTGCCAGCATCAGTGCATGTTTTAGGTAGAGACACAAGCTTTTCTCAAGAGCAAAAGTAATGAGATATGTTAGGCATCTACCTGTGTCTGTTTCATGGTCTAACTGGAACCATCAATGACAGTTTGAACAGTCATTAATGCACAAACAACTATTTTGAGATATATGAGGACATGGAGAGCGCTTAACCTGGCATGGTTTTCTTTTTTTTTTCTAATAAAGTGAGATGAGACTGAATGCTTCACCATGTCTAGCAGCACTCCTCGCGACGCATTTGCGTTTCAGTACATTACTCATTGATAATCCTCTTTGTGCCGTTCTGAACACACTCTATTTGCCAGTGCTTCATTTGGACTTTGTATACAAGCGTAGTGTATTATCAAAGTCTGTGTCCTTTTTAAATCGCAGGGTAAATTTTGCCGCGGGCATTTCCACCACCATAAAGGGCTCAGCCTCAGCCATACGGAGAGAGGGATGCTCTGTATGGGCTATTAAGACTGTAATGCCTGATTTACATGCCAGTTTGTGTTTGCTTCCAAATGGCTTGTGACTACTAGGGTGTAAATCTTTACAAACATCTCCCCCACACAAGGAAAAAAGAAAATAAGATGGCTGCACTGATTTTCATGAAAAGGAATGTGTGGTTACGTCCGTGCCATGATGTGTAGCAAAAAAACTAGTTCAACGTAAACAGAGCAAGGGATGTCAGAAGAGACCAAACTTTACTGGTACCACCAAAAATGACAGGCATCCTTGACCGACATCTGTACTCCACTCCGTTCCCCTGCTCAAGACCTCTGCTAATCATAGTCTAAATAAACCTTGCGTAAAATGAGCGACTGTGATTTTATGGGTTCCAACTTCTGGGAGACTTCTTCAGGCGTTCGCTGTTCCCATCTGACTGACTTTTGGAATATATCCGCGACCTCAATTCGTGCGTCTCTCGCTTCTTCTCTTCTTCTTTTCTTTTTTCCCACCCATCCTTCCCTCTAACGAAGCCATCCCTTGACTGCTGTAAAAGATTTCGTTACAAAAGAGGGGTTTTCGGGGTCATGTGGTGTCACACTCAAAATAGTTTGTATAGTTTTTTTCAGCCGGCTGAATGCCTTTTTTATGCCCCACAATGGGAACGTACAAGCGAGCGAACACAAATGCGGGTCTTAATGGGAACAAACGAGGGATCTCTATTAAGTCTTTGCACTCTCTTCCCTTTGCCGTGAATCCTAAACTTTATTTCATCAATCTGTGGGGAGCCCCATGGAGCTGTGTGGAACCTTAGAAAAAAAGGGAGCGTATTTGGATGGCGCGGGAATCTTCCCCCTTGGTTTTCCTCTCGGGTGTACTGGCGTAATTTGATATAAATGCAACCATGAATGGCAAGTATATGGTCTTCTTATCTCGTGCAGCACATCCCCGCAGTTTAGCATTGATTTTCAGGCGACATTTCATTGTCTGTGCTGAGTCGGGCAGAAATTGAATTTGTGCCTGCATGATTTGCAATGTTGATCGTGACTGTTTTTACACGTACGGATAATCTGTGTGGGCTTGCGCATTCACTGCACACTGGCTGTGGTGGCAGAGTGCGCGAAGGTCAGCAAGGTGTTGTGCATGTAATGAGTCCCGATAATGCTGCGCAAGCTATGTATAATTGGCACATTAAAAGTTGCTGTTGTGTGGAAGCTGCCTTCTAACAGCAGCTTTTGATACGTAGCATCATATATTAAAGCCCTAATGGCCTGTCATTACTAATGCTTGAAAAGATATATTGTCGTAATGACACTTGAGAATGTATTGTAAACTTGAAGCTTTTTGCGCTGCTGACCGAAAATATGCCTGTATAACAGGAAGCTGTTGTCTTTGAAGCAGTGACACAATATTAAAAAAGAATAGAGCAGTCAAACTTTAGTGAAATCTCAAAATTGTTTCACAATTTCACTCATAAGTCATTAGTATCTTGTTTACAATTTCACTCATTAGTCATCAGTAGATTAAATATCAGCATCATATGCTATTTCATTCATTTGATGACATTTTTTTTCTCATCCTCATTAGCCCCTTCCATCCCCTAGGGAAGCACCCCTTGCCAACTGAAGTACTTTGATACCAGAAACATATTTTGCAGCATGGAACTTTTGCAAATTGGAGCCGAAGGCCTGTTTGTGGCATTCAATGTATTGTGTAGACAAGAAATTTCGTGCGCATTTTGCTTGTGTGAATCTTGGCTCCTTTAAGGAAATTCTCAAAAGTTTTAATGCACGCCAAATTTTCTGGTTTTACAGTAACTGTCTGTAGTAGCCTGTAGTTACAGTAACTGTCTGTCTTTAGTTAGGTTCACACGATGTTCCTAATCTTGAAGATAAGCTCCTAGGGATCCCACTCAAAGTTTTGCATCACATGGATACAATAATCAACAAACTCGAAAGTTGGCATGACTTCTTCATGAACCCCATTTCCCTTCAGCTTCTGGGTCAGTCTCCAGTGTGTGTTGTACACTACACTGTGTAGTCGCATATTATCGGGTTTGTATATGTTTTGTTTTTTTCTAGTTATGTTGTTTAATCATCAAATGGGACTCTCTTCAAAAGTTTAATCTTAAAGAATGAGTGTCCTGTAGACGTGCATCATAGTAAAAAAAAATTACACGCTAATCATCAAAGTTTAAAACTTTGAAGATTACAAACGTCACATGAACCTAACTTCAATTGTATGTGTACCGGTTGATCAATTACCCTGTGTATATATATAAAGTCAAGGTTTCATTTATTGCATGAAGGAGCCATCTACATGCTTTTGCAGGTGGGTAATAATATCATGCCCTTGACATGTCATGAGCAAAATTGCCGAGGAATTAATCATTTCGGAGAAAAGTTGAAACAGCCACATGTCATTGAAACAAAACAGACAAATAATTTACATGCAGTACATATTCCACCATGTTTTCCTCTGTGTACATTTTACAAGTCGACTGATGTGTGCAAAATTAGCAAAGTGCAAAGCATTGCCATCCATAATACAAATGCCCTGTATATTTAATGTCCAATTTGGGAAATCACTCAATTTTCTCATGAAACGGAATCATACTTCTTTCCCATCTGTCACTATTGTCCTTGATCACAAATTCAACTACTCACAAAATTCACAAACATATCATGCTGCGTAAATATATGTCATACACAGTACTCCGTACACCATATACTCGGCTGGGGTTTTCTTTTTCACAAATTTCCAAACTCTACTGGCATTTATGGAAACAAGAACATGTTGAAATATTGCTTCCAAAAAGACAAATGCAGTGTGTGCCATCTCTGAGGGAGGAATTGGTACCTTCTTTAACTGGGATGATACATATATTTCATCACTTTGCTGTGATTGTCAAGTCTGAGTTCGGTTGCCCACAAAATTGTCGTTATGCACTGTTTATGTCCCAATTTGCCGAATATTATGCTCTCAAAATACATGATGTGTGTATGGAATAGCAAACAGAGTACACAAATAGTCTTTTGCACAATAACAATGTAATGGCATTTCCAGTTTTGTCATTCCATTTTGTGATTCCTGTAGTCATGTGACAAGCAGCGATTTCAAGTGGCCGTTATCATAAGATGATTGCCGGAGATTGCATATATGTCATCAAGGTGACTGTTGCATTGTAAATACAGTAGGACCTCGATTATCCGGCCATCAATTATCCGGATTCTCTGTTATCCTGACGTCGACTGTCTGACATCCTTTTTATGCCTCCGCCACGAAGTGGTGCCGGAGGCATTATGTTTTCGGGTTGTCCGTCCGTCCGTCCGTCCGTCCTTCCGTCCGTCCGTAATGAATTTTGTGGACAAGGTAACTATCAAAACCTGTTGAGGTATCCTAATGAAACTTGGCATGTATGTGTATTAGGGGGTGAAGTTGTGCCTATCAACTTTTGGGTGCACATGCTCAAGGTCAAAGGTCAAAAGGTCAAGGTCAAATACATAAAATTTCACTTTTTCCACCATATCTACTGAATGCCTGAAGATATTTTCTTGAAACTTAGTGTATACATGTATTACCCAATTAAGATTCTCTGGTGAAAGTTTGGGTCATGAGGTCAAAGGTCAAAGGTCAAAAGGTCAGGGTCAAATACATGAAATTTCACTATTTTCGCCATATCTATTGAATGCCTGAAGATATTTTCTTGAAACTTAGTGTATACATGTATTACCCAATTAAGATTCTCTGGTGAAAGTTTGGGTCATGAGGTCAAAGGTCAAAGGTCAAAAGGTCAAGTAAAAATATCAAAACTTCTTTTTTTTCTCCGTGCCTTGGAAAATTGTTCAAGGTATCTTCATGGAACATAGTATATACATGTACTGACTGGAAGTGATTATTTAGAGAATGTAGGGTTCATGGGGTCAAAGGTCAGGGGTCAAAGGTCAAGTGCAACACTTCAAAATTTTACTATTTCCCTCATATTTATGCAATGCCAGCAGGGTTATTATTTTTTTACACTTGGTGTATGCATGTGTAACCTAATAGAAATTCTCTGGAAAGTTTTTTTTTTTTTCTTCTTTTTTTGCCTCAAAGGTCAAAAGGTCAAAGATCAAGTGAAAGTGCTGAACTAACTTTTTCCTCCGTATCTCTCGAAGTGGCTCAAGTTATCTTGAAACTTAGTACATATCGTCAGTTGAGAATGATAAGGGCGTTAAGTTGTCACAAAACCCATAGTGTTCAAGATAACTTAACACCCTTCTCATTCTCAACAGACGATATTATGCATGTTCTACCTGAAAGTGATTATCTTATGAATTTTAGGGTCAAGGGCCAGATGAAAATGGTAACAATTTACTATTCAATTCAGAAATTGCACTTTTTCTCCACACCTGTACCTTGAAAATTACTCAATGCCTAAATGTATGAATGGGTCAAAGTCAAGTTAAAGTCCTTAAATCCCTAGATACATGCTCTCCTATTCATCCAATTAAACCTAGGTCAAGGAAGGTGAACATTCAAGACATTTGTGACAAACTTGTCATTTCAATATTTTGCCAATTTTGTGAAAATGTAATCACACATTGTCCACATGTACTATCTAGACCTATTGGAAAAATCATGCATTATGGCGGAGGCATACCAGTCGCCAAAGCGACATTTCTAGTTTAAAGAATGTTTTCATGTATTTTTCTCTGCCAAATCTCAGTCAAAACAAGCACACGTTCAACCATTAATCACACAAATACACAACGGGACATATTCCAATTATGGCAGCAGAACGGTTTGTGAGACAATGTCAATGACTGGTGCCGCACTTGTCACTGGCACTGAGTGCACAGAAGTGGTGGTTACAGTGCAATGCAGCGACAGTATTCGACGAGTCGCAATATCGATCTCATTGTCTATCAAACAAACAAACAAACAATACTGTATACGCCATATATTTCACGAGTCTAAATTTTCGCGAATCGGGACTTCCCAACAATTTCGCGAGTGGTTAAATTCGCGATCGTGGAGTCCTGTACTGAACAGAGAAATGTATACACGTACGTCACATTCAATATCGGCATTAGAGTCAATATTTTCGCGTGTTTTTAATTTCGTGAATAGCAGCTCACTTGCAAAATTCACGAATATAAAAACCCCGCAAAATATTTGGCGTATACAGTAATCAAACAGTATTGCTACATGAAGGGATACTTCACTTATATTTCGTTCTATTTCCGTATTTATTCATGAAGTACGAAACATGACAATGCCTTGCATTGTCATGTTTCGTACTTCATGAATTGTCAACAAAGATCATCACACTGTTGTTGCATGATAGCGTAGAGATCCTAATCAGTGAAGGTAGTGTATTGAGGGTGTGAGATAATTGATATTATATTCCACATACTAAGAATCTTGCTATAGGATTGGTCAAGAGCTGATCACGTGATAAAGTGTAGTTTTGCCCATCACATCACCTGAGAAGAATAGTTTGTTACACTCTATGGTGATAGTTATTTTGTTTCGCTGATCTCTTAGTCCATACAGTCCTAACGCGTGCTATAACTTACAATTTTGAGTACGCGCGAAATGAAAGTGCGTTGCACTGTGGTCTATCATTTGACCTGGGTCAAGTGATAGACCACAGTGCAACGCACTTTTATTTCCGTGCCACGCATGGAGCGCGGAGCAAATTCATTGTTTTGTCATTTACGCGCATACGTCTAGTGGTCTAAAGTAAACTACGTAGCCTAAGCCCGGAGGATACCTATTAAGACAGCTAAAACGGTTTCAGATGTGGAATATAAAGCAAATAATCAACTTTTGGTTTCAGGCAATAAGACAAACTATCACTTCCTAGACGATCTGAATGCGTACGCTATCTTTCCTCAGCTGCGCTTCGGAAAGATAGCTCCATCCAGATCGCCTCGGAAGTGATAGTTTGTCCCATCACATTCACCAACGTTGATCATTTGCTTACTACAGGTGTTTAACTTTTTTAGTTCATTTAATGGAGATTGACATGGAAAAACCCATAGCATTGTACACATTGTCCAAAGTCCCGGAACAGAAAGGGTTAAATCAGACCATTGGTTTCATACCCTGAAGTCAATGTCACAGCGGCATCAACTGGTGTTATCTCGCTATGCTTGCCATCGCCTCTTCACCACATCTCATTTACAAGCTGTTATGCTGTGGATCTGAGCTCATATAAGTGTGAGCTGGTTTCAAGAGGGAGCTAAGCAGTGGCTATAAAGGACAAAGTGTAGCTGCAGGGATAGACTATGGAGCTCCCCTCCTCTTGATGGCCAGACCTGAAGAGTTCTCAGAGAGGCCAACAGGGGGATGATTCCCACCATTAGAAACCTATACAGGCTGAATCAGAACACCACCTAAAGCCACCACACTGGCAATTAACAGTCTATGCAAGCAGATGTGGAAAAATATAAAATATCATATTGGCAAGCATTAACCCGAGGATAAATTTTGCAGAAAATTTGCTTGCCTCTCATATGCAGCATTCTAGATATTGTGGTGTCATGTACTCAAGTAAAGACTGGATTAAATGTGATGCCTAGTTTATTGGGTCATAGCTTCTCATCAGATCCTAATTCACTGCCACCTAAACTAACGGCTTGTCATGCTGGTATATGATATTGAACTCATACTCTTAGACTGTTGGTTAAAAAGGAAAAGGATTACAGTTCTAAATATGAAGATAAAGACAAAAATTAAGGAAAATTTATATTTTCTATTTCCAAACTCGAGGTGTTGGGAACTTAACCCATTGAGGACAGAATGATTTTGCTACCGTACAACACACATTTTCCATAGACCCCTGCCAGAGTATACTCGGGACTCATTTTAACCAACAGGTTAATACTTATTAGCATGTAACAGCATAACATACATAGAGATGGGTTTCATCACCACTGAAAAGATTAACTAAGGAAAGTTGTGTCATTTATGGTGATATTCTGGACAATATTTTTGGAATATTCCAACTTTGCAACCTTGCAAGAGCATAGAGGGGGACGTGTAACAGACTACACCCTAAGCCAACATTTCATAACAGTTTCAATATAATGTGCTGTTCAAGTACTTAAGAGTAATGTCATATATACCTACAACAGTGTGCTGGCTCTCATGATATCTGGTTTGTACAACTCATATAGAAAGGTGGTAGTGATATTTCTAGTTCCTTTGTTTTTTTATTGATTTGTTTTGTTTTGTTTTTGTTTTTTTGGGTTTTTAATTTTGAGGGAACATAACTTTGTGTGTTTTAACCTGTTGACTGTGCTCTTTCTAATACAGCTATAGTATACAGAAGAGCAGCGTGAAGATATGAACCATTACATGTACCTGCTGGGAAGAGTATGGGGTCAAAGGTTACAAAAAGTAGGCCTACATGAAAATCACTGCTAGCTCTGTCAGTCTCCTCCAGCTGTTTTAAAACCTTCGTATGAGACTGTTTGCATGACGCTACTATCGTCATAAAGGGTTAAAGAAAGAAAAAAAATTCTTTTATTGCTTTCATTCTAATGTAACACCTTTATTTTGTAGTTGAGTGTTCTTCGATGGCGTAATCGGCAGTGTTACATTGGTAATGTTTTCTCGACATACAGCTCCACAGAAAAGACCAAGAGACCGGTTCATGTACATGTGCAATCCAGGCTCTTTATTTATTCGAAGAAATATTCACTTCGGAATATGACAGCAATTATAATAACGGTAATAATATCCCAGGCGAGGATGGAATATGCCAGATTTAACAGATACGGTATTCGATGTAATAGGTGTAATAGGTACTCCCTATCCGACGGCCATATATCGCCCCTAAAGAGGGATGGCAAGGGAGACCAACGCTTTATATGTCTTTACCCGAAGAGGGTGAAAGAGAGAACTCCTTTTTCAAAAGCACATGGTCACTTTTATAATACATGTACTAGTATACTAGAAGGAGGGGCTTAATCTATAATATTCAAATATTCAAAATAAAGGGATTCAAATTAAAATAAAACAAAGGAGTAGGTTAATAATGACCACTGTCAATCCATGGGTCACATGACACCAGTGACTCACATATTACGTGATGGGGATGACGGGGGAGAAACTTAGCACTGGTAGACAATGGGGAGACAAGTTATCCAGAAATGTTTATGGGAGAGGTTAATAGGCTCCTAGGGAGGTAGGGTGTGTAGACTGACCACAGGATGTGATGACCAGTCGGGTTGGACAAAATTCTGAGAATAGCACTGAGGAGTTTTCCCTCAAGTCTGTAGTGGGCTGGGGTTTGTAGCAACAACACTCCTACATTTGATATATTACACTAACAACATTGAATTGTTGAAAATTTATAATGAGCATCCTTCACATCAAAGGCCTTGTCTTTGAATAGCACATGAATTTAATTGAGCCAGCTACTTGAAAGCAATGTGTTGCCAATCTAGAGGATGAGTAGGATTTGTGGTCCTGGTATTAAATTGGGTTCAAAGAGACAAATTTGTATCAAGTATCACAAAAGTAGTGTGTAACTAAGTTAAGTACTAAAACAGACTATCAGTGTGTGTAATCTGTGAGGTCACAGACTACATACACAATTTATGAATTTCACATTGGAAAAGAATTCTTGGTTTTGACCCATTGAGGACGAGTCCCAAGTGTACTCGGGCAAGCATCTATGGGAAATGTGTATTATAGCAAAATCAAACTGTCCTCATCGGGTTAATAGAGATTTTCAACAATGTAAGGTGCTCGTTGAAGTGGAGGTACACATAAGTTTTCATCAGAATGTACTGTGTGTGCATGCATGTGTTGAAGGTGACTGGGGGTAGGGACATGGATTATCAGCGATATGTCCCACTGGTCCTGGAGTGAGTGGTATAATAGTCCTCAAGGCAGCAGTCTCGGTGAAGAGTGGTGGCGGTGTCTGAAAGGGGCGATGACAGTAGGGCAATGTGTATTTATGTATGCCTGACCAGGAACTGTTCCCCCAGAGGGTGAGGGGCAGAAGTTTGCAGGTGAAGACAGACAGCGAGACTGGCTCCATTCCCCCAACACATATATCAGTATAAACTCCAACGACAGCAGCGCTCTTTAATTTCCGTAACAGTGCAATGCACAGCACAAGCTCGATTTGATCATACACATGGAGCACTATCTCTATCTCCAAATTACAATGTACCATTGTTTTTGCAGATTTTCATACCAATCGATACATGTTTGGCAAAGAAATATGAAGTGATAAGCTCTGTAAATACATTTCTGTTATGAAGTGAGCATGAATAAAAAAGGGAAAATTAGATGCAAATACTGCATTTGTATGCTCTACCCCTGCCTGCGGCACTGTAATTCTGCATTACTTAAGATGGACAAGTCGTCACCAAACGCATGACCCCATGCACTTGTATGACCTCAGCATTTTGCCCGTGGGTGCGTAAGATCCCCTCATTCATTTGCACATAGCATATGGCCAGCGTACATATGGACCCAACCGTCAGTGACGAAATGTGTACATTTATATATGCGATAGGGATTAATTGGAAGGCTCTGTCTATACCAACAGCTTCTCACAGAAACCTCACTCATACCAGGCAAAAGTCTTTTTTCTGGAACTGCTTTGAACCATTATGATGATCCTTTGCTTGGTGTTTCTTATATCTCCAAACAGCAGTATGAACCATTTTAGGATAATTGTAACTGAATAAGAGTTCAAGTCATGCTATGTGATGAAATGTGTTGGTGTTTTTCACATACAAATTTCGTATGCATTGGGATTTTACTAGCATTCCCAGTTAAAGCCAAGTAGCTCCAACATAAGTGATTATGGTAGGATGTACTGTACACAGTATGAGTAGAATGATAACTTGCTCTTTGAAACGGCTCTTGAAATATATCTATCTGTATATTTATCTATCTATGGGGGGGGGGCAGCGGCTCTCAAAATATTTTAAATCTGCTCCACATTTGGGCTGCAACAAGTGACAATCTGCATCCTTGGATGTTTTAGTCACATACGTGCACTCATTCTAGCAAGACACTTGATCCAGTAAGGCACTCTGCCCAGGACATGTCTGAAGCCACTTTTCCTCCCACAGTGCCATGGCAGCTACTGTCTAGAGCTGCAATAGCAGCAAGTGTCATAATATTCTATGACCAAAATAAACTTTAATTGCTGTAAATTGAGATTTTGCAACACACCTTGAACTTCATGACATCTCTGAATGCCAAATGCCTCACATCAGTTGACTTCTAAAGTCTAAAAGGGCCCAGGGTATCTGGTACACAATAGATTTTGACAGCGTGAATTCATTCATGTCATAGCTTACTTAATGAGCTATTCAAATGCAGATGATCTTTTGTTTGTTTAAAGGTGCTAGAGGCCCTCCCCATGTTCTGAACTCAAAAGACTATGACTTTAAAAAAGAAAAAGAAAAAGAAAAGATCATCACCACAATCTCACCCTACCGTGTTTGTTATGTGATCAAGCCTCAGTCATTTTGACATTGTTTGCACACTGTGAGTTGAAACAATAAAATCTGGTATTACAAAAGTGGGCTTGCTTTTGTTTCAATAATATGATTCATCATTTTCTCCCACATGATCAACATGCAATTATGTATCAAATTAGTTGATGGATTATTATGGTATTCAGATGGTTCAGCTACTTAATGTCTTTCTGTGGGAGGATAATCTACATAAGGAAAGATTTTAATCCCTCATAAGTCAAATTTTCTATAAGTGGAAGCTATTTCTTCAGTCCAAATAGATTTGACTTACAGGTAAAGTTGACTGTATGTGTATTCTGAAAAAGTAGACAAGAAAACACTAGAATTTTAGATGTTTTCAGTTAAAACCATCGATCCGAATAAGATGCAGGAAGATGTGTTGTTTTTGATACTTGAGGCAAAAGATATAAAGTGTTAATTTTTTCCCCAGATTTATCCGTTATCTGACATTGCCGGTCATTTCCCCCCACCCACCCTCCCGTCACCTCCGCCATCCACTCCCCCATTCCCCAGCAGTCAACTCCCTCACTTCAAAGATCTTGTCAAAAGTCCCTGGCCACCCTGGTAAGCCGCAAGAAAAGTGCACTGCCACCCCTTGAAAAATATTAGTTGGCGGGAGGATGTGTCCAGTGTGGATTCTCTTATCCGCACAGTCTCACATATCTGAAAACCTCTGAAGATGATTCGTCGCGCGGCCTTGTCAATTGGAGAAAACAGTTTCTGCAGTCGTAAGAACTGGCAGAACCAACTTATCTGATGGAGGTACTTACAGACAGACTCGTCACAGCATCCCTCTCTGACCTGGAATCTTGTTCCTACTGTTGCTGCTGTAGGCACTAAAATGTTAATCTTTACACATCAGTAGAGTTATGGATTGAGTTTTCACAGTACAGCTAACGTTGGCACGTGCCTCAGCACAGTTTTCATAGTCTCCAAGCTCAAGCATAGTTTCTGGACAGCATGAGACAAAAATATATTACTTATTTCTTCAGTAGTTCTATAAAATGGGATATCAAATATATGCATACAAGTCAAAACATGAAGTCAAGCATTTTAAAGTAAATATCTTTATATGAAATGTACACATAATGTCAGTGCTCCCAGGGGCTTATGTAAGACCCAAATGTGTGACTGTACAGAATCAGAAGTGTATCAGTGATGATTGATTGTTCGTAGTTGTGCCCAAACTTAACATGGGAGGATGGACCAAATGAAGTGTACTGTAGAAATGGAAATTTTCGCGCGTTTCGCGCGACCAGAAGCTAGAGCAAAAATAAAAGCACATGAATATTTTTGCATGCCATATGTCCCAGTTGTTAATGTCCTGACTTCGCAGAATTAAAAACACAAGAAATTCATCTTACCCGACCAAGCGCGAAAAATTATTCGTGCGAAAATATCCATTTTACAGTATCTAAAGAAAATGGTGGAACATGGCATCCTTGATTTTATGTGTAAATATCTGTGATGTTTTGTATCTGTTGCTGGGCTGTAGTTAAATATTATATTATATTCTGAGAAAGATGTAGTCCAGCACTTGTACAGCCCTATATTTTCACTGGACGACTTTAGCTCCATGATTATCCTCCATACTTGTGACACGACTGCCACCTTGTATTCACACCAGGAGGCCTAGGGGGTCTGATGTCAAAGACTAACAGGTTTCTCGTTCTGGTTTGCCGAGGCCTCCCAGAAAATGCACCCACTATCCTCTTTTCCTGCCCCCCTAAAGATGACTTCACATTCAAAAACTTGTTATCCCACCCTTTCCGCATTCTCTTGCCTTCCCCTCCTCCATACTTGTATTTTCTTGTGCACAAAGAATCAAACCTTGTAAAAATTTCATCATGTGAATGACAAGGCATGCGTGCGGGCTTGACAATGTCTTTGTGTGGATTATGCCTCGTCGTACCTTGGGGTCTGGATTGGCGGGCACAGTTTGCCTGATGTGATGAAGAGGATCAAGTACAAGCCTTTTATTTTGACGTGCAGAATTAGAATGTTTAAAAGTGCAAATGTCCTCGGGATTGCAACATGTATTGCTATATGGATATTTTCCTCTGTGTGAAATTGATGTTGAAAAGGAACTGTGTGCACTCCGTAATTGTGTCAAAATGCCTTAATGTCTTTAAAAATGGGAAATAAAAGTTGTTAATACAACAAGATTATCTCCTTGGTAGATTATGCGTGATGATTCTCTTTGCTACATTTGCAAGCAAGGTTGACTCATGTCGAGGCCACATAGCAGTCATTGTTTGAATGCAGAACTTGACAACATAATGTCAGGTTTGATGACATTAATTTGTCAGGAAAATTTTGAAAAAATATAACGAAATACAACAATGTCTAGCTTCAGTGAGGCCTGAACCTCACAATCAAGAACGATTTTACAGACTTTGGGGGGTTTTTTTCCCCAAAAAAAGGATATTCATGAACCTGTTTCACTGCCATGTGCATTACTTCGTTGAAGGAGCAAGTTGTGTAGAGAGCTGTGGTATGATTGAGGGGCAATGTTACTGAATGTAAGCAGTATATAGGCAGCCATAGAGGGAAGGGCCAAAACTACAGAGGGAAATGTGAAACCAAGGTGAGAGAAATAATTGCCGTGATGTGAAATGTCGTCTCTCCACCACGGCGAGCAGCTTTGCTATTAATTTCATGCCATTTTCTGACTTCTCAGAGAAGTGTCCCCCTTCCATCTGTGATATTAAAGCCTGTTGCTGTACTATGGTAGTAAATGTCTTTCCTTATTAAACAGCCTGCCCTGAAACCTGCCCCCACCCCCACCCCTCCGCCCTTTTCTCCATCAAGTGTTTCCCTTTCTTAAGATCGGGTCACACTACTTTCTCCTCCACAGACCTTAAAGTAGACATTCAAAGAGATCATTAAATTCTGCAATTTAGGCATCAGTAGAAAGCTCAGAAGACATAGAAGGCAATGGAATTTTGTTACCTCGCTTTCGCGTTGCTAGAAAGAAGTAAACGCTCACGAAAAACTGCGGTTTTCTGGAGCCTGATAAGGGCCAATTCGTCAGGAAAGATGCCCGCTTCGCCTGACGTCACGCACTGGATTTGCGGACTCTGCCCGGTGAATGTGTGTACAATGTTAACGGCGGTACAACCTGATTCTTTTGCATTTTATTTCCTTATGTAAAAGTCGAATTGAACGAAATATAACTTTTTATGGTATAATAGTAATGAAGAAACATTTCTCTCTCCATTTTTTGTAATTCTTACAGATATTTTCGTCAATATTCAGGAATTCAAGCTACTTAGGTAATCTTATTTTTCTTACGTTTGTAATGTTAGCACGTTCAAGTTTCGCTGGTCATATGAAGCGTTTAATTGGAAATCATGAGGATGTCCGTGACAGGATTGATAATCTAAGACATGGTGATGTTGACAATAACAAGCAGACTTACGAAAAATGGCGAAATATCAAAATAGGAGAGATTTTAAAACGAGGATCGAGATAACAACTTGTGCAGCCCAGTCTCGTAGCTCGCGATTGCTCGCATGCAGTATGTGCTTGTATTAATCCGCGGTGAAGTGGCTCTACTGCTCCGATCCGCATTGGTAGCCGCTCGCCGCACCACCATCCTCACTGCCTGCGTGCCTGGCCTGTTACGTGATTTAGCCAAGTCATGGAAGTACTTTCATTGGCGTAGGAACATAGACGTAAACTACTCGTAATTGCCATGCTTTGCACAACCACGTGTGTTTGTTTACGTTCGCGCCCGATACTGTAATACTGTACGACTATACGAGATTCTGACCAGGGAGGTGGGAAGAGAAGGAGTGGAATCTTCGACATCGACAAGGTTCGGTGTTTTCGCGAGTAATTACATCACTGCTTCACCAGTGTGCACACGCTCGTGAAACTTCCGTAAATGACATCTGCTATGATAGCTATCACGCCATTGCGTCTGACTAGTTGCTGACCTCAAACCGGTCAGACCAAGGAGGTACAATACTACGTAGGCGAGCAAGGTCTAATAGCAGGGCGGACATAAGCACTTCCCGATTGCTCGGGCAAAGGAAAATCAAAGTCGTACAAGTGTTCTGAACAAGGAGAAAAATGCTTGCCCGAATCGGGCAGGCAAATAATTTTGAAGCCACCTTCTTTCTCCACATTTTCCCTTCAACAAACCCATGAAATCATGCACACGCAAGCCCAAAACTAATTACTGTTTAGCGATGTCACGATTTCAACAACTGTCGAACACTGACTTACTTGAAGAAGCCCGGGTATTGCATTACGATGCCACATCAACGCCCATCGATATCGAACAAAGTTTATTCCAATACGATGTATTAGCCTATTTTGGCAGTAGAAAATAGCGACAGCAGAAGAAAAAAAACTGCCATTTTCTGCTCGCCGTTAGCTGCCTATATACATGAGTCTGGTAGTCACTGGTTGTGCGTGCTCCATGTGGATACCGAGCACAGTGCGCGATTCAAGATAAAAATAACACAAATCAATAACGCGCGGTCAAAAGTGAACACCAAGTTTACCAAGAAACAATAAAAACTAGAGATTGTAATTTGTCATCACTGACAAATTAAGGTGATCCGATTTTTTTTTTTACTCAATGATTCAAGTCCTGATCGCAATAGGCATGACCATGCAGGTTTCTTCTGTGTTCAGAGACATTGGCCGTGTGATGTTTGGATTCTCATTTAGAAAAGGGAGTCGTATCTGCCATCTTTGGTACCAACTCTGTATACACTATAACGAAGATACACCAACAAGTAGATATGACCTTTGACCCCACTTTGCACAACCTAGATGGCATCTGAGCAAAAAGTGGTTATTTTGTGAAATGATTCTTGTAACATGATCTTTGCGTGTGCAAAATATGGGAAAGATAAGACATGTATTCACCAAGATTCAGGATGAAACATTTGTGACCTTTGACCCTAATTTACATACCCAAGATGTTGTCCGATCAAGTAGTTGTTATTTTATGAAATAATCTACGTGACATGAACTAAACATGTGCAAAATATGGGGGTGATAGGGGCTGTTTTTCTTGAGTTATGCAAAGAAAGTTGCAGAAACATAGAAATATCTCAGCACATCGAAGATAAGCTTTAATTTCAACCAAGTATTTTAACATGATCCCGACATCATATGAAAAAAGCAAAGGGCACGTAACGATAGCGCAAAGTCTGAGTTACAACATATTAAAATCTGAGAAAAATTCACCGAAGGGTAAGTGAGCTAGTGCTCGATAAAGACAATCGTGTCAATATTAACATCTAGAAAAATTCCCTCCCATAGAGATAACACGTCATAACGAAGATACAGAAAAAAGTACATATGACCTTTCACCCCACTTTGCACAGACAAGATGGCATCTGAGCAAAAAGTGGTTATTTAGTGAAATGATTCTTGTAACATGGTCTTTACGTGTGCAAAATATGGGAAAGATAGGATATGTATTCACCAAGATACAGGATGATACATTTATGACCTTTGACCCTAATTTACATACCCAAGATGGCGTCTGATCAAGTAGTTGTTATTTTGTGAAATAATGTTCGTGACATGAACTAAACATGTGCAAAATATGGTGGTGATAGGGTATGTTTTTCTTGAGTTATTGCACATAAAGTTGTAAAAAGAAAGAAATATTACAATACATCGAAGATAAGCTTTAATTTCAACCAATTTTTTTTTGACGTGATCCCGACAACGTATGAAAAAATGAATGGCACACTTACGATAGCCCTATGTCTCAGCTACAACATATCAAAATCTTAGAGAAATTCACCGAAGCATAAGTGAGCTAGTGCTCGATAAAGATAGTCATGTCAATTTTCATTTCCCTAAAAATTGCACTCCCATAGAGATTACACGTAAACTGGTCAAATTTGACAAGGTTACCTTCAATCCATTTTTTCGAGGTGATGTCGTCATCTAATCAAAATTGTGTAATTACATTTATGAAAGAGCATTTCATAAGCTACAACATATTGAAATTTAGGTGAAAATTGGCAAAGGATAAGTGAGATACGCTCGAGCAAACTTGAAATTTGATGACGTCATTTTGAAAATTTACTTTTTTTACTTTATTAAGAAATTTGATATCTTTTAATCATTTTGTCAGCATAGCCAGCCCATGAAATGACATGTACAACTCATCAGCTTTCAGAATATGTCAAGAAAATGGGGGGTCACCGTCCATCCTGACGAGTAAAATCCGATTTAAAATTGGCGGTTTTTTGGCATAGTTGCACTGTGTATCCCCATTGACGCACGCGCGGAATTTTGAATTTGAGGGGCCCGTATGACGTCATATTGATTCGGATCGACTTGAAACTTGGCATAAATATTCCTTGACATTTCGGACATCCGATCCATGTGAAAAAATTGAAAATTTTTATTCCATATGAGCTGTGCGTGCGAATATGTGCGCGCGCGTACGCGTCCGTCCAATTTTTTCAATTTTTCAAAAAATGCTCCAAATGGTCTGAAACGTGTGCAAAAAAATTTTGAGCTCGATTTGAGCATACAAATATTTCAACGCGCGCGTACGCGCACGTTTTGAGATAAAAATGAATTTTGAGAATATGAGTAGAATTCGCATGACTTGAAATATATGTGACGTAAATTTCATTGAAATATTCTGTTCCATTAATGAGATATGCATGAAAATGTGTTTTCATATAATGACGTCATAGTGACGTCACGGTCGACTGATCACTATGATTTTACTTGCGCTGTCGTCTTTGCGACATGATACATATATGGTATAAGTTTGACATTGAGAGGCAATACACTTTCTGAGCTAACCTCTGCACAACTTTTGAGGAGAAATAAAGAAAGAAACAAAGAAAGAAGAAAGATTCAGTACAGATACAGAAGGTGATCCGAGAGGATACTCGGATCACCTAATTCCACGACGGCAAGGTGCCCGACTTGGGGATGGGGGGGGGGGGGGGGGGGTAGAGGAGAGAGACCATTTGACAAAAACAGAAACCGCGCGTACTGGCACATTCTTCTTGGCGGTCATGAACAGTCTGGGGCCTCGAGGAATGAACAGGGAAAATGTTTGAGAAGTCGAAGACCCAGCGGGTTGATTACAAACGTAATGATTCTTTATTTCTCTCATTTAATTTGCCTAAAATAGGACTATCTCTCTCCCTCTCTCTCTCTCTCTCTCTCTCTATTTCCTTTTCTATTTCTTGTAAGAATTGTTTGTACTTACCGATAAAGAAAAATGAAATGAATAAACAGTGTTAAACTTGAAATGCCTTATTTTCCTGCTTTAAAATACTTCTCCATTTTGTACATTATTTCTATTCTGAGTTATGAAAAAAAGAGAAAACATGTTACTGATTGTTACTCTAAAAGTTGTTTATTCCGAAGGTTCGCTAATCTAAAAATTAAGAAATAAGAAATTTAATCTGGGAACAAATTCAATTCGTTTTCAGATTAACAAGCCTTTTCCCGATTTTCACATTACCCAAACTTCAGAATAATGCTACAAGTGTTTGGATTAACAAACCCTGTTATATTATATAATTTCGGATAAACGAACTTTCACAGTAACGTGCAAATATATATTTTTTTTTAGTCGGACATAAGGAAATGTTCAGAAAACGTGCATAGACGGGTGGTAAAAAAAGGAGAAAAAATAGGTTTGAATTTTAGTTTAGCATCGCGTCTCTTTGCGTGGTGCTCGTTATTCCGAAAAAGAATAAGATTCACTATCCTGATGGTAGTTATTTCGAATCACGCATATTGCATGTGCGGATGTTTGTTAATCCGACAAATTTAATTATGGTTTGTTATCTATTATCCGAATGAAACAAGCTACCTCGAGAGTCGATATTCTGAAGGTTTGCTAATTCGACAATGAAAACAGAAAAAAAAATGTTAATCTGAACGTAAGATTAGCTTTGATTTTCTGATGGTTCGTTAAATGATAATAATAAAGAGGTTTTGTAACTCCTTTTTTAGATTCATGTCCGGATAAACGCATCTATGGAATCACAAACATTCTTGCATTTTTTTTTTTTTTTTTTGGGGGGGGGGGACGAATCATATTTCATTGTTACACTTGCGATGATCTCCATTCATTAGACAGGGCTCGACACTAACTGTGGCCCGGTGGCCCAGGGCCACCAAAAAACGCACGTCGGGCCGATAATATTTCAGAAATGAAGATTTTGGTGGCCCGATCGGGCCACCAAAAAAGTCGGATGTTTGCTTTTACTGTTAGAAATGAACAGCGGTTACAATCGGCTCCGTAAGATGCTAAAATAATTGGAGTGAATATCGGTAAGATTCAGCTCCTTACGATGCAAAAATTAATGTAAGATATTTGATTTTGCGTTCGGAAATGAATAAGGATAACATTCGGCTCAGGAAGATGCTAAAGTAAATGTCGAATGATCCCTTGTAACGTTCGGAAATTAATAACAATGATATTCAACTCCGTACGATGATTAGATAAATGTCGGATGTTTGTTTTTACTTTCGAAAGTAAATAGCAGCAACATTCTGCTCCATATGATGCTAAAATAAATGTCGGATATTTGCTATAACATTTCGAAATGAATAACAGTAACATTCAGCTGCGTTTGATGGTAAAGTAAATGTCTGATGTCTGCCTTGGCGTAAAAAAAAAAATGAAAAACAGTATAACATACGGCTCAGTACGATTTAGAGTCTCGACGATCAGTATGTACGATGAATGACGGCGGCGGTTTAGACAAAAAAAAAAAAAATGTGGAAAAAGAAGTACTTCCTCACGACTCATTCTTCCACCTGTGTTTATAGCTGCAATTCGCTTCGTAGAACAGGATACGAAATACACAGATTACGTGTGGCGAGCATTACTCGTACAGTATTGAGTTTATGTACGTTCATCCATTATTATTACAAACAAAAACATGTATAGAGAGCAAGTGATCAGCTGCAGGGAGTCTTGCGTGGAACGTCGAGGGGGCATGGAGCTGGCGCACATGTTCTAAGTATGTACAATTAGTACATGTTCCCATACACACACGTGTTTACGCACAGCTCTCACTACTATGCTCTCACTACTAGACCGAGGAAGAAATCAGAGCACGAACACTAATATATTCACACACACGCAAACACACACAACGCAGTGCGAACCACACACCAGCACAGTGCATGAACAGCCGATGCAGACCAGCTGAGAGCGAGACGTACCATCCAGCTTGCTGTGACCGGATCTACTTTTTGAAGGCACGGAACCGAAATGCGGACAAAAGCGTCTGAAAGAAATCTCTTTTATGCGCCGCTAGATTTCACAAATTTCATACTTTATGAGGATGAAATGTAAGGAAAAACTGTGAACTACAAGGAGACATGCAAGAAATCTGCTAATAAACTAAATAATTGGACTTGCTAGGCTCCTAAACACAACACTCAAAACAATTCACGGTAGTAGTCTATGGAGCGAACGTGTACATTCAGAGTACCAATCCAGTGCGTGACGTCATCTGGAAGGGGTATCGGCAGACCGTTCATCGGGGCATTTCGGGTTCACTTTTTCGTCCGATTTCAATAATTAATAAAAAATAGTTGGGATTGTTCTTTTCTCTCGATATTTTGTGTACACTTAGGACAGATGTTCAAATTCAATATTCTCTTATCAAATTTGTGTTTCGTGCTCTTTGAATTTCTACTTTAACCTTATCCTGCTCTGTCAATAGACAATTTCTTAACTAATTGATGCGCACATAGAGCTCTGATTTTAAAAGTTGCCTCCCCCCCCCCTTCCATGCATGCTCGCCTCTTACCCCCCTAAACACGCAACCAGTCCCTCTTATTCTCTTGTTTCATTTACATATTTCTGCACCCAAAACACCCATAATGTTAGTTTTGTATCTGCTTTCACGTCCAATCTAGCTAACGCCAATAGGGGCGTGCGCTGGCGACTTGCCTGTAACTCATAGCACAAATATTTGGGCAGTAAATTACATCTCGTCCAGAATTCCCTCTTCTCGGCAGAACAACGCAATGTGTCAACTTGCCCTGAACCAACAACATTCTAAGGAGATTGGTTGAGAAAATGTCAGGCAAAGAGCTTTTTCTTTCTTTTTTTTTTTTTTTTTTTTTTTTTTTTTGCAGGAGCCCTCTCTTCTCATTCAAATCCCAACTTTTCTGCAGAGAGTATACAGTAGGCCTTGAGCTACCTGTAACCAAAGTAAGATGGCTGAATACCATCGGTGTTGTCCAGTAACTATCCATGGTGCTTAACTTGATATTTGGTAGTATATCTCAAGGCATGTATAATGTCAGAGGGAACTTGCAAAAGGCCTAAATGTGATGTGTCGGGAGCATCCTGGTCCCCTGGTCAAAAGTACCCGTCCATATCGCAGAATATTACAACCTGACGTCTTGACTTTTAATTCAATGAGTGCAACGCAGAAATGCCAGGCATGCATGCCTGTGCATGTATTGCGAGAGTTGGGATTTAGATAAAGGTGCACGGTACGTGCATTATCTTGATAAATAAGAACATTTCAGTTTGTGGCCCCTCAAATTGATTTTTCATATTTACCGGAGCTCATGTCCGGGAGGTCATGTGTACAGATCATATTTGTGATATAGTTGTTATGCATTCACTTTGGGCAATCAGCATAATGGACAGGTTGAAAGATGCAGCACTCGCTCTGTACAGTGCTTCCACTCTCATACCTTTTCTGTATAAGGCAGATAAAAGAGAGAAAAAGACTTGCTGCATATGGGGAGAGGTTTAAACACGCATACAGCAACGGCATTCGCGTCCATTAACCTTGACAAATGTAGAAAGCAACATCATCTGTGCAGTCAAGATCCATTTGTTCGACAAACACCAGCAGTGACACTTATCATTGACAGCACACTTTTATGGTCATGTTGGCCACCATTTTCATTAAATTCCAATCCATTTGCCCGATCATTGTTGCGCATTTATGGATTAATCCTGGCAGACATCCGTGATTCCTCCATTTAATTTAGCCGCGGAATGGCGGGGAGCTGGTGGAGGTGGGCTGTCTCTTTCCATTCCTCTGCCTTCACACTCTCTGCTCTCTGTCTCTTTTTGACAGCTGAACTTTCTTCGAGTTCCACCACTTCGCTCTACAATCTCTAATAATCCAGTTTGATCAGTAAGGTTAACCCACTGAGGACGGACTTATTTTGCTGCAGTACGCATTTCCCATAGACACTTGCCCGAGTATACTCGGGACTCGTCCTCAACGGGTTAAAACGGGTATATGCACCACCCATTCCGTTCAGTGGCCGTGTTCACGATTCACTCTCTAAAATCTGGCTCTGGTCCGATCTCCATACAGTGAGCAGAAAAAATAGTAATGGTCATTTTGTGGTTATTCTTTCGACAACACCTTGCATCTCAAAGGCTTAATATCATTAAATGATTAGAGCAATATGAAGAGTTTGTATATTAGTGTCTTTGTTAGTTCTATATCAACTCACCCCCTCCCCCCCCCAAAAAAAAAAGGGGGGGGGGGGAGTGGGGGATCTGAACTGAACTTATACAAACCAGTTTCAGCATTGCAAGTATGATTATGTTTACGATTTATTGTTTGAAATGCAGAAGACAGAAGGATGGTAGTTCAAATTTGACCTAAATGGTGCAGCTAGTGGTGTTGTGTGCCATAAGGTAATGTCAAGGCCTCATGATGTGAAGTGGTTAAGATCACATTGGTTATTATTGATGGTGTCTGTTAACCTCCACCCCCACGTTTATAAGTGTCAAAATAGGACAGACTCAAAGATGAGTGTAGGTTAATGCCCTTGAATGTGCCAGCCAGAAAAATGATAGATTTGCAGAACATGTGAGTTGTCCAATATTTCATTTGTCAACTAGAAAAGCACTTTGGGAGAATGCAGACCTCCACCAAGCAGCTCATTAGGCGTGTCTTCATCAGCCCGAAGTTTCAAAATAGCGCGCTATCTTGCGGTTACCAAACTAGTCCGATGTCAAAATAGCGCGCTATCTGTGTAGTGAAGACGCAGATAGCGCGCTATTTGATCGGGAAAATTTCCCCCAAAATCTTGGTCTAGTTCGTCAACTAGAGCGCTAATTCGTGAAATAGCGCGCTATCTTGGGAGCGTCTCCATCAGCCCGAAATTTTCTCGATCCCTCCACGCTTCTGGTTAGCCAGCTGGCAATAGAGAACGCATGTACGAGCTAGTAATTGTGTATAGTACATTACCCCCACGCACGGTGTATTCATCCAGGATCGCATATATATAGGCCTACTGTTGCTGACATCTACCAGGGAGGTGATTTCTCTCACCTTCCTAATAAAACTCAGTGCCGTGCATGCTAGCTGTTTTTTGTAAACTTCTTCTTGGTCCACTCTACCTTAACTGAAGATTCTTGCAGATTGTGTGTATTTTTGATTTGTTTAAACATTGCAATTTGTTAACTTCATATAAGATGCCTCACTGGACAAATGAGTAGCGTTATTAAATATCCCTTTGGAGAGAATTTGCTGTACCGCTCACCTCCCTGGTTGTAGAATCGTACATACGGTGATATAGGAGATTTTGAGCGGGGAAATCCACTTTCGAACCGCGAGTTAGGCAGAGTAATATTGCAAAGTACGCATGCGTTAATTTTCGGACTAATTTCCCGAAGCAGACTGTTCGAGCTGATGAAGACGCACATTCGCTGTATCGGGCTATTTACTAAGACCGCAAAATGTCCCGCTAGTTTGAACTTCGGGCTGATGAAGACACGCCTATTTTCTGCCCACACACGCATGCTGAAAATCGCTCTTATTTCCCAGTGATAAAGAAGCCATTCTGTTGCATCTGAGAGTCTACCTTATCAGCAGCTTACTGCACACTGCGCTTTGAGCGAACGCTCAGTGCGCGTAAGTATGTATGTCTAACATACGCATAGCTTGAATTCCCTCGTTTGTTTGCCCTATTTGCCAATGATCATCCTGACAACAACAACAAAATAAGAATAAAAAACTGTATCCTGAGGCAAGACAGCTTTGTGGATCACTATCAAGATGTAACCATTTGTTCCTTGTGTCATCATCAGCTTTTCTTGTAAGTTTCATCCAAAGCTGTTCATACCTTTTTGAGTTATTTTGCAAACAGTCGACAGACAGACAAACAAACAAACAAATGCCACAAAAAATAACCTCCTTGGCGGGGGCAACTAGACTGTAGTCAGGGGCTAATCCAGGAATTCTGTAAGGGGGGGGGGGGACACAGCTAATATTACTGGTGCCACTTCTGGGTTTCATTTCATTTTTTTTTTCTTTTTATTTCATTTTTTTTAAAGAAAAATAAAGGGGGGGGGTGCGCCGGTTGCGCCCCCCTCTGGATCCGCCACTGGTAGTCATCGAGAGAATACTGTTGGATAGTAATCTGATCTAAGAGGAGCTGATGTAAGTGGAATGATATTACCAAAAGTATTGCCATCAATGCTGAGTGTCACCTACCAGTGTTTCTGAGAAGTCTTAAGTAACTACAAGAAGGGTATTTTAAAGGCATAATTTACCATGATTATGCAGATGAAATAAAAACCCAGCTTTAGTGCTTCAAAATAGTTCTACAATGTGAGTTAGGGATAGAAACAACCAATGTAAACATTTGAAGCAGTTTAATCGATTTTAAGTATTGTTAAATGCACAAAATGTGAACAATAGTTAAAATAAAAATGTTTCCAGACTTACTTAACTATCTACAGTTATGGTTAAATGAGAAAAATAGTAATCCTTATAGGCTTTATTGCAGAAATGTTATATGGTCGGATGTTTTGTGATACAACTGACCTCCACGATATGCATCAAAAGTGATGTCTTGAACATTGTTTAAATCACTGCTCCCAAAGGTAAACAGGACCTTTAAGTTCAGTGTACTAAAGCCACTTTGCTTCCCAGAGAGCAAGGTATAAACTAAAGCCGTACGTTCTCTAGAGGTAGAGGCTTCATCTTTCAGTTCAGTTCAATTGTCATGTATTTCCATCCAACAAAAGGGTGAAACAAAATGCAAATAATACAAAGCATACTTTACACAAATCATATTGCTTTATCAATTTGTCAGAATTACATAATGCAGTGTGGATCATAAGGTGTATTATGAAATAGATTGTCTGTATGTGCCATTTTAAGGGGAGAATATTGATCAAGTGTGAGGAATATTTTTGGATGAAGCATCTTTGTTTTTGTCTTCATCGACGTATTTGAAAATGATTCTGAGGGTGAAGGAAGAGTATCTTTCCCATGCATTTGTTTGTTTTACAGTAGGTGTCATATATCTATTGGACTCAATTATCAATTACTAATGTCGCTGTTGTCGCAAAGGACCCCAGGTATCAGCTGCCTATCTTTTAATATTTTGGTTTCTTCCATGTATTGCTCCATTGAAAAAGCATATCATTGCCGATGCAAGCCTTAAGCTGTGTTTAGAACTGGTAGACAAAGCCTAACATTTACCTGTCCTATTTTGATTTATCCTGTTGACTCACATGGAATGACCAGTAGCATTTTATACTGTAGCATGCATAATTCTTGTCTAATTCATTTCACTTCAGTAGAAGGCAGCTTCTTTCATGCTGTTTTGCGGAGAGTTGTGCTAAGCTCAACTCTGTCTAGAAATTGAATGGATTCACAAATAATTTTGCTGAGTCCAATGTGTTGACAAATTGACACGTAATTAGTGCTCCTATTCCCAGCTGGGTTCAGTGCAGCGGGGTCTGTACTAATTAGCTTTGTGGTTTCCTGATTGTTTGATGGCCGTATGAATGGGAAATTTCTCGGAAGTACAGTCTTAGAAATGGCTTAAATCATTATCGGGCCTGAAGATGAATGAATCAAGTAGTTTGTGGTCTCATCAGGTACTTGTGAATCTTCAAGTTGGGTGGTGATTTATCTGAGACTGTAAATCAAATCATATCAGATCAAGCTGCAGAGGTTGAGTGTGTCCTTTGTCGCCTGTGGAAGGAATCGGACTTGCCTGGATGGAAAAAAAAAAAAAAAAATTGGTCAAGTGCCGGTACAAAATCAAGCAGACAGATCAAAGCCTTGAGCAGCTCTGACCATAAATCTTATTTTGTCTAGAGAGATGATGAGGTGGTTGATGAGATTCCAAGGTCTAGTGTGCACCATACTGTGATTTCATATTCTGTATGATGTCAGATCAATTTTAATGGACTTGCATCTGATTAAGGGAATGAGAAAACAAGACTAGAGGCTGCCTTACAACAATATAACATGTATTGAATCTTTGAGATAAATGTGTGCTCTTGTGTGCTTATGAGGAGTATATTAGGGGAAAATTCTGTTAGTTTTAAAAGAGTACAGATGATTAAAGACTCCCTGCTCAACTTTCCTCTTTTTTCTTCTAATTCAATTTAATTCAATATGCTTTAAGTCATGTTCAGAATTTCCAGATGAAGTTTAAAAATTATACTAGGGACACAAAGACAAATTGTCTGCTGTGGGTATTTTCCTTTCAGAAATGCCTCGATGTGTTGAGTGAAGCGTGACAGCTCCCCTGTAAAAATACAGACTAGTAAGACATCAGGAATGGAAGCAGAGGAGGAGGAGGAGAAAAAAGTATTGAATTAGATGGAGACAAAAGTGACTGCTGATGTAATGTCCTTTACTTGAAATTTCCTACTTGCCAAAATTGATTACACAGTTAATGTGTTCATAAATGAATACTTAGGTTTAGTGTGTGGCAGACACCCCATTCATGTACAGAACATTCACTTCCCGTGCCTTTGAAAAAAAATCTAATATGGCATCATATAATGTAGTTATGATGTGCATTGTGTATGTGCTTTCATTTGATTTCCCACCTATTGTTGGTATTCTCTCATATGCAGTGCATATCATAAGAGATAAATGGACTTTAATTTACTTTGATGGCATGGCAACTTGCCATATCAGTTTAAAACCAGTTCTTCTCAGGCAGAATAGATCAACTTCTTTGCTGAATCCAGGTTTTGAATTTCCCCGAGTCCTCTTTTGGACGGTGCCGCAGCCTTTGTTTTGATAAATGTACAGTTTGTATTTGTACGATTTTACACTATTACCGCCTGGTAGTTAAACGCTCAATGTGACATAGACCTGATAAATCTCTTGATCTGAAAGTATCAAAAGAGATCGCTTCTGCTTCAGATTGTCATTAGGCTGTCTGCTCTTGATTGATGGCCACTTGTCGGCAGTAAGCTATCTGCTCCCTGGAGTTCAAGGGCTTTTCGTTTATGGAGTGAAAGAGAAACATATTACTGCCTGGCTCGTAAATAGTCAGAAGTCAGCTAGCTGTGGCTCTCCTTTCCCTATTTACCCCCCTCCCCCATAAAAAAAGGAGTAAAATGCCAAATGAAAGAAACAAAAATGGAAGCAGTGAGGTTAATTTTAAGCTTCATGTATACAGCTTGTATGTTGCACTATAGCCTGCATCACAGTCTGTGAGCTATAGTAGTAATCCATAAGCAATATTCTGTCGAATGCAAGAAATGTGCTAGACTTGCGAGAGGCTACCCCCTGCTGTATTTCCAGCCGACTGGGGAATCTTATGTGCATGTCAGTTTCATTCACTACTGAAAATCATAAATTTATGAAATGTATGTCAAAAGGAAGGCTAAGAAAAGTGGGCTTATGAAAAAATGAAAAAAAAAAAAACAGCCAGAAAATGCTGCATAAAGACAAAGCAAAAAGCAACAACTTCTATCAAGGCATTTCAGATTTAATCTTCCTTTTGCAAAGTGAAGTGAGATGTGATGAAAATTTCTGTGAGATAAAGGAGAGTTCAAATTCATATTTTTTACTTCCTTCATTTCTTGGGGAAACTATGTCATAAGTCTGTTATAAAGGCAGGTGCAATTTGTTTTTTTTTTTTTTTCCAGGCAGTAGAGGGATTTTACAGTATTTGTAGATACTCTTTATTTTTTTTATTTTGAATATATGCATGGATTATGCATGAATTTATCAACATGACTGATAAGATCAATTTTTGACAAGTATAATTCAAAGGCTTGTTCAAGGAAGTAAGCATTCATCAAATTGTTACATGTCTTGTCAGAAATGGAGACCATTTGTTGGTATGATGTGTGCTGTCTCTTTAAACTTTAAAAATTGATTTTACCTTTTGATTTTGACAGCTTAACTTTCAAGATCAGTAATTATGTGAATGGAAAACGAAAATAAGTATGGTGCAAGGATGAAGATCCATAGTCACCGCTGTTTGACCAATGGTTGATCAAATCTTCTCCTCGTGTTGATGGTCATCAAATGTTGGTCTAGATGACCACCTGTGGGATGGTTCATCTTGGGTTTAGCTGATGAAAGTATCAAGATGATCCTCCCTTGCAATGATTCCAACATAATTATAAACCAGCAAGTAAAATGCTTGTAGGTTTTTTGTCTGCCCGGCTCCTGCCTTGCTAATTACATATAGCGCAAGTACTTTGAACTTTGAACTTTATTCTGTTTCATTAAAAAACATAACTTTTGTACATAACAAACAGAGGACAGTAAACAAGTATGCAAACATGTAATACATAAGATTTGATAATTATGAATGAAATATGGAAAGTACAAAAGACCAGGGGTCTTGCAAGCCTTGAAAGTAGTGCAATTCTTCCATGAAGCATGTCCCTGGAAGTAAGAAACCTGACGTTCTTGGCTGTAAGAGAAAAACAACGAGCGGGACTGCGATTCATGATGAACTGGTCTTCCCTCATCCCCCTCCCCTTTCCCCTCCCCCACCTCTGTGGAAGAAACAGAATGTACCTGCCCAGCAGAGGGTGAAGAGTGTTTAGGGATGAGCTATTATCTTGACATGTTGGGAGTCTTGCGAGAATTGTATCCTGTCCCCCCATCCTTCCTGAGCAGAGTCCACTGAGCGATAGAGCATGGGTAACTCTGTACTTTTTGCTCATGATCTATGGAAGATATGTACATGTTTGTGCAGGCTTCGCTGATAGTGACCTTTCCAATAAGTACAATGAGATAAGACTCCTATCACCTCGTCCGCCCCACCTTCCTCCAAGAAAATGACAGATGAACTATCTCATTCCCTGCTCGAAAGACAGAGAGAACGCGAGAGTGGTGACGATATCAAATAAAGTTAATCTCTGGCTTTCAGTATCTTAAAGTCTTCTGTTGGCTTGCAAATTGATGCAGGTATAACGCTAGGGCTGCGCTTTTTCAGTATGATTTGATATAGCAATAATATATAAATATAGTTTTACAGTAGTTATGTCATTAATGCACAATGCCATCCTGAAGATAGTTCCATGATGTAGTAATCAATATGCACTTTAGTAAGTTATATTTCTGTGTGCATGTAAAGCATTTGGTTACAGAAGGGACTTCTAGTTTTTCCTTCACTCTTTATGATATTGATCGAAGGAAAATGTTGTAGCATCACGAGCGTAAGATATGCTGGTTAAGTATTTATATTTTCTCGTATGAATCATTTCACAGTATTGAATCAAAGTTTCATCAGATCAGAAGAGTGTGGAGACAGATTTCTTGTCCCAATTTCAATGGCTCACATTGAGCTTTCATAGATTCAGTCACATCAAATCCATTTTCACCATACTGAGTCGGCCAGATGTTACTGCAACAGTAAACATACCACTGAATTTACGCGGCTGTCGTTTTCTGCCACTGAATAAATGTAGTGATTAACAGGGCATTCCCATGCAATGAGTGCGAGATGGGTAATTGGTTTGAATCACATCAAGCAGTCTGTAGGAAGACAATGAATTGGAATGTGGAAACAGTCGATCCTGAAGCGCGTGATGCTTTTTAGCTCCTTTCACAATGGTATGCCCATTCAAGCAACTGTAAAGCAAACTTAAATATCTGCTTCTACCACTTTCACCATGGTAGAAGTGCGTTGACCCATGATTAGCCATTGGTTTGATGGACAATCAGTCAAATGGAATGTTATGCCTGAAAAGGTGAGTGACAAGAAGCATTTTAAGTATGTATTTCAACTGCTGCATGATATTGATTTAACGCCTATTATCAAACAATGAACCGAAACTTGCATCATAAGCTCTGTCACAACTTTTCACAAGTCATAATCATTGACACGGAGATCCACAGAGTGAAGATATCCATGAAGTTCTCACTGATGAATGACAAATTGGCAAAAGTCCACATATTCACCTAATGTACTCTACCCCAGCTTTTCTGCAGACCGCTGAATGAGATATTTTGCCCAGTGCAGCAAGAAACCAAATCCTGGAGTTGTCTGGCTCGCACACAAGGACACGAAATAACAAGTGCAACAACCCAGCAATGTCAAGCCCGTCCGTGCTGCCTATGAAAGACAAATGTGATAACACACGCCGCGTGAAGCCTAAACGCAACTGCCCAAGTGTATATGTGTGTATGTGTGTATGTGTTTGTATGTGTGTGTGGGTGTGTGTGTCTGGTCGTGGGTTCTCCACTGGCTGCACGTTTCTCCATCATCGCTTCTGTCTCTCTCTATCTCTCCATCTCTCCCTTATTCTCTCCTTCTCTCTTCTGGCTTCTCTCTCTCCCTCTCCCTCCCTCTCTGTCTTCCTTCCATTCACTCTCATCACTTTTGTACTGACGGAAGGGTTTTAAAATTCTCCGGCAGGCTAAACTAGTGTGTTAACATTAGTCCAGCAGGGTTCGTGACCGCAATGGATTTGTCCTCGATTCTCGCTCGCATGGTGACGGCGTGTTAGCAGGCTTGGACATTCACCACGTTCGGCTCATCCTTATGCACATATATCCAGATTTTCTTGTCAATGGATATATAGCGGCGATATCTCGGCAACGGCGCAAATTGATTTCTTCTCAGTCTGTTGTGTGCCTTTGAGCTATGCACTCTATCTCCTCGGCCAAAGGATATCATTTCAATGCTGCCAGCGCATTCTATGCATTTTGTCCACTGAATGCTTTTCTTCGTCGGTCTAATCGCTGGAGCCACGAGCTCAGTGTTTGTTGCTTCACAAAGACCTGGCCATGTGTGCATGACATTTTGTGAATGAGTGGAAATAGTCTTTTCATCTTGCCAGAGAGCATTTACCTACCCAAGGACTTTCAGAACCAAGGCGGATACAGAGTCTACTCAGTCGTGTGCCATCTCTCTGTACTGTCTGCGTCTTTAAAAATGACATACAGCACGTTGTCTACTCACTCACAACATTAGGAAGAAAACCGGCATTCTTTGCACTTGCCCTCGTCTGATCACAATCCCCTGTAAAGAAATTAAGGAAGAAAAGGGGGGAAAAAAGGGGGACAAATCTTCGCTTATGCCTATCCCCCGCCCCACCTCCGACCACCGGCCCCACTATAACCAAATATCTGGATTGCCCTATTACTACCGTGCCCCGTACCGACACACAACTGGATGAATGAAGAGGGAGATCAGAGAAGGCCCCGGGGGATTTTGGCACACGTGTGAGTCTGAGTAAGGCATTGTGAGCTGCGGAGCCGCCTCTACGGCCATTCATCGGTCGCTGCTGCTGCCTGCCGCTTCGGCCGGGCTGCTCACCACGAGGGGGCTGACATGTTAGTGGCCAGGATGAAGTCGTACTTGCCAGCAGGTAACGTGAGATCTGTGTGTCATCTCTGCCTTGTGCTGTGCCAGGCAGTGCAGAGCGGGCCCTGCTTGTCGGTGCAGTGAACGGCACTTGCCTGTTCTTCCATTGCCAATTAGGAATGTGAAAAGTATTATAGTCTGCAGAGTGTTTGGTAATCAACACTCATTAATGTGCCCGTTGCATTTACCTTGACGAGTGTCCTATGGTGATGTGATGCATTATCTGTATTCTTCACCAAATTAATCCATTAACAAACGTCATGCTGAGATTGTGAAATTGTTCACTTAGCATCAATTACATGGGTTATCGTGATTGCTAAAACACATACAGGAAGAGACTTGCAGTGTTGGTGGTGCCTTCCTATTCAAGTTCATCTCCACAAATCATTGGTATCATGATATCTATATCCTTAAAATTTGTAATTAAAAGACAGAAGGTGATGACATTAGTCAAGCTTGAACAAAGTATAATGGTACGATAAACTGTATCATGATTGCTTTTTAGATAATTGTTTTGTATAAGTGAAGTGCAGAAATCACATTCCATAGGTTTCTGATAAGTAGTATGTTTGTCTTTAGTATGTCACATCGCTAGGCATATGATTTCAGATTTTTTTTTCTTTTCTGCTGGAGAGAACATCAATGTTTTTGGTGGTTTCAATAATTTTCTGGAAGGAATTAACAGCACCAGAGGATGAAAGAAACAAAAAATTGTTTCCAAGCAAGTAACAAGGTGTATAATGTTGTGTGTAAAATCATTTAGATTTATATCACAATGGTGGGTGAATGGTTGTGAAATCTATCTAGAGAAGTCTCTACAATGCAGGAGGTATCAAACTTGTCAGTAAGAAAGTGATCATTTTCATCAATTTTACCTATGTTTTTTTTTATATATTAATTTTCATAAGTTCTTTTTGTTTCTAAATATGTAATTGTTTTGGGTACGTATAATTCAAACAGAAATTAAGCAGACAGTTTTGTATTGCAGCACAGTAGAGAATATATCACTGCATTATAGGGTATGATATGATGTAGAGTGCTTTGAAACAGCTTATAGCTTGTAAGTGCACTTCATTGTATATAAATGTAATTTTTGTATTGTCTTTAAAACCACAAGTCTTTTAGCTTCTGGTGCCCTAAAGGTTAGCATCCATCTTGATATATTAACATCCTTGAGCACTTTGAAAAAAAAAAATGAGTAACATACTGTTTTGTGCTTTCTTTCTTTATTTTTTCATAGATATGAATGTTTAAAGGAATTGTGTTAGTAGTCTTTAAAGGTCCTGTTTACCTTTGGGAGCAGTGATTTCAAAAAAGTTCAAGATATCACATTTGATGCATATGTTTAGGTCTGTTGTATCACAAAGCATCCTACGATATAAAATTTTTGCAATAAAGCCTAAAATATAAGGAGATATAAGTGGGTTTTTTTTTTCCAATAAACCATAACTGTATACGGTTTAGTCTGGAAACATTCTTATTATAACTATTGTTTACATTTTGTGTATTTAACAACACTTAACATCGATTATACGGATTCAACACTTAACATCGATTATACGGATTCAATTTTTTTTACAGTGGTTGTTTCTATCCCTGACTCACATTTTAGAACTATTTTAAAGCACTGATGCTGGGTTTTTGTTTCATCTGCAAATGGTAAATTATGCCTTTAATCGATTAAATGTGAGTGAGGTATTATTTCTGGAAGAGCCCATCTACCACTCATATCACCTATTTTGAACATTTGGTTACCGAGTAAGAGTAGATTGTTAGATCGATCATCATCTTGTATATGCTAGACTAGACCTGTCTCATTATTTCTCTTGCCTAAGGGGCACAGGGAATATAATTCCAGTAGCAAACTCATTTGCAATATTCATGACATTCTAAAAAACAGAAGTGAGTTGTATCTCCTGACAAAGGTTATATAAGATTTATGGCACCCTCCTTGAAAAAAAAGCAAGAGTGCAAGTTAAAACTGAGTAAAATATATAATGTAAAAACAGTCAAGAAATATTGAGAATCCTAGATCATTTCTCTTTGTGGCTGTGGCTTTCTCATCTCGCTCATAATTTATGAATTGTTCCATGTGTCACTATATACAACCTTTGCAATCAACCTTTTCGCAAAATTACTTGTAACTGAGGTAACTGAAAAACTCAATAGGTCCTCATGAAAATATGATGTGAATATTCAAGTGTGAACTACATGTAGGTGCGTATTGAAATGTGGAGGTCAATTCATATTCCTTTCAACAAGATTAATAAAGGCCTTCACTTTCATGTAAATTACAACTTTCTGTTTGGCTGTTTGTAACAGCTCTTCAATCAAAAAAAAAAAAAATGCCATGTTTTGAAATGTTTACGGTTCAGAGGTCATTTGCAGACCATTGATGGCTGTGAACTGGCTTAAAGGTCCTGTTTACCTTTGGGAGCAGTGATATAAAAAAAAACGTTCAAGATAACACTTTTGATGCATATGTGTAGGTCAGTTGTACCACAAAACATCCTACCATATAAAATTTTTGCAATAAAGCCTGAAATATAAGGAGCTATCACTATTTTTCTCATTGATTCATAACTGTAGATGGTTTAGTCTAGAAACACTTTTATTATAACTATTGTTCACATTTTGTATATTTAACAGTGCTTAACATGGATTATACTGGTTCAAATTTTTACATTGGTTGTTTCTTTCCCTAACACATTTTAGAACTATTTTGAATCACTAATGCTGGGTTTTTGTTTTATCTGCAAATGGCAAATTATGCCTTTAATGTGTTGTGTAAGCAAGACCATGTCCCTCTAGACACATCCAGTTTTTTGGTGTTTTTTTTTTTTGTGTGTGTGTGTGTGGTTTTTTGTTTTTTGTTTTTTTTGGGGGGGGGGTAGGGAGTTGAATGGCACTTAAAAAGATTCAGGGAATGCGAGACTATCATAATTATTTATTTGATTGAATGATACATTTTTTCATACCTGGACTGAGCATAGGGTGAGAACATTTTGCCCCTATGACCCCTTAGGGACAGATTGAACAAATTGTGTTCATCATGTTCATGTCAAGTGGTAAGTAAGCTAATAGCATGCTTGGCTCACCAGGATTTGTCTTGTGATTAATGCCAGTAGATGGACTACAAAGTAGAGGAGCATACTCCACTACTGAAACGTGCTGAGCCCATATGAATAGATTAGTTATGTGTATCAGCAGTATAGTCATTGATGCTGAACATACTTGAAAAGACCGCTGCAAACTTCGGAAAAGAAAGATCCCTTAGGAAGTAGCATTAGAATGTACCAGATCTTACTGGAAGTGGAACATTGCTTCAATTGTCATCGGTGTTTTTATGACAACATTTGGCGAAGGCAATTTATTCATGCTCACTGGGCGCAGCTGCACACGGGCTTGGGTTGAATACGTGCATGTGTGCAAGAGACCTTCAATTCTCTGTTCATTGTCAAGGTCACTGTACTATTTCCGCTGTGCCTAGATAAAGGAAAAAAGTATCAGAACTGGACAAACCTTGACATTAACCTTGAACATTGTTCTGTATTACAGCTTTTATGTCAGGACAGTTATGTGAATATCTGGTGAAACGATAAACATTTTACTTGTGTTTTAGTACATGCTAAAAGTGCCTAATAATTGTGACAAGAATGCACAATGTGTACGTTTCAATGTCAATGTACTAGAGGTGTAATGTTGATATTCAAGAAGATAACCAGATGATCTACATCTGTAATCTCTCTTCTCTTCATGAGCGAATTTTTTTGCTGTATGTCAATTTATGAGATGTGCAGAACTTGATTTTGTAGCCTTGCAATGTTTATTTATGATTTTATGGGTGCATTTATCTAAAAATTTTCTGAGGTAGAATCATGATCCTAAACGCGTTTCAGGCGATGGTTAAATAAAGGCAACCGTGTTTTCAAACACGTTTAGAAACACCGATTTGAAATGCTTTTGAGACCACAATCGTCTTTCTGCAAGTAGATAAACGCAATGCTATTTTGAAACAAGTTTATATCTCAAGGTCAACTGCCAGCAGTTTCCGGTTGTGTTTTCTACTTATTTTTTTTTGTGTGAATGATGAGGCATGTTTGGTAGTACGCAGTTGACCTTTACTTTTCATGTCAAACAGCGCAAAGCGGCTGCACAGTGACAACACTCAAATCATGATTGTACGGTGGCTTGATAAATGCAGCACCCCGAGAATCATGTTTCAAACCATGTTCGTAAATGCCATTTGAAATGCGTTTTAACACATGATTCTCTCTCTCTCATGTTAGATAAACGCAGCCTATCATGATTGACTCAATATTCATTGTTTCTGTTCTGTAAGCCAACTCTTGTCCGTAGGACGAATTATGTAAACATGATTCCATGGAGAATGTTATGATTGCACTTTTGTCACCTCGTTTGCAAAACATATCTGTTCCATTTTTTTTTTCTTTTTCATTTTAATTTGGATCTGACCGGTAATGCACTTTTCATTACTTCCTCCATGGCAACAACTTTGTGAGAAGAGAGAGAGAGAAAAAATCCCCCTGCAATCCGCTTTCCTTTTGTCCATGTCCAACTACTTGCAGAGGAAATGATCTATGTTATCTGTCCCTCCCTACCAACCCCCCCCCCCCCCTCCCATTTCATCACAAAGAACTTAGTGGAATTACACAGCAGAAGGAGAACAACAAATCTACACCTAATCTACTAATTCAAAGAATGTATGTTGTCACAGCTATGAGTGCATCCGTATCATAACACAGAGAAAGTGCTGGTATAATGTGGTCAGTAATGAGAGATACTACCTCATAGTATGTAGTTTTATAGTTGCCTACACTGAACTTCCTGACTGTGGATATCCTGGTCTGAAGGTGACACGGAGGTAGATGAGTTATAGCTCAAAGAATGGCAACATGATTTGCGTGTTCGTCACTTTGTGTCCGGGTCTTTAATTGTTTGTTAGTTTTTCTCCCAGTATATATCTGGATTAGCACGCATTTCTATTCTAACGAGATACTTTGAATTTAAAGACAAAACTGTGTCAATCAGTATGTCATAGATTATCAGTGGTTTCAATTGTGATGTGTTCAATGCAGAAAACTTTATACATTTGAATTTAATTGCAGTGAAAATTACCAGTTCAGGGGGGGGGGGGGGGAATCATCTTCTTTTTTCCGTTTAGAAACATATGAGCAGTAAACCCTGTATCAAACATGTATTCACATTATTGTCATTATCACACATGGACCCCACAACAAAATGATCAAATACTGTAGTAATGCTCTATAAAAAGGGACAAATGCTGTGTCTGTGTGTAAGCAAAATAGATTACAGTATTTTAAAGATGACAATAATAATAACAGTTCATATTTTATAGCACCTTTCCACTAGATACAAAGCACTATGAAATGTCATGTCATACCCGATAGGAAACAATATGTATGATTCTGTTTTCAGAGGCATTAGATTTCAAACAAAATTGCTTGTGCCCTGCATGCAGAGCTAGTGAAGGTAATAGTTGTAAGTAGTTTATGTCTAATCAAAAGAGGCATAAGATTTCAAACAAAATTGATTGTGCCCTGCGCAGTGCTAGTGAAGGTAACATAGTTCTAAATAGTTTAATGTCTATTCAAATTCATGAAATTCTTCCGTTGTTTTTTATGTGGATGTAGGGCAATTTGTCATCAGTTGCAGTTTATGTCTAATTAAAAGAGGCATGATAATTCAATCAAAATTTCTTGTGCCCTGTGTAGGGCTAGTGAAGGTAATAGTTGTAAGTAGATAAAGCAGTGATGTTTGGAATCTGGCGGCAAGTGTGAAACCAGTACAGTGTCCTCAAAAAGCAGAGCTTTCAAGAGAGCTGCAACAGTAGCACCACCATATGGGGGAAGATGGTGGGAGGTGAACTTGATGCCCACTCTCTCTCTCTCTCTCTCTCTGTCTGGGGGCAAAACAGACTAATCCACATTTCATCTGGAAGACCAGGGGAAGAGAAGAAAGGGGCTGTTTGCCTTGGTGCCCAAACCTTATTGCAGGCATTCAGTGGGCTGTGAAAATCAACACTCTGTGGTGACCCTCTGATCTTTTCACATACATACAGCGTGACAGTGCAAGAGGAATGACCTCCGCATAGGGCATGGTGGAAGAATATAGACTCAACATCGGGAGAAGAGTAGAGCTTATGTGCTCTTTTTTTCTTGTCTGGAATCCCTGAGGTGTACTCTGGAGAAAAATGATTTCAGTTTTGCCATGCCTGGCCTCTCTGGAATCTATTTGCCTCGACTACCAGAGAGTGATGGTATGGCATCAACATACAGGTGGTCTGTAGGTTCAGTGGGTCCCAACCCATTAAAATCCCATCATTCAGTCATCAAGCGCACATTGATGAGGATTGCACCACTCTAGGTTAATCACACCCTGGCATTAACAGTGGACCCCGTGGTTTGGTGATGAATTACCAGCTGGGATCATTTATTTTCTTTTACAGACGAAAGAGTATGACCATCCATTAATTTTGCAAGTTCATCTTATACTCACATCCACAATGTTCCTTTGTATCAATGTAAAATATAATGTCTGCACCAAATGTTGGAATATGCATGTATTTTCAAGAGGACGAATTCATTTATGTTGATATGACAAAAGCTTGTTTATAATGTATAAACTGATATTAGGACACTACGCTTGACCGTGTTCTTGTAAAGTAGTGAATGTCAGCGATGTCTATCACTATGTGTAGTGAAGAAGTGCTGACATAGGATATATGCAGAGAGGCATCGTAGGTACGTGCTACAAAATGCTAATCACTTGAAATATTGCTATGGAGGAGACAGTATTCCAATGGAAGTGGAATGTGAAATTTGAGGTGTGATTTTCCACATACCAGCAAATGTATCACCTCCCTCGTTTGAGAATCTTTGAGATCATACGGGATGAAACTGCTGATTTTCACTCCTGTCGTATCCTACATGCTGAATGTTTCCACAGACATGTAGATAGACCTAAAGATAGTTTTGAGGGATGTATACAAAGCACATACTTCCCTGGTGCATAAACTGTGTGTGCCACATGTTGGCTTGCATTGCAGATTACTTGACTGCTCTTTGTTTTGTTTTATGCCTTATCTGAATGTCTCTGTGTTATGTGATGTGTCAAGCTGGATGCACTAAGTATGTTATGATCGTGCAATGTATACGTTTTCGTCGTGGGATCCGAGTCCAGTATTTCTTCTTTTTTTTTTCCTCAGAGTTATCTAACTACGAGAATAACCCACTTTCAGCTGCACTCTATCCCAAAACACCTGTTGAGTACATACAGGGGTAGGGACTAATGGAGCAGTGGCAATGCCCTTCATGCTGAGGAAAAGGAGTTCAAAATGGAGATGCAGATTGCAAGGAGAATGGCCTCTACCCACAAGGGTCTGGAAAATTCATTGAGGAGAGCGACATGCTAACATAATCCGATTGGGGTGGGACTGTGGAGAGCAAGCATTCTCATGTAGCACGATAATCACAGTACTCAAGTCAAAGCATCATGATTCTCGCAGGCTGTCAGTGTGTAAAGCCGTGTAGAAAAATTCAGACAAAATGGTGTTCCTAGTGAGTAGGTAGGCCTTATACAACAAACACAGAAAAAAAGTTGACCTCACAGGAAAAGTTGATTCTTTTTTTTTTTTTTTTTGGTGGTCTCTTTTGATTTTGATACCTAGACCTTAGGTAGAAATATTATCTCTATGATGCCCATATATGCATTGTTGTGTGGTATTTTAAAGAGAGAGAACCTTATATTTATTATTCATGGCATATCTATTTGGTAAGAGTAAATGATGCTGCCACTCACTGTCTGTTGAAAGGATAGAATGATGGTAATATTTTGACTTCTTCTTCGCTCTTCATGTGTAGACTTAAAAAGACATCTGATCCTTAGAGATCTGCGGGACTAGTCTTTTCCCCTAGCCTCTTCTCTCTTAGCTTGTTGGTGCAGGCAGGAGCACAAGTCCGACCATTCAATTATGCCTGGAGGGTTCTCATGTATTTGCATGAAGGAAACAAAATACCATGAATGAAGTGCCAAAGGAAAAATATATTGCATGATTTACATGTAGAAAGAGAGATAGAGAGGGATATATTTGTGTAGATCGATAGATGGATAGATAGATAGATAAATAGATAGATAGATAGATAGATAGATAGATAGATAGATAGATAGATAGATAGACAGATAGATGGATAGATAGATAGATATGCTTTGTGGTTTTGTTTTGTGGGGTTTTTTTCAGTATCTTTAGATTTATGAAGAACTTATGAGCACCATCTATGTATGTTATGGAAATCTATCATGGCACAATATTCAGTTGGATTTGAGTCAGCTAAAAACTATACTTATAAGAAGTATTTCTCATATCATTGGATGCTATTACAGTGTACATGCTAAACATTACTTGTAATCATGGATATGAGTTGTGTCATTAAAAATTAAAGATATATTTGTATTTTGATCTGAGAAACAGAAGTATGTAATCTGTGGAGATGAAACACTGAGTACCATGGCATGTTTCTGTTTACTTGTATCAAATATCTCTGTATATGCACATAAATTAAGCTCAACTTTCCATGCACTAAAAATGAACCTTGTATCATAACATCACGTTTGATAAGCAAAATAACTGTATAATCGTAGGTACAGATTAGCGCCATCTGTCTTTGTTACTAACTGTTTCTGTATTCGATTTGAAACATGAAATGTTTGTGCATACTGGTACTTGGCTGAACAAAATCTGTATTAATCAATTTCTGGCCTCTTGATGGCAGCAGACACATTACTATGACAGTTCTAGAAAAAAAAAAAAAAAAAAAAAAACTGCTCTGCACTGAGCAAGGACATTCCTGTTCTTGAGAATATCATCAAAGGTGATGAAACCCAGAGTGACTGTATAAAGAATTGATGTTGTTTTGCTTTGTTTTGTTTTGTTTTGTTTTGTTTTGTTTGTTTGTTTGTTTGTTGTTGTTTTTTTTTTGTTTGGTTTTTTTTTGTCATGGGACTAGTGAGGTGAAGTTGTTGTTCTGTCTCTTTTGGATGTTGATATGTTTCCTTTCCTGTGTATGACATTCACTAAAGTCATTGGTCATAGTCACACAGGAGTTATCATAATGCCTGCATTTCTGACAACTGATAGGGTTTGCTATATTGTAGTGCCCAGGATATGTTTATCAGCAATTTTGTGATAACCATAGCATAGAAGAGATTCCCAAACTGTTGTGTGTCCACAAATTTGATGTTTAATTCTCATCAATTCAGGATCTGATACTACTAGGCCTGTTTTGGTGAGGTAATGTCTGCAGCTATGTATAATTGATGAATGCATCAGCACATTTCAGACAGCTCTGTGTTGGTTTGATGAACCCCTGGGGTTCATCAAACCAACACTCATTCCAGTATGTGGGACCAGGGAGGCACCTCCCAGGTGGGACAGGGTATGAACACCATGAGAAGCAGGAGAGAGAGTGTACTGCCCACGGAGGCATTCTAGTCCCATCTCAGCCTTGGATCAGTTCATGAAGCGTTTCGGCAGATTTTTTTTTTTTTTTTTTTTTTCTGACAAACTGTTATAAGCTACGGAAATTCTTGCATCTGATTGTCTGAGAACAAATTTGTCTGACAAATTTGTCAGACAAAACACTACATGAAATACCCCCCTGGGGAGCATTTCATGAAGCGTTTTGTCAGATATTTCGTCCTGTTAAAAGCTTCAGAAATCCTTGCATCTGATTGGCTGACAGCAAATTTGTCCGACAAGGTTGTCGGACAAAATGCTTCATGAAATGCCCCCCCAGATCTCTCACACCTGGTTGGTACATTCTAGATTAGTGAGGTTTAAAAGGAAATCTTGCTCCTCCAAGAGTTTTCTGAATATGCCAAACATACATAACCCCTTTAAAAATGTGAGTTAAATGATTATTGTCTTGGAGGTTAACTTATATTTCTTAACCTTTTATATGCTTTGAGTGCCGATTAGCACAGTAAAGCCGATAGCAATGTGCACACCGTCCAAAGTCCCTGACATAGGAAAGTGAAAAGGTATTTCCACTTTTAAACAGGTTTCTGAGGATTGCCATCATCAATACCCAAGGAAACTTTTATCAATGCTAAGATAGGTGTTTGCTATTTGATCGTCGGTCAAAAACGTTAGCAAACCCATGTGAACAGTTTTCAGTGTGTTTATCATACTAAATGGTTGATAAATGTTTTGTAATGATTTATTTGTAGTCGACCTGTGATGCATTCATTCATATGTGATCATGTGGAATTTTACTTTCCATGATGGATTTCAACATTGTGCTTAATTTCGCTTTTGTTTTTCTTGTGTTTCCTCCCGTACAGATGAACTGAACGAGCTCATCAAATGCATGGTGTGTGGGGATACGTCGACTGGTTTTCATTATGGTATACACTCGTGTGAAGGATGTAAGGTAGGCAATCAAGGCCCTTTAAAGGGATCGTATAGTTTTGGTTGAGACCTAATTTCAGGTTTCTAACATTTTTGGTAAGATAATGAGAAACCTCTTGTGAAATATGAAAGAGCGTGTAATTCCACGAGGAATTCAATGTTTATTTGATGAATATTGGTTTTGAAATTGCTGAGATATCCAAAACAAAGCGATTCTAGTAAAGTGTGGGACCCACACTTTATTATGATCGCTTTGTTTTACTTTGTTTTTGGATGTTTCAGTCATTCCAAGCCCGATTTTCATCAAATAAACTTTGAATTCCTCCTAGAATGATATGCGCTGTACTATTTCGTAAGTGTTTTCTTGGTATCTTGCAAAAAGTTAAAAGCCCAATTCTCATCTCCACCAATACTGTACCATCCCTTTAACACACACTCTGGGTGCGAGTGATGAAGCGGAGTGAGATGGTCCTGGGAGGACGGATGTTGATGTGACATCTAAAGCAGATCATGATCGGTGGCTGTCGATGTGATAGATGGTTTGATGGAGCTGTGATGGCGTGGTGGGAGGGACTGTGACATCATGATGCAGTATTTATACCAATTTCACCATCAGCATCATTCTTGAATGAAGCGGAATACCAGTGGAATTAGTGATAATCACCCGTACGATTTGATGCTGGCAGAATATTGGTCAGGACTACAGGAGGTGGTAATATATATATATATATATATATATGCAATGGTTGACATTTTGTAAATGATTTTGCAATTGATTCTGTGAAACAGTGCTCTAAAAAAAAAAATAAAATAAAATAACTCCCATCACATCAACCTTGTCAATTAGATAACTAGTAGAAGGATGACAGTCCATTAGAGCAATGGTAAATTCTTAATGTGTCTGTGGGATGGTGCATTAGTGATAAAACGATGAGTGGTTGAAAAGACCAGAGAGATGAGTTATCGAACCATGAAGTATTATGAACGATTGGTATGAGGGTGATGAGAGAGAGAGAGATATCATATCACAAGGTGAAGGCTGACTTATGTCATGTCTGACTCTGTCTGTCTAGACGTCTGACTACCATTCTGAGTGTAATGAAGCAAACTACTCCAAAGATACGGTAGAAAGGTACACGCTGTCGGGGGATGTAGACAAAGTTGGAGTAACTTGTTGTGGATGCCTTCATCATCATTTGTCGTCCAGATAGCTTTTGTCATCCAAATAGCTCTCCTCTTTCTAGACATCGATCTTGACATCTTGACAAGATTCATGACATCTTTTAGTTCAGTGCAAATTAGTATTTTGGGGGAGAAACTCTGAAATTCCAATAATGAAATGCTGTTATTTGAAATGAATTGTCACACATGTCAGGTGACAGAAATTGGTGCAAAAATGAAAAAAAAAAAAAACCAACAACAACAACAAATATTTGTGCTTGTCATAAGTAACACTATTTAGTGTCTTTATTCCACAAAGTTTAAAACATACCAAATTCATCTTACCTGGCTGAGCACACACACACACACACACACACACACACACACACACACACACACACACACACAAAATGAAATGAGTTATTAATTCTCGCATGAAAATTTCCACTTTTACAGTAATATGTTTGTTTATGTGAATCATCAGATGGACTAACCCAGCATAAATGATAAGAATTTGCTGGAAACCAAACACATATGCACACATACACATACAAAAATGTTTGCATATATCCACACACACAGCACAAACGTACTGGCACAAACTATTTTCACAAATAGGGCATTCCTAGAAAGGTATTTAGAGCATAGCTTTTTCCAGTTTAGAAAACATTATAGAAATTACATTGTTAGAAAAACAAAATCCTGCTTGGTTAAGATGATACATAGACTTGCATATTTACAGAAAATGTCATGATACGTATCTTTACTTTTGCTAAATTTCAAAAGAACATTTCAAGTTTCAAAAGAATAGGAATTAGTACACGAATAGCATGTTGGTTCTTTCAAAATCCAACCATGATGCTACTGCTTAGAAACGTGGAGTCAATATGGGAACTGAGAATCGATGTCCTATATGGTTTTCAGCAATGCAGTTCCTTCATTTCTGGAAATAATGAAGATTTGCATAAATTGTCAGTTTCTAGCATATTTGAGACAACAAGAATACTTTGAGGCATATGCAGACAAGGTGTAAGGGAGAAAGGTACAGAGAGAGACAAGGGAGATTAAACGCTAATATGATATGGACTGGCCTTGAGGGGTTTTACGATTATTCATTGCCTAAACTAGAATTGTACTGCCCGAGTTGAAGATGAGGGCAGTACGATTCTTGTGAGGGCAATTAATGTCATATCCCTCGAAAGAAGCCAGTCCATATTATTATTATTACCCCTTTCAGGCATCTTGAGCAGTAGCATAGATTATAACAATGTAAACTTTGTACAACTTTTCAATAGCAAATTTTCACTCCACTTCAACTCGAGCTCTACACCACTGCAACCATACCATGCACACATGCACCGCTCAGCTATGCAGCGCGTAACCACCAGCTCACACAATGGCACGATCGTCTTCTATTTTTATGTGTTAGCGTATGAAAATTTGCCCTCTGTCGCAAAACTCAGACATGCGGCACGCATTACAGCCATGCGCGCACAGTCACACATATAGCTACACATAGAAGGCAGATGCAGGGATCGTCCTCAATTCTTACGTGTGCACGTATGGGAATTTACCCTCTGTCGCGAAACCATTCCACGAGAAACTCTCATCAACAGCAAAATTTCATCACCAAGTACTCAAGTGCCCTGATGCTATATTCCCCTCATATTTAACACGTAAATCCTGTAGGCATTCTTAAAAAGGAGGATATAAGAAATTTACCCATCTTTTCCCTGCTGGCATGTAGAACGAGGGGAATACAACTTTTTAGAATCACAGCTCAAATGTCTGATTTGGGCAATAATACATTTTAGTTTAAATGGTAGATGATGAAAAGGAGCTTAGAATACAGAGAGAAGAATGAGGGGAAGTTGACATAGCAGGAGGTCAGGGATATCAGCCCATTGGATGAGAGAAACTGAACAGTGTCCACAATACAGCTACAGTGTACACTACTTCTCGAGGTCTGCCAGGCCATGCCAACACTGATTTCCAGCTGATTGTATTCTACATTTAATTACCCTGATACACCATTGTGAGCAAGGCTTAGCTTTGTCCTGTGGATGGACGTCAAAGCCACCAGTGCCCAAATTGCGCTCACATAATATTGAGATACCACCTCGGAACCCTCCCCTTTTACACCACCTAATTTGTAGTTTCCCAGAGGCAGTGACCTTCTGGCTCTAAAACAAGCCATGGAAAGGCTTTCCTTCATTGTCATTACTCGTGTAGCATACATATTTCATGAACTTGTCGTACAGCGCGAGGGGGATCAAGATTGTCTTTAACAAAATAAGTTTCCCTCTCCCTCGGCCGGCCGGCCGTTATATGACATTGGAAGTGCAAGGGGAAGCTATGTGGCACCAGTGGGTGTGTATGCAGGATGGTGAATCATTTCTTGGACCTTGTCAATCTATCATAGTGCTGCTAACCATTCAATTATTCAGGCCACAAAGCTCAGGAGGGTGAGATTGAAATTGCATGCATATGTTTGGCTATCAGCTCTGGTATAGGAGATAGATCAGAAGGAAATTGAGGAGGACGAGGAGGAGGAGGAGGAGGAGGGGGGAGGGGAAGGAGGAGATGGGGACTCTAAAGACACTGGGGGTCATCCCCTGCCAAGGTGGTGTTTAATGATCCAGAGATTAGGATGCAAAATGGAAGAGCTCTGGTGATTGACCCTCATCACTAGTTTGTGGCAGCTTAGGCTGCATTTATCATCTTTCCCCTGTTTGAAACACATTTCAATACCCACTATCAAAACGTGTTTGCAAAGGCCTTTCGCATCGTGTTCCTTACGTTGTTGGTTGCATTCATCAACTCAATTGCGAGTCAAGAGGAAGGCGCTTCCATTGCACTGTTTGACCCAAGGAGCCGAGGTCCTATAGTTGGCATGAGTACTAGGTCCAAGCTATAAACGTGTTTCAAAACGACTTTGTGTTTATCACCTCTGCCAAAACGCTTTTCTGGCTCAAATGCATTTGAGATCACACTTTTTGTAATCATTCAAAAGGATATCTCTAACCCCAAGATCCAAACCACTTTGCATTTATCATTTGCCCAAATATCCTTAAGTCATTTGGAAACTTGAATTCTATGCCAGAATTGAGATGATGAATGCACCCTTTGTCTATTAATCAGCCACTCACAGCAATGCCATCAGATTAGCTTATCTGGCTAGATCAAAACTTTCTAATATGTATCCAGTATAGATGGCTGCACTTGCGTGAGGGAGATAGAGAGATTAAAAAAAAGAAAAAAAAGATGTTGCAGTAGCATTGAAATTACAAGCATTATCAGTATTTGACAAACAGCCCATTTCTTGGTTGTCCATTAAATAAAACATGTTCAACCTGTTGAAGACTAGTCCCGAGTATACTCGGGCAGGCATCTATGGGAAATGTGTGCTGTAGCAAAATCAGCCCGTCCTCAACGGGTTAATGCTGTCAATCTAGCGTATGCATGCACCTCAATGCCAGAAGGTGAAATAAAGAAACTTGCATAGTTTTATGTTTGTATCAACTACGTGGAATGATCATATTTTCAGAACTGTTTTATATAACCAGTTTTATTATGATTGAATGAACGAATACTGATTTAAAGTTAACAGGCTGCTGGGCAAGCAGAAGTTGTGGTAAAAAAAAAAGAAAAGTCACCAGACTTCAAGGGGAAATCCAGTCCAAAAATAAATTAGTCTGATTAAAAAGAGTAAAATCTCGTATGAGTTCAACGGTAAGAATTTGACTGAAATCAGATGAAAAATATGGAAGTTACTAAATTTTGAAGTTTTGCTAATTTCTGCAAAACAGTTCTTGTACAGTGGATAAGAATATGCAAATAATGTCGTAACCTCACAATTTTCCATTGATCATGTACAAAAAATGATGAAAATTCAATGTTTCTGTCATTGAAGTCTAAAACATGCTATTCCTGGTTGAATAGCTTCAGAACAGTGATCAGGTAGATATATCAGGATTTGAGCCTCGGGCATAATTGGAAATTTCAAAATTTTATGTACAAACTATGTGGCAAGTTGTGAGAGGATGACATGCTCACTTTGTCATTTGCATATTCATATTGACCGTTCAAGAACTGTTCCCGCAAAAATTAGCTAAGCTTCAAAAATGTCATAACTTCTTTATTTTTCACCCGATTTCGATCAAAATTTTACCATTGAACTCATGATATTTTAGTCTTTCTTATCAGACTAACTTATATTTGGACTGGATTTTCCCCTTTAAACAGACTTCATCATTGAAGTGGCTGTATGGCAAGATATCAATTTGACAAAGTTTTACGTGTCTGAAAAACAAAAAAGTTGCAATTGGAACTAGAGAGTAATATGTCAAATCATGGGAGACGATATCTGGATGCAAATGATTCTCCTCAAGACTGTGACTCACCCAATAGGATTATCATGGATCGATGATGACCTCCAAACTCTTATCCTTTGAGCTTTGCTCATATTCAGCGATATTTTATCAACAATCTATTCAGCCTGGTAACTGCAAAATTACAAGGTCATGATTGAGCACTTGGGATGAAGGTAACTTAGTTTTAAACCCAGTTTCCTGAATATGTTTTTCTTCCATCCCAGGGGAATTAAGCTGGTGCATGGTAGGTCTGAATAAAAGGAAATCTCGATGCTCATCTGTCGGGATGAGCATTTATCGCTTGATTTTGACTGAAGAAGTCACAGATTTTTACATTTTTTGTGTGTGTTTTGTTTTTTGTTTTTTTACAATGCGTGACACTATGGATGTGCCTGTATCAGTAGAGTTGACTCCGTGTGAAAACTGTTGAGAGAGAGAGAGAGGATTATGCCATTTTGCTCACAAGGGCAGAGGTTGTTGTGGTGGTGGTGGTGTTCATGATGATGGTCTCATCATCATGCATGCTCATCATCATGCATGCTTGAAGTTTTGAGTGGAACATTCTCGACTGAGAACCAGGTGGGCATCATACGTGATGAGGAGATGATGACAACGACGATGATGATGATGACAACGATGAGGATGATGATGTTGATAATGATGGTGGTGATGATGATTATGAAAATGATGATGATGATGATGATGATGTTGATGATGACAACGATGAGGATGATGATGATGACGATGACGTTGATGATGACGACGATGTTGACGATGATGTTGATGACGACGATGACGATGATGATGACGACAATGTTGACGATGATGTTGATGACGACGATGACGATGATGATGATGTTGATGATGACGATGATCATGATCATGATCATGGTGGTGGTGGTGATGATGATAATGAAGATAAAAAATGATGGAGATGATGATGGTGATGATAACAGTGATGATGTGGTGGTGTTGGTGATGATAATGAAGAATAAGATGATGATGGTGATGATGATGAATTTATGATAAAGATTATGTTGATGATGATGCTGATAATGATAATGATTAATCAATAAAAACACTAAGGAAGAGCTTGTTGTCCAGACCTACAGATCTGCAGATTACATAATGTGGTGTTATAGTCCACTGGTACTTTTGCCTGGGACAGTTGTTCAAGTTGGAAGTGAATGATACTTATTGATGCTAAGATTTTATAAAAATGTTAGAAATTTCAAGGCATTGATATTGCTTTTTGTATTAAAAATGCATTTGAGAGTATGCACTTGTTGTGTCAAGACCATCTAATGATATGAAAGTCAAATATGTTGGTAATTTACATATCTTGCTGTTAATGATATTTCTGAGTGAATCAGATTGTCCATTCATGAGCTTATTGTAATGCTTAATTTGGCGTGACTAATGACAGACTGATCTATGAAAATTCCTTTACCCTTTCTTTAACCAAGTGAGGAAATTTCACAAAAGAAGGTCATTTTATTCAGAGAATTTAATGTTATCGTTAAGAGGGTTTTAGAGTGTCCTTTGAATGTGATAAGTTTACTAACCTGCATATTTATGAAAGCTATGTCTTACCATGTCTGACATACAATTGTAAGAACAGAGATGCTCTTCCTGATACACTAGTGTTGTTAAGACTGCTTACCAACATGGTGTAATGTTTGGGGGGCCCTTTGCTTTTTGGCTTGTCAAAAGGCGCATAAAATATTCAAATGCATTCCGCCGGCCGACAGGTTCGCAGTTTGTGTGGGGTCAGAGGGGTGAACTTGAATGACAGCAGGGAGTTTTGGGGCCGCGCATGGCGACGCGTCCCATCAAACACAGGAGGCAGAAGCTCCTATCCCGTTTCAGATGCAGTAACATTGAAGTGGCCCACTCCATTCCCTTTCACCTAAAATCAAAGTGTGCCTTCCATTTCCCTCTCATCAATAAATCTCATTTTGCCCCCCTCCTCCTCCTCCTCTTAGATTTGCTAATCTCTCCAACCCCCTGTCAATTACTCCCCTCTCCAAACCGTCTCGCTGTCCGGGGGAAAAAAAAAAGAAAGGAGTTGGAATCGTAAATTGAAAGAAATGAAAATCCTTGAACTTCCCTCTCTGCGGAAGAGGGTCCTTGACATACATGTTTGTGTGTTGCACCAAACAGATATACGCCTCAGCCAGGCTTCGATACCCAGCTCCAGAGGGAGACATTAGCTCAAGTAATACATTATTTGCGGTAATGAGTATTTCACTCGAGTGTGCCTCTCTCCACAGCCACAAAGTTGCAGCCATTACGGGTCCGGCTCTCACCAGATTAGATTGGAATGAATCGAGAAACTTTATTGGATGGGGGGTAAGGGCAGGGGGCATAGGTCACATACACTAATCAACCTGTCTCTTATAAGGTATATGTGGTTCAGCATGGCTATTGATTCACAATGTCATGCCACCTTACTGCTAATAATCTGTCTCAAATATCAGTGTAGTGCAAAGTGGTTGCAAAGACATTGCTTTCTGATGCAATCATCAGTAATCTATCAGATGTACACCTGTTCGTCAGAGCTTTTCCTTGGCACAATATCCAGAGCTCCAATGTTACGATATTGAATGCACGTCTAAATCACGTACATACATGTTATTTTTCTACATGAAGTATTGTAGATCCAGCTGGGAAAGGACAGGTGTACCCTCCTCATTTTATTTTGATCATCAAGCTTTTCTGAGTTAAACAATGCTTTCTCGTGGGACTGTGTTGTGTCTCTCTCCAGCCATTTTTTTTTTCATATAAATATAAAAAAAAATCTTTGATATATTTTGATAGTGTATCTCCAAGCCTGTTGTTTGAAGTCCTCATGCCCCTCACTCATTTTTTTTTTCTGTGACATGTTAATGCTTCTTTAGTATTATGGCAAACTTATTCTGTGCTGAACAAAATGCGGCAGTGCCCTTTCCTGTTGGATCCATGTATTATGGATGTTGCAGAATTTATCTTTGCTTCGAAAATCAAAGCTTTTAAATATGTGTCTTGGCTCGGACATTAATCATCTCTCTGCAAGTGTATTTATGGCTGCATTTTTCATATTTTGCCAACACTGCTGCATGACAGGAATAATTCAGTTTCCGGTACGTAAATATGCATCAGACCCCGACAAGTGGGTGTGTGAATAAGTGGAAAATCAAATTGGCGCGTGACAAATGGAACAGGCATCTAAAATAGATGGCAAAAATCCCCCCACTACAACTCACTGTCAAATCCCTTGAAGGTAAGAGTAGGATTATCCCCTGATTAAGGTCCATAGAGCCTGCCAGATCAAGGTATCAACTCCCTCAATCCACGCAAAGAGAGTGAAAAAGGATGTCAAAGTTCATGAGCAGGACAATTTTGTAAGAGAAATTTAAGCCTGTGGTCGTTGTTGATATCGTCCTTGAAGTGTGTATGTGTTCGCAGTGTTTAGTATCTCAATGAAGGTTATTGATGTCAAGATCTTGTAGTCAGAATAGTATCCTCCTATAAAAGGCCAGGTTCCTCAGGGACAGAGTTAAAACCTCCTAGGCTGCCAATTACTCAACATTGCTTACTGGCTGCCCATAAAAAATACTGCCTCTGTTTTGTGATCACGTGTGAACTGTATTAAAGAGAAATAAAATCCACACAGAAGCTATCAGCTTATTAAGACCTTGAGAATGGAGTGTCTCCAGTGTCAGTATAAGCAGCGAGTTTGAAAAATTTGATCTTCGAGGAAAGTGCGAAGCTAGTGACTGATAAATGTACAAATTAGTGTGGAATATTATGCAAAAGACTCTGCATTTGCATTGACCAAGGCAGTGCTGGACTCTTTTTCTTTCTCATTGACGTATGTTCAAGTGGTCATAGTTTTTCATGTATTACAAGTTATCTTAATGAAGTGGCAATGGCGAACATAGAATCAGCAGTATATTGGTTGCAATTGATGAAATCTGTAGCGAAATTGGGCAGATATGAAGAAAGATATAATGTGAATATACAGGGCACCTTGAAAGCATCATCCACTTATAGGACCTTAAAAATTACTCTCACTTGATGGTCACAATACTGGTGTTGAACTCAATACTGAAGAGGCAGGAAAAATCATTGTTTTTGGACTTTGTATAAAGGAATCAAACTCCCCCAGTCATAGTCTTAAAGATTGTCTTGACATATAGAAATTAGAATAGGAAGATTCTGCAAAGTGATGTCACAGTCTTATCAACATTGCAGCTATGTTGAATTGCTCATATCACGCCATGAAAGATTACACAATACATAAACTGGTCACAAGATTGTGTTACTTTTCATTAATTTTCATGAATCTTTTTTTTTTTTTTTGTTACTGCATTCATTCCAAGATTCTGTCTGTGTGTGTGTATGTGGTAAGCTTTGTCCAGTTCTGCTCCAAATGACGAATGTGTCTCTTAGTTTTTGCCCTGATTTTTCAACATTCTTTACTAATGAACAAAGTCTGCATGCAATCAAACTCTTTTAAGGAGTATGTTCGGTTCTTCATAGCTGTGCACACGCAACCCCTGCTTGTCAGGCGGTAGACAGGTAGTGAAGAAAATGCGATGAGAAGTCAGTTCACTCGGGAGTGTTTGGTGAAATCAAATACAAAGAAGATTCTCCTGCAGGAGGGGCCTAAAACCTCCCTGTGTCTTATAAAAAAAAAATGCTCTTACGAGGTAAACTCCACTGCCCATTACCGAGAGTGATGCAGTCTAGCATTAAGTTATACTCTGTGTTACAGGGATTGCCGGGCCGCTTCATCGAGGCACGGCCACGCTGTTAACCCTGCGTATTTGCCGTAAGACGCTAATCATTTCTCCCCCCATTCTTGTTTGTCCCCTTCTGATTGGCAGGGCTTCTTTAGGCGAAGTCTCAACCAGCATGAATCATACACATGTTCAAACAACGGCCAGTGTGAAATCTCACTCTACACGAGAAACCAATGTCAACTCTGCCGATGGAAGAAATGCCTGGGTGTTGGGATGTCAAAAGACGGTGAGTATCCCAGTATACCTCCATCCAGAGACCAGGCTTGGAGGAAGGATGGGGGAAATGGAGAGAATGGAAAGGGACGCATTGAATGAGATGGAAATCGTATAGGAGACGGTGAAAGGCAGACGAGAAGAACAAAATACAATGGGATTCTATGGAATTGAAACTTAGAGGGTGGCGTTTGGCAATATCTCTTTATTGATCAAGGAACAGAAAAGTGATACCCTATTGATTAGCAACAGTCGCAGCCATAGTTGCCATCCGATCACAAAAAAAAAACCTGAAAACTGATACCCCACAGATAATCAGCAATCACATTCGCCATTTTTGTCGAAATTGGGAAAGATACATGGTAATGCAGTTTAAAGATTCAACACTTCATCGTCATGTCGGGGTTGCTCCTCCTGAAAATGTAAGCCAGAATATTGCATGCTAGATATCATTGAGTCATCTTTCCATCCACTTTTCATGCGGTAGACATAATGACATAAATATATACTCATCTCTATCAAAGGTTTGTCTTAATGTTACACAAATCACCTTTCAACAAAATATAATGTATTTTCCTTATCTCAGTGTGATGGTAATGATAGTGTCAAAGGTGATGATGATTATGAATTCATAAGTGATGACAGTGATGATATTGTTGATGGTATATGATATGATATACTAGGATAATAAGTAACATAATCGTACAAGTTCCTTCATTACTGTAAAGCAAGACTTTTGTGCATGATATCTTCACGAATTGGAGCTGACGGCCTTTTTACAGCATGAAATTTTTGTGAATTGTCACTGGCATTCAGTGCAGAGTGCAAACAAGAACTTTCACATGCACTTTAATTTTGCGAATCTTGGCTCTTGTGAAATTCGCAAAATTAAACTGCATGCGAACATTCCTTGTTTTACAGTATTTGAGAGAGGAAGATATTTATTTGTGGTGATATGAGCACATCAGCAGGGAATACAGTGCAATGTAGAATATTTTGAGTAATTACAGGTATGTGAACTAGGTTGTTATCGATGCCAAAATTCAAAGAAAAAAATGTAAAAAGTGATCATAATGAATTTAGTGAGAGAGGGAGAGGGAGAGAGAGAGAGGGAAGTGATGTACTTGTTCAGAAATAAAGTTAAATTCTGGTTTATTGGATTGTCAAGGTCAGGTGGGAAAAGGTAAAGGAAGGATATTGGGGCCACAGAGGTCTGAGGTCTGAATAGATACGAATGCACTTTGTTCTTGTGCACGAGGGTCCGGTCACAAATTTTGACGCCCGTTTACGTTTTGATAACTGCATTGTCAGCTGACCTTGATTGTTGATGAGGGGAGAATGAACAGGCAGGGCTCTTTACGGTGTGTAATGATGAGCTGGATGTCACACCTGCCTATAGACTATATCATGAGAGTGGCATCCCGTAAACATGGGGGGGAAACTCGGCAGAATACATTCATCTGGCACCGTGGCCTAGTCTAGAGTTTCAGCCAGTTAAAGGTCCTGTTTACCTTTGGGAACAGTGATTTCAAAAATGTTTAAGATATCACATTTGATGCATATGTGTATGTCTGTTGTACCACAAAACATCCTACCATATAAAATTTTTGCAATGAAGCCTGAAATATAAGGAGATATCAGTATTTTCCTCAATAAACCATAACTGTAGAAATAATATTACCTTTAACATATGTCAGTGACGAGTCAAGGAAATGTGCACTTTTTTGCCCCCCCCCCAAAAAAAAAAAAAAAAAAAATGAAATTTTCTTTTTATGCAGTTCCTTATGTCATTCGACGCATGTGACATCATACACTGCAGTAGTCTTGTCATCCAGCAGTGGCTGTGCAGATACTTTAAAGGGGATGGCCAGTAACTGATCAGTGGGAATCAGTGGGAATGCTGGGGGATGATTGTTCCAATCCGGGGCGATCGTTAACAGCCCGTTAACGATCGCCCTGACACTGTGCAGGCATGTTAACCTGGAAACATTGAACTGCACATTACTTGAATATGAGACCATTCTGAAGCTAATAATTTTCACATAACAATAGATATATAATGTACTTTTAAATGAATCCAACAAGGATTGGAACAATCATCCCCCAGCATTCCCACTGATTCCCACTGATAAGTTGATACTAGCCATCCCCTTTAAAAATTCATAACTTTGGAACGGATTGTCCGATTTTCCCCAAACTTTCACTGATGTGTTTTACTAAAACTACTGCAACCACTCAATCCACATATTAAGGTGGACTCTCAAGCTTTTCACTAAAATAGATGACATGGTATGCAAGTGATTTCAGCATTCAATTGAGTATGAGTGACGTTTATCTCCTTAAGTGATTGGAGGTGAGGAATGGGCTATGGTATGAACTATCGAAAGGGCAGGGCATGAGTAGCGCCTTGCGCTAATTAGTTAGGCCCATTAAATTAGGAGTTGTATCATGGTAGAGTGAAAAAAAAAAAAGAAGATAGTGTCCGAGGGGGCAAATCAGCAGATGCCTTTTGTCAGTATCCAATCATTTTCAGGAGTGAAGCGTCACAGCAGTAATTAAGTTTGGCCCTATTAAGAATGAGATGACCATCGAGCAATAACAGATTCTCTCTATGACGGCCATCTGTCTCCTGTTCATCACTCGTTTTGCCCGATTCACACTTTGTGTGCTGGTGCGTGTGGAGGTGTGTCCTAGCTATTGGCTTATTGTTCCGTGTTATTTTAGATAATGGCGTCTCTGTCAAAGTGATATTAAAAATTCTGTGATTTCTCAGTGTGTGAACCACTGTACTAATGAGCATGTAGAACAGAATCTATTAGTAACATTCATCACTCACAATGAAAGCCAAGCAGTATTCTATTAAGGCTTTCTTTTATATATCATAATACTTTAGAGGAATTTGACGTATTAGCAGGATTATAATTAGCATCCCACAATAAGATGAGGCAGACAAATTAATGAAAATGGATGTTTAGCTGGCACCTGGAATCTTATAATATGGCAGTGATCAATACAAAACATGTGTTGGCATTTGATGAGCAGGTCATAGACATGTGCATAGATACCAGAGTTGATTGTGTCATGTTACTATCAAAATATTCCTGAGCAGAAGAAAAAAATTTATGTACTGCTACACTTGTTTGTGGACTGTGGTACAATACAGATGCACATTCAGATTCTCTGGGATTATTTAATATGCAACCTTTTACTTTATAGGATATTTGACTTTAAAAATGCATCAAATGAACAAGTGGAGTCCGTATATCAAGATGGTTTAATGGAGAAGATCAGCTTTAATGTGTGTCATCAGAAGTGCAAGAAACCATCAGTGAATAGATAGTGGCAACTGCATGGCCACTAAAGCCTAAAGTTTGATTACTTTTCAATCGATTCTAATGGACCAGGGCAGCAAGGTGCTTTGACCCAGACCTATTACCATGATATATATGTGTGTGTGTGTGTATGTGTATGTGTGTGTGTGTGTGTGTGTGTGTGTGTGTGTGTGTGTGTGTGTGTGCATGTGTGAAGCAGTGCTCCCTCTGAGTAAGACCTGATGATGTCATCAGAAGGCCTGTTCACACACATCCGAAATTCATGGTTTCTGAAAACCAATTTTTAACAAAGCAATGTGAAAACCTATAATTCTTGTGTGTGAACACAAATTAAAATTGTTAATTCTTACAGTCAATGCAAAAATCAGTCTAGATTGATTTTCTTTTTTTCTTTTTTTCTTTTCTTTTTTTTTTGGGGGGGGGGGGGAACTCTCACGATAATTTGCCCTGTGTGGCATGTGTGAACGGCCCTTGAAGACCATCAATTTTTGTTTTAAAATACCATAATGCAACTGGCCATCAGAAAGTCCACAAACTGGAGTGCCCAGGATCATGCTCTGGTCATTGTTTAGGCATGTGCAGTCTAATGATTCAAAGCGCTTCATTTGCATCAGAATAATTTTTGTGTTTTTGTGTTTTTGGCTGCTTTGTGAACTGTGGCAACTAAAATCAATTATCACATCGTGACAAAAAAAAAATGATGACTTCCGTGTGTGAATGTGGCTGTTGGACCAGGAGGGTGTTTCACAAAGCCGTTCTTAAAGTTAAGAAGGACTTAAGTGCGACTGGTGGTCAGTTCTTGTGTGCTATACTTATCAGAATCTCAATAATTCGGCAGCACAAGAACTGATCACCAGTCACACTTAAGTCCTTCTTAACTTTAAGAACGGCTTTGTGAAACACCCCCCAGGAGTGACACCATTATCTCATATTCAACAGAGAGTTTTAGGAAGCTACATACAGCTAATCTAGGTGGCAAGAAGATATACTTAAAAGGTAATATACATGTACCTGCATTGGGGCCATAAGTTGTGACTCCTGAGTTTGCTTTGACATCAGTTAAAAAAAAATAATAAAAGAAGACAGAAATTAGAAATGATACCAAAGGCATTTATTCCCCTAAGGTCATCACAGAAACTAGAAGGACCATGCCTGTAGTGAACAAGAATTTCTTGAGATAATGTGTGATATAAAATGTGATTTGATTGTGCAGGAAATATTGGCTTAAAATACAAGTTTCCATATTTGATGACAGAGTGAAAAGTTGATATCACTCTGTAATATGTTCTGCTGGTGTTTTGATCAACCCGATCCATGGGTACAAGGATCCCCCACCCCACCCCAGTTTGGCTCCAGAAACTGTTTCCCTACATACCTGGTTGGGCAAATGGAGATAATAAGCTACATTTACACGCAGGAGTTGTTGGTTTTTGCATCTCAATGGGGGGCGGGGGTGAAATATATATATATATATATTATATGTATATTATGTGTATATTTATAAAATGCCTATAGCATAACCTTGGGAACCTTTAATAGTGTGGCGAGTTGCATTATGGGAATACAACTGATACCTCTGAGCTAGTATGGGTTGTTTGTTTCCATGTCTTGAGGGCACAGTATACAAAATCCTACAAATTATTCATCTGTAATCACCTGATAAAATGAAATATATGAATAAATATTCATATTCTGGTGAGATTCACTCTATCAAACAGATGACATAAACAAAGCAATAGCCTCTGCATGTCAGACTCTTCCCTTACCCAGTATGAAGGATCGTATGTGTTATTTCCTTTGAGCATAGAGTGTATCGTCTTCAGTTGCATAATATCTGCTTACTTAAAGGTATTGTTTACCATTGGGAGCAGTGACTTTTAAAAAGTTCGAGTTTTCACATTTGATGCATATGTGTTGGTCAGTTGTATCATAAAACATCCTACCAAGTACCATATAAAGATTTTGCAATATAACCTGAAACATAATGAGATATCAATATTTGTCTCAATAAACCATAACTGTAGATGGTTTGTCCTTGAAACAATTTAACTATTGTTCACAAATTGTATATTTAACAATACTGAACATTGATTATACTGACTAACATTTTTTACGTTGGTTGTTTCTATCCCTAACTCACAATTTAGAACTATTTTGAAGCACTAAAGCTGGTTTTTGCTTCAGCTGCAAGTGGTAAATAATGCCTTTAAAGGACAAGTTCACCTTCATAGACATGTGGGTTGAGAGAATGCAGCAATATTAGTAGAACACAACAGTGAGAGTTGGAGGAAAATCAGACAATGTGTTCAAAAGTTATGAATTTTGTAAGTTTCTGCTCAGTCACGGCTGGATGAGAAGACTACTACAGCTTGTGATGTCACATGTGTACAACTATATAAAGAAAAAGTAAGGAAAATTCAACATATTTCCACTTTTCTCGCATAACAAAAGAATACTCAACTTCTCTCTTTCATAAGGCAGGGGGAATAATATTACCCTTAATAGGAAGTCAGTAACAAGTCGAAGAAATGTGCACTGTATTCAAAAAGGAAAATTTTGTGAAATTCTCTTTTTATTTTCCTTATATTGTTGTACACATGTGCCATCATACACTGTAGTAGTCTTCTCATCCAGCAGTGACTGTGCAGATACTTTAAAGATTCATAACTTTTAAACGGATTGTCTGATTTTCCTCAAACTTTCACTGATGTTTTTCTACTAATATTGTTGCATTCACTCAAACCACATGTATATGAAGGTGGACTTGTCCTTTAATGTAGCCCTGCTCAGTTGCTGAATAGCTACTTCCATTTCAGTAGAGAAATCGAGGAGAAAACTTAAGTTAACATAGGAAAGTCAAACCAAGTGGGCAAAAACCATATGAATCGAGGTGGACCTGTCTTTCTTGAACCATATACACTCATTGTGATGGAATGTGAACCTGAACCACATAGCAAGGCCTGTAAGTCTCTGTCATGGGCTGATGTACTTCTACAATTTGGACAGTTTATCTTGACAAGGGTGCAGCATCTAGAAAATGTGACCAACAATCCTAGAGGAGACATAGATATTTTCACTGTTCATGTTCTTTATTTTTTGGTCCCAGAGAGGGGGAAGTAAATTGACATTTACTGTGATGAAGACAGATTTACACAGCCATGAACTTGCTGGCATGTGGAGGGGATATATGAAGATTTAGAAGTTCGGAGATGGCTGAGGCTGTGGAAGTATTGTTTGTAGTTTCCTGCGAGGTATATGTGTCACCCCCTTTGGTGGTGCTTTCAACGATCAGGCCTATTTGTTTTCCTGCTGAATAATAGATTTGATTTTCAGCACCAATCACTCCCCTCTTTCCTGCACTTCCTGTGGTCTGGAAGAGGTCAGTGTGGAGTTGAAGTATGTCAAGGAAATGTGTTGGTAGCAGGTGCATTTGGGGATTTTATATGTACATTCACGCCATGATAGGGACCCATATATTCTTTGTTTCATTATGTTGGGTTTGTTGAAACATCTTTACTGCTAGGCTGCTCTGGCATATTAGTGCAATACTGAACATTTGTGGTTGTATGTCACTAATACATCATTGCAATAAATTGATGTAGAAGTCAGAGATATAGTCTTCCTCTGTACAGTAGTAGCACTGTTTGATGTCAACATATGCCTAACTGTTACAAATGAGACCCCGCTGATCACACTCCAGTGTCCGTAATGAAGCAGCTTCAGGCTTTGGTTGTTACTTTGTGAGTATTGCCCTAGCGAGTGATGTCACACCATATTAAGCCTGAATATTACGGCAGAGGTTGGATCAACTCACCACATGCTCTATAGAAGCTTCAGCTAGCTGTTTCAAGATTTGAATGTGATCTTTGTTGGTTCCGGCATATTTTGAAGTGGTTCCTTACGGTATCTCACAAAAACTTGAAAGCTGAATCATCACCTCAACCAAAACTGTACCATCCCTTTAAATATAATTCCTTTTTTTTTCCATATTTGTAATTAACAAATAAATCAATTTGGGCAGAAGGTGTATGCGTCATTCTGTCAATTTAGTGTACACCAGGGACATCGAGAAAAAAAAAAATGACAATTTTGTTGAAGCAAATTTATTACACATCATGGAAATTAATGGGTCAAAGTTCTGGCACTTTTGCTTTACATTCTAGGATGCTGCAGAAGACAGGTTGGATGCTGAAAGTCATTTCAGGTCGTCCAGGAGCGTGCTTCTACCTCCAAGCTGTCGGCATGAACTAGGCTTTTGCCGCACTTTGCTCTTTAAATATTTGATGCAGTGCTCTAAATGAAAACTATTATAGAGTGTTCAGCACCAATAATGCATTGAATTAGCCTATAATCCCTTCCGCTTTTATTTTTGCCTCTTGCATCCAAGCGTTTGTGGGAAAGATAGTTGTATCTTACCAGAGAGCTTGGTACAAGAAATATTGTTCCCCCAATAAAAGAAAAAAAAAAAGATTACGAGATAGAATAAAAAGCGGCTGATATTGAGGGTTGAAAGCTCGCTGTCTGGAGCTTTTTGTCGATAAATGAGTTTGAAGTTGTCTCCAGTCATATCTGTATGGCTATTATATTTGATGCGTGCAGACACTGTCCTCAGACACTGTCGTACGTCAGAATTCAAGATTAATTACGACGACAAAGCCTCATTTCAGACTTGTTTGATGGCATTTTATGAGTCTGCCAAGTACTGCACGGATTAATTCGACTTGGAAGTATGCCGGGTTTTTCTCTTGTAGCTCCAATGCACCTCTTTACCAGGCACCCAAAATGCATCATCAGCATGTGTTTCTTGTTAGAATACAAGAATCATTATGATGAGCAAAAACAGAGAAGACCTGGAGGCAAATTATTGATGAAGCTTTGTTGAGAATCTACACTCTTGTAGCTTTCGAACTCTTTGGTATCTCCGGTGCTGTGATAGAATCCTCTATGCAGAGTGGCAGGGCTATGTGAAGCTGAGTTCCATGGTTTTTATTATTATAAGAGCAGAAATGATATGTAGCACCGAATGTCACTTGTGTCTGTATGGCAGATGGCGTTGCCATGAGAACAGCACAGTCCATCCTCTCGGAATTACCTCCTGGTTTCAGCCTTCTGTTGGCAGCACACTGTTTCGTTCACTTCCTACCGGGTGTTCCCTTCCCGCCCCTAACCCCCGCCGGTCTTTTATGGAAGAAGACAAGTCATGTTGTGCCATGATGACTTCTCCTAGCCAGGACTTGGGGGGAAGGGCATTCACCCAAATTGGGGGAACAGAATTCTCATGTCATGATTTGATGTATCGTGCCAAAAGCACTTGGGCTTACTCAATCATACTGCCAATGTTTTCATTGGTGAATGTGAGTTTGTGAGCATTTGTCACACTTGGGTAGGCGCGGAGCTGACGCTGCCCGGTCTAATGAGAATGCTGCAGCTTCGGTCTCCCAGCACAGCCCACCCCCACCAGCCCCCGCCCCCCCCCCCCCTTTCCTCCCCCATCCCTCCCCCATCAAGTAGACTCCATGATAGTGATTCTGACATTAGCAACCCCTCCTCATGCTCTGGGGCAGTATGATTGATTTGTCCATGTTCAGTCATTGGAAAAAATGACACCCGTTGCTAAACACTCTTGATTAATCTCTTTTTCTTTTCTTTTCTTTTTTTGAACAACCTGTTTTAGATTTTTGTTGTAATCATACGGTGCACATGAAATAGGTATCAAATGGTATGATTTACTATCACTTGCACTGTGAAGGCACTTGTCAGCAGGTGTTTGTAGCCTCTGCATGTTATACAAAAGTAAAGCTTGTCTCTTTTTTCACTGAGCTGTCATAATCATGCAGGTACATGTACATATTGGAAGCCTTGCCCCCTCCTCCCCCCCCCCCCCATGCAACATATAAGTGTATGTAGCTATGTATTTGTTGTTGCTGTTGTTGTTAGCTAAGTATTTCTGTTAAAGATACTTCAGGAGATTTTATTCGTAGAAAATGGCAGATTGAAAGTTTACACAGCGGATGTCACCATGCAGTCTATTTGCTATATCCCCACAATAATCTGTGATTGTTAGGCCAAAGGGGAGAGTGTAGGAAGGCTGTAGCATCATTTTGTAAAATGGAAATGTGTGTTTGATACGTGCAAGGGCTAAGAATACAAGATTCTGTATCTTATTAAATGTAGATTAGCAAATAACAGCAACCTTTTGCACAAAAAAACAAAGAGATGGTAAAAACTCCTTACACAGAAAGTACCTACTTTGGAAGATAGAATGAATACTTTCTCATAGACAAAAAGAAACACACTAAGTTTTGAATGTGGTTTGCCCTTTCTGGACTGATACGAACAAGAATGTGTAGGTGTTTAGATGCATACTTTTGTAGAGTTCCCCCAGAACTGTGTAGGAGACTAAAAGAATATAGGAGAAGAAGGGTGTTACCACCTGCCATACAAGGAATATGGGACTTATTTCCTTCTGCTTCTCAATCTGTATCAATATGCTGGGCAGGAATCCTGTTTGTAAATATATTTAAATTGGTACAGCAGAGACAGAAATACAGGCTTGGAGGATCATAGCATGGCAAATCTGTGATGATTTCACAATTGCACAGTTTGTTTCCACTGCACTCGTTCTCCGTTGCCATGGCAGCCGAACAGGAGAGGTAGCTGAAGGTGACATTGACAAAGATAGACAGATGATGGACCGGTGCAGACTGATGTACATACGGCCATGATGTAATGCTAAACTTGGTACTACGCCAAGGACCCCCCTGCACGTGCCCCCAGCACCACCCATCACCTTGGCCATGGATCAGCAAACAAAGGATCAATTAGCTGACGAGGGGTAAAAATGGGAATGGCACATGGCCTGACCTCCAAACACGCAAAAGCCTGCCCGCGGAATGGAGTCCACATAACAATTTGGCCGGAAATTGCTTTCCGACATGAAATATGTACCATGAGTGGTATGTTAAATGATAGAGATCCCCCAGCCTTGGAGGGTTCAAGGTACCACTGCTGATGGATAACATAGTCTGTGGACGGAGTGGATGGCGGACTACATGAGATGTAGCTTTCTGATACTGGAAAGCAAGAAATGTCTGCAGTGAATGTCAAAAATTTGTATTTATTTCCTCAATTTTCCCCTGTGCCATTTTGATCCTCCTTCAGCATCATTATGCCCTTGTCAGCTGAGCTGGTGTTTCATGCATGGAGCCAATGCTTGCAGTACGGTCGTGTATGTCTTAAAGTTTTCAACACAGCGCACTACTGGTAGTTAAGTTTCCAATACCAATATACAACTAGTAATTGTCTTAATAACTTACTGTCGGTTTCACACAACCCTTTTGAGCAGATGAGTTCATTTTTCACATCGATACATGCTCTTTGTTATGGCTGCGAATCGCACAGTATGTTGAGTACATTGGATGAGGTGTGACAGCTCATTAATGTCCAAGTTGAGGGATGTGTCTTTTCTGCTCCAGAGTCTCAAGCAATAGTCAGGATTCTTGGCTTCCATCACTTCAGGATGGAGAGGAGAAGAGGAAGATGGAGTGGAAATGGAGAAAAATAAAAGGGACTGGAAGACAATGAGAGATAAAAGAGAAAGGTCATCTTCTTCCCTCTCGCCCAGCTCTTCATCTTTCTCAGGGTCTGGGCCCGTCTCCCACTGCATTCAGAAGGGTGCCAGGGGGGCGAGAGCTTTGGTATTTTCATTACTGGTCAATCTGCACTCAATATCTGTCCAATCAGCATGTCCGAGAGAAAATGAAGCATAACTGTCAGCCATCATTTATTTAGGAGAGTGTGTGCCTGGGATCCCAAAGACAAATTTAGAAATTTGGCAACGGCGCTGGACTGTGCAGTGGTATACAGTACGCCTGTGACAAATTTTGCACGTGGGGAAATCTTGAGGGGGGTAAATACTCTCAATGAATTTATCTCCCAGAATGAGGTATCAAATCTTAATACAGGGAGGGGAACTGGTAAATTAAGTTTCTTTGACCAATCATTGTTTGCTACATGCATCTTTCATGAATTTCAAATCAGGTTGCACACTGCTGTGTTTCATTTTGTTTTGCTCTGCTTTTTGTTGTATAACTGAAACAGAACAGGATTACCAGCTGATAGTTACTGGTGATGGAATATCCTTTTCTTTTTTATGTGTCTGAAGCGAGATATCGAATCAAGATTTTGAAGTGAGATATCAAATAAAGATTCTTAGTAAGAGACATGCATTAATGATATATGTCAGTCACAGAAAAGTTAGAAATATCAGAAACTTAGGAGCACTTAATTTCTTGATACACTAGGAAAGCATGCATATAAAGTAGGAGAGGGCTTGGAGATTTGGAATAAACCTGGTTGATGTGGCTGCATGTCTCAGTGGACAAAAATGCTATTTACTCAAAATGAAAGGGAATGTAGGGATAACTGTGTACGACATATAGGTTTTCAGTCAATTTCAGAAAGTTAGATTTTCCAATCTTCTTAATTAGTCTTTGTTAGTCATGCATTTGTCATGTGTTTTTGCATACTGCAAGATATAGATTAAAGGGATGATATAGTATTGGTTGAGATGAGGATTGAGCTTTTAACTTTTTGTAAGCTACTAAGAAACTGCCTATGAAACGTTAGGGAGCATACCACTCTAAGAGGAATTCAAAGTTTATTTGATAAAAATCAGTTTTGAAGTGGTTGAGATATCCAAAAACCAATTAAAACAAAGCAATCGTATTAAAGGTTGGGTCTCACCTTTTATTTGGATCGCTTTGTTTTGGATATCTCGGCCATTTCAAAACCAATTTTTATCAAGTAAACTTTGAATTTCTCTTGGAATTATATGTTCTTTCATATTTCATGGGAGGCTTTGCATTATATCAAACAAAACTATTCCCTCCCTTCATATGTTATGATATCATGCAGTGTTTTATGTTGTCATTCAATGCTGCAGCCAGAAAACCATCCATGATTACATGGAGTAAACTCTTCATTTCCCAAACAAAATGACATTGCTTGATTATAAAAACCATAAAACCTTCCATTTTCCTTTAAAACATACTGACTATCAACAACACATATGAGTTGCTTTTCTTTTTGCATCATACACAACTGGATATTAAAGCAATAGTATGACATTAGCCAGCTCTTATACCTTGATATCACACTGCAATTTATCACCTAGTTTACTGCTGGAAACCAGTAGAGGGCAGTCTTGCAAGATGCGTGAAAGCACATGAAATGTGTGATTCTTTCAGAGTAGACAAAACAGTGCTGCGAGTGCACTCAAGCTACCTGGAAGTGTATTACATTGCCTTTTCATAGCAAATGAGGGAGTGTGTGAGAGAGAAAGAAAGAATGAAAGCTCAGAGAAGCATAGCAAAACCTAATCTTGTCATAAATGTATCCAGAGACAGGGCTTGGACAACCCCTGAAGAACTATCACAAAGCTACAAGTTAAATGAATTAACTGTGATCCTACAATATGCGTATGCAAATACGCCGTGTACCAGGGCCAGGGGGTGGCTGAAATACGCAAGTAATTCATTTACTGCGTGTAATAACATTATGTTAAGACAGGTTGTAACTGGCTGAAAGGTGTATGAACTTTGCGCATGCCGTAGAATCCGAGGATCTGGTGTTTTTACCAGGAAGTAACAGGAAGCCATCAAGGTTGAGGGTACTCTACTTCAATGGATTTTATAACAAATGGCAAAAAGAAAGAAAGAAAAGAAAACACATCAAATTTTAAAGAGGCTTTTCCCCTCTTTTTTTTTTCTTTTTTTTCTGGTGGTTATATCGGACTTGTCAACTCTGTGGCAAAGAGTGTCCATTTACTATCAATGTTTGGTAGAGTTAACCAACACCATCTTATATGACCGTTTACAGGTGCTGCTGCAATAGAAATGAATTACATAAAAAAGCCCAGTGGGAAAGGATTTAACCTGTTGAGGACGGTTTGATTTTGCTACAACACACATTTCCCATAGACACTTGCCAAAGTATACTCTGGACTCGTCCTCAACGGGTAAATGTGGTCTTGAAATGAGGCTCAAACATTTACCTTTGTGTGTATGTGTGCGCACGTGTCTGTTTGTTTGTAGCTTCAAGGGTTTGTATTTGTTTTTCTGTCATTTGGATTTCTCTTTAACTAGTTACTATGAATATCAGTAGAAAGAAACCATTTCTTGATAATGGGCAACTTGGATGAATGGATCATCTCTCTTTTTGGTATTCATCTATTCTATCTCTCAATATGTTCAATTTATTCTAAGGAAATTACACACTATCAAATCAATTTTATTGCTTCTTAATGTTATTTTCATATCACCTGAAGTTATGTCTGAACATGTGTTGTCTTCAACAGCTATTGATAACTTAATTGTTGCTGTTTGTCTCATCTTGCATTACAGGCTCCAGGTTAGGCAGACGGTCGAAACGGATGATAGAGAAGATGCACGAGACCATTGCCAAGCAACGCAACCAGGGTGACCTCACAGGGAAGCCAGCCGGTTTCTATAGCAACCACCAGGGCTTGTTTGAGCATGCAGGAAAGTATGGTCCGGGCTCGCTACCGCCGGCAGGTATGAACCATCCTGGAGGGCCCCATGGGCCAATGCTGGGGCACCACATGGCGGGCAGCATGGGTGGCATGCCCATGGGGGGTATGGGGGCCATGTATGGCCACATGGGTGCCATGCCTGGCGGCATGGGGGGCTTTCCCATGGCGGCCATGTTGGGTGGAGACGGACAGGTGAATCCCCAGGTTGTGATGGACCACATGCGCTCGATCTCCACCATCATCAAACAAGAACTTGAGCAGGGGGGCCATGACCCCTACACAGAGGTTTCCACTCCACCGGAGGGCTCGCCGCCGCCCGTTCACAGTCGACGCTCGTCCGTTGGCTGTTCGGACGGGTCAGCCACGATGCAGCAGAACGCCATGCAGTCTCCAACCATCACCAGCTTGTCAACGCCCTTCAGGCCTGGGGAGCAGCGTGGCAACAACAGTGTGGAACTGTATTCAGCCATTAAGTTACCCTCGCCCGGAAGCACTGCCACCCAGAGGCAAGATGGGTCACCCAATGTGTGCGTGCCCAGCAAAGTGGATGAGGAATACCAACCGTGTGCGCGTCCCAACAGCCAACAGTCCGGAGAACCCACTGCCATGGAGGTCGATGAAAGCGCCTATAGCAAGCTGCCAATGTCAACCATATCCAAGATGCTCAGATCGGGTCAACCGGTCATTTTAATACCCAAAGATGTCTCCAGGGAAGAGAAATCACATAAAGACATTGTAATACCACCCAGTCCAACAGTAGTGGTAGTAGAGAATCAAAGAGAGGCAGACTCAGAGATGGCTGACGACCGCGACGATGACGATGAGAAGAGCACAAAATCAGATAGCAGAGATTCACCGTCCTCGTCAAAATACGCGCATCAGATGTCAATGAAGCGGCGAAAATCCTTAGGTGAAGATTTCCCCATCCCACCGGGCAAGCAGATGACCTCATTTCCGTCCATGCAGGGTCCAGGTGGCCAGTTCTTCTTGGGTGGGTCCTTCACCCAGGGTATCCAGGGTATGCCGCCAACATCGTTATTCCCATCACACTCACCTCTCGGCTCTCCGTGGTCACCCATGGCCATTTCTCGACCAAATCTTGCAATCTCCGCGTCGTTCATGCCTGCATCCCCACCTCACATCACCATGACGAATCCCTTCATGGTGCCCAATCCCAAAATTCACGCGACGCCCGTGGATCGGAAAAGCAACCACTCGCCGCTCAATCCCTGCAAGTCCCCGCAGACGCAGTCCCACCCCCGAGTGCGCTCACCTCCCGAACACGACAAGCACGACCACTCTCTACCCTCACCGTCGTTTTCCTCGCCCGCCCGGGGAGCGCGGTCACCATCGTCGCCAAAGGAGGTGAAGCAGGTGAAGAAGGAGCCAGGTGTTCCCGACGAGCCCGAACCCAAGCCCCGCGGCGGCCTGCCAGAGTTCAACATGGACGAACCAATCACGGCCGAGATGAAGGCCAAGCTGCACAAGATCATCCACGATGTCAACAAGGTCTATCACGACACCTGCCACTACACCTTCAGGAGAATCAAGTTCCTCCGTGAGCGCTACTTCCCGCATCTAGGAGAGGACGAGGAGCTGAATGGAAGGGTGAGAACATTAATTTAACATGATGTACGGGCATTGATGGGATCATGATTTCAACCACAAAACTAACTATCAAAATCTGCATGTAATCCTCAGTGATAGGAGTTGATATGCACAACTATTCGGTGAACACCACCAAGTTTTCTATTTGATTTCCTTTTAAGATGAAAATCTAAAAAGGAAATAGAAGGATTTGGAAAGCTCATCACATTAGCTTTTGGCATAGTTGGATTGCCTGTTTGTGCAGACATTGATGTTTATCGTTTTCTTTGAAAGAAGTTTCTTATCATCTAATGTAACATCATATGAAGACTTAACTGATGGACATATTCCATCATGTTTTGTTTGAAGATCAATAGCATTATCCTAAAACAGAACAAATTTAGAAGGAATAAATGGTTGCTAAAAGAAAAAAACTTGGCAAGTTACTTCTTTTAAAGTGCATGGGCACCTAAAGAGCTTCACATTATATCTCAGTGGCTCATAAAATCTACCACATACCTGCTCTTTCTCCCTGCAGTTACACTCCAAGTACGACCATGACTGCAGCAAGTGTGACCCACCCCCAGGTTTCCCCACCTCGCTGACCCCGCCCCGGGAGCTGGACCCGGCCGAGGGCGCCATCGACGGCCAGAGGATGTGGACCTTCTTCTCCAACAAGTTCACCAGCCAGATCACCCGCATCGTCAACTTCAGCAAGATGATCCCAGGCTTCAAGCAGCTGGATCGGGAGGACCAGATCACTCTCATCAAGACTGGGCTCTTTGAGGTAGGGTTGCCTGGGCGGGTAGCAGAGGATAGCAGCTAACTTCACCCTGTGATTCATCCAGGTTTCTCTCCATCTAAAGGCATGATGATGCTCTCAATTCTGAAACTTTGATCCCACCTGCCATGAAATTGAATATGTTTGTAGGTCATATTAGATTTTACATCACATTGATTTGTCAGAAACAAAAAATTTGTACCCCCCCAAGAAAAAAAAAAACCAACAACAACAACAAGAGAGAGTCCTTTTTCTTCCAGTAGCCATAGTGCAGTTTAGATCCCTGCAAATGATTTGCTGGTCTTTCATATTCATATTTTTTGGTTTTTTTTTTTTCATGTGGGGGAGGGGATAAACTACATACTGAAGAGGACTTTTGCAACATGGTTACTGTAAAAGTGGACATTTTTGCAGTGTGGAAATTTTCACACATGTCGCGTGACGTCGAACCAGCGTGAAAATAAAACCATGTAAATAATATTTAATTGAAATGTAATGATATGTTACCTCTTTGATTTTGCGGTATATAAAAGACATGCAAAATTCATTTTTTAGTGCAAGACTAAGCGTGAAAAATAACTCACATGAAAATGTCCACTTTTACAGTACTTCATGAGTTTAAATGCAAAGACCAGGATGCAATGCTATTGATTCTGAGACTCCACATACATGCATGCTCCCCAAGGAGCAATATATTTGGTCTCTGTCACATTGCAGTTGAATGCACGGAGCACCACTCTTATCGGAAGGAAAGTGTTTTGAAGTGATGTATCACTTGCCACTGAATGTACCTACTGCTTTCATTTCATTGCTTCAGTTCTACTATCAATACATTACACACCACATCGAGCATGCTATTGTGTTGCTGGTTGGTTGTGTCAACAACAAAAAAAATGAACAAAAATTGATTGGTTGCATTGAGTGTAATCAGTACTAATCATCTTAATGCTTTGAACAAAGAAGATGTACAGGTGTATGGCTCACTTTGCTGGCGTGAAGGGAAGCATTATGTGCATTTCTTGACAATGATGTGCAAAATAATGTTACCACCACCCTGTCCCCTCCCCCCCCCCCCCCCCCCATCAGCAACACAAAGCAGTGGGTAGTAGACATAATCATGTTTGGTTGCCGTGACAACCCATGCATCCTGCGTGCATTAGCTGTCTTTTGCAGCTGCCTGGTGTACATTCTCCTGTGAAGAATTAATGCTCGAAGCACATCCCTTATTCAACGACACATTTCTTCAACACCTTGCCTGGGAGTTTATCCATGATGCCCTTGTCTGGTAAAACTGTCTAGTGGTTAGCTCCAAGAGGGAAGGGTGGGAAGGGGGGGGGGGGCTCTCTGGTATCAGTCTAGTTGATTTTGATGGTATGGCAGCCACAGAACCATCATTAAAGGGTGTGTACAGTTCTGGTCGAGGTGAGGATTTAGCTTTTAACATTTTGCGAGATATTCAGAAACCACTCTATGAGATGTCAAAGAGCATGCAATTTTAAGGGGTATCAAAAGATTATTTGATGAAAATCAGTTTTGAAATGGCTGAGATATCCAAAAACAAGGTGAAACAAAGAGATCCTGATAAAAGGCGTGGCCTGTCACCTTTTATTATTATCACTCTTTTTTAATATCTCGGCCATTTGAAAACCAATTTTCATCAAATAAACGTTGAATCCTTCTTAAAATTACATACTCTTTCATATTTCATAAGAGGTTTCGCATTAGCTCACTTTAGGAATGTTTAAAACATGAATCCCCACCTCAACCAGATGAGTTGATTTTGCTATAACACACATTTCCCATAGACACCTGCCCCAGTGTACTCGGGACTAGTCTTCAACGGGTTAAAGATGTGTCATGTTGTCTGCATTTTGGCAGACGGGTGTCCAATCTAAGCATCCCTTGTCGTTCTCATTTCCAGTGTCTTAGATTCCGTGCGTAACAGAAATCCATGTGACAATACGAAACATACCCTTGTTTGTCAAGAAAGATTTCTCTCTCTCCATTGTTTGCTTGGACATTGATATCCAGGCTAAAGTTTCATAGAAATTGTGTCTGTAACATGTAGGTAATCAGGTTTTGAGAATTGGGATGTAGGTATAGAAGTGGTCATTTGATAGCGGTATTATGGAGAGAGAGGGGAAAAAAAAAAATTCTGGGTTGGCCCACCATAAAGTATGTAGACCAGAGCCTAGCGTGTTTAATATAAGACGAAACAAGCGACTACAAGTTTGTTCAGCACACTGTTGGGATTTACAAATTAAACAATTCCTGTAATCAGTCATAATTCCTTATGTTATGGCAGCCAGATGTCCTTTAAATGACAGCCCTGTCTGGCAGAAGCATTTTAAGTCTGCTCTTCCATACACCACATTGTAACCTGTTGTCTTTGGTGACACGACATTTGCTCCTGCGACAGTTGCTCCTGTGGTGTTTTCTCCAAGGACTTAGTGTTATGGTTAGGGTTATGATAGAGTTTTTAAGTTTAGTATGATGTGAGAATCAGGATTAGGTTTAGGGTTAGGGTTATGTTTGTGGGTAGAAATTATGCTTGGCTTAGCATGCAGATATTTCATAGGAGCAATGATTGCAGGAGCACATGTCATGGAACCCTTGTCTTCAGTTGATGCCTTAGTGAGACGGTGTTTTGTCGTAATCATTATTTTTAAAACTATTATTGTCCCATTCCCATCAACACCCATCCTCAGGTGCTGACTATACGCTTCTCCACTGTGGTGGACGTGGCCACCAACACGGTGCACTGGTGGACAACGGGGGACACCTTCAGTCTCATCGACGCCCACAAGATGCCCATGGGCAACCTCTTCGACCTCCTCTTCGACTTCGGACAGAGGGTCAACCGCATGATGCTGGACGACAGCGAGTACGCCCTCATGTCGGCTGTGGTCATCATGTCTGCAGGTATGACCCCCAAAGCACGGAGTGTGGAACCAAGAGAGATGAAAGTCATTAGATTTGTGGTCTTTGGGCCATAAGCGCACTAATCCCATGTACTCCAATTTCTTGTCATTACTTGGAACCGCGTCTATTATACATCGCCAAAAAAGGTCCCTGCTATTCAGTTGGTTGATTTTGACACGTGACATGCAGCTAAAAGTACCCTTGCACGCTGGGGCTGTTGAGCCGTTAACTTTTTGTCAAACAATTTTGGATATTGCACGGCCGACCTCACCAATTTACTTTGGCTCCCATGTTAGGATCATGATAAACTTGTAGTTTTTATACCATTGCATACCTCTGACGTCACAATATACATACCTTTGCTGAGGGCACTCAATCAGACACAAGTGTGCATTCAGTCACTCAGTCTCCACTTCAAATGAGAACTTTTGGGTACGATTGACTGGACTGCTCTGTGCCACTATACAATGTACAACCATTCGCCTTTCATGAAAAAATAGCTGCCACTTCTGCACTAAATTCAGAAATCAGTGTGGACCACATCTGTTGACGTTAGAGGTTTTGTATAGAACTATCGCTTTTTGCTCCGACATGTGCACATATGCATAAGAAATGTGTTTAATAAATGCTGTAATAACGTGATTTCAGTAAGGTAATGATGAAAATATGAAATATTCGCCAAAAAGTTACCCCCAGAAGTACTACAGTCTCATAGCATACCCTATCATGGTTTCTGTGTAGTTTTTCATAAACCATTATTGATAAACAACAAATTGGGCCATAGCGATATCCACTGATCTTCCACACTAGACTGAATCACATGCAGCTTGTTGGAAAATATGATTGCCAGGACACGATCTATCATCATGTAACATTCCACCTACCCTTTACTGAATGGGGGGGTTCAGAAATAAAAGTTGTATGCATATGATTGAAATTATTTTTCTTGTTTGATCTCAAAATACTCCACAACAACTGACTATCCTAGCAAGTCAAATAAGTTTCTAGGTAGACCTTTTCAATGTACTGCAAGCAAATTTTAAATGGTGGAAGATGAATTTTGAGTTGTATGTTCTATTAAAAGTTGTATGCATATGATTGAAATTATTTTTCTTGTTTGATCTCAAAATACTCCACAACAACTGACTATCCTAGCAAGTCAAACAAGTTTCTAGGTAGACCTTTTCAATGTACTGCAAGCAAATTTTAAATGGTGGAAGATGAATTTTGAGTTGTATGTTCTATTAAAAGTTGTATGCATATGATTGAAATTATTTTTCTTGTTTGATCTCAAAATACTCCACAACAACTGACTATCCTAGCAAGTCAAACAAGTTTCTAAGTAGACCTTTTCAATGTACTGCAAGCAAATGACAGAGGTCATTCGTTTCTCTTTATCCCCTTTGCCTCCACCTCCTCCTTCTGGCTGTGGTCCTGTCGCCCTCAAAGATCGTCCCGGCCTGAAGAACCGCAAGCTGATCAAGGAGGTACAGCTGGACCTGCTCAAGGCGCTGCAGCTTGAGATCAGCGACAACCATCCCGAGGACGACCAGCTCTTTGCCCGCCTGCTCACCACCATTCCCAAGCTGCGTGAAATCAGCCCAGAGCACACGCGCCGCCTCATGGACCTCAAGATCCAGCAGCCCGGGGTCAGCTTCCCACCTCTCCACGCGGAGATCTTTGACCTGGACAAGGAGGAAAACACGGACACTAGCTAGCCAGCATGGTGATGCTACCTTCCCACCAAGAACAGAACATTTTGCGACTCTGTTTTTTCCTTCTTTTTATTTCTTTTCTTTTTTTTAAACAAATCTATAGTCCTCTTCTCGTGGCTGTTTTTTTATTTCCAGGGAGTCATTTTGAAAGCTTGTTGTAGAAATGTTAGGTGAAAGAGATGTACGCAGCCATTTGTAGTGAGCTGGAGATGCAAGCGACATTTGTGTAACAATACTCTTTTGAGAAAACTGCAACGGCTTTTTGCAGGGTAAACAGGGTCATCTTCGTGCCCGTCCATCTCCAGCCAGATTTCTACTCCGCGGATGAGTGACCAGAGAATGAGGAGAAAGTTTGCAAACTGTTTGCGGGTCAATGTGTCCAGATTTTGGAACTCGCGCAGTGGGCAATTAAAGTCATAATTTTTTTTTTTTTTTTTTTAAGGTAGTATGACCGCTTTAGCAGCATTATGGCAACGCATGTCAGCAAGTGTGAGATCAGAAGTTTTCCCTTCTATATCATTTTTGTAAATGGTCCTTAGACTGGTCCCAAGTGAATGGGAAGCTTAAAGTACAAAACACTCCAAGAGGTTTTGATCAGTGAAAATAGATCAAAATAACAACTGGGAATTTACGTGAAAGGACAAGACTCAAACTTTCCTTAAACCAAGGCTGAGATAGCTGTCGATGTTAATGAAAATCAGATTTCAGTCGACCCTGCCAAAGTATCCTCTCTGGCGAAGCAACTTTACAGGGACTTAAGAATTTTCAAACAAGGCATTAAGCTTACCACCTCATGCTCCTGCTGATAAGAAATATATCTCTCACTGTTGTTTTTAATAGTGAAGAGTGTGTTGACCAAGAGAGAAAGAACAGGATTTCGCAAGCATTGTGGCAGACAAAATGAAATAGCATTCTGAAATGATCATGCCATAGTGCATAGGTGTGTGAAATCTGTGAATTAAATCTCAGTAATAGAGGTGACCTGTGCAGATTGGCTGACAAAGTTTATATATATACCCCAATACTCCCTGTATCTTGAGAATGAACCCTTTATTTTCATACAATGCTAGATGTAGTGGCAAGAAAATATTAGATGTATGTCATAAACATGTAGATCTCTTCACCCATTTTTACTCTAATTTGTACGGGTTTCTCCCCAAAAATTTTCTGAAAAAAAAAGGCTGATTGTATCATATTAAATGTTGCAAGGACATTTTGATTTCTTTGTGTTTGTTCTAACATGAAGCTGATGATTGGCTGCTTACTGTGATCAGAACGAGGAAAGACTAATCCAAATGTGTGTGAAAATAACATGCTTTTATGTGCGTAGATGGATTTTTTTTTCTCAAGAGGAAACCAGGGTCTTTTTTGTGGTACGAAAATGAGATGTTAAAAAGGAGAAGAAAAAAAAAAGCCTTACGAGTTATGTCTTCGTGATGGTATGCGTTGCAACTGGCTTTATACAGAAATGCATTTCTAAAAAAACAAACAAACAAACAAAAAAACTGGCACTGGTGGTGACCAATCAAAACTCAAATGTCATGATTAAGGTTTCCGAGGTCGTCTAATTGCACAAAAAATTCTTTTGGCTGCTAAGTGGAATATACGTGGGTCATATTCCTGGGCAGAATTGTACGTGCATGCAGCTCAAGTTTTGTGACTGTTTGACCAGTTTCTTACAAATCTCTCTCTCTAAAAAAAAAAAAAAATGAGCAGCGCTTCTAAATGATGAGACTTTATTTCAGTGATCAGAAGCTGACATAATATGTAGGCCTAAAAGTGCGCGAGGCGGCACACGACAATTTTGTGAAAGCCGACATTCTGGATTCCTTGATGGCGTAAAGGAGAGTACAACTCAGTCCCTTCACCCATTTTGCCAACATACAATCTTTGGAGCTTAAGTAGAGATGCGCAGCTCACTATTGCAGAGTATGTATGCAAGATTCCCCTACGAGGAATTGGCAATTCTAAAGAATTATTATCATTATCTTTTTATTTTTATTTTTTTAGCAGCGTTCATACAATCAACTCTTTACAGCATCTCACCCATGATTAGTCACCTTGTTATGGAAATGTATTTCTATCTCCGGTTTGAAACTGGAGTATAATGAATCAAGGATTTTGAACATTAAAAGGAAAGAAGGTGAACATTTTAGTATATTTATATATTTATATATACCACAGAGATATTTCGCATATACTGCCACTTCTGAAATCAGACCACTTTCCACTAACATGGAGAAATTGTGAGATTAAGAGAGAGAGAGAGGAAAAAAACTCAAAAAACTTAATATTCTGTTTGCCACTGATACTTTATACTGGATTGAACACACAGAGTGCCAATTAGGCTAGCTACGCCAGCATCAACTGAAATATGAATTGTATGTAGCTTAATTTGTAGTATGTGGGATTCCTTTATTTTGTTTTTCTTTGTTAGTTTGTGACTACCACTTGGCTCAAGAGCCTGTCTGATGCAAATACGTGTTTAAAGGAAAATAATTGAAATAAAAGCTGTTGAAAGTTTATCAGCGTAACTGTGTTCGTAAAAACCACAAACTAGTTTAACTAGATAACACTTTGTAACTTGGTGTTGTAAAAAAAAGAAGAAAAGAAACAGAAAAATTGAAATACTATGTTAAAAGTAGCTAAGCTAATGAATGCTTCCCTTGTAAGATGCAAAGCAGACAGTAATACAAATTATTTCCTACGTTTATCAACTGAGATGCTTGAGTTGCGTGATGACATGTGATTAGTGTATTTCTCTGAAAAGGTGTGTAACATGCATCTGGCCAGGATGCATGTGAGACTTTGAAGAAGCAACCTGTGTAGTCCTTCAGTGTCTGTGTGCGAGTCACAATGGGATGTTCACGTTAAAAACGCTGCGCACAAGTGTGGGAAACCGTGAACCTTTTGGTAGCCAAGCTAATACCAGAAGCCGTTCTAAAACACTGTGGTCGGTTGACTTTCGTGTGTAGTCTGTCTTGAAATTGTTATACAAGTGTCGTAGATACAAGAAGTGTTTGTGGCATGGAATTCCCTCGTCTTTACTTTCAATATAAAACTTCAGATGCCAAATGTCATGAAAGGAGGGATACAACAGCACGCTTTTTTTTTTTTTTTTTCGGGGGGGGGGGGGGGAGGTGGGGGTGGTGTAAACTTATTGTTGGGGTGGGATGGGTTATATTGTACAATTCCCCTTGAGAATTTCTTGTTTTATGCAGTCCATGTTGCGTGAAGTTATACTTTTTGCTTATTGTTATCAGCCCCACCCAGCATTATGTAGGGGGCAAGGGGGAAGCTAAGGAGGCATTGTTGCAACTCATCGTGAGTGTTTAGGAGAAATAACACTGGCATGTCCACCAGACTGCTAACCGTGTTTCCACATTTTTGCAACAAAAGTCTTGTGGTCCAATTGATCCTCCATCTTGCATACTGCTATTCTTGGATCAATCATTTGATGCAGCCAGAATCCAATTTACAGTGCTCTTCAGTCACATACTTTGTGCTAAAAACACCTGTTTGTAAATGCAATGCTTACTTCTTTTGAGCTACGCACCTCTGTCCCACACCCAAGTGCTGATACGAGTTTGATGCTTGATGATTTTTTTTTTTTCTTGCTGTATCGCCAGCAAGGTCTTGTCTACATCGCTTTGAATTCCTCACCCGTTTCTCTTCTCATCTCCACCCAAAAATGGACTGCATTCTTGTTAGCTGCTCATCATATGCAATAAGGGCTGGTGATTTTGTGAACGTGTGAGCGTTTGCTACGCCTTGATACGTGTACGTGTCGTCGGTTGTTCGTCAGAGCACAAATTTTATCGACATACTGCCACAGTTCTCAGAATCAGAAGTAGAACATGCCATGGCTGTCGCCTTGGCTGCTATCTGACAGTAGATGGCGCTGTATCGCCTCTGTTCCCAGACATTTACTTTGTAGTCCTTTGGTCTGACAAACAATTTGAGTTGAGATGTAGTATGCTACTTATTTCCTAGCCTTTTGTACACAAGGAACATGAGAGGTAGTTTTTTCACTTCATTGCCAAGTTCAGTGATGAGAGATCTTCCTCATTTTACCATTTTCATTACTGAAGTGTTTCTTGGTAGATTTTATCTGGGCTATAAAAACTGTTTACTTGAGGGGGGGGGGATGGGTTCATCATCTTATAGGTGATTATAGCATTGAAATGCGGACCTGGATTTGCTTCTTCCTTAGAAGGATTTTTCAAGAGATGGAAAGAAATTGTTGCAGTTGATGTCTTGAGTTACATGTCGCTCAGCGTGTGGCCTGGGCAGAAGGAAGCAAGTTTGTTTAGGGTTTATCAATTGTTGTTCAGTCATGTGGTGGAGAACGGAGAACTCTGCCACGTGGGATCACACCAAATTTACATACTGCCACTATCTCTCCCTCCTCTTAAGTGTATATTGCCTATGCGCTCAAAGAAAAATAAATGCAATATGTTTGAAATTTAAAAGAAATCAGTAAGTAATGCATCTCATTTGAAGAGGATAAGAATTAATGAAGCCACCGTGGAATCATGGGATTGATTGCGCTGATGCCAAGCTGTTCATTGTTTGTGTATTTTAAAAAGGAAAAAACAAACAAACAACTCAATTCTAACTGTGCACCTTTGGTCACTGGCAGCCAATGTATATTATGTATCTGAAATATACTCTCAGGCATTTTCACAGTTTAGTGTATAGTGGATGTAGAATTGGAAACAGTGTGATAAGAAAAAGAAAATGAATAAATTCTTTGTGATCTGTATGTATATATGAATATCACAACATTTTGCCACCTGTTTGTGACTCTAGGATAATACTACCGGTCAATGTGTGTTACTTGTATAATCTTGGGGAAAATAATCTTTTTTTTTTCTTTTTTCTTTTTGTACAGCAAAAAGTTTATGTCAAAATGCATAATGAAAGAGGGGGAGGCTGGTGTGTGAGACATTTTCTCAGTGTACTAATGACATGTTTCTTTGCACTTGACCAGCATGAACCTTCTTGCCATTGTGCAAGAGTTGTGAATAGTGTAGCTGTACAGATCGCCCTCGCTTGTCCACTTGTAGTCAGTTGGGTGGTCACTGTATATTTGGTCGCTTTATTCTGCCATCAATGTAAGAATCAACCTGTATTTTTGCATCTTCTGCCTATTGTATGATGTCATCATATGTGTATACTGCCAGACACTATGAGGAGAATGAGAGAAGCATTACAAAAAACAACAAAAAACAGTGTAAATTTACTGATATCACGATAGAAATGAATAAGAGGATGAGAAGTTAATCAATGCGTTTACCTCAGTCATGTATAGAATTTTAAAAATGTAAAGGCAATTTGAATATGAGCCCTGTGTTCCAAAGCAAAATGTTTTGTAATGTTTGCTGATCGTCTGATGAACTTTACATATTAGGACTATGGTGAATGCTAGAGAACATTTTGCTTGTGGTAAGTGGAGATGTGTGTATTATTTCATTGTTCATGTTCACATTTGGTATACAGTGATTTGTGTCGTGTTCACCACATCCTTGGGATTGCATTTGAATATTAAGAAAAGAAATGAAAATGAAACTAATTTTGACTAAACAGCTGAAATTGTACGACTTAAAAGACGTATTACAAAACATGTAAACTGTGAAATGTATTTTCCTATGCATGAATTTAGTGCATATTAATGTCTGCAGTTTGTTTAGATTTTTGTGTACCCTGGGTTGTGAGTAATCTTGATTTCTGTTTCTTTATGTTATATATCAGAGAGACGTTTTTGTTGCCATTGGTTTCATCTTGATACATCTCTAGGTTTGTAAGAGAGATTCCCCTTTGCTGTTGTCTTTTTTGTAAATACTCATAAAACTTTGAATCTCTATTTTAAGTCTGTGATGAAATCAGTGGTTTCTGAAATAATTGTGTTAAAAATTGCGATTGTGTTGTGTGTTGGCATATTTTCTCTTGTCACAAAAAAGTGAAATATTACATGCAAATGCAACAAGCATATTTTTTGTCTGTATGTAGTTATGTGAAATGGAAAAGGAAGACTCCTTTGTAATGTCGTTGTATTTGATTTTCCATTGACTAAGCAAAGTTGATGATAACTCCATGCTAAGGGTATTTACTGTCCTTTAAATGTCTTAACGTCCAGCCTGTATAAGTAATGAATGGCCTGCGCCTTGTGACCAGTAGATTTATGAGAACATTGTTCAATCTAGCCGTTTCACCTGGAAAGGCTAAAGGAGGTGGAGGGGTCCTGGACTGCCATTCATATCACTCCAACAAAACTAAACCTTGTACGTTTTCTCCACTCCAGCAAGCGCATGATGCAATGTTTGTTTGTAGTGGACATTTGAATCTATACAAATGACCAGCAGAAGAGAAATACTAGCGTCCTGTACCTTCGTTGCACCAGCAGCGTGCTATGTGGAGCAAATTGCATTTTCATCTGTAGTCGAGCACTGATCTCAAAATTTTGAGCAATAGTCATTCAAAACTGGGCACATGCAAGCAAAAGCACTCATTCAATATCTCTTCCCTTGAAAGAAATGTTTAATGGAAGAAGGCCTCACATAGCAGCCTACACAAGTTGAACCACAGTACCATCCATGTGTCCCTGTGCGGTGATGAAGCACCGAAGCTGTTGTCAACTGCTGCACTTTGCATAAAGTTTTGAAATGGATGCTGGCGTCTTCTTTCATACCAGGCAATCTCTGAAGAGCCGAACATCAAACTATTGCCAACCCCTCCCATCCTGTGGATAAGTGTCTTTTCCAGAAATCAATTAATGGCAAAATATTGTTGAAATTAGTAAGAATTTGAAGTGTGTAAAGTATTCCTCTGTAATGCAATTTATTTATATTCAAGTGAGTCAATGAAATGACATAGTAACGTCAGAGGAGACAATTAAAAATAATGCATCTAGAGAATATTTTCGATACAGTTGTAAACAAGCGCATGTAATGTCGACAATCAACCACAATGCTGTGATATATGTGGCAGTGCGCCCTCTGTCTGTGGAGACTCGCCAGGATGTTGGGAGATGATACTGAATTCCACGCTTCTGAGAGAGAACCATTCTTGAGTTTGAGCTTAATGGGAAAAAAAGTGGATACCAAGTGGATGGACACCAACAAGGGTTGGGTGTGGCTGACCCGTGGGTGTGGTCAACCCATGGGTGTGGTCAACCCATGGGTGTAATATCAGGAGGTGAAAAGTAATTTACTGTGAATGTTGTACCAGAATCGTCTGTCTATCTTCTTGGTGATACCCCCTTCTGTTGCATCAGTGCAAGAAAAAAAAAATCTTGAGTCATGTTGTACTTGGAAAGTCCAATTTTCATTAAAGAGTGATGATATTAAGCTCACAGATTGGTCTGACTCTTTGATTCTTTGACCTGGGCCCTGTTTTATGAAGAGTTAAAATCGATTATATAGTTGATTTCAACTGTAAGTCTATGGCAGCCTGTGTGGTAAGGAAATTTATAATCAATTTTATCTTTTGATAAAAGGGGGACCCAGATGAGTAGAGGAAAGACTCTATGCCTGGTGTATGTTCTGCATGTATGCTGTGCACAAAAATTATTCCCAAGCAGCAAAACTTTGGTTGAAAACAGTCTTCGAATGCAATTAATTTATATGGTTTGTTTTGAGTGTTTTTGTTTGTTTGTTTTTTGTTTTTTGTATAATGGTGTATGTGTGTGTATGTGTGTGTTTGTGTCTTTGTCATGCCCTTGTGTTTGTCCAGTTAATCAAATCTAGTTCAGTTTATCATTTCCGAGAAAACATGAGCAAAACTTATTTCATTTTTTGTTACACAGAGAGTAAAATAAAATTTAAAGGACACTTATT